>NC_061460.1:2517500-3142500 GCF_022581195.2 Helicoverpa zea | reverse complement strand
TGCTACAAATATATTCTTAAATCGAACTTACACCTGTGTATAATCTTAACATTTTCCACCAGTTACCCAAGCGTGAAGAAGGGGGTCACGATTGATTAGGTCGCTCGCTTTGTGCTAACCAGTCTATACAACTAGTCTAGTGCTTATAAGGAATCTGTGCTTTGTTTTTGTAAGAGGAATTTCTTAGTAACCGGTTTGGTTCATTAAAGCGAGATTGAAGAAAAAAAAAACAAATAAGTATGCAAAACCCATATTTTTTTTATTGTTTAATTAGTCATCATCTGCCCAGCCTTTTCCCAACTATGATGGGGTCGGCTTCCAGACTAATGCAGCTGAGTACCAGTGGTGGACTGAACTGACCGTCTACCCTTGGTAAGACTGGTTATGACACTTTCAGGCTTCTTATTACCTATGGGTAGACATATGGGATTTGACAAATTCCAAAGAGGTCTTCTGATTGCGATTTATTTCTTTGTATTGTAGGCTCCGAAGCTACTCAACCGATAAAAAAATATAGCTACAGCAGTCAACGAAAGACTATATTTTGTCCAAGCATATTGGGAATTAGCCAGGTAAACAGCTAGTATTATATAAAGGTAAAGATAAGATATCTTCTAAACTACAGGCGAAATATATTGAAAGCATCGGAATACATCGTTAAGAGGGTTTCTGCGATAGAAACGCCAGATAACGCAAGTGGTGTTCAATGTATCCCTATTGTCTATGTCTGGGTCCCGGAGTAAGGAAAGATGAAAGGATATGCCATAATGCAGGTAGATTAGGCACCTTCTTCTAGGTCAAATTCGTACGGTGGGCATGAACAAAACGTTCCGTTATGGCACCTCCGCTAGTCATTTTGTTCTCTATGGTCTGGGTATTGTAGAACATCATTCCTTGCCGTAGACACATGTGTTTCAAGTGCCTAAGTAAAGTCTATAGTCGTTAGTCGTAGAATAGGGTGGAGCTAACAATGCCTACCCAAAGTAAGCTAGGAATATATTACGTTTATTTGATGTCGATATACATACGTTTTACGTTCGCAAGATCTGTTTTCCAATTTCGTATTGTAAGTTAAATGTTCGTTAAAGAAAATATTTCTGTTATTAAGTATTTATTATCGGTCAACTTGAGTCTCATTAGGTAAATTTTTACGTGTATATTTGTACGTGTTCGTGAAAAAAAAACCTATGAATTTTGTTTTCAGAAACAGTCTTTTGTAGGAAATAATTTTAATATTCAATGCTTCAATTAACAGCACATTAATTGACTAATTCTACACATAAATGTGCAATATAATAAAACCCATATTAAACCAATAAATTATCCTCAACACTTAAATCCGTGATCTTAACCTTAACTGCACAAAAAAGTGGAAATCTCCAACAATTAGGGGGCAATAGTGACGTCTGTGCACTGGTACTCAGCTACATCCGGTTAGACTGGAAGCCGACCCCAACATAGTCAATAAATAAAAAAATATTTACCTAAATAACTTATTTAAATTTTATTTATCCACAGTTACATGAAATTTGTTTGCCTTAAAATTAAGTTAGGTAGATTGGTTAGGTGTAACTATAACTAGCTTTCCGCCCGCGGTTTCACCCGCGTCCCGAGATAACTGCTTCCCGTAGCCGGATGGTGACAAAAATCCTATGTCCTTTTCCTGGCTCTAAACTACCTCCCTGCCAATTTTCAGCTAAATCGGTTAAGCCGTTCTTGAGTTATAAGTGGAGTAACTAACACGACTTTCTTTTATATATATATAAGATGTAGTAGCAGACGTAGTTGGGAAAAAGGCTCGAAAGATGATGAGTGACGTCTGTGCACCCGAGTGAACAATCAGACATTTACATAATGTAATCAAATCCTCCGCTTCGTTAGTCCTTTACCGAACTCTCGGAATAATTGGATAAATTATTACCGTTGTAATTCTAGAGCAAATTATGTTTATTAGTACAGACAGACAGTAACTTATGTTGCTGTGTTCATGTTCATGTTTATTCTGTGGATTTGGTTCGAGTTTCTGCAGGCATTTGTTTTGTTTGGGCCTGTCTACATTGTCAAGGCTTGTGTAATAGGGTCCTACCCATTATTTGAAAGGAAACTTTGCCTTAACGCGCTTTTATTATGTCGACATGTATATAACTATGTGTTGGAATCTATGATAACTAATTTTGACCAACTTCTAAGGATCGTAGTGTTATGAAAATTGGCAACTTTTTATAGTTCTAATGATATTACAATAATTTATGGTATTGCCGAAGCCTGAAGATATATATCTGGAACTACATGATGGAACATATCGTATCATTGTTGTGATGTTGGACTTGTTAGAAAAATCTTGTGATGGTTGTACGTGCGTTTACAAAAGCTTATTCAAATTTTTTTTGCTACTAATTTATTTTATTAGGGTTGGAGCGATGTTTTATTTCTCTTTCCTCTTCAAAAACATCGTAACAACATGCTTGTATAAACTAAACATTTTATTTCCACATTTTCGCCAAAATAAAACACAACAACTTTGCTGTTGGAAAAATATGTGCCATCAACGATATCAGTCCAATTTTTGGTATTTTCGGAGCTCAAAAATCCGGAGATATTTCCTTGTTTCACGGACGGCGAATTTCGCATAAACTACGAGTCGTGCTTGTTATCTCTTGCAAATAGTCAGTTATTCTGGTCGTCCGTAGTTTAATTAAAACTACTAACACGGAGATTTTTGAGAATTTATGCCGATAATTGGCTAACGTCAGTAGGTATTCTGAAATGAGTGATACTGGTTGTTTTATGTCCTTTTTCAGGCTTTAGACTATCTGGGTACTTTTGATTTAAAACGGTTCAGTCTTGTTGGCGTGAAAGCTCAACACACAGAGTTACTTTCGCATTTATTTATCTTTCAACATATCATTTATATTTTTAAATATTAAATTATAAAAAAAAATAAAAAAAAAACATTTAAAAATATAAAAAATAGATGGCCACCGATATCGGGCACAGGGTCCAAGGTACCGGTGGTTAGGCTCCCAGAGGTCGCATTTATATTATTAGCATTACCTATATTCGACGGTGATAAATACTCAATCTCTTTCCATTTACATGCCTGTTAATATGTTCTTTTTCGTATTTATTTACTTATCAAGTTTCATAAAAGGCAGGTTTCATAAAGAATCTTTAGAAATAAGTAAGAAAGATCAGTTCTATACTTTACAAATAAGACTAATTCCGCAAGAATGTAAGTAATAAACAGACAATCAGACGCCATTTAGTTTCATAATAACAAAAGCAACAAGCTCATTTGAGCCCATAACCAGAGCCTACGAGCCTATGACTCAATGAATGTGATCCAATATGGCTAATCAACGTCATAATGACAGATTCTGTGCCAAGAAACTGCGGAGTTTGTGGCTTAATAAGACAAGGTTTCTTGGCCATTCTGTTTACTTTGTATTATATTGTGTTAGGTTAGGGAAATCCTGGCTGTCCTGTATTTTTATGGAAGTTTCGAAGTCAAAAAGACACTAAAAGACTATATAATGAAAAGTTTGACTTGCTGTTTGTAAGTAACACTAACAGACTTTTGAAATTTGATTTTTAAGAAAAATAATTATAGGCCCTGCTTATTTTTTTTTTTTCTATCACGTTAGTTTTAACTGTGTGTAATATCAAGCTGATATTATTATATTAAAATCATAAACTTTACATTAACACCAACGTAGGACAATATCTACTATAACTTTATCACAGTAGATATAAAGTCAGAATTATTGATACTGACAAGATAATCCTCCGTTTTTCTTAAAACAACAGTTAACTTCGATTTAACCTGAAAATTCTTAGCAAACAGTTGTTTTCAGAAAACTGACGATTATGTTGACTGTGAACTTGGGCCTCATTAAATCAAAAGCTTCATCTGTCTGCCATATGACAGGAAGCTTCCTGTAATTATTCAAACAAGGGAAATTGATTCCTATGCTAGCCATAGCGTCGGTGCTTGCGTATGCGCAAGTCGTGAGCGCACATCGTGATTACTAGCACTAATGCTACAAGTATTAGCTTTGATTGTTTGTTTATTGTTGATGTTATTAACTACAATTTTGCTGTGGAGTCACTTGAAATCTGAAAGCTTATTTCGCGTATTCCTTAATTTAGCTTCTAGCTCTCTGGGGTCTCGTAAGTAAAATATACTTAGGTAAACAAAGTCCTCTCTTGCACCTATCTGTTCATACCCAAAGCTCAAAAACTACTGGATGTATTTTCATGTGTTTTTCACCAATATAATATGATAGAAAGGTTGTTATCTAGTCAGTAGTAGTTTGAATTCATAAAAAGGACAAGCAGTTCAAGTGTAAAGCATCATCAGCCACGGTCGAAAAACCAGTGCAACTTTTTATATTAGGTGTAAAAAGTGCAACTTTTCATAACCGACATACGTCATCAACTTGACGTACGCACGTCATGACTGCTGTAGATTCTGAAACATACAAAATAGAAAATAAACAAAAAACAATCAAAATGATATTCTTCAAAGCAAACGAGAAACAGTTACACCAGTAATTACTAACAAACAAACAAAACTAAACCTCAACAAAAGCACTTATGTGTTCATTTTGAAGCTTCACTTCTGTACTGAAGTACCAAAAAACTAAGTTGAACAAGTCGACCCAAATAACGAGGTTTTCAGCTACAATTAAATAAGTGGTAGAGTTTGTTTGTTATTTTAGCATGACAGTAAAATTATCAAATAAATCATCTGACTAGCCTTTTCCCAACTATAATTAAATATAAAAAAAATATATTAAATAATAATATAATTATTAATATATTATATAATAATAATAATTAATATATTAATATTAAATATGAAAAATATAATTAATACTGGGTTAATAACATATATTAAATAAAAATAAAGTTTCGTTATGTGTTTATTTGTCTGTATAAAAATGACTGCATGGATATACCTTTTATGCGATATACTTAATAGATTCATGAGGTTTGCTTTTCTAGACAACAGGGGCAAGAACAGGCGCTTGAATCATTTAGTAGTTTTAGTAGGTATACAACCACACAAAAATAAGTTCAGTAAGATTTGAGTTTACTACGAATAGAAAGACGCATACTGTTTAAAGACTTTTTTTTATAATATTCCTACAGTTATGAAAATCGTTCCCTGCATAAAACATAACTTATTCTAAAATGCGAGTGACGCAGCGGTTAGAAACTAGTGTTCATAAATATTACATGGCAACACCATATTTCTTTGGCTAAAATGGCTAAGCCCGACAGGTTATGAAGTATGAGCGTATAAAAGTATTAAGTACTGCTGTGAAACGGATCAGGGTAACACTGTTACGAAGAAAAATTGTATAATTATGGCGTTTAGCAAATTTTACACAGACGCGTTAGTGTAATTTTGAGATTCTGAGATGGTAATTGTTATAGTTCGGCCATTCAGAGAATGCGTTCCTGACACGTCGCGATTGAACTGACGACGTAATAACATTCATTGATTATTGATATAATAATGTTGTTTTAATGCTCCTCAATTGTTAAAACGGTAAACAACCAGCAAAAATATTTTTATCGTAACTGCAACGCCATTGCAAAGTTACGTCGTCAGTTCAATCGCGACGTGTCAGGAACGCATTCTCTGAATGGCCGAACTATAAAACAATATTATGTCTATTGCCGCAGTTCTATCTATTAAAACTTCTGTACCTACATGACATTACAACCTAGGCTAAATCTATATATGCCTTTTATATTTGATGACTTTTTATAAGGTACCTAAGGGCCCTTTTTTACCTCCAGCAGAAACGTCAATTTTTCCAATGACGTAAAGCAGATTATACCGTCATATATAAATGACGTGCCAATTATAAGCAAAACAAATGAATCTGCTTAGAATATTTGGAAATACCTTGCTCAATAAATTTAAGCAAAGGTCAACAAAAAGTTCCGTACAATTTATTTATCAAAACAGAAATAAATTGTGAAGCAATTCTCAGTTACCAGTCCACGAGTAGCCTAGTTTGTTTTCAATTCCGCCTAGATTTAAGAGATAAATTACCTGAAAATATACCTACGCGTTGTTGGTGAAAACAATTTTTACCTGAAGGCTTTATTTGTGTATATTTCAGACTTATTTATGGCCCTTTTGGCCTCGTTTGAACCAGTGGGACGGTTGTCATAGTCAGATTACTGATTCAAGTAGCAATTGAAAAATGCTGATAAAAATGTATGGTTTGCAGATTTTTATTCCTGATAGATGAATTAAATACGTAGAATATATACTTATAGTATGTGTAAGAACTCCTTGAAGAACTATAACACCCGGTTTATGGTTTTCTTGTATATGTGTGAAGAATTATTCAATACGCACGTGCCACCATTGTTTCAGGCAACAGTGTTGATTGTTACATAATTTTCAGGTAATATGACCGCGAAAAAAAATCTGAAATAAGCAAGTTTTTCTATCATTTATCTATTATAGGTACATAATTTTATCATATCTTTGCAAATGACAAGTTCTAAGTGTAGTAAAGAAATTTTGTTGCTTATACATCCTGATTAATTTATGATTTTATCAACAATTACACATAAATATATTTACAGTTCCTCATTATCTGTTCCAGAGTAGTTAATTGGCTGTATAAATATTTACAATGGCCAGTTCTTTTATTCGACGACTAATTGCATTGCCATCCGCGGCTCATTTGGAGCACCAATTATAATTCATGGCGGGACTGAGCACTTGGCCCTTTCAAATTGGACTGAACTGCTGCAGATGTAGGAATTTCAACTGAATTTTATGTGGCTTTGCGTCTATTTTAAATTAAATCTTTTAATTCAATAAAGTGCGTCTGTGCGGCTGCGTTGGGCCTGTTTTCGTTATTTGGATAATGGAATTTTATTTCGCACTGCGGATTTCAATTTTGAAGAAAATGCAGAATATTATTTTTAAAGATAATTTTAGGAAATTCAGGTCTGGTTTTGTATAGTTACCCCAAATAAATGGCGATAAAACGACTACTTAACAAAATGGTGACACAGTCTTATGAAGTTGGAACCGAATTTCCTTCAAATTTTATTTGTTTATGTAAAAAGTCTTCCCGTAATTTATTCTTAGTCCCATCCCCAAAGCAAAATAATTGAAAATTCACACACACACAAAACCCCATCAGAAATACGTACGAACATCATTACGGAACCCAGGCTCATTAAAATTAAGCGGCAGATCGTCACAATCATGGCCGCTGCCGTCGTCAGCGGCGCACCACAGACTCGTTAGTGCTCCGATCTCATTATTGAACCTCCTCGATGCCAGCCTGTTTCGAACTCATTGCTTGTTCTTTTGAGAACGCACTTTTTTCTATATTCCAATTTTGAATGAAGTGCGGTTTGAAAATGGAAAATATTCAAATTGGTATACAGCCTTTTTACACGACTGTTGAATGTTTTTTTTAAAGCCTAACGTCAATAAACTTTTCATAGCAAGTATCTTTTGTGGATTTTATGGTCTGTCTCTCCTTATTTCTAAAGCGAAAAGCTAAAGTGCAGAAAAGAGCTACTGCAAAGTTTGAAAAAACTCTATTTTCAGTTGACTAATTGAAGTTAAGAAATTGTCAAGCTAACTGCTGAATATTTTAAACTTCTCCGCTTCTTATCAAAGTGCCAGCGCTACGATTAGCTGAAAACTTCACACCAAAACTAGTTAAGTGTTTCTTTTTAAAACTGACCTCCTTAGACTGGCTTTTAAGTATATATTCTAAACTTTAAATAAAAAATATATTTTTAGAGTCCTTTTATAACCAAAAGCACATTAAAACCCGCTAAGCATCTAATTACTTTTTTCCTATATTTCAGCGCAATGCAGTGTTTTTGTTTTAACAAGAAAACCTGAATTCAAATTGAGAATTTGAATTGAAAATCGAACGCTAGATTTACATTGCTCCATGTTGACCGAGTCTGATAAAATAGTTTTAATGCAAAGAGATTCCATTCTGGATATGAAAGTAAAATTATACTTCCAATAAAAGTTACGAGTTCATTTCAATTGATTGAATGCTTTTTATATTAATAGACTCAAACACTGTTGTTCAAAAACTCTATACAATCACTAAAATCGTCTAGTCTCATAAGGAGATATTTTAAACCACAAAATAAATTATAGACAACTGAAAAACATAGGCACATAGAGGTACTTAAACCATTTTTTTTAACAATAAGTTAGTAGAAAACGATGAAGACAAACATTTCGACGCCATTTATTTGTCTTAAGTAAGTTTTGTCTCTTTTATGTAAATATATATTTAGTTTTATTTTATGTATACCCTATGTAAATTCAATACATAGGTCATATCAAACCAGACAGTAAGATTGAAGGCCTTATACCAACATAGTTCAAAAAGGCCAGATACCTGATGATCAACCTCAGACCTTGCGATGATTAATCATAGTTTTTTAAAGCAGTAGGTAATCAGTCATTTTACGTATTATTTGTTTTTATTTGTCCGAAACTATTGAACCGATTTAAAAAATTGATTCTTTTTGGGAAACTATATTATTATCATGACATCGTGATGTGATATACCTAGCTATATTTTGGTACATATAAGTTTTAACAGCAAGGTAAATACCTGTTTCTGTGATTATTGAGTCGATAACTTAAAGCAATTTGTGTTTAGACAGCCTCACCCATTAATCTTATCGTAAAAGTCGAATTTAAATATATGGGTCCGTTACATAATTATCTGATAGATACTATATTTGTGTATTTTCAAACCTTATAATAGCAATAGTGGGCAAAAACAAAGTGCTAAGATTAGTTTTAGTTTTACAACAGATTTAAATTGTAAATATGCAGTAAATCAAAAAGTAAGTAAAAAGCAACTAGATAAATAAACGTGCTAAAACCGATGTTAATATTTCCTCTGATATTTCGCGCATAATGGACATAGTGAGTTTTTGAACGCTCTATTTTTTTTAGTTTTCACTCATATTTATTTTTTTCTGTATTTACTTAAATACAAAATTACTCCTTTAAAAAATAAAAACCTCGGAAAACAGAACCAGCAATAATTTCCCGCATCTGACACGAGTGTAATTCACGCTGTTTAACTGCAGTAATCACTCTATAATAATTGCTAGCTCGTTAACCAATAAACAATAATAAATGTCCGTCGCTATAATACGAACTGATTTACTTCGCTAATTAATACATCAATGCACGAATTTACACGAGTATTCTAACTTTGGTGTGAACGATCTTTGTATCAAATGTTCTGGAAATTCTCACTATAGTGTTCAAGCACGATATAATAATTAGGTACTGAATACCATGAAGGAAGGTTAATATTAATGAATTAAATTAATGAATAAGAAGGTTAATCACTCATATTCTCTATGCAGCTGCTTCTGTCTCCAATAAAATACGTTATTAGATTTTTTTTTTTTGCACTACTCTCAATTTTTATTTACTTAAACTATCGGTTCTAACCAAGAAGGATGGATTAAATTATACGATACAATTCAACCTCCTTCGTTGCAAACATAGCTTCCTTGTGTTAGTGGGTAGGCTTATTTAACCTTTTTATCTTTTAAGTTGAGCAGACATTTTCCCATAGGCAACAAATTTCTTTGCCACCAAGATAGTAATCTGACTAACATGAACATCTCTTACAATTACATAAAACGTGTAATGGTAGACTGAGATAAGGAATGGTGGAAGCCATGAGATTCTAAAACAAAAGAACATTGCGTAATTTAAGGGGTTTCCCTATTGTTCGAACGATTTGAGTAAAAGCAGTTTATGGTAATTCTTTACGATAGGTAACTACATATAGTTTAATCTTGAGATTACTATCAGTTTTTTTTGCAGTGTTACCGTTTTATTACTATGGTCAGTAACAGAATGTATATTTTGTAAGAAACTGACCGTATCCTAAGCGTTATGGTACTCTTAGAACTGAACTAATTAAATACTTAGCAATGTTCTCTACATTGTGTGTAGGACCTATTTATGTGCTTATTTTATTGAAAGTGCCAGATTTCAAGTTTCCGAAACATTTATATTTTACGCCATATAACAAACTGCTATAAGTTCCAGTATCGAAAATAATTCTCATTAGTTTTTCTAGCCGAAAAGTGTAAGTAACTATAATAATAATAATGCGTTTATTAGCCCCGCAGGGCATCTGAGGCGGATGACGGGTAGTAGCGACCCCGCGGGGCTATATATCCGAGTGCTCCAGGGAGAGTATACTGTCCCCCATCTCCGGCCTGCCGGAGTGAAGCATGACGGGGGATAGGTCTCCCGCCTCTTGGCTTGCCTTCATCGGCCGGTCAGAGTGGAGTCACTAGAGCAGGGTTAGCAGCCCACTCGGAGGGTAGGTGCCTCGTGGTAAGTGGCGAGTGGGCCGGTGATGCTGGACCCACAGGGAGCGCGTGATCTGCGTTTAAAGTCCGCCGAGGTATCCTCACCCTTCAGCCGCTCATGTACCTGTTGCCCTCTTGTTGCTATTCAGTGACTGATTCCCGAGGGCCCAGTAAGTGAGTTGGCGAGTCTCCACCTGCCATTTTTACGTGTGCAAACATTGTTATCGGCAGGTGCCATAGTTCCCATAGTCTTCCCATTCCTAGTCCACTAACATCCCATCACAATAGCCCAAGTAGTTTTCCTCCATAGTTAGCAATAGTTTAGCACAGAACCGTGGATTGTCCTTGGGTACATTTCTATAGTGTATACGGGGATAATCGTCGGTTTTGTGTCGCCATTTCATTAAAGTTGTCTCAAAAGGGCTTCAGCGTGTTGGCTTCGGCCCCACGTTCGCCTCCCAAAAATCCGGGACTCTATAGTCCCGAGGTCTGGCAGAGACATACAAAAATAATGCGTTTATTTCATGACTACAATGGTCCAATTGTTAGTAACTTATCAACTATAACTTATCGACTAAGGGTTAGTAATACCTAAAAGCTAAACGTTTGCCTAACAAGCAACTCCATCCAATGTCTAAGCACCGGAGCATCATGCTTGTCGGCCAAGACTTGTAGGATGCTGTTAGCGCTGGACCTAGATCTGCTTAGCAACGAGGCAGCCTTGTTCCTCATGAGCGCATAAAAATCATCCACCCGTGCTTCAGCGAACATGACCGACGCACTGCAGTATCTAGGCAGCCCCAACAGCACCTGGAAACCATTATTATACTGTATCCGCAGGGCGTCTAGAGCCTTCCGCGTACAGTTAACCCACAGACCGCCCGTGTAGAACGAGGTACAAAAAGCTTTGAACAAAGTGATCTTAACACCTCTGCTACAACGAGCAAATCTCTGAGCCAACATGTTGCAACTATGTACTATAGAATAAGAAATAAAAAAGAATTTCAGCATTATTTAAAGTTCAAAAGTATTGTGAACTAATCTTAACTTTTGCTACATCGCCCTGAATAAAACACAGCTTTTAATCAAATTAAGTAATTTCAATGACTCTAACCCACCTTGGAGCTCTTTTCAACTTCCCGATAGTTTTTCATCACGGCTGCCGAGAGCATCAGCCGCGTAACGTTCCATTATACGCATTTAGCGCAGCACTTTCACTATCGGCGCTACTCTAGTGTGACAGCACGTGTGTCAACCGTTGTAGAGGTGGGATGCGTTGCGCGATGTTTTTTTTATCGAGGTGGAAAACACGACTGAAATATAGGTACTCACATGAGAAAATTCGTACATACATTATTTTTAAGGTCTTTTAAGGAAACAGGGGAGGTACAAAATAACTAGATGTTCCTCGTCAGCTCAATTGCATTTTGAGGGAACCAAATTACATGAAAATCAAATAGATACATTTGTAATTTATTATAATTAGACATCGGATTATATGCACTATCAAAATGCCAAAATATGCATGCAAATATGCACTAAAAAAGAGCGAAATATGCACAAAATATGCACAATTAAAAAACCACTATTAGAATTAACTTTTATTTTCAGAACATATATTTAAATATACATAGAGGTACTATTAGTTGTAATTCTTGTGACAATATACAATTACATATTTTTCAAGGTTTTCTGCCGCAAAGGAGATGGCCAAATTTTCATAGAAAAAAAACCCAGAATCGACAGCAATGAAATGGTTACCAATAGGTTCTTTATGATAGACCTTTGATGGTGCCAAAAAATCCAGACTGAAATCCATGGGGTATAGGAGCTATTTCATATTATCGCAAAAATAGGTTACGTTGAATATATGTTGATTTTAAAGATTATTAACATCAAGGGACATAAAAAAGCAAAGTAAACTAACATTATACAAGCCACTAGTAACAACCCCATAGTTTCAGAGTTGGCCTGGTGATTAAAAGGTCTTGTATTTAACCACTCCAGATACGATTAAGCACCGACCTTACCTACTTGGAGAGGTTTCGCAGTTACATGCAACCTTCACAACTGGCTATGAAATGTTTTTGGAGAAATTGTCTTTGAAAATCGCGCCATGTGACATTGTCAAATATAACAAATGACTTAGCAATGTAAAACGGTCCAATCACGAGTCTGCATTCAACTTCTAACGAACATCAAACAGTAAAAGTAAACTTTTTTGTGAACTAAAATCTTGATCGAAAAAACGTTATAAAAAGAGAACCCCATGGTTTTTAGATGTTTTGAAATACTTTTTAAAATCCACAAATTATACTGAATCCAATCATACATATGAAGTTCCTGTCGACTCTGGGTTTTTTTTTTGGCCATCTCCTTTGTGACGTTTGTCACTTAAAATTAATTTATAGGCTGAAAATGACCTTTCGACGTCAACTGACGTTACCGGACAGAACTTGAAATTTGGCGCCATTTCTGCCGAGATATACTCTTTGGCGAAAGCGCACTGAGGAGAGCGTACTAATTATTATTATACTCTTTGGCGTAGCACAACACGTCTATCACGTATAAATACTGAAATATGCACTATCAATGAAAAAGTACCAAAATATGCAATAACGCTAAAATAATAGCATAATATGCATTTGCATATGCAAACATGCAAATGCATATAATCCGATGTCTAAATAATATTACTATTTCATATTTGGATGATTAACACCGACAGTCAATCTGAAAAAAAAATATTATTGAGTCAAAAATACAGTCATATAATACTGTCAGGTACAGGTCAGGTCTTGTAAATTATATGGTAAAGAAAAAAAGGTGACAGATGATAATACTTATCGTTTCCATTAATATCAGTCCTCACATTAAGCTCAGGACTTCAACTTAAATAAACTTTTCTGTCATTAAGACTACCAATTTATTAACCTTTGTCTCTGCTCATTACATTTTCCTTTCTTTCTTTCCTCAGTTCATATTACAATAAAATATTATTGTTACTTTTTCTTCTAAGAGAACCCTCCACTACCTTGCACACTCCAGACCAAACAGGCGGCTGACATTTTATCTATTGTTTTTTTTTTTAGATATTTTTTTGTGAATCCAACTAAAGTTTTCACTCTGATACCGGCTAAATACCTGATCTTTGTAATGTGGGTACTACCATTAATGTTAATACTGATTTATGAGCCCAAACAAACCATCGGCCAACTAAAAGTTTTCCGAGTACTCTAAATGAGATCTTTGTTGTCGCTAAAATGTCTTGTATCGTAGTTTAGTATTCATGAAGCTTTTGCTCTGCGAAGCTTGAGTAAATACGTACTTGGCATTTAAAGTCAGCACGACAAAAAAATCTTTTGAAACACGACACGCTTCTAAATCTCTGAAGATTTAACTTCAGCCTGAAAGCATTTTGTACCATTTCGCACTTTTTCGCTAGCGTTTTCAACGTCTTAAAATGTCTTGTAATCTTTATAGTTTCCTTAGACGCTATTTTTCTTCTTTTTTATGGCATGACTTGTATTTGTAATAAACACTTTTCTTGAAGTTGTACAAAAATACTGGAGGAATACAAATACCTAGATTAGTGGTGGTTTAGCTTAGGTAGGCCACTCAAAATGACGTTACATTACATACATACAGCCTTTTTATTGTCCCACTGCTGGGCACAGGCCTCCTCTCACACGGAGAAGGATTGAGCTTTGATTATTTGAAGGATTTGAAAATGACGAATGAAAAATAATTTTAGCTTGTAGTTTCTTCTACCGTGGGTATTGGATAAAAAGTAGCTTTTAGGTTTCCTCTAAAAATTGTCTATCCAACACTGAAATAATATTTCAAACTCGACTAGTAATTCCTGAGACTAGCGCGTTCAAACTAACTCTTCAACTTCGAAATATTAGTATATTTGTTACTGAAACACGAAATTCATTAAACATAGCTAATGAATTAATTAAGATCTCCATTAAAACACTATTTGTTCAGTTACATTAATTGCAAGGAGTTCCACTAATTTATTTAACAAGTTTGTTCCTCTAAGGCTTCTCAGAATTTGAATAAGACTGATCTAGTCTGGTCGACTGAATTTAAGTTACGACTGAATGAATTAGGCCAGTTTCAATAGCAGACTAAATTATAGATTTGAAATAATGTTGAAATATTTTAGAATTCTTATTTAAGTTTACCTATGACTTATACATTAAAAATAATCTTAAATTGAACCAAAAAACGATATCCACTATATTATATATTAATATTATATTTTATTATATTCGCCTTGTGTTAACAGCTTCTAATTAATTATCTCTTGACATTTAACGATCAATAAATCATCTGCGATCGTATCCGAAACTGTTAACAGATTTATGCACAACTCTGACTTAAATCTTACTCCGTCAAACATGATTGTTTATAGCTACCTGCGCAAGAGTATAGAGATGGGTAACTCAGGAGTGATAGATACAAATGATATGAATCATTCCATTTGAATCAATCACTCTTCATATCTTTACATATCCGAATGTGTCAGTAGTTCAGTATATCTTTCTTTACACCTCACTCACTCGTCGGTCATCGCGTCGGGTACTAACTAATCTGTGGCGTCGGATAGCTTCGTCGCGCGCCATTGGTTGAACGTCAAGCGAGCCGTCTCGCTCGCACCCATACGATTACGAATGTCGTTACTTTGACCACAATAAGTTGACACCCAATAATAAGTTGTTAACTCTATTGCTCACGCATAAGGCTTATAATTGTTTGTCCTTATTGAATATTTCGGTATTATAATGTTGTCAAATGTATTGAAAACTTACCGCCTACCGAACAAATATGTTTTGACTCGAAATACACATTTTGAACTAAAATTTAATTTTCACGTAAATAATTTCGTAGGTAGACAGTCCTAAGCCTGTGTAAAGTATGAAAGGAAATCAGAAGGCTATTTCTATTTTTATTTTCTAATACTTACTAAACTAATGCTTATACTCAATACTAGATTGCGATTGACTATTCATTGAACTAATTAACATAAAAGAAGTAGGTTGTACCTACAGTCATAAGAATAGTATTTTTTTTTAATTAGAAAAAAGTTGTTCAATCGCAACCGCTCAATATATCAGAAAGATGCAAACAACAACCAACCTATCACTATATCTGAATGATCTATTTGAATGAGTGAGCCGCACACGAGTTGCGAGTTTAAACGAGCTACTGAGTTATACTGAGCTACTGATATAAAGATATGAAAGAGTGATTCATATCCCAGTGATTGAAAGATGCATATCTATCTTTTCTTTTCAATGACACATTTTGCCCATGTCTACAAGAGTAGAATGCAGTGATCGAACAGGTTCGTCAAAGTTCATTCGTTCCCCATTCATTACTACAAAGGCCGTTGACTGCGACGTACTCGCACGTCGGCCATATTGATCCGCCATATTGGCAGCACTGACGCCATGTTGACTTACGTTGGCACCCCTGACAACTGCCGCCAACTTCACGGCACAGCGGCATACGCTAACGTTACGTTAGTTATGTTTTGAACTGTTTGTGTACGGCATACGGTCTCATAAATAAAATAATTTCGTATTTTCATCAATGGAACGAACTTTTTTGTTTCCGTTGGCAATCGGACAGCGGCTTTTGTGTTATTAAAAGTGTTTTCAAGTGATAAGTGTCCGTTGATAAGTAAGTTAGTGAAAGTTTGGTTATGTTGACAGTTGAACTCATTAATGCGGTTAATTGTAACATGTTTGGACAAAAAAATGTGTGATTAGGTAATTACTGATTGTGTGCTGTTATTACAAAAAGTATCGACAGATTTATGCGTTCATGATGTGTTAAGTTTACGACGTGAGATCTCGCAGAGCCCGGTCACAGACCTTCAACCGTTTATGGCAATGTTTCGAATTAATTTTGTCTCGAAAAGGCACGATAAAATCATGGTCCCTTTTTTATGATTTATCTTGGTAAACGGTGATTTCCGGAGATATCGTCCACTGTGTCTGTCGTAAAAGTGTAGAAAACTTAATTTGTTGAGCTTTGTTTTGGTTACATGATTTTCTGCACTCGTGCGTTGTGGCTCAAAATAAAATAATATGCGGTTATTGATACCAAAAAGAACGTGTAGGTACATACATAAGAATGAATAATTATAAGGATAATTATTACACAACTAGGTATTACCTATACCAACTTAATTGTGCTTGTAAGTACCTACAGATTGGTATGCAATTAAAAGTATTTGCACTATTTAGTTTTTCAGTTACTATCCAATTGATAACCAACTAGTAAAACATAGGAAATACGTTATAACTTTTATATTAGGTACCAAAAATACTGTTATGATGTTCAGTTAAGTGGTACTTCAGTTAAGTAACCCGCATATTAGAAATGAGTATGCGGGTTTAGAACCTAACACAAGTCACGTGTATGGCTATTACCTAATAATTGACTAATGTTAAGGTTAAGAATTGTATGCAAATGAAAGCTGCGAAAAAACAACTTATTTCGATAAGCGGGAATTCATTCGATAATTTGCGCTGTGTGTGTTAAGCAAAACTGACCAAAAGACAACTTTTCCGAGGCTGGTCACTTTTTCAGGCTATACTGCTGATTAAAAGCACATCTGGAACTAAAAACCGTCCTCTATCATCTCCCGCACTTTTTCCCTAATAACATTTAAATCCTTCTCTGCACGAGAAGTGCCTTGATACAATGCAAGGAGACTGTTAAAATGGGCTTAAACTTAACAAAGTTTCTGACAGCGACTGCACCCGTGTCCCGTGGGAACTACCCAGCGCAATCGGATAAAAAGTCGCGCATACCTAGTCATTTATTTATTTATTTATTTAAATAGGTTAACCAACAATTATTACACTTTTTCATCACTATAACTAAAAGATAAAACACATGTGCGAGTATAATAATCACTTAAAGGCTAACACAGCATGCATAATAGTAACAGTTAACAATAGGTACATTATTTATAGAATATTACAAACTGATACTTTATGAAAAACAATGGATGTATCATTTTCAATATGGGTTATCTTGTACTGAAATTATTTTTAAAATCAGACCAATGGATACCAAATAGTAACCAAACCAACCAAATATTGGTATTACCAAATATTGGTAATACCAAATATTGGTAATACCAATATTAGCTTGTTAAAGCAAACAAACCCTTTAGCTTTATTTATTTATTTTACTACAGATTAGAATGATGACACTCATCTCTTTGCAACGCCTATAAATTATTCAAGTACTTAATTACATTATTTATTTAGGTATTGTTTTAAAAATATTGACATAAATCTCAAGAATGCACAAAAGGCGTAACAAAACATCATATGTAATTGTGTTGTTTTCCGTCTTGTTATGCAAAAACAAACAGGCTTACAACCGTTTTTCCTTTCAAGACTGAAATTCCTGGAATTTTTCATTCACGCCTTTATAATTGTCTTGTTTCAATCAGTTACTTCTATTCTATGCTTCATAGACACCATGTACCTCACGGCATGACAGCATGACCCTGGGTATATGTTTTCTTTGTTCTTACCAACGTAATCACCATCATCAGCGTTTCTACTGCACTATTGCAGAACATAGGCCTCTTCTCGTACAGAGAAGGAATGTTGGGCTATCTAATAAGGGCCTATGCACACCACGTTTTTTAATCGCGCCATCGATGCGCGTTTGTAGCGATACAGACGTGATACGAACGCAAGTCAGGACTGCTCTGCAGGTTAAAAACGTTTTTAGCATAGGCCCTAATCACCACGCTTGCTCAATGTGGTTTGGCGATTTCAGACTTTAAAGTCCAGGTTTCCAGGTTTCCAGGTTTCCTCAAGATGTGGAAACATCTTGAGGAAACCTGGACTTTTACCTTTACTCCGTCAAAATTAGTAAGTTAGGTACTTAAAAAAGTAACATTAGTATTTTACTTACCCAGAATTGAACCCTAACACTCACACATGAAGACCTGCTGCTTTAATCACCTACATATTAAATAGGGTATTACCTAAATCAAAATTAAAAGCTAATTAGGAGAATATTAGCTTCAAAGACCACAAATGAGGAAGGAAAAGACCTGGAAAATAACATGCTTATCTACTTCTAGGTACACCATAATATGCAATCGTTTTAAGCCTTATAGGTACCCCACTGGTTTAGTTTACCACAATCATGACCATATTAAATTCTATAAGCGCTTTATATATGTTTAACTAAAACCTCAGTATGGTACTGTCCCGTCGAAATATTAAATTGATAGTCCATTTTGTATTAAGTTTCGGTTTTCCCCGTGATAGTAATGTTATTCTACTGAATAGGTATGGATTATTGAAGTGGCAAGGCATAAACATGTGTTATTTTAAATATTATTAGCAAATAAATACCTAATTTCAAATGACCTCAGTTTTTCCATTGACATTAAAAATGCGAAAAAGTTCCAAATCAAGCGGAAATCTCATCTAGTTTAAAAGTCGGCTAATGAATTCAAAATAGCCAATTAAAATTTGCTGAGCAGTAAAATTAAGTTTTATAATCCCACATGATATTCGTAACTAGTCCAATTTAGCGGGAAAATGTAACAACTGTGACACTACCGTCAGCTGACCATAAAATCGAAAATTACGCCATTTTGGATTTAAGCCGTAATGTTGGTATTTCGGTCTATTGTGGTGAACTGCTAATGAATTCAATGCCTTACTCACGAAGTTTCTTTATTTGCGTAATTATAAATATTTGAATGATTTCGCAATACTCAACGTCATTAAATGACAGGGCTACTAGTAAAAATATAGTTTTTTTGTTGCTAGGCAATATTTTGATCAAATATTTTAGCACCTCTGCTTAGGCTGATAAATTCACAAGATTATTTATCTATTGTTAACTTCAAGTTCTGAATGTCACTACGACTATGTATTTATGTCAGTCAGTTTGTGCCCTCGCACTGCCTAAACAACTAAACCGAAGTACATTATTCATGAAGGAGTTATCCTTGACTTAGTCCTGATCGATTTAACGTCCTAGTACCTAGTAATTAGATCAAAAGAAAGCATTGGTATTTGAATTTAATAACTCGACCTAAGTTAAGGTTAAGCTGCTCTTATCTTAATGTGTTCCAAACATTTCAATGACATCGGAACTATTCTTATCGTTAACTTAAAACTTACGATTCTTATTTAGTATAGGAATTAACGATAATATTAGTAGAACCAGTAGAAATAATGTCAGCAATCGAGTACGTTTCCGGCAATAAGTTGTAGACGTGATTACGTATTGTGTTCAAACTGCAAGTTGCAGTTGCATAAATACATTCATTTGTATCTTTGTGTAAACGCACACAACTTTGTCTCTTCTACTTAGGCGGACCATACAATGTAATGTTAAATTTCATGACCTATCTAAGAGCTCCAAGAGTAGACCACCTAAATGTACTTAAAAGCTGATAATGTTTGAGTGACATCTGATCACCACAGATGTCTCGTCCATATGTCTGTTTCACAATATTAACCAATTGTTTGTCTCAAAGCAGTACAGTTTGTCTGACAGTGACAGAATATTACCTAAGTGGCAGACACAGAACATTAAACTGAGAGCATAATCAATCTTCATGTATCTCTCTCCGATACGGAAATACTACAAACTGAATCTCGAGTCCCGATCTGGATGATAAAGTAATAACTCAAACTGTCTCAAATAAGTACTTTTCAAGTCTTCGAGTAAAATACGAATTTTACTCTTCCATATTGCATTCAGAAATGGCGCCCAACAATTTCGCCAACTTCGTATTCCATTACGTTGTATCTACAAACTTGACGGCAAACGTCACTATGAAAAAGCTCGATGGAACGTAAAATAAAACTCAAAGGATACGTTTCTCGTGCAGATAACGTCAGCTGGCATCGGAAATTACCATTTTAATAGTATTCTTTGGAGTTGGACTTCCGTAACATGCACAAAATCAACAAATTTACATAAATGTACCGCCGCTGATAAAAGGTCTGTGAATTAACGCGTATCCCCTCTATTTGCCCTGTTTCGTCATATCCTGGCCTTGAATTGGCTTACGCTCGTTCCCAATATTCTATCCATACACTTGCTTACCAGCGATAAGAGATAGAAGTTTGACACTAGCCCCATTGTGGGAAATATTGCCACTCCACATTAACATTATTTGTACACGTTATTCAGCTTTTATGAAGGACAAAAAAGTAACATCGACTCCGCAGAATAATTACTTTTTTCTGTAATTTTAACAATTGGACAATTAATTTGACTTTGTAGTGTCACCTTGAATTGCAATGAATCTATTAATTACTAGAGTCTAGTACAACTAGACCTTTTAATATACTTAGCAAGCATAATAACCAAATTGTTTTAATTAGTCACCAAACAATCATTAGTTCTGTAACAGTTATTGTTATCAAAAATTAAGCGTAGAAAAAAATATAGTTTAGTTTTTACTGAACCATCGACAATAACTCAAACGTTCTATTCTATATTCGATTTCACGGGAAGGAGGATAATGCGCGTAAAATAGCCTCTTTGGTTTGTCTTGAAAACCTTATTATGGAATCGATCAGATTTCAACGAGATTTACTATAAAAAGACAAAAAATGCAACAATTTATCTTACCTTTTTCAAAAGAACTGTGTCTTATAGCTTTTTAGGTACCTACTTATTATACACAATTACTAAGAAATTGTTGATTTCAATTGCTTACTTTATATGAAGTGCTGATAATACCTTATCAAATTATTTGGTTCTTTAGTTCAAGAGCTGACTCAAAAATTATACAATAATTGATTATAGAATAACATACAGTTTACTATACCTAATAAAAATATTAAAATATCTATCTGCCTTTCATGAATACACGATGAAATACGTCAATCGATTCTGTCAAAATTTCGTTTAGAAATGAATGAAAAGCTTGTAATGACAGTTTTTATCTAGCTACAATGGATGAAAACGTGGGTAAGAATTAGTTCATAATGCAGCTACCTTATATTAATGTGTTTAGAATCTATTTTACGGTTTCAAAGTCCTTTGATAATCCCTAATTATAATTGTTGTCAGATGCAGGGACCCTTGTAATGTTTAATGTGCCCCAAGTGACCGTGGCTGTAAGACACATGCTTTTAATTACCGAGCTTACACGGTGCACTGAACAGGCATCTTTGTTCAATTTACTTTAAGTTTCAAAGGATTTAATTGCTTAATTATATTTTCAACTGAGGGCTATTTTGTCTGTTTTTTATGAGAAAAGGGGATGTCAGTAAATCTGACAAGTAGTAAGCATTACCAAGGGGTATTCGGTTGCCCAGGTAACTGAGTTGATAGCTTGCTGGAGTTCAGATAGGCAGTAAAACACTATACTTCGGCCGTTCAGAGAATGCGTTCCTGACACCTATCAGTTAGTCACGACTAGTGATGGGCACAACATAACACTGAGTTCGTTACCGTTCCTTCAAAATGAACCGCCGCATTATTTTAAGATTATTTTCGTTTTAAATTGGCGGAATCATTTGTTTTATATTTTAGTTATTTAAGTGGAAACCAAAAAAAGGTAATATTCATATAATAAAATTGTTTTATTTATTCTTTGTTACAAGTACATTGAATTGAATGTGCGAACAGAATATTAATCAGACTCCGATTTGCTTGAGGAGGTGGTGTCTTCATCATCATCTTCGCCTACATGTATAATTATATTATTATCAATAACAGAATCAATCCTGATATCTCGGTCTAACAAAAGCCGGGTAATCAAATAAAAACAGATCGAAAACACTTGAAAAACGTGGTCTATGCGCACGAAACGACAACGGACGACTGTTTTAGCGTCACAAAATGGCGGCCCATAACGCCATTTGGGGTTACCATTTTTAATCTAAGTATAAAAATGCGGTTTGGTCATAGTTTTATTTTTATATTTCATAAACGTTATAATTAAGTCTTATAGTCCATTATTTTCCAATTCTTAAAAAGAAAATCAAAACGTATTATTTTATATTATAACTGTATAAGAACAGATTACGATACTTGCCTGTTATTTTTAGCACAGCACTACAAAATATAAACCGCTGACATAACCTTGTAATAGCGCAGTATAGATTTAGAAAAATATTGTTTACCAAGTTATTTGACACTCAGTTTGGCACAAAATTATAACATTCATTGATTATTGATATAATAATGTTGTTTTAATGCTCCTCAATTGTTAAAACGGTAAACAACCAGCAAAAATATTTTTATCGTAACTGCAACGCCATTGCAAAGTTACGTCGTCAGTTCAATCGCGACGTGTCAGGAACGCATTCTCTGAATGGCCGAACTATAGTACTTACTCAGGTGCATCCCAACATAGTTGAGTAAAGGCTAGGCAGATTATTTCTATATGAAAAAAAATGTAGACGTTTCTTTCGAATGAAGTGTCTCTGTCTGTCATGAGCATACGTCGAAAAAATATTCGGCCTCTTTAGTGCTACGTTATCTTAAAAACCTGTTAAAGGTCTACAAAAAACATCATTTGCAATTGCCGAAATGTAACAAAAACACCCGGAAGATACCTACGTTTAATATTGAAAGCTAACAAAAAAAAGAAGGAATATAAGTGTGAGGGGCGCTTTCGTGAATAAGGGACACCGCACCTGCTACCTGATCGGCCCTTGACTAGCTTCACGTCGGTTCCAAATTTAAACCGAATCTGACGTTTTTTGTTTTCTTTTTGGAATGAAGATTTTTTTTAATAACTATAAAGAGAAAGGATATTGCTTGTCTTTGTTTCATATCCGGATATGATGTTTGATCTTTTTGATGTTTTAATAAATGAGAGGAAACGATAATAGAGCTGTCATAATGCTGGTTTGTATACTTACTGTTTATTTTTGTATGGGTCTGGCTTCATTTTAGTTAAAATTGTGTTTCAAGTTTATTGAAAATATTTAATTATGGTGGTAATTCACCGTCCTAATCTTTGTTATAAAAATATCTAAAATATGGAGGTCATTTTTCGAGAACTAGTTTTCTGTGAAATGAAAAGAATATCGAATTGGGTCAATTCAAAATCTTATCGAGTTAGCCTTATTATTAGTTCTAACGGTTTTTATTATCAGTAAAAATGGTACTGGTCCCTGTTATTAAGATGTATGTTAATTCTGATTGTCGGAAAGCCGGTTAGGTTATAAGTTCATAACTTGACCTTCTTAATTTAAGAAGGAATTTATTTATTAATAATATGTCTATTACCAAAAGTAAGAGGCCAAGCCATTTAATAGATGCGTGTGTAAAAATAAAAACTCGCTTCAAAACTAGTTCGTTTTTACTTGAAACTAGTCTCGTGATCAATTATACTTACTATCGGAATGAAGTCTCAATAAATTCAATGCTGACAAATTGACTGGCAATATTACTTCCATAATGGTCGTTGTGCCATTACATTAATAACAGCGATCGTTTAATTAAATTGTTTCCTTTTTAAAAATATCTGAAAAATGCCCGACAACGCATATCGAAGATAAATGACGCACGTACGAAGAAGGTTGAATGCAGAATACGGAATAACACGGATATTTACAAGTACATGGCCAGAAAGATTAAAGGAATTTTAAAATTCGAATCTCAGCCGCAGATGCATAGAATTTAAAAATAGATTTAATTAAAACTGCTGTTTCGAAAAAAGAACACGGTGTTCAATTGTTTTCTACCTCGAATTCAAAGCGGTGTGCTGCAATTTAAAAATTTAGAAAAAGTGCCGTTGCCTACAAAGCTTTTACTGTTTCACACGAACGGAAAAAAATGTACTGCAAAATGCAGGTCGGCACGTGTGTTGTACTAGCTACTTTTCTATCATTGTTTTCATTTGTCATCTCGTAATTATTTACTCGTCATATTTATTTAAGTCATAAATTATCACGTGCAACATTTAAAGCTAACTTTGCAGATGATAAACGTCACCCCAATTATCTATTTGACTGGGTTATTTGATAAAATATTCAAGTTTAGCTCCAAAAACCGTCACAAGGTTTACATAGTTATACGTATTAAGTATGTTATTGCTAATTTCACGTGTTGTTAAGTATGACAGAACTTTGTAGTTCCCCCCATCTTGGTTAAGTTGTTCGCAGAACTTTCGCCTCATTATTAAGCTTCTAACTATGATTTATAAAGGACTTCACACAAACTGTACACGATAGGTATTGCTGGTAACAATATGCGACTTAGTCTAGTCTTGCTTGTATACGACTAGAATTGTATAACGGTAACGTTCTTTTGTAAAGAAATTGTCTTAGGTAAACGTTTTGCTATTGAGTTTATGACAAACTTTTTTAATGCGACAATTTACTTTTATTCAACTTTCGAGTCCAGAGGAGATAAAATCGGTCAGACAGTTGTTAACTTTTCAATTAAAAGTATTTCATGTATTTCCTTTCGCAAATTACCCACAGACTGCAACATGCTTATCTTTAATTGCACATGTTAATTAAATTGCACGAAAAAAGCTATCATAATTGCAATATGTTCCAAAATCTTAAACGAAAATGCAGAGAATCATGTAACTTGCGCAGCTATTACCTAACTACCACAAGCTCGTGAAGTTGTGGGACACGGTGTAACCTCGTTCACTGGCAATGTCCAATAAATTAAACGAATGATCGATCACGGCACAGTTGTCGGCATACTCGGCGCCGAGCTCTGCATTGCCGTAAACCTAACCGCCGCCACCACGAACATTGCGAAAGAATCAATACCAACCATAGAAGCAATGCACCCTATAAAACTTAGCAATTCAAATCAACTTATCTTTCTGTCCTTAGTATTTATCTCAGAATTCACGTCACAACAAATCTGACTCGTGAAATGCGTATACCAAACAATCATATCTTATCAAATCAAATGATTGTGCAAATGAGAACAGTTTATCAGTGGCGTCAGTCCGAGGCGGGCTACTGCGAGGTCTCCGGCGCCAGAGCCCTACCATTGAGCACGTTGTTGCAGGCCGCACTCGACACGCCGGCGCCGCACCGAGTGAACGTCGGGAAGGAAGCGACTCACGTAACTATCGTTAGTGAATAGAGTGCGCGAAGTCGATCGTGACGTGCAATGCCCAGGGCCCAGTGCGCCCCGCTACCCCTCACAGGGCTATGGAGACCCTCCTCGATAAGTTCAAGAGGGAGCAAAGTGGTCTACGACGTTCCAGATCCGTCCGCGCTTCCCTACGACTGATAGGAAACCGCTGGCGGTCTAAAGACGAGGACACTTCAGATGACATCGACAAGATCAAAACCAACGGAATACTATTCACTAAGCCTATCTGGACCGAGAAGGAGTACGACGTAGCGTATACGGGTATCGAAGGAACGTATAAACCAAAGACACCTGCCATGGCGAAGAGAAAAGCTGAGCCACCAAAAGTGAGGAAGAAGAGTGGAGACATTGACTTGAGTTTGAAGCCGCAGCGACCAAAGAAAGTGGAGAAGAAGTTTAGTGATTTGTTTTCAAATAAGAAACAAAAGAGTGTGTCGGCTAAGGAACTAATAGTGCCAGAGAAAATACCACCGAAAGCAGCGGCTATCTTACATATACATTCTCCGGAGAATGATAAAATGAAGAAGAAATTGAAAGGGATGGGGAAGTCGGAGTCTGCGAAGTCGATGGCCGAGTTGATGTCGAACAAGCGTGTGCGCCGAGGTTCGGAAAGTGACATGTGTCCTAGCCAATCACGTGGTTGTGTGAACCCTGCGTTTGTGTACAGCACGCCACCAAAGGACAGGAAGATGCCGATGTCACCTACTGCTTTTCTGAGTACGTATTTTCAACTATATTAACTAATTTACTCTTAAAACAACCGTTTACCGCATAATCTAAAAATCTACTAAAACTTAGTCAAACAATTTTGACATATTATGATGACTTTTCGTCCGCATTCCCCCTCCATTAGGCTATTTGTTCAAGTTGTTGGAAAACTCATTGTGTACAATAATATGACATGAAGTGTCACTAATTATACAACAGTACGTGCGGTGCACTCGTACTTTAGTTAAGAGTTATCACTCGAGAGCCTGGTGAACGAGTATTACGTTTATAGACATACTCGTCACTATTGTGTGATAGTGGTAACTGTCATTTGTCATTAGTGGAGGATTTTCTTTGACTCCTTCCAGAAGATTCTCTAGGTTTTCGTTTTTTTCTGACAACGAAATGGAATCTGAAGTATGACGAAACTCTGTCAAAAGTTAAGTATAATAGCTATAGGTAGTAAGATACATAACTCGTCTTAAAATCGAAAAGACTATTTCCAAATCCCATAAAATACTATGCACTGTAATAAATCTTATGATATTTTTCCCAATCAATTTCACCCAAAATCGTTACCTACACGAGAACGCTCTAATCGCTACTCAATAAATCACTTCGAATTGATTTAGATGAAAGTTTAATCGGACAATTACTCGAGCCCAGCACTATTCTATCCGATATAATGTAATCGAGATACCACGGTCCATGTATAATGTTTTAAGTAAAATACAAATTACAGTTTCCTTATCTAATCGAAACTTAGGTGGGTAGGCCTAAGTAGAAACAGAAATGCATGTCAGAAACCTAGTAGGTGTATCAATAACGTAATTTCGCTAAAATAGTAACTGGTTTCAAGACAACGGGTAATCGGTTTGGTTCGAGTCGATTAACAATCGAATGCCCATTTAAAGTCCGATTTGTAATTGTTCTATTTTTAAATTCACATGTCAATAACACAGGGTAAATTTTTTTCTTTTCTGGCTCTCCACGGCGTATTCAAATTTCTTCTAAAATAATGTTCTAATTTCAAATGTTTCAAAAATAAAGAAGTAAGCCAATTAAAAAAGAAATAGTTCTAATTTTGAACAACTTCAAATTTGAAATTGGAATAAAGTTACATAAGTCACAATGGCGTTACTAAAACAATGGAATTAACACCATTCATCAACGACTGGATTAAAGACTATGATTGTATATTTAGTACTAATCTAGCTTTATAATTAAAATTAAACCAAAGATTAGTGAGATAATGGTTCCAATCTCAGTCTCCTTAAGCGGTGTTATCCCACTGTAATTAAACAATAAACTGTGATCTCTGTTCTTAACATCAGTTATAGAAATATAAAAGGGTTTTTTCATTTGAATATTATTTTAAGTTCAGCTGAATGGTTACTGAAAACGCACTTATTGTTATTTAAGGAAATGTTAAAGTATTTTCCTCTCTATTAATTGTTTACTTCACTTTGTGGTTATGTATTGTCGCTTTGAATATTTTTTCCTTTACATGAAAAAATAGGAACTTTAACTAGGACAGGATATATCTCTATATTTTCCTACAGTTATTAAATTCTCCACCCACAAAGTCGGATTTTATAATAAACATTTAAAACGTGAAGTTCTTACCGCGATTTATTTATGTTAGTGGTGTGTGAAATTGCCTGTCGTTGAACCGAACACCAATTAGCCGATTTCATATTTCACTAAATGGCACCCTGCTAGTTAACGCTGGCCTTTAATTTAGAACCTAGCCAATACTAATTAGAATTTGTAATAGCCATATCCAAACAATGCATTCATGAATATTAAAAACACAAAAAAATATCTATGAAATCGAATAAAACCTCCGTGCTACCACAGCGCACGCAAAAAAAAGAATTAAAGACTCAATATTTTGAAATAAGAACATATTTTCTATCAGTTTTACTGAAGTACGTGACCTTTTCGATATCAAAAACTAAATAACCACGATATTAGAAAAGAAGAAAAAACGCCTGCGTAAAAAATCGTACCTACTGTTTTCATTGAAACAGAACTTGCTCGTTCAAATAAATGCGGATGTTCTTTATTCTGTGAAGCTGTTCGTTAATCAACGGCAACCATAGAGAAAAATCCTACAAAAACTAGAATACGTTTCATGTTCTCTTTTCTATTGTTTGAAGAAGGCGCGTTCTAAAAAGTTTGCACTCATTGTGGCACACGGAATTTAACTTTAAGCTTAGTACACATAAAATATAATTTAGCGAATTTCTGTTATGGATTCTGTTTAGCATAATTGGTTGCCTTGATAAAGACTGTAATTTAGAGTTATAAAATAAAACCTGCGCGGTCTATACCTCATTTATCGAATGAAAACATGCTACACCGCATATGCGTTATACCTAATCAAGTAAAAAACTTAAATCGCCCTGAACGGATCATTAGGTTCTGTTGTAAGTGTTAAAATTATGTGTTTTTCGATAGCAAACCATTATTACTTAACACCCGCATTACTGGCACTTCGTTAACTATTGTTTCGTAACTTGTTATCATGTATTTTCCTTGCAATAGGTTGAACTACGTATCTTTTAATTGCAAACATGTTTTTCTTGTTATTTGGTGGTATGTAGTATGATGGTTATGCTAGAACTCAGTGAGATATTAAAATTTAAATTTTAATTAATGCAGATAAGTTAGTATGACTTATCTGACTTATCGTTTATTTTCATAGATATTTACACGTTTACAATAGAGATTAAAAATTACCCAAGTAAAAAAACCTCAAAAAATTCATCCCCATCGCTTTCAACTGGGAGCGTGCCCAAGAGGCTGGCAGCATTATCTCGTTGGATCGCCATGCTGATTCTTTGTCCGATGCAATAGCCAGCATTTTGGTCACGTTAATTAGTATAACTATATTGTATACATTGCTCTAGATATAGGTCATATGGATGCTCTATTTGTAAACAGACCTACTATACAATCAACCTATAGAGGACTTCCAAATAAACAATCGATGGATTGTTTGAAAGTTGACATGGCTAGAAAGAATGTTACTTGTGAGATGACGACAGATAGACGGTATGGAAGAAGCAATCATACTACGCCGAATCCTAATAAAATTGGGATAAGGACAGGAGGATGATGATGATGATAATATTCAACCTATAATTCACAAAAGAAGTAGAATTTTATCACTTAAAAAAACTAGGACCATTCGTTTTAATATCGAAATCAAAAGCGACAATGACCGATGCAGTAACGAATACAAGTTTGACAGATATTTTGATACTATTTTATGTAATATTGATTCATCACCAATGACTGTATAATTTTACTATCTCACGTAAACTGTCTTATTTATTGCATTATCATAAGTATGTGATTCACGCCCAATTTTGGTGTGATTGATTTACTTAATGTTTATCTTTTCATCGGCTGAAATCAGTCAATGCATTTTGGCACATCCGTTTTTCTTCCTATTGATATGAGAGATTATAATAACTTACGCCATAAGGAAGTAGTATTAGAAATCGAGTCATTGTATGTGGTTTTCGGGACCACATATAAAGCCAGCATCTTTTAGGCGTCAAACTTTTGCTACTTCATAGTCAGCTAGAAGCTCATGATCTTCTTTAAAATCGTATACGCCTTCATCATGAATCCGTTCGGCGATTACATAGCCAACGCAAAACACAAACAATTACGTCCTTACCGAATATTAGACGTTATGTGGATATTAATTTACTGGTACTCAGCTGAATCCGGTTAGACTGGAAGCCGACCCCAACATGATTGGGAAAAAGGCTCGGAGGATGATGATGTGGATATTAATTTGCAATGCAAGAAGCTTCACTTACGTCCACAGCCCTTTTAGGGCAAATACTTAGGTAGTCTTTGCAAAAAACTAGGCAATCATTCATTGCGTTTCCTTCCTGAAGGTATCAATGTTGCAATATCCTTACGTGCTGAAAACAACACGTTTGAGCAGAACGTCCTAAAAACTCTTCAAATCTAAAGTTGACTGCGCAGTAGAATTTTTTGTAACAAGGACTCTGAGTCTTCAAGTAATTGGGAGTCTCCAATTCAAGAGAGAATAGAATTCTTCTGGGCAAGTGCTCTATCTTTGACCTGATCATCGCTTACCATTAAATGAGATAGTGGACAAACGGGAGCCTATCGACAGTAATTTAACTTTAGACTTACCTAGTTAATTCAGACGTACTGTTGTTTGGCGCCTTAATTAATAATGACTTGAAGATAAAGATCTGACAGAAACGGCGCCATTTTAGAAGCAGACATTAGGATAACATTCATTGTTTATCTGACTTGGTGAGATCTTAGAAGTCTGTCTGCTGTAACTAATGATATTCTGAAGGGTGATGTTAAGTTAGTAGACAATCATTGTATTTATATGAACCTTATTATTATAATTGAAGATATGTTCAGTCTTGCCGAGGCTGCGGATTTTTTCGAAAAAGTTACCGCGGCCTTGGTACATAAAGAGCATAAGAAGGAACTTGGTGGGTCAGTAAGAGTCTGACACTCCCTCACGCTGGTAACCCACAGCGGGAGGGTTTGATATTTTCCCAACAACGATGCATTCTTTTGAAAATAACCTTATGAAACACTTCATTGCAACATCATTTAGAATACTATCTTTATCTTCTAAAGTAATAGGCTAGAACAACTACGAATGATCTTTCTTACAATTTGCTGATAAACTAGACAATGCAGCCATTGTAAAACAACAGTTCCCATACGAGTGAAAATGTTTGATTTTCTACGTTGTTATTACCGCATTTTACACTTTCTGGAACTCATAGTATGGTAAGTATTTTGAGCTAAATAACAGAGCAAAGTTTTAGTTCAATTGCATAATATTACGTCAAATAACGTCATGGGCTGCGGGTTGTTCGAAAGAGATACCGCGGCCCTGGTACATAAAAGGCCTATGACGGAACACGACGGTTTTTAGTCAGTAAGAGTCTGACACTCCCTCACCGCTGCTAACCCACAGCAGGAGGGGTCATTTGATGATTTTTGACGTCGTTAAAAAAAAATAAAAAAATAACGTCATAAAAGAAAAACAATGAATTGAATTTGCATCATCGAAAAATATTCAAAAATGGAAAGCTGTCTCAATTATTTTGCAGTAAAAAGGTTTTAACAATAGAGAATCAAAATACTTACCATTCATGTCGTACTGGCATGTAATTTTGGAACATTATAATCTCTTTACGTAATAACTTAACTGACAATGGTTTGTGAGAATTTGAACTAAGTAACAGTTACGAAAGATTATGAGGAAAGCTGAGACATTGACCTTTTCCTCGAATCGCTTAATGACCAACAAATTGCATCATCGCATTCCCCGTCGGTTTTAAATTTCTAAAAAAAGTAGGTACCTTCGTTATGTGTACTCATTGGCTGAATTTACTTTTGACAAGAAAAAATATTAAAATGCGTTAATTTAATAACCTTTACATCTGTTTCTGTTGTTTATTTATTTATGAAAATTATTTTGGGACAAAAAGGCCCAATTAAAGAGCTAATGAGGACATTTTATTTTGTAACACTTTTTAAAGCTTTTATATTAAAATAATAACCCTTATAATTTCTCTGCTTTTAAACAATGTATAATGTTATATAATTATATTTTTTAAAAATGGATTTTGCCTACAAGGAAAATTACCCAGAAATTATGTTGCTGTACGTATTAAAACTGTTACTTGGTTACCAAAATATATAACCAAAACTAATTAATATTTCAATCCTCTACTTCTTCCAATAAAAATTCATCATTAAACCCTAAAACTAGATCGAAAAGTCGAATACAAATTCGATATATTTCCATTTCAAATTGCGCGGCCATTGATTCGATTACTTTCCCCGAGATATTTTGACATCGCTCGGTTAGAGATGAACTTCCGTCACGTAATTGGAATCGAATATTTTATTTATTAATCGATTTACATAAAAATCTTTATCGATGTTCTAGAATCGAGATGTTGGCAATAAAACGATAGTCTGACGCAAGTTACCCGTTATGAATTTTAATTTGTGCTTTTTGTCTTTGGTCGAATTAAAGTATTTTATTATTATAACTAGCTGTTTTCCCACGGTTTCACCCGCATCCCTGAATTTCTGCCCGTACTCGGATAAAATATAGGCAAGCTACGTTACTCGGAAATTGTGTAGCTTTCCAACAAGATTTTATTTGGATATTTTCTGTTAAATATCCATATAAAATCACTTAACTACATAAATACTATACAGAGGGAAATACCCAGAAGTAATTGCAACAAAATTAATAATACAAAATCCTCTTAGTTAAGAAGGGAGTCCATTTGCGTTTGCCATCACTGCTAAACTAATTTGAGAACTAAATTGAACTTCCACTCAACCTAGTTAGTGAGGTGTCGACACACTGGGTTTTAAAGCTAGGAGCACACAGGCTTTTACAAAAATTTTACAGCATAAATACATTTACAGAATCTAGATCAATATTGCTAAGATTTATTACGAAAGCAAATGTTGGCAAAAAACTAAATTTAAAAAAAATTGCAAAGAAGTTGCGCAGAAATAAAACAAAGAATACTGTTTGCATAAAACCTCATTAAAGCTTTATATGTGTATGTAGACACAGTTCGAATGATGATGTCGCCAATTAAAAAGATCTAGATAATCCGTACAATGACCAAAGTCAGAATCGTGCGACCATCTCAGTTGCAACTATGATACTGCAATGGAGCGACATGCTAGAATTCATAACCTGCGGTCAGTTCTTTTTTCAAAATATTTTTGTTTGTGGCCAGTGATGTGATTGAATTGTTTTTGTTTTTTGGTGTCAGTGAAATTCGGCCAGTGTTTTATGCGGTTTTAACGGTTAACCTCTTTTGAATTCGATTAATACGTCGTATCGAGTAATCGTTTATTTTTATTCTTGTGTTTGTTAGTGTCAATCATTAAGTTACTACTCTATCAAATTAACGGAAAGCGTATTGAGATTGTTTATGCTTTCTCTGTAATTAGAAAATGGTTTGGAGGTCGTTTGTAAGTTATTTTAATTAATTATTATTTACAGTAATTTAGGAGTGAAGGTAAATAGATTCGGTTCATTTGATGGGTCTATTAGTAAAGGGATCTCGTCGGTTTAGTTTGAAAACTCTTAACCGTAAGCCACAAGAATCTACCCAATGCTCATTCTTAAGCCGTCTCTATTACTTACTTAGCTGCCCGCTACCTATATCCAAACTTCAGCTCACCTTAAGGAAAGTGCTATTTATATTACATCTTCCTGAACATTAAAATAAGTTTTTAAATAAATTACCCATCAAAACGGATAAACGATGCCCTCAAGGGTAAAACCTCTATAAAAATTTCACATACGATTCACCAAAGGTCACCTACGTTCTCACACTTCGTACATATGGCTAATTTATTCGGTACCTCGTTCTGCTTCGTCGGTTAACCATGATCCTTCCGCATGCTGTCCAATACAAACGATTTACGATGCATCACTGTTGCTTTCGTGCGGTTTTTTCATCGTTGAGTAATGTTTACCCACGCGGTGCGCCGGCGCACGGCAATCGAGACATGCAGGGATGTTCTTATGTAAATTGGCATGTATGTTTGTATTGTGGTGTGATCTCTTGAATTTTTGTATATCTATATGCTCCTATATATGTAAGGCAAAGCTAAAAAAAGAACTAATTCAACATGTTCAATTCAAATGTTTTTATTTGAAATATGTATTTGAACTGATTGATCATCATTTCTAAAAGACAATTTCAATTTCCACCAATAGGAAAATCTATAACACCGAAAAATACGTTTCCTATCGTCGCCAAAATTTTTCAATTTCCGCTAAGTAATACAATTCCTGTAATGCCTATATTTGAAACAGATTATATACCTACACACAAGAATTCACTAAGGATTTTAAGAACTGTATTTCAAGACCAAATCGCGCTTATGACATCATCATCTCCCGAACCTTTTCCCAACTAAGTATGTTGGAATCGGCTTCCTATCTCACCAGACGCAGCTGACTACAAGCGTTTTACATAGAGTGACTGCCTTTCTGACTTTCTCAACTCAGTTACCTGGGCAACCTAATACTCCTTGGTGGCAACGACTGCCACAGATATGATGTCTATTAAACACAGCGAACATAGATCCATTAGGACATAAGTTAGCTGACTCACCTCTGTATGGTTCACTTGCCACAGAGAAACACAAAGTAAGTAAATAAATGTTATTCATTCTGCCTAAGATGTTCCAATGATAAAAGGTGTTCATAAGCCCTACCAGTAAGTATGTCTTCGGCTACGTAATATAGGAAGCATAAAAGCATAGGTTTGCCTCACATCGTAATTGCGAGTGAACCCTCCAGAGAGTGCTACTATGACGTACACAATGATGGGAACCTTTCACTGAGCTACTGAGAACTGACGCTTTCCTTTGTTTACGTTTTGTTAACGCTGCTTTTGTAAGTAATAAATTAATACGTTTAAAATATTTAAAATGGAGCCGAAGATTGGTTAAAATGCTGCAATAATTGTTAGCTTTTGGGATGTCTTTGCAATATTTGGAGTTATTGGCGAAACGTACTCAACTGTAGAAAATCTTCATACTAAAGAAATTGTAAGTAACACATAAACTTAATAATTAAGAGTTTATTATTACGTATTTATGGCTGCTGTTATATGTCTGCATAGTGAACAGAGAATGGGTTATTTTTGAATATTTATCAGCAATCAATTAACTTGATAATTATAATATTAGACGTGTTTTAATTAATTATGTATTTGATTTATTTTTGTTGTTTTACCGCTGTAGTTATGAAGTAAATGTATATTCTCTCTATAATAAACAGTTGATATAATATTTCTCCAACAAAAACTACATAAATATCTATCTACTAGAGATACTTAAACAGTTAATATTATGTAACCGCTGTTGATGCTTATTTAATAACATTCATATAATCTATATATATAAAAGAAAGTCGTGTTAGTTACACTACTTATAACTCAAGAGGAGCTGAACCGTTTACGCCGAAAATTAGGGGGAAATAGCTAGTCAGTAAACCCGGGAGAAGGACATAGGATAGGTTTTGCTACCACTCGATTACGGGAAGCAGTTATCTCAGGACGCGGGTGAAACCACGAGCGGAAGCTAGTTAAATATATACCCACAAACATTCATTAAGAAACAAGCTACATACTTAATTCCTTCCAAATACAAATTACGACACTGCAATTTAAGATTCGAAATTTAAAATCATAAAGAGAAAGTTGTCACGTCTGCAAAAGAAGTTTTTTGTCTAATCACGATGACATTAACGTGTGTATTTGATAAACGTCATTATTATCTACTCAGTATGTTTATTACAAAGAAATCGCAATTTAGTTAAGTACCTTAGAAAGCAGTCATTAAATATAATGAAAGTTTTAGTAACACAAAATTGGGATATTTTTTCATGGTTGTTTTTCTTATGTACCTAATTTTGAAGAAGCTTTATCTCCGAGGAAAATTAAGGTACAGCAAAAAGAAAAGCCGCAAATTGTAGATTCAAGTGTCTTATTTTTGCCTGCTTATTAATACTTTCCTATTAAATCTTTAGTTCTGGAATAATCGTAAAAAGAATACATTTTTTTTTCTAATCTTCAGTAATCTGAAAGGAAAAAACGTACCTTAATTTTTAATGGGTACTGTAAATGAACGAAATCAATGCTCAAAATCTATTTTTAAAACCAAGAGTCGATATGCATACTCCTTAGTCGTTCCTATTTGCATAATGAGTTAATTTCAATTGTAACCGCGCAGACTAGGCCTCTTAAAACCTTTGTTTGATAAGATAACCGACCGTATTTTTCCATGATACTTATTACAGACAGAGATTACTCTCAACGTCCCTTCGTAATTGCTCAATTATTTAAAAGACAAATAAAACATTCAAACTAAATATCTAGACACGTGGGAAGCATGTATGTAGCTATATTTATTTTCCTATTATGTGTAATAAAGTATACAATTACTGATTCGTTGGAAATGTATGTTAAAATGTTATTTACAATGCCTGAGAACTAGGGAACTACCGAAATGACTAACTGTACAAGTAAATACAGTTAAATATTCTCGTAATGTTTTACACTAAATAGATAGGTTATGAGAACTTTTGCGCTTTTTAAAAAGCAGTTGAGTTATTAACATGGTTGAGCTATAAGTACCCGTTTTGACTGCCAAAGATGTTCAAATCACAGCCATCACCCACCACTTCAATGTACTTCCATTTCACGTGACAGCTAAGATACCCAAAAATCTTGACTGTCACCATTACACAAAGGAAACGAAAACAAATGCCAAGCGCTCTTCCCAAGGGATGAAACAATACTTAGTTTGTTTTTGTATGAGGCCTTAGAAATGGCTGGAAATGTATTGGCTATTTGTAAGTCCAAAAATAGTTCCACCATACGTTTTTATACTTCTATGTTATTTTGGGAAGAAAGCATCTTTATCACCATAAAAAATCTAAATTACACGTCAAAACTTAATCTCGATACCGTATCTTCGTTTTTACGTGAACAGTTTCCGGACCTTTCCTCATTTCGATTTTACCGATTACCAGGTTCGGTACCAACCGACCTTACATGTCCACAAGGTGAATATGACATGACATTGAAGTGAATTTAAGCTTTTTAATATTCCAACAAGTACAGCTTGTCGCCTTGTGAAATCGATTTGTAATCGATATTGTATCGATAGATAATCATAATCTGTCGTCAAGTTGTGAATAAGGCTATTGGGTGCAAATGTGCCTCGGGGTAATTCTTAAATATGTTTCAAGTTCTATGTTTGCTTACGAAACTTTATAAAGAAATAATCGATAAAGCTATAGGTGTCAAGCGATTACATCAAGATTGTAAAATATACTGCAGATACCCTGCAGTTGGAGTGTTAATCTAAAGACTTCAAAATACGTATATGTTGATTACAATACGCATGAAATAAATTTGTGAGCCTGAAGTTAGCTCCATAAACCATTTTCGGAGTACCAGAGTTATTTCGGACGTATTGTATTGTTAAGACACCAGTGATTATTAGTAGAGTAACGATATTACTACATTGAAGCTTTAATCACGATAGGTTCTTAATGCAATCGAAATCCATCAATCATCTATTCAGCATCACATTACAAAAGGTTGCATTATCTTAACACCTTATTTGGACTGCCTTAGAAATCCCATTATACCGATATGGTATCTAATCACGCCCTCAAAGTTGAAAGGTATTGAGAGTAACGTGTTGGTGCGCAACTTAGATCATTTAAATAACCTGAACCGCCATGAGCACAGAGCTACAAAAAAAACTGAATTACGTGTAGAAAGCGAGGTACTGCAACAAATTGTAATACTTTTTTTGTGGAAAATCGCGTAGCTTAGTGTCAGACTCTTACTGACTAAAACACACCACGTTCCTTCTTAAGCCCTTTATGTACCAGGGCTGCTGTAACTCTTTCGAACAATCCTGCAGTCCTGGCAGGCTTTGCCAAAATAGTGATAGCTCACAGGACGAAATTGACCCAAACATGAGTAGCGCTCTCGTAACGTCGACAAAAGCTATGGCTTCTCCAGTTGTTATATTCTCTAAGGTGCAAAATTAGTCTGACATTGAGCTAATCACAGTCATTGTTGTTTAAATAACCTTTGGCTGTCGGCCGTGGGTAGCTTGATAAATGATCCGGACGAATGTAGGTGGATCGGAAGTCCTTTAAGTTTGTTTTTTTGCGAAACCTGTTCTGTTCCAGATTTGAATGATTTCTGTGCTGTAGGTTTCGTTAATGAGATAAAGAATGAGGGAGATGAATTAAAAGGGTCGATTAAAAAAATTATGACTTGATATATTTTCCATGCTTATACCACGGAAAACTCAAAGTTTCTGTTCACAATAGAGCGAACTAAAGAAATTAGTGTAATTATTATACTGCTAGGATATTAAACTTAATGAAAACATCTAAATATCTATTTCACATAATTAGTTCACCAATTTTTTTTCATCTACCTATTATTTTTGTTTATCCCATTTCTTTGTTTTTTTGTTCTTTTTGTTGATTTTGCACGTTTCTCCCCTAGAGCTCCAGTACGGCGCTCTTCTCGAGGGGTGCGGGGGGGAGCTGCCGTCGCTGAGCGCATGCGCGCCTCACCCCCCGCACCTCGACAAGGCAACACGACGGCAACAGAAGGACGCGCGAGCGCAACAAGACAAAATCGCACAAGTTAACATACACTTACACGGTATTTGTTTCGTTTTTTTTGTTCTTTATTTAAAATTTTAATTTGTGTTTCAATACTTTCAATATTTACAATATTTACTTTCAATATTTACAATTTACATATACTTAACATTATTATAATACATATTATGTACACTTAAGCCATGTATTCACTGAGAAACAATTGTTTATAAACACCGTTTCAGAAACAAAATATACGTGTTTCTGAAACAAGTAATTTTGTTTCAGAAACATATAATTTTGTTTTTGTGGACGATGTGGACGGCAGAATTTCCGAAACATTGTTGCTGTAAACATCTACGTGATGTTTCAGAAACTTTGTATCTAAAACATTGTTTCCCAGTGAATACGTGGCTTAACTATAAATATTTAAAAAATTGCATCAAAAAACTCCTCCTCATCGCTGCCCACCAGGAGTGTACCCTGGCTGGCAGCATTGCCACGTTGGATGGCCATGCTTACTTTTTGACCAAAATAAAAACCAGCCTTTGGGTCACTTTAAGTGTCAGCAAGTCGCTTCAATTAATTTGTGTTATGTATTATGTTGTTTCTATTATTGACATTTTCTGTTTAACATTTCATTGTTTGTTCCATTATCTTATTGTCTTCATCAAATAACACTTACACTGTACATTTGTCTATTGAACGCCGTCTATTATTAAACATACCTATTTGTTCTCCTATATTATCATTTACATATTTTATACAATGTACTTCTTCATCTTACACTTTTACTAACAAATAATACGTTGCTAAGAAAGCCGACTGTTCATCCGAATTACATTTTGCCTAACTTTTCGCCATCGGGTTTTGTAAAAAGCTAATATTATTCTACAATTTTCAGCGTCTTCTTAACAAACTGCCTTACATAACCCTAGTACATTCACAATATTAGTAAATAAGTAGTTCTTTAAAGTGAATCCTAGTCCTGTTTGTTACAGCACTGTTCGCGGCCGTGGAACATGGCTACCTGGACAAGGCGCGGAACATTCTGGAATCCACCGATGTCGACGTCAACAGGTTTGTGATTCATTACCCTTTTATGTGGAACGTTTACTACGCCAATTTTATTGCCTAAGATAAGATGGACATAGCAAACACATTTTACTACAAATTTATTGCCACAGAGAAATACTATCTACATCTCCTTATCTAAAGTTCGATTATATTGACACCACAAATCACTGATACTTCAAAATCATCAAATTATGTAAATTCCTAAGATTGAATGATGAGATATAAATCACTAACCCACTCAATTTCTTAAGGAAATGTCTTTGAAAAACCCATTGATATACATTATCCAAATCCCCGATCCGATAAACGCAGATAAAAATAAGACGTCACAAATTCAAGTCATATAATCTCAACCATTAAATAGTGTCATCATCATCATCATCATCATCATCTCAGCCATAGGACGTCCACTGCTGAACATAGGCCTCCCCCTTTGATCTCCACAGATACCTGTTGGAAGCGACCTGCATCCAGCGTCTTCCGGCGACCTTTATAAGGTCGTCTTTAAATAGTGTAAAGAGAATAAATATCAAATGGAACAGGTACGATATATTAGGTTCCGAGGAACAGGTACAATAACGTATACTTGAGACAACTGTTCCGGCCAATGCGGCAAACATGCATTCGCTAAGGATTTATCACCGTCCGACTGTAGCTGTTACTAAAGAACTGTTTGTAGCACCTGGATTTGTCAGGGTAACAAACGACGTGCTTACGTATTTACTTTTGAATTAAAAGTGGATCTTTGGTTAGTGTTGGAGTTAAGCTTGATGTTGCGTTAGTATTTGTAGATCAAAATTGAAAAGTCAAGCTGTTTAGGAAGTCTTAAAATGGAACTGTTGCCAAACTTAGCAGTAGAAAAAGCTTCAAGGCTTCTTGGCTAACAAAAAATGTTGTATTTATTGTCTCACTATTATGTAACTCAAGCACTTCAACAAAATTATGTACTATATCCTAATTGCAACAAAGTAAATATAAACAACTTCTTATAGGTCTGTACTTGTGAGAAAAACCATTTTTTGAATCTTGAATCTTTCATGAAAAGTTAATCTCTTTTTCTAATGAAAAGTTTCCTTACGCTTCCCTGTGGAATAAACTCGTTGGAAATATAATGCTCAGCTATATGCAGTTTAGACTGGAATGTAATAAAGTTGTCCTTTTCCCTTTGTTTTGTAACCCTTCATACAAAATTACGACTTATATGCTGTTATGTAAAACCTCTTTAGAGCTTTATGACTGTTTTCATGTCTATGGTTTGCTTATATCCTTTTTTTGATTCCAGCCTCAATGCTGATGGCCTGTCACCGCTCGATGTGGCCGTTCTTGCAACCAACAGACAACTGGCGAAAATGCTCATGGAATTCGGTGCTAAGGAAGGAACGCAATGTAAGTTTTGCAATACTTTGTGTTGTTATCTTGAGCAAAGGCTTGTTTTCAATGTTCCTGGCTTGCAAAACAAGAGGTTACTGTTTGCACTTTTATCTGTTCTTAGTTCAATAGTATTGTTTTTGTGGTAATTCCGTAGATTTTACTACTACTTTCTGAGATACAACGCACGTCGTAAGGTCGTCTAGGTAAATTATTATTGGTGTCAATAGCCTTTGAAAGGTAATAATCGTTCAAGAACATGTGAATCACGTCGAAAAGAAATTCGTAATATTCAAATGCAGTGGCTGTAGATACAATCAGATTTTAACAAGTCTAGTAATCTCGTCGGGATTAACTGATAACGATTTGTTCCTCGTGATGTTTATGTGGTTGAAACCTTTTTAGCGGATTGTTCTTTATCATTTGTTTTTTCTTCAGTTGAGTAACGAATTTCTTTTATTATATACTTACTTTACGTCTATGTCCTGACGAGTATTTTATGAATGCATTATTAGAATTTTTAATGGCTCTATAATACGTAGTTACTAGCAATAGTATTTATATTTATTCTTTATTGTACACTTAACAATAAATATATAAAAATAATATAGACAGTTTATGTACAATGGCGAGCTTAACCCAGAATTGGGTTCTCTTACAGCCAACCTTAGTCTATTTCTTCAGTCTATTTCTTTAAAAGTTAAGGACAATATTAGAGGTTGACAAGAAAATAGAGTCTGGTTATGATATTTAATATGAAAAATAAAATTATTCCTTTACCGATACCGACAAGAGCATCCAAGCAGATGCACAATAAATGGATGTCTTCAGTGAACCCATACATTTTCCATTTCTGACGTAACCCACCTGTGTGTGGGTTTTAGGGGTGAAAACACAAATATTACATTCAGTTGGTAAAATGGAACTGAGAATTCAGTTATTTGAACACTTCTTTTTACATTCGCGTTCTGAAACAATGCGGTCTTTGAATTTAAAATGAATATGTACAAAAAAACTTAGCGAAGTTCCTCTAAACTCTGAAGGATTTCAACTAGGCAAGAATTCAGCATACAAGCTTTCAGAAAGCCAATTGTCTGCAAAATGCATTCAATAATAAGTAAAATCGACGAGAAGTCCACAAAAGCTGTTCTTTTTCAAAATCTTCTACTCCAATCACGTAAACCCTACATAATAACGTTCCTATCTACGTGTTCATAAACACGCGCCCTTGATTCAGCGTTCCATACGGTAAGGAGATTAGAGATTATTATTCCGCTGTCATTCCACCTCGTATTTCGGTACCTCAGGTATTTTTATAATTTACATTCCTTACGTACGCGAGAATTATAGGGAAAGAAATGTTCTTTGGTGCAAAGAAATGTTCCGATGAAATTTTTCCACGGATTCTCTGCGTAGACGTTAATCAGACGGAATTTGGGAAATAAAATGAAGTATTCGTCCTATTTAGACTCCTTTCTGACTAATATGCTTTTACTTCATCTTAATTTTCAATATTCGACTTCTCTCTGGCGTGTTATCCAAGCAAAACTCTTTCGTTTTTCAGCAGCTAATTTTAAATTTAACCAACCGAGCGGTTACCGTGATAGCGAAAGTTGGACGTAATTACTTTCGTGCTCATTTTAACAGGAAACTTAGGAAATCAGGATTATAATAGTAAGGATTACCTATAATTATTGTAATAAAGTATACATTAAGCATATATTATGAGGTATAAAGAAATGATTTACAATAGTTTTAAAACGCGATTGAACAACCACGCGATGAGAGCATAAATACAAACAAATAAATGGAAATTAAGTAAATGTCAGTGTAACACAATAGCGTCGGAAATGCAAAATGCTAATAGGTGCAGGTGACTGGCAATTACATATGCCGACGTCACTTGCAATCCAAATGTTCCTGGAAACAGGCACGTAAATGGTGCTTTCGTGGAAGTAGATTCAACGTAGAAACGAAAATTAATTTTCTAATTTTAATGGCCGAATTCCCCATGTTTACTTTATTTAGCTTTGGAGTAAATAGAATACATATTTTCTCGTAAAAACTTTGGTTAATTTCTAGCTATTACAGCTAAAGTAAACCCTATATATATATTTAGCTGTTGAATAAATAGGATAGGTACATATTTACTTTACGAAAACTGATTATATTGACATTTTAATCTGTCTGTCATCCATTAAATACGGAAGTTAACTCTACCTTCGTATTCTAAATATTGTCTAGTAATCAGAAAAATCTTGCTGATCTCCCAAAGTCAACAGACATAGGTACTCGTACGAATATTTAGAAACACGTTGTTCGAGAAAGCTCTTTTGCACCCCTTCATCCATTAATTGAGTTGCTATCGAATCTTTGACAAGCGTAACCCCACCGCTCGGTGTTGCCATATTTGTAACGTGTCACCAAACCAGTGCCGTATAGGGTTGCCAGCTATCCGGTTTGAGCAAGTGCTAATTATACTCATGTGGTTATAAATGCATCTGAGATTGTAGATTAACTGGCTCGGGATATTCTTTCGTTTTCTCATCGTCTGCAATTAAAAATATGAGGTTTTTTTTTCAGATATAATATGTTCGGTGCGTGGGAAAGATAATACCTACCTACTAGTAACTACTTAACACATTAGCCTTGACAAAATGACAAAAATCTAGTAGGTATAGACGAGTGGTTATCGAATAGGTATAGACAAACTCTTGAAACAATCTATCATGTCCTCTCGAGACAATATAGACGTTCGATCAGATACGAACTTTGATTTGATGACGAAACCTTGTTAGAAGAACAAGTCAGCAAAACTTGCCGGTTACCAACCATTGGCAACGAAATACCTCGTATTTACAATATTACTTTACAAGACCACACCTGTCAGTCATAATCTGACCGACGCTCACCCCTGTCCCGCACAATCGCTGTCAGACCTGACGGACAAGCAATTGTTACGTCGCGTGGCGCGAGTCGTGACCACCTTCCAAAGTTATGTCACGAAATGTGGACTGCGATATCCATTTAACCACATTTGCCATCTCACTGCCATTTTCAATCTTATTCCTCGGACATAAGGTTCTAAATCCTGTGTTAGGTTTCCGTTTGAGAACTGCATGTGAGTAAAACGTGTAATTTGGGTCTGCGTCATAATTGGGGAAGAATTTTGAACATGTTACATGATATTGTGCGTGTCTTTATACGTTTGTGTGTCCAGAAAGTTTCCTAAAAACGTAGATTTTACATATTATGTATTATCAACTAGCTTCCGCTGTCGGATTCACCCGATTTCTAAACGAAATACTTCTATCATACAAAAAAAGTAGCGCGTTCTTATAAAAAGTAGATTGTAGATTTAGGTTCGTTTAGGTTTGTGTGTACAAACGGTTTCCTAAAAACGTAGATTCTACGTATTATGTATTATCAACTAGCTTCCGCTATCGGATTCACCCGCTTTCTAAACGAAATACTTCCCACATCCAGATTAAAAGTAGCCCATGCTTTAGTCTGATACATAAGCCATAGGTACCTATTCCTAAGAACTTTTAACAACCGAAATCGAAGAAGCTACAAACATAGTCAGAAAATTTTCCCTCTTTAATATTAGTGTGACATGGAAAAAGTCTGTAAAGCTCTGAAGTTATTTAGAACAACATTCCAGAGAAGCCAAAATATTCCGGGTGCGCTTGCAAAGTCCTGCGCTTTTTTCGACTCATCCAGGGTTCCATTTAACTTTATCTATCCGAAAGCCCCTTTCAGTACGTCTAACTATTACTAACTACGCACTTATTGTTTGCAAACTTTCCTCATTGGCTGTGTCCGGTGCGATTTACCAAAAGCCTAATTGGAGCACCGTGGACAAATATTTTTGTGACAATTTCCGGAGATAATCGGTCACAACAGGCACTATCGTTTATCAGAGAAACTTTATTATTTTCACTTTGTGGGCGTGATTTGTTTTTCTAGTATTATCGTGGACCTACATTTTCGAAGTCATGTTTTGCAGCAGGTGGTGAAACATAAATCATTGTTATCTGTCTATATCAAATGATTATTTGAATGTTTTGTTGAAAGATAGTTATAGCATTTTCACACCAACCGATTTTTCTCAAACAATTGACATATGTTAGTGCGAAAGAATCTGAATGGGCCACGCCAGTGTGATAGCGTCGTTAGTGATGAGTTTCAGTTTAAAGTAATAAATAATTATTTCACTGAAATGGAGGTCATTACATAGGTACAAGGCCATGTGCAGTGACATACATACACGGGTATTTACGGCCAATGACAAATAACACAAAAACCCACATGTCAATACTACTTCTTATATAAGGACAAGATATAAGAAATAGGAAAGAACAAAAAAGTAATATACAAATGCCGGGATGTCGGCCGGATCGCCGCGGGCGAAACTTGGTTCTTGGTCTCCGAGTACAGCCGAAGATAGCCGAAGTTTACCGATGAGTACGTGTGACACGAGTAAAGCTGCAAGTGACCCGGCTAACTTGGGCCTTGAATCGGAACATGCCGTGCTTAGTCTACTGCAAATCCTATAAGCCGCTTCTTGGAGAACTTTGGCGTCTACTAGATAGGTTGGTTGGTCTTGGAGACTACCTACATTGTATGTTAATTCATCAACGTTTTGCTAAGAATATCAAAAACCTGGAAGAAGGTGCCAAATCACCTTCATGACAGATCATAAGGTTATAATTGAATACATACCCAAAGCCAGATTTACCAGCTGCAAACCGCTCAAACTTTCAACTGCAAAATTAAAAAGTTCCCACTCGCAGCGAAATTCTCGGCTTGTTAACACAGCAAACCCCTTGAGCAATGAATATCTGGTTTTGCAGCAAAAATTGGGAGAATTGCCAGCACCCGAGAGGCTTCCCACCGGGACGTACCTATTCGCACTATGGAGAAATGACTATCGGAGTTGTCATAGTGCTACATCTAAGAAAATAGCGCGCCAAAACGTGGATGTTCAGGGGACGAGGAACGTTAGTAGCTCCTCTCTTACAAGGCTTCTATGGAACCCGCCCATTATTCTCAAAATAAAATCACCAATCAAACGAGACCACTCTGACAGATTTGGCAGATTACTTTTGATTTGACAAAGAACCGACGAACCGAAGCCTCGTCATTTCTAGTAACTGATCACGCCTATCGTACGTTACTCTAACCTTCGAGAAGGCGTCTGACCTACCTATATGTACTAGTTTATATACTTATACTACGCGACTAGTCGACGTCGGTATTCGAATTCGGTAAGTCCTCTCCGCTACCTATATACTTATGGCAACTCCGCTCTTTCCTTTCTCCCTGATTCTCGCCCACATAAACCCTGCATCGCATGATATTGGTTTTGCAGGCGTGCGATCAAGCTTGACTTGAACGTGTTGTATCTCCAATATATTATTGTGCATTTGCTTTTCAAATGTAGAACAGTATTCTCTGTGGTCTATGTGATGCTTTTGAAATATACGATTGATTCCTTATAGCAAAATCGTAGTGCCGCCATTTCTATGGAAAAAGAAAAATTGAATAGCTGTTTTTTTTATTATATGCTCATAATAAGGTTCTTGTAAAGAAGCTTAATGTATGGTGTTCAGGCGCTTTAACAGTCAACGAATGCACCTGCGTGTTTGATGACTTTTAAAGTTTGTGACGATAAGAAATCCCTGTGTACCCTTGTCCTCTTAACATTTTATGTTGTATTAACTTCGGTTTGCAACATGGTCCGATCAATTAGGATTCAATCCGTTGCTATGGCAACAAACCGCATAAGTGTAAGTGATTTTCGCCGATATTCGTTAGGTTTTAAAAATGCAGTAAAAAGTTTGGTGTTAGAAATGCAGAATATTAATACTGTTTTTTCGAAAATATCAAACAACTTATTTTTTTATATAAAAAGACAATAAGACGTCAATACATTTATCTGGTTCCAGACATCTTCAACAAAAATATATGTCGTGTCAGCCATTCAATCTTCGTCCGCCATCAGGCTAAAAAATAACAACAAAACAATGTTATCTTGTATTTATTGCATAACATATAAGAGAAAGATTTTCCTGTTTGCAACTTGCATTTTTCGCATTCATATAAAACGACAAGTTTTTAAAGAAAAATGTTTAACTCAAAATGTAGACCGTGATAAAGAGGGCTCTCACTCACTAGCTGAATAAAATGTTTTTAAAGAGCGCTTTTGTGAATTTAATGTTGGCATTTTAATATATTTGCTTAAATAATATATTTAATTTTAATTCTAGAAGTTAGTAGATATTCTGACGTTGAATTTTTAAGCTTTAAAAAGAATTCAACCTATTTTCATGTTTTGCATAATGAAATAGAATTATCAAAAACTCGTTAACCTTAGATATTTACTCTAAAATACCAAGAAATGCCCAACTGATGACAAGTTGGTCTTTAACAAAATATGAGCGAAAAAATAATATATCGTTAGTTTTCCACATCATTTTCGCGCGTAAATACTTTTCTTTTAAATTTATTTCGTAAATGGCCGTCGCGTTGCTTTCAAAACTTATGAATATCTAGTAAGTAGGTCGTATACATCACTTGTTGGCCAAACATTGCGTGGAATAGACATTATTCCTTCGATATGTTAAACAGCTTACCTATAGAAGATTTGCGATCCTTTCACGTCTTTGCCTTTACATTGAATTTTGGTAAAGTACTTTTACAGGTATTTGATGTCAATTGGTTTTGAAGAAAGCTATCGGAGTTATTTTTACACGAATCATTTATATAGCGAAATTTTGAAATAAATTGGTTTAATAGCCATATGACGTTATAATTTCCGATGCATCTCATTCCTCTTTTGGTTTTTAATTGTATGTTTTATTTTTTCAAAGGTAAAGACGAAGAACAGATAAAAAATAACTTATCAGAGTAAATATTTTTAATCTTGATCATTACGAGTTCACAATAAACCCCACTGCAGTTCAAAACGTAAAGTGCTAGAAAAAACCTTTTGGCAACTGAAACTGAATTGAAGTACCAAGCAAAAAACCTTTCTTTCAGCGAAAATTCCCTCGACACTGAAAGCCAGATTCCTAAAACATTCGAGCACTTTTACTAAATGATATCGTTCCTAGATAGTTTTCGAGAGCATTCCGCTAATGTACGGGTCCTCAACAATTTATTACGTAGATGGAAACGTTAGACGAGTACCTTTAGAACTTTTATAGCCGAGACGGTGAGAAATACGACTAAAGTTCATTGACCGATCAAGTTACGTACTTAGAGAAAAAACTGTATCAAGGGCATTGAACATTATTGACCTCAGTAGGTACTTTACTTACTAGTTTCCGCCAGTGGTTTCACCTGCTTCCTTTGGCAATACCTAGATAAAATATAGCCTATGTCACTCGACCATAGTGTAGCTTCCCAAGAGTGAAATAATTTTTCATATCGATTGAGTAGTTTCGGAGCCTGTAAGTCTGAGAAAAAATGCAACAAAATGTTCTATGTAAAGTTTGTACCTATGTTTTTTTCGGGAATAATCAATAAAATATTATCTTTCTATATATAAACTTATGTTGTTTGTCTATTCGGTGGATCCTACAACCACTTACGAACATCGCTTAAAAAGTTTCAAGAGTTCTGGTAAAAGTTTTGCCGTTAAATCTTTTACGTTATTACCGTAGACAGAACCCACGCAATGTTATATGGCTGCTAACCTCTTTGGATTTTATTAGTTACCTATTCTGAGTATTGGCAACTTTGATCAATAACTGGCAACCCCAAAAGCTTCGATACAAATACCTACCGAATCTTCGGGAGTTTCACTCTTACGGTTGTACTAAATGTATTGTTTCATATATTTTTTCAGCTGAAAGACTATTATCCCCGGTAAAGCGTGTCAAAGCGCTTTAAAGCACTCCGCATGAACATAAACATTGATCTCACTCGCATTTACGCGCGAAACAAAAATATTGCCGCCATTTTTTTTGAAAGCAACCATATAGGGACCATGATCATGAATAATAAGGTCTGTAATGCCTTTACTCTGCCGAAACAAACAAGGTTGTAATAGAAGTCGCTTAAGTGCTTACCTACCTTCAAGATGCTCTTAACTTACCTTTAGGAATAAGTAACGGATTTTATCTAGCTGGCTGGTGATGGAAGGATAACATTATTTTGAATGTCTTGTTCCAAAATCTGTATGTAAAAAGTATAGACGTTGAGAACTTAGGCTGAGTAATCTTTAACCTTCGGTTTTTTTGTGAAAAAGTATAGGTAATAGTCATGAGAATAGCATTTTTTTTGGGTTTACTGAAAAACTATTTACTTTCACAACTTACAGCAATTTATCCGTCAAATGACTTCACAGAATTCTCGCATAGAGTGGTAAACTGGGTCAATTCGGGTTGGGCAGTATACCTTATTCTCATTATTTAAACTAAACCATGAAAATCAGTGCTTTCACGACCAGTCAACAATCAATTACGCAGGTAGCCTAGTACCTAAATTAATCACTTTTGTGATGCGTGAACGTGATTGCCATACAAATGGACTCCAATAGCGATTAAACGTGATTAGCGCATGGAAATCGAGCAGATTGGGCTGAATACATTCTGCAATACAAATAGATACACGATGACCGAGCTTTTGTATCAGATTTCACGTTTCGTTTGTAATTGTTGGAGGATGGTCTGAAATTATAACGCGCGGGAATCGAATTGTTTATTTATTTGATTGGGAATTGCGAACCGGTGTGTTGTGAAAAGAATTGGGAATCATGTTTTGTGAATTCCATTTTTGCGTTTAAGGTCATCCCGTAAAGTCTGTTTTGATACATTTGTCATCTAAAATTAATTTAATACGACTTTTGACTTGTTCCTTTATACACAGCTGCAATCTCCTATCTGTAGCAACGCCTACGTCTTTACTTTTTTTGGTCTTTTACAGTTAGGTACTTTTATTAATGTAAAGTCACAAAAATATAGATGTAGGTATATCTAAAAATGATATTTTTGTTACAGTCAAGAACTCCGACTCGTTGGGGACCCATCTTCGACGGCTGGCGCGAGAAGCAGAGTCCAAGTTACACGAGGTGACAGGATGTGCTCCTGAGAGAACCTGCCGGGAAGATGCTTGCACCAGGTACCTATATTTTACTAGAAATAAATTTGAAAGGAAATTAGATATAGGTACACATAACTCCACCTTAAGATCGCAAGTACCCTTGTAAATTAAATTGTTATCTCAGTTTGTCCTCAAGGATTGAGTAAAGCAATAAGAGACTAAAAATTATAAGTGATGTATCATCCAAAAGCCTATATATGTTTATAACAAACTTAGTCAACAATCCAATTTCCCTATATTCTTTGAACTCAACATCATCGCGGTAGCTCTCAAAAGTCACAAATCCTGCAGCTGTAGCTCGAGGATATTTTCAAGAACTTTCCACAAAGAAAGACAAATGAGACAGTTTATGATAAAAGCGAATATTAATGAACTTACTTCAAATTAACGAGTTTGAACAATTTTAAGTAGGGACGTACATTCGTTTGTCTTTGTTCATAGCCTTATCAGATGTTTGAAGTTTTGACCATAATTATTTAATACCTATTTATTCTTTAAAAAAATATATACGTAGTAATACCACGCTAATGGTTATCACTCACGCACACTAATCGGTTTTTGAGCCGTCACTAATGGCCCTGGCTCCAGCCAGACAGATTTTTTTGCTGCCCTCACTTTACAGCCGTAGGAATGCGATAATACATTGCTAATATGCAGTAAGTCATAGTATTAAAGTATACCTTCATCGATGCATATTTGCTCAAATGCAATCTCCATATCTTCATCAACGTCGGTCCGTCCTTCTGCAGAGATGGGCGGTCCATTACCACTTCAGCGTTCTAACGCTTGGAGCAGTTGAAACATGTTTATTTACTTTTCAGGTCTTCGGCTGCCAGTCAAGCAGCGGGCACAACGGGCTGCGCGGGTGGCGCTGGTTCTGAGAAAGACAAGCAAGCGCAGCATTGGGAGAGGAGAGTGAGAACTCTGAAGTAAGTCTTATTTCCTCTTCTTTTCTATAAAGGTACTAAACTACAACTGTGTATCAGAAGGAATGTGTTTGTTATAGTTAATTGCGCATATAATTAACAAAAACCCGTTATATTTGAGTAAGCAGGTGATGTCTGAGACTTTTATAAATCTCTGCAGATTGTTTTATCTAACGTGAAATGATTTCTCAAGAACCTTGTAACAGATTTCTAGCAGAGATTGAAGATAGGCGTGCCTATGTTATCGTAAGGATTACATCATACTTATGGAAGAAAGCATTCGTGATAACTGAGTGTTTGAGTGAATAATCTTGCAAACACGAAGCATTCACTTAACGGCCCATGTTTGAGAGTGATTTTAGTTATGTTAATCCACGTGAAGACCATATAAGCGTGATCATCATACTTCAAAATGCATGTTTTTCCGAAATATTTTGTAAACTCATCAGAGATTGCATTTTTGTATGATAAGTAGGATCTAAAATTGTTGCTTTTGATCTTAAATCTTCAGTATCCTATAAGCCCCCTACGAGTGAATACTTGGGGCACATTGAACGTGATCTAATAAATCATTAATTGTCTGAAATATCGACATTTTCTGAACAATATAACTTTAGGTACGCTTCCAAAAATTCGTTTCCTACGTTTTTATTCTTCTCGTTTCCCATATAACGTGTTAATTCTATGGTTTTCTTTTTGCAGACGTCTAGTTGTGGGTTGGCAACAGACTCGAGTACCGCCGGCCCCTCCGCCACCAGACCTTGAGGTGTGTGGTGCTCATTCCGTGTCGGTAAGACTGAAGGATACCCGCGCCATGCAAGCTGTTCCGAAAGACCTACCCATCATTACTAAGTATAAAGGTAAGATCCTGTTGTATTACTTGAAAGTTCGGCTGTTCAAATGGGAATAGATCAAATTCGTAACCATTAGGTAAAGTGATATCCAAGAAAAGGAGAAAAACCTCTGGAAGCAACTCATTGTTTTGAAACTAACTTTTTAGAGGCCACTCATATAAGGCCTTTAAATAAATTATTCAAAAATGCCTATTGTGTTTATACAATGCCGATATGAACCTGAGCAGATTTTAAATAGCTTCCCAAATGCACTTTTGAAACCACAACATTGATATTGAATTCCATTTGGAATACCAAAACCTTCCTTTTGATTCTTTATTGCGACTTCGCGTGATAAGTTTCGAATCATATCAAATGCTTTCATGTTAGGAATAGTTTTTATCCCTAAATCTTCTGAGATCCGCTAGCTTACAGTTAAAAAATAGACGAAAGTTCAATTCACATAGAATCGAACTTTTTGTTGTCCATTATTAACCTATATTTCTTCATTAATCAATCGTCTCTTTTGATTTCCTTTATCTGTGTTCCAGAAGAACCGTTCTTGATTTAATGACTTTCCCCTTTCCAGTGGAATGGTCATCACGTGCAGACTTCTCTAACGTATGTGGGTTCCGTGAGGTAGCGGCTTCAGGTACCAACAGCGGCACTAGAGTGTTAGCTGCGGGCTTGACGCGAGGTCGACGGTACTTCTTCAGAGCGGCTGCTGGAAATGTCAAGGGCTGGGGAGCTTATACTGTATCAGTTCCGAGAAGTGTAGTTCCTAGCAGTGAGTATATTATTTTTTGTATATTAAGTAGTCGCAGTGATACAATGTAGTAGGTAAGCAATGACATTTTGAGTCCCTCCCTTATACATATATACTAGCACTTTCCTTCAGTAATTGTTTCGATAACGTTTCTATGTTGACCCCTAGTCAACAAACCAATATTTTACATTAATCCATGTCATGTGTTCAAAATCTGTATGACAAGTAGCAATGGATACTCATAGGTATATCCATGGTCCTATCATAGTTGCTGAAAAGCACTTCAATTATTCCATTATCTGAGTCTTGAAACTCTTCTCAACTTCTTAAAGCCCAAACCTAGGTGCTTGATGGCGGCCTGTAACTAAATTTCCAGCATAGGTGCTCCCATGCACTAATACTCTAAGCTACTATTAAATTTTGTTCGTACTAATGATAATGAATGTACCAAAGGTTGGCGCGACGTAAGCACTCGTGGTACTCGCTCGTCGTGCGGCGCGGGCGGCGCGGCGGCGGCCCTGGAGGCGCTGTCGGCGGCCGCCGCCACGGCCCGCGCTCGCCCCGCCGCGCACCACGCGCGACTGCCGAGGAAGAAGACTGCCACTATACGACAGCTCTTCACTGCGGCTAGCAAGTTCCAGAAGAATCTTAGACGGTAAGCTTAGCTTTCTGTTCTTAAGCTTAAGTACACCGACAACATAAGTAAACAGTTTTCTTCAAAGAGCTATTCAATACATTTACACGTTTTTATTTCAAAGTAGTCTCCATGTAGACATCCGTTTCTGAACGTTTATGTTGGGGTGACCTCAGCCCACCGTACAACTCTAAGCCCTGGACAAAGCTCCACTCTCTAGTTTAATATTCTTACTAAGCAAGGTGAAGAGCAAAGATGCATCCACAAAATCCAATGGATTCGAGACCATTCCCATTTTACTTGAGTTCTGAGTTTTTTCGAGTGTTAACCTTTTTAATCCGTCTTTTCATCATTAAATCTTACGTTCTATGTCCATCTTTGCAGAGGCGTATACCTAGCGTGTATCCTATACCACGAGGACAAAGTGCTGGTCACCAGCGAAGAGTTTCTGCCAGTCATCGAAGTGGACGAGACCTACCCCACCTGTATCTACACCGACTTCCATTGGCTCATGAAGGTAATATACCTTGGAATTGTTTGTCTATGGTTGTATATCTGTTATATGCTTGGGTGGTTCAAATTAAATCTCCCCATGCAAAAGTTTGTCGGTAAATCTTCGGTAACAGGAAAAAGTAATAAATTATATTATTAATTCAAATTTTATTATAGCCACAACAGTGGGGCTGGAACGTTTTTTATTATGGTTTTATTATAACTATATGGTTTTATTTTTATTGTAGGTAATAGCAGTACCTACAACTAGGCATAGTCAAGAATACGAACGGATGATAATATAAACGCCTGGACCAAATATAAAATCTCTAATTTACACGATGACAATAGAAAATTTTTGTATCTTATATATGTTATGGACCATGTGATTAATTCGGGCATTATTTATAATGCCCGAGCATTATGAATAATGTCTAGCTTTATCGGGCCAAGTGATTAATAACTATCTTAACTTCATTATTTATCACATTGCACGGGCATTATTATATTGCTACATGATAGTTGGGCAAATTGATAATAAAGCTATATTTTATGCGGTGCGAGGGTGGCAGTTGTTCTAATAAATAAATCCTGTTACTTGCTACATATTTTATGATTATTGTTTTAAATTATATGTTCTATTTTAATGGGAAATTATAAGTCTAGCCACAAAATTATTAATTGGACAATTGTCATCTAATTTACTAACTCGGCCTCGTTTTCCTTGATCTCATTTTTCTTGGCTCCTTTTTTTTATGGTAGAATTTAATTTGGATTCAAAACATTGTATTAAAATCTGAACTTAGTGACGAAAACGAATCGCTGCAAAACCGACTCCACGTAGTCTTGTCTGCCCTACCCCTAGAGTGCAATTCAAAACCGCGTAGGCGCGGAGGGGCGAGGCGGCCTGCGAGCTGAGGCGCAGGTAGTTGAAGCGCTCGCCGCCACGGCTGAGGCTGGCCGGCTGAGCCGGCCAGCAAGCCGAAGCTGCGGTGGTGAGCGTAAAAACCATCTGCGACGATAAGCTCGCATGGGACCGCCGGAGCCCCGCAGCGCCGGAGCCGTGACAGAAGCCATGCTTGCTGCATGTTGCATGCTTACTTCCATGCTCTGTCAATTGATATGGGATGTGTTATATTTTAAACGTACTGAGTAAAAAAATTAGAAGCTAAATAAATATATTTTATGATGTCATTTAATAGTATTTCAGAAGTTTACTTTAGTTTAGCATGCTACAAATTTAATTGTGGCTGACTTAGTAATTTAGAAGGCAACATACATTTTTGGGGGCGAGTAATGATATTAAAAAGAAGCCTGTTTAAATAGCACCCTATTTTAATTATATTTTCTATGTGACTTTTATTTAGAGAAGCTAAATAATAAAAGTTAATTATGCCAAATAATGAGTCCGATCGCTTAAACTTTAGTTTATTTTGTTTTATAATAATAAGTCATTTGTATAAAACAAAGATACGTTGTAAATTTTTGGTTTTAAATTTAATTATATTTTATGTTATATTTTTAATATGACTTTCCTTAACTTTTAAATGCAAAAACTAGTGGATTTTTAAGGCAGAAGTCCTTCATAATTAATCCAAATCATGAGGCTGATTATTTAAGTGGTTTAATATTTAGTTTATTTTAAGTTAAATGTCAATAACAATAACAAAAAATGAAATTAAATATGTTTGTATTACTTTGCCCAAAAGGTTACGGGCAATATGTATAGTGCCCGATCAATTTGATTATTTGAATAATTATTATCAAATTGCACTCTCATATTGGGCATTATTCATAATGACCGGGCATTATGTATACTGCCCAATTTATCACTTGGTCCATAACATATACATAGCCAAACACTGTATATTTAGTAATGTACTAAACCTAAAGCAACCTGGAGCGTCTTTCAATGAAATCTCCGCAATGGACCCAACTGGCCAAATGTCCTTAAACAATTTGTTCCCATGGTATTCCAGGTGTCCTGTTCATGGGACGACGTGAAGGCGTTGCGGTCTGACATGGAGAAGCACACGTCATCTTCCATACACTTCAGACTCAAGCTTCTGACGGCGGCTGCCCAGATGCAGTCTGCGTTATGCATACAGGATTTAGGTGAGTTTCAAAGAAACCTTAAAATAAAGTTTTTTGGTGGTTCAGGAGAATGGGTCATGTTGCCAAATCACTTACAAAGGATATTGTAGATTAATAGAAAAATTAGAATAAAATGTAAGGCAATGTTTCCTCTTCACCGTTATTCCTAACGGTGAAGGGGGACCATCCAAAGGGTCGAAAATTTGTATGCAGCATATTAGATACTGTACATGTAACTGACGTTGAGTATAAATAAAATCTGGAAGAAGAAAACATCTCCCTTACAATACTTCCAGCCACAAACTATTACCTTACTTTAACCGTCAACCTATCAAATCCCCAGGTCAACTATACCACAAGCCGCTCCGAGACTCGCACGGCACCATCGTCCTGTCGTGCGTGAACAGCGTGAAGTCAGTCAAGTCGGTGTCCGCGCTCAACTCGCGCTGGGCGGCCGTCTCGCGGCTCCGGCGGAGAGTGCTCAGCGAGGACAACACGATAGGGGAACTGTTAATGGCTTCTGTACATGAGCAGATTGCTTATCATCAGGTAAATTGAATTTAAAAACGTTGAAAGTTCGTTAAAAATGAACCATGTTTTTTGCAATAAATAAAAAAAAATCGTTTCTTAAGCTATTTTAAAGTCGTGGTGGCCTAGTGGGCAAAGAACCGACCTCTCGAGTATGAGGGCGCGGGTTCGATTCCAGGTCAGGCAAGTACCAATACAACTTTTCTAAGTTTGTATGTACTTTCTAAGTATATCTTAGACACCGTGGACTGTGTTTCGGATGGCACGTTAAACTGTAGGTCCCGGCTGTCATTGAACATCCTTGGCAGTCGTTACGGGTAGTCAGAAGCCAGTAAGTCTGACACCAGTCTAACCAAGGGGTATCGGGTTGCCCGGGTAACTGGGTTGAGGAGGTCAGATAGGCAGTCGCTTCTTGTAAAGCACTGGTACTCAGCTGAATCCGGTTGGACTGGAAGCCGACCCCAACATAGTTTGGGAAAAAGGCTCGGAGGATTTTGTTTCTTAAGCTATTTTAAAATATCATAAATAAACTTTACCGTAACGACTTGAAGCTTTAGGCCTTCTACGGACAACGGTTCGATTTTGCCGTCCGTTATAAAAATCGAGCCGTAGTCCGCTATCATCAATCAGTGATTTTAAAATGTAGACACAAATAATCTCTCAATGCTCAAACAGTTACTTATCAATTTTTCAACAGTACGTACCTAATCGATGTTCCATTCCAACCATCACCGTATTGTTACCCAACCTTCCACATTAACCAAGCTCTTCTATCTCCCCCACAGGTGTCCCGCGTGCAACTACCCCGTGGCTTGTACCTGGGCTACTTGAAGCTGCAGTCGTCGGTGGAGGTCGTCCGCATCGTAGCACCAGCGCGCACTCCCAACGTGCCGCCGCACACCCGCGTCAGGGACAACCCACATGTTTCTGCGTTAGTACATATTACTTATCTTATTAATTTTCAAGTACATATCGACCTATGACAGTACGACCCTCCTTTAAGCAAGTTTCCGTAGAGGCAATCAAAAATAAGGTCGAAATATGGCATGTACCTACCGTAAAGGAGGTAGTCGTCATACATAGTTATCATTGGTTGATGGACCATAGAGGCCTAGATGTATTCGTTTAGCCTGGACCCCGAAGATGTACTTTGAAAAGTTACAAAACGAAAGTACATAAAATTGGATAGGATTGCATACTTCTATAGCCTGTACAACATTTAATGATCAAATTCTATCTGCAAACTAAACATTGTGGAATATTCTAAATACATAACAAAACATGTCTTTTATTTTACAGAGAGGAATGGGAATACCTAAAGAACCAATCAGGCAAATCCGACGACTCGCAGCCGATCAACAGCCTTGCAATCAGCGGTCAGGAAAGGCCCTCAGAATCTCAAGAAATGTTCCTCGACCTCATCGCGTCAGGCGCACGAAGACTCTTCAAGGAGATGGAGATCCCCATAGAAAGTGTTATAGCCCACCGAATATACGATCTTGAAGTAGTTGAGCTAAACAATGACGTCAGCTTCATCATGATATGTCCCCCCGCTGAACAAGCCTGCTCAGTGCCGGGACAGAAGGAAATACTCCTACAGAAAGGCGATCTACTCAGCTTACCAATCCAAGCATTCGAAATGATACACCTGCAAACTTACCATACGAACATTCTGAATAAATACTCGAAACTCAGCTGCGTTCTAGAACTGGATGTAGCTCTAGCCGCCCACTCTCATAGAGAAGCGTTTTCTTGCACTGAACTACAGACAGCCAAAGAGAGACTAACCAAACTGGAAGATCTCCAGAATAATTTAAACACAGTGTGGAAAGCTGAACGATGGCTCATGGACCTCATAGGCTTCGCGAGAGATAAGGACAAAGCTGCACCTAGTTCTGGAATAGTGCTCAAATATATTCTAGACAAAACACCATCGCAACCCACTGAGAACACTACAGAAGTTAATGAGAAAGATAGCAAGTTTAAAGATTTCCTTCAAATACCTTCGAGAGATGGCAAGATAACTAAAACTTCTCCCGGCAGAGGTTCATGGCCTGGGCCCGCTGGGAACGGCAACCATGCCAACCTACACCCAGAGTTTAGTAAATCTGAACAGCAGTTGAGTCTGTCCCCTCGCCAAACATCTGTATCCACACTAAATCTATGCAGTTCACAATTCTTAAACCCAGATAACCACAAATTTCCCAGAAAAGGTAGTGCCGACTCCCAGTACACGCAATCCAGTGCAGTCAGCAATAATTTCATGAGCAGTAATTCCCAGTTCGATATAAAGTCATCAGGAGGCTCTCACAACAGTATTGGTAGCAATCGCTTACCGCCTTCCAGAAGCGAAGATACTCTCGTACTTCAGAACGAAAATGTAGAACCAAAACCGAGGCCTCACAGTATTAACGCCAGTTCAACCACATCGAGTCCTCTGTTAACTGTAAAGGGCTATTATCCTGGCAGTATGATAAGCGTTAGAACGTCTAAAGGAAATGTTTCAGAGTCCGCCCAGAGTCTCTCGAGTGATTCAGAAAGCCAGACCTGTCCGATAACGTCAGTTCCTTTGAAAGTCCGTCCTCAAGGGAAGCATTATAGGAGCCCTTGTAATGTCATTGCTTCGAAAAGTATGACGAACGTGAAAGGAGAGGTAGACTTCACGGATACTGGGCAAGAGTATGCCAAGTCCAATTTGTGCGTCAAACGTCAGCCGTTGTTGGAGACGCAGGAAGACGCAGAGTATAACAATAAAGTTCCAAAGACTGATGAGAGGAGGGATAGTGAAGATGTGAAGGCACCGGAGCCGCGGACACCCGACCAGGCGGGAATACTGCAGGTAATATTAATGTTTATTAGAAATTACGCACTAAATCCAAAGGATTACCACGCAATGTGTTGGTGGCGATGACCGTTTTCTTTTGAACATTAATGAAAACATAAACATATACCGTTTTTGTAAACCTAAGTAATTACAGGCAATTAACATAATGGCCACATATACACATTCATTACATTAAATGCTAATGCGTTACATCAAACAATTAACGAGTGCACGACTGATACTTATCGTATTTTCCAGGTATTCGCTGCATACGAAACCGGCCTCGCGGCGGGAACATCGCTCAAGCTGCACGTGACGCCGCGGACGTCAGCGCGGGAAGTCATCGACCTCGTTGTCAAACAACTCAACATGGCCGCCGTTCTAAAAGGAAAATCAGGACCCGTTTACGGCCCAGAGAAACTACAAGACTTCTGCTTAGTTGCTGTTATTGGTGCCCGCGAAAGATGCCTCCGAGACGATTTCAGACCGCTACAACTCCAAAATCCTTGGAGAAAAGGAAGATTGTACGTCAGGCTTAAACACGATGTGTTGGCAGCATTGCAGCATTCTGCCAAGCAGCCCGCGTATATTTGAAAAGGTTTTTTACTAGGCGAAGGAATAGAGATATTGTTTTGTGGCATAAGTAGGATTTATTGTTGGAACTGTTTAGTCACCGTAGGAAGGTAATTAGCGCTTGTAAATAAGACTTGTGGAAATTGTTAAGCCGTCTAAATAACCTACCGCCTACAGAGGACTATGATTTCTGCTAAAACTTGATTGCCTGTCCATTGCAGTCAGTTTCGAACTTAGGTAACTGTTTGGCTAGTTATTTATCTACATTAAAATAATTGTTATATTTTTAATACTTTCTACAGTGACTAGCATTTTAATTCCTTTCATTTTTGGTGCCAATTCTGATTATGTTAATGCTTTAAATAGTTAAGTAAAAGTTGTGAGTAATAATAGTAAAATATTTAAAAACAGAATTTATGGTGCTTTTCACTGTAAAATATTGTCGCTTTAACGTCTCTATCAGATCTCCATGAATTATTTGTTAGACTGGTAAAGAGTTTATGCTTAACGAAATACCTAGCTATTCCTGTTTAGATGAATTTCTTCTTGTCGTGCTGTTTCTGTAGTTCTATCGATCAATTTAAACTATCTTAGGTCGTAGACTCAATCGTTAATCTAATTCCGATTTCATAGAGAATCATTCAAAACTCATTGTTGAAAATAGAAGTTTTTTTTTTTAAGTTGGTAACATTGTCGTTTATTACTTCAAAGAGTGGATAAAGGAATTATCAAAGTGCCTCATTATTTCCAAAAAATATGTAATTCAGATAAAGTCATATCTCAGAGGTAAACAGGGTTACCTACATTTTATTACCTAATCCATGATACACGTAATATTTTTACAGTTCTTTATCTATCTATCTATGTGATTTAAAAGCAATAAAATATCGAACTCGATGAACTAACTCTGACTTATCTACATTATTATCGATCTTCGTTAGATATTCATCGATATTTTTTTACCACCGCAGTAAATTATAAATTATATAATCTATTCTACATAAGCATCAATGTGGTTAGAGAATCTATGCAATTATAAAAAAAAAACAACAATTGTTATCGAATATAGTGTAGAATTAAGTGTAAATAATTTAAAAATAAAAATAACCTATCTATCAGTACCTATAATGAATTATGTAGATAATATTTTGATAATTTTACTACTTATGTGAATGTTCAGAAGTTATTTTGTAAATAACTTGTTTTCACTTTTACGTCGTAATTCTCATTTTCATGGTGGCAATGTATTGATTTACCTAATCCTGAACAATAAATTGACTCCAGAAATAAAATTCAGAAAAGGCCATTTTATTTTAATATCAATTTGAAATCAATGTACATATCTGAATATAATTAAAAAAATATATTCTGATATGATGATATAAGTAATTAAAAATTATAGAATTATAGGTATTCGGAATTTTGTATCGTTCAGGATTAGGTAGGTATCTACAATACATTTTATATAATACTTTTTAGATTTTATTATTATGTCCACCCTATGTTCTATCGCATTAGTTTGTATTACCTACATATTAGTTGAATACTTAGATCTCTTAACAAAATAATTTGTTACTTATTTAAATTATTTTCGAGTATTATCCTATTGAGATGATTGTGAACGGACTGAACGGCTGTTTTTGTTTGTTTTAAACATAATACTCATAACTTGTCTTATTTACAATAATTTTATTATACTGTTAATGTAAATTCTGTAGTTAATCGCTGTACAAAAGGAAGTGTAGGTAAATTAAATCAGAATATATAAAAAAATATGTAAAAGAAATTATCAACGATTCGAGCCATAAATAAAAGATTATATTGCAATTTTGAATAAAGCCTAACTGAATGTCTTATGATATATAAATAATTTAAAGTTTTATTTTAGATTATATCATGTATGTATTCACCCTATCTGGTGTTGTACATTAGAAATTAGCGAGAGTGGGGTTATGAAATGATGCACAAAAATAAATGTATTTCAAATCTTTTTTGTCATTTTATTTAATCTACGTTACTAGGTAAATTCCTCATCTATGTACCTGGTTATTATATTAGTTGGTAGCAAATTATTTAATCCAATTCCCTTTCTCTATTATAGGTTTAGGTGGGTATGTACCAACTTAACTAGGTACCTACTAGCGATCCAGCCTGGTTTCGCGCTGTTATCATACGTATTCGATATTTACTTATATCCTTTATAATTTAGTAACCCTTCCTTGGAAACCCTCCCGGGTCTAAGTTACCTCCCCTCTAATTTTCAACCAAATCGGCCAAGCCGTTTTTATGTTATGTCGTGACAACGGAAAACGGGCTTCATTTTTATATATATATGTATATATATAGAATAGATTAGGTATATGTATTGGTGAAAATCGCATGAAAATCCGGAAAATCACAGTCACAAATTGACAGTGGCGGCTGAGGATCGTTGATATCTATTAATTATCTATGGGTTTTTTAATTACTGAATGTCCAAAAGTATCTCGTTAGTGGCATAGCAATATTAGTTACCCAAAGTTTTTTTTGTAGTAAGTAGGGGAACATGGGGTTCATTGGATCACTTTATTTTCTAAACGCATTTCTGGTAACATTTTTGCTTTAATGTGTGCAGGTTTTTAGTTCAATATATTTCTAAGTATATCTTGGACACCAATGGCTGATAAAAAAAAAGGTGAAGGAAAACATCTGGAGGAAACCTGGAGTATAGTCTGAAATCACCAACCCGCAATGAGCAAGCGTGGTGATTAATGCTCAATCCTTCTCCTTGTGAGAGGAGGCCTGTGCCCAGCAGTGGGACGATAAAAAGGCTGTAACAGTATATGACAGCATGTTTAATTTTTTATGTTTTCTTTCCAAATGCTTCTTTTACAGTTTGGTTTATTTTACAAGATTTTTTTTCTCATACAACAAATTGATCCATTGTGGCCCATAAACGGGGTCATAGTGGATAATGCCCGTTTTCACCAACGAATACCTAAATTTAGGGAGCATTTACGGAACACTTAATAAGAATTTCAATTTCACCAAAGCCTAGGTGTCAATTTTAACCTCAAAATTTCACTTAAACTTGGGGGCCCGATTGATGCCTGCTTAAACAACCCCTATCATTATCATGACAGAATACAAACATATTTTGAACCGTTTCTGGCGATGGATAGTGAAATGAAACGTAAAGTTTTAGAAAGTTTAGAAGCTGTGGAGGTTGTGGATATGTAAAATAATAATCATTAGAAGACCACGTACCATAATAATATATCATAATATATCTTACGTGAAAGAGCAGATGACTGAGAAATAAGTACGATGATCATGACTTTTTTATAAGATTATAGATTATCACTTGCTATGAATGCACTTGCTAGGTCGTGATGTCACTGAATTATTCAAAAATAGTCCTGCATGTCCATAAATACACAGACCATAACAGATGCAAATCTGATAATCACTGATGTAGTTTCGCGGTGGCCGGGACAACTATAGGCCTATTCAGACCTAAGCGGTATTCGCTACCGTCTACGGCAGAGAAAACCCTGTGGGTATGCGGTAATATGACTGTTCAGACCTAAGCGGTATTCGCTACCACCTGCGACAGAGAAAACCCAGTGGGTATGCGATAATATTACTGTTGATGTTCGGGATGTATGCCGCTGCTGCCGCGCGGTATGTACTTCTACCCACAGCGGCAGTGAATATCGCTTACGTCGCTCTAGCCGCGGTATAGTTATCGGCACGGATATTGAGCCCTGACCTTCACCTGCGCAGAAGCCATTTATTGGTTTATTGCCTTATGTGTACAGTGCGCAAAGCGATCCCCACACTTCCGCCGAGAGCTCAATATCCGTGCCGGTAACTATACTTGATACTAAATACCTGAGCGAAACCCGCGCGGTATCTACCTCTACCCACAGCGGCAGCGAATATCGCTCAGGTTTGAATAGGCCTTAAATACCAAAACTGCAGTAGATACCAATGATTCAAAAATGGTGAATATGGAGGAGCCTATCTCCTAGGTGATAGGGGATACCTTCTGGAGGTAAGAAGTAGGCTAACATTGAACATAATAAATTATGTAAATTAAAACAAAGATAGTAAACAAATATTTTAATATTAGTCCTCATATGATGTACCAAACATTATCATCATCCTCCTGCACCAATTCAATTTGGGGTGGGCTGGGCGCAGCATGTTTTTACACGTCTTTTCAATTTCTCTCACCACCTGAAACTAAATAAATATAATAAATCTATAATTTTAACCCCATACTTAAATCCATCAACTCATGGAGAACAAAAATACGATGAAACCACATTAAAACAAGGAACACAGTTGAACGGCAATATCTTAATACACTATATTATTATACACAGATATTATTCACATTTACCTGTAAACGGTTCCTATCGGATTAAAACTATTTGTGACTGGATCCAAGCTTTGTTTTTGGCTTCGTTCGTGGTCCCATCCGTTTTTTGTTTAATATTGTGTCTCTATGAGACGTCAGCAATTTCACTAGCTTGTCTTTTTCTTCTGTAAGAAAGGTTTATCCTCGTTTTCTCTTCTCTGCCAAAATAAACTTATCTATTCAACAATAATAAACCAAACCCAAAATTAACCTCAACTCAATGTACACATATACACATCAGTCAATTTGACAAACGCGCGAATGACATAGGTAAAAATTGACCTGTAGAAAACCTCTTTACTGTTTTATTGCATAAAACATAGCGTAATGTAGTTTAAGTTAAATTAAAATAACATCACAAGAACAAAACTTACAGGCTTTAGTAATATATACTCGATAGACGTTTATTTCTTAAGAAGTACAGAAAAATCATTTTATCGATAAAATATCGACTTTGCATTATCGTTTGTAGAACTAGTAATCTGTCACTTACTTAAGGGATCCATGTACAAGTGTGGTGAAAATGAATTTAGGTAGGTGTCAAATTGGGAGGAGTCCTTATTAAAAGTAGCATTTAGATAGGGAAACGGTAAGAGGTTGTTGGTGAAAACGGGCATAAGAGTTTGGGTTACAGTGAATCAAATGGGTTACTATGAATCATGAAATGAATAAAATCAAAAACACTTATTATATTAATTAAACTCTTTATTTATAAAAAAATAAATAATGATCAGTCATTGCTTAATCAGTCTTAGTTGCGAAATCAAAATATTTGCTTGTTTAAATTAATAATATAAGAGAATTATAAAAGTGCACAAAATCCGAAACTTCTACTACCTACTTTTGTTTAGTATTACAAAATAAAATACGCCTTCTGGGGCCCGATTCTCCTAATTTTACTTAAGCGCCATTCGATGCACGTTCCACTGCGATCCAATCCCGACTCGATTACTATTGAAGCGTATGTAGCATTCCGCTATTTTTTCTTTGAAATAAACGTTTTTATCCTTTTCTGTCATTCAATAATGAATCATTTTGTCTGCAAATGATTTACGATTGCAATATGATTGTAGAGCAAACTACCGTATAGACCAAAATCACCAAAATAGCAGACCAATCGCAAACCAATCGAATGTCGTTGGAATACGATTGGTCTTATATTAGTAGCAGACTGCCCGATATGGTTAAAATTGCAATTGCGATCATATTGCGATTCGATTTCTATTCGATTTTGACATTATTAACGAAGGAGAATCGGGCCCCTGGAACATGATTAAATCTAAAAAGTTTTTAACAAATTAAATAACAAAAATGTATTTCTCAGTCTTGCAAAAATAAAAACTTAAATTACACTGTCTTACGAGCTAACAATATTTTGATCAGAGTGAAATGAAAGGACCTACTTGTCAATTTAACGTAAATCAATATTTGAAAAATCAACATCGAAATAATATAAACCGTGCGTTCTTTTCGTGCTTCCTGTAAAACCTGGTTTAGGTAAAATCATTTTGATGTCATGCAATGGAACTGTGGCAAGATCGGGAATGACAGGCATGTGAAATTTGTTTGGATTTTTCACAGATTTGCGAAGAAAACTGTCCTCTGTCTCTTCATCTTTTTCCCCTAAGACTCAATATAATAAATATATTTGCTCTTTACTTCAAATAATATTAATACAAAGTCTTCTTCTTTTGGTAAACTATTCAGTCGAGTAAATTTATCCGGATTAATTGTTAAAACTTCAGCTTCCTCTTGAAACATTGGTTCTTCTTCAGAATTTATGCTGATTCTATCGTCTTCTTCACTCGAACTGTCATTATTTAAGACCTTTCTTTTCACAGCAGCCTTAATATGTATCTTAGCCTTTTTTTCCTTTAATGCCTCTGCTCTTCTTTCAATTAATTGGGAATATCCCCGTAGCCCCAAAATGCATTACATATGTTACTCGGTGTCGTGGACTTCAAGTGCGCTTTTTTAACGCACCCAGCTACATCATAGATAGAGAATGTTTTGCCTGGGTTGCGCATCATCCAGCCATCAACCGCTTTATTATAAGCCGTTTTGAAAGGCCCAAAAACGCCAACATTTAAAGGTTGCATCTTTCCCGTTGAATGCGGTGGGACGGTAATAATTCTGACTCCATTTTCTTTAGCTAAATTAAGAGCCTCAATGCAAATATGTGACTCATGATTATCTAGTATTAGAAGACTAGGGTTATTTTTACAGCTATTTGTGTGAGATATAAAATGTTGTAACGTCTTCACGAACAGTTCTCCGTTCATCCAGCCAGATGGTGTAGCAAGACCTAAGGTTCCAGGAGGTGCTTCATTTATCATGTATTGTTTAAAATGAACCCTCGGAAAAATCATAACGGGTGGCAAAGTATTGCCGAGTGCACTCACTATGTAACATGTAGTTATTATACCAGTGTTCCTCTTTCGGCACTGGTCACTTTGGAGACCTGTTTCTGTCCTTTGACGGCGAGCACTTTGGCCAACTTTTGTACGGTCATTGTGTTGGTTTCGTCTAAATTAAATACCCTAGTGCCGTTGCCAAACACTATTTCCCTTGACATAACATTTTCTAAATTATCAAAAAATAATTTAACGTTGTGGCGGTTAAAAGAGGTTGCGCGGCTTAAACTGCAACCTTCCGGGGTTCTCAGACTCAGAATGGTGTGCCTTTTTCTAAGACCATATAGCCACTCTATACCGGCCTGTTTAGTATCATGCCACTTTTGTGGTACCTGAATGTTATTCAGAATTGCCATCTCGTAAGCAAGTTTCCGAATATCAATTGTAGCCAGACCATAAAACATCTGACTACATTTACTTGTGTGGAAGTATAAATATTTTTCGTAGTTCATAGTTTGGTGTTAAAGAAATTGAGCTTGTATCCTGAGCTAAAGAATTTTTAATTTTTTGTAATACCTCTGCACAGTGGTGAACGGGATTTTCGTTAATTTAGAAACGGCTCTAATGGTTTGACCGTCTACTATCATGTTTGAAGACCAATATTTGTTTTTCTTTGTCTGTCACGTGGCATGTTGACCTGTAAACAAGTAGGAATATTTTGAAACTCGAACCTATTTGGGGAACAGTGGCAGGCCCGCCGCTAGCTGTTTGTTCGCCCGCGTGCAAAACTGATTATGCCGCCCTACGACTAAATATATACGAAAAAATATATAAGGGGGGGGGGAGCGGATCCAGGGGGTCCGGACCCCTCCCCCCCCCGCCAATTCATATCCATCTTACTTGTCCAACAGAAAAAAATATGTACATGCACCGCTCTGATTGCAGAAAACCCACCTACTTTTGGATAAATAACTATTGCAATACATAACATACATTACACATAACTTTTTATTTACTAGAAATGTTCAGAGTAACCTAAGCAATCCTGGGTTAGCCCATAAGCAAATTAAGCAATTGCTTAGGGCATCAATGCATTGCAATCATTACCCAAGTGGCCCCTATGTATTGAAGGATTGTGATTAACTTAAACTAACGCACTTAAATATCTATAACAATGTTTAAAGTCAGTAAAATATGTTATTTGGTGGGTTTCCCGTTGAAAACTTATAAGGCACATGTCATATGTAAGGAAGCGCGAGCGGAGCGAGCGCGAAAATTTTTTAGTCTAAGGATACAAAACAAATAAAAACCACTGTAAATTAACAAAGCAAAGTCAAAAAGTAAGATATGCACAGAAGTGAAGTGCAAAAGCCGCGAGCGAAGCGAGCGCGATTTTTTCCTTAGAGAATTGAATGCCTCAACAATTAAACAAAAATAAAATGCGACATCTGACATGGAGCCGCGAGCGCAGCGAGCGCGAATTTTTTTGGGGATGCAAAGGGTGAAACAGTCAAAATTGATAGGAGACGACCAAAGCTAGGGCGGCTTTTTCTGAAATTTTATTGGTTTAATTTTGCCGCCCCCTAAATAGCATTTGCCCCACGCTACGCCACTGGTTGATCTTAAATCGTTTTTAAGAATCTTTAATTTTGAAAATGTCCTTTCAACAGATGTACCTAACTGAAACCGGCAGAGTAAGTAATATTCTTAGCGCTATTGCTGTGTCCGAAAATATTGAAATCAAATCATTAGTAAAAAGATATTGTATTTTTTAAATATTACGTGATAACTCGCTAGATTTGCCGCCCCCTAGGACGTGCCGCCCGCGTGCTGTGCACGCGCTGCACGCCCGCTTACGGCGGGCCTGAACAGTGGATCATGATTCAACGAACCCCATTACCACTTGATTCACTGTAACCTATTTATTAATAACGGAAATAATCATTTTGGCAAAATATCAATCGCATATATCAGACCACTTAATACACTTTTATACAATTAGACACACATACTAAAGAAAAACATGCAAGGACTTTAAAATATCTAAATAACTTTAAACCAAAGTCATTTCGAAAATAACGTAATTTTTTTTTCGTACTTACCTTCTGACCGACGAGCCGGCGTCACGCGTCCTGCCGTTGTGATGCAGTGCCGGCGACTGGTCGGTCGGGTGGCGCAGGGTAGGGGATAGCGTCAGTGAAGCCGGCGCGTGTATAATACAATAGATACAGAATTTTGTGATCCGTGATCCACTGTTACACATGTTCCTAGCCAAGAAATGGGTTTTTCGATGTTGTTGGTGAAGCAGAACAGAGGACTCCTGATTCAACTCTTATCGGACACACTGACTAAATACAGACCAATGGACAGGAAATATAGTTATCAAAGAAATTATAAAATTATGATAATAAATTATCACACCGGCTAGCTTGATATTTTTCAAACTTGAACTTTTGCCTCCCATTTTGCTGGAAGGTCGTGAATCGCTTGCCATAATAAAAAATAAAAATATATCCAAACATAAACGGAGTTTAATTTTAATACATACTCCATCTACGCATTAAAAAATAAGACAATTGAATGTATGCATAATTGATTAAGTTTTAAATGTTTTATATGTATACATTTATATGAAATCAAATTATGTATGAAAGAAATAAATTAAAACAAAAAAGAAAATTATTATGCCGACTATGGCAATGTTTTATGATAAACGTCATATTTGCTCGGACGTTGACCGACTGACGTTGTCAACTTGTCAAAAAAAAATCATAAAAAAAGGAAAACTAACATCGGACTGGTTATTACGAGCAGACTGTTTATTCGGCTTTGAGTTTCGAAATTGTTACCTTATCCGCTCAAATATAAAATAATCTTTCTAAAATGAGTTTAGTAGCTAACACCGGGTAAGAATTTTAAGTTTTGGTTCTGTAAGAAGTTACTGTTGTTTGGTCTACTTTCTTCTAATTTTTCGTGTGGCTGTTTTATTAGGAAATTGGCTGGCCGGACGCTGTTCATTACTGGCGCGTCTCGTGGTATTGGTAAGGCTATTGCTTTGAAGGCGGCTAAGGATGGCGCGAACGTTGTGATTGCCGCAAAAACAGCTGACCCGCATCCGAAGCTCCCGGGAACTATTTACACGGCAGCCGAGGAGAGTAAGTGAAACAACCTTCTTTTGCAACTTATTTAATCTTCTATACATAGCTTGGAACCGGTTTTAAGTCATAATGCGCTAGAAATGTAATAATATTTGTGTCTATGAGTTGGACTTTGTCCACCATATTGCTTTGGACTTTGAACTGCCTATAATTGACCTAGATGGATTTGTTTTGTAAACTATTGAGACTGTGTATTGTGTACCTGTTGAATAATGTAGGTAACTATTGTCTATTTTTAATCTTCCGATTTGATTTTGTTTTTTTCAGTTTGATTGAAACTTACATTATCATTAATCTATTCTTAACTCTAAATTACATTGCTAGAAGTTAATATTTAGAACCTGTTTTTGAAGGGAAATTGTGTATTAGAAACTCAATTTTTCTGTTGTTTTGCTAGCTGTGCTATCAAACTAGAATTTATGATCACTTTTATAGTGATAATATTAATTTGCCACATTTAATAAAATAATGGTAATTAAAACCTGCTGCAAGGCTTAAAGCCATAATTATAGAAAAAAATAAAAATAATTATTTGATGTTTCTTTCTAGTTGAAGCCCTCGGAGGCAAGGCCCTGCCATGCATTGTAGATGTGAGAGACGAGAAGCAGGTCCAAAAGGCTGTGGATGAGGCTGTCAAGAAGGTAAGATTTTTGTTACAATATTACTTTCATAAATTAATAGTCTACCATGTTACAGTTATGTCAAGAACTTTTTACTTCAGGTAACTGTTAATGACCATTTTCAAGGATAAGTAATTATCTATATGTGCAAGAATCTAATTTAATGCTTTTTGAGATATTAATGTATTCTGCATTGAGAAACATTTGAATTCAAAGACCTTTGGGAGTTAAATGAAGGAAAATATAAAAAATCATTATTATTTTTTTAATCAATTTATAATTATGTTGCTAAGCAGACCAATAACCATGACCTTCCCTAATGCCAACATAATTGCGCTGTTATTTCATGGATGGCATTATTGACCATTTGCCAACTTTATCATGTTATACCTACTTACTTATAAAACTATGTAAGCATCCACGCTTGTTCAATAAATGTTATGTAGATTTGTTCTGTATTGGCCTTCAGCGCCTGCCTGCAATGCTGCTTTTTATTTTTATTCCTTATTTATTCCTTTATGGCAGGCAACTAGGGCCCATAAAAATACAAATACACATATATCATTATCTACACTTACTTAAAAAGTAATACTTAAAATTATCCATATCAATATATAAAAAATAGACTTCAAGATACTATAAATATATAACAAACATTCTTAAAACTGATGTAAATTTTTAACGAGTGGAAGAATTTTCGCATTCACATATTATTTCAACATTTTGTAGTACCTATAAAAGCTTGCAAACAAAAATCTCTCTTCTTAGAGTGTTTTAAGACCTTACAAAAATAGAAACTAAAGCTTTATTCAATGACTTGTTAACATTTTATAATGTTAACAACAGTTCTAATAATTCTTGTATGGTTTACTCTGAAAGGAATTAGGAGATAAAATTTTAAACCAAAGAAGCAATAATTTTCCTCATAACAAAATATAAAAAGCGTTATTATAGGTATTTGTATGATATAAAAATAAATATATTAGTATGTATTTTGGTTCCAAAGGTTGGCTATCTCAATTGTGGTTAACCTTTGGACATTGCTGTTATTTTTTTATCAGCGGACTTTAGACTGACAAACTTACTGAATGAAAACTATTTTTAGAATTGTTTATCATAATAATACCAATGTACCTATAGGGGAAACTTTAATCTACTAACGTAAAGTCTTAAATATAGGTGCATGTACCTGATACCTGATAGGTACCTGATATTGATTTCTGACACTATCACTTAACTTTATTATTACTATACAGCATCCAGTTTGCCCGTGACCATGGATGCTGAAAAGGATCCGAAACGTCGGGATTAAATAATATTAATCCGTAAAAGAAGTTTTATTTAAATTCATGCCTGATGACAAAAAATCAATTATTCCATCATGTTTTCTTCTTTACCCATAAATGAAAATAAAACATGTCAGCACATAATTTTATTTGAAGAATTAATTCCAGTTCAACGGCATTGACATCCTGGTGAACAATGCTTCTGCCATCTCGCTGACCGGCACCGCCGACACTGATATGAAGAGATACGACCTCATGCACAACATCAACACCAGGGGGACTTTCTTGGCGTAAGTACCTACACTCTTCTGCAAATATCTTGTCTTTACTAAGAGTCCTTGCTGTTCAACGGCATTGACATCCTGGTGAACAATGCTTCGGCCATCTCGCTCGCATCTCGGGCTGGGAACCTAAAAACCCATGAAAGGTTATTAGAGTCTAAAGTTTCCAAATATTGGGACACCTTTTCTCCCATGGTAAGTTATTAATTAATTCATGTTATGCATGCTAATACAACTGATAAACAACTTTTTTTTTTAAGTACATTGAATAATAATAAAATACTTTAGGAAATCTTTCCTAAATTCTGTGTTTCGTGTTGCAGTCTAGTCTATTTTATTAAATAAAACAAATCGAATATTAAACATACACTGGAAAACAAGACAAACTACCTTGCAATGCAAATTGATAAAAAATAACTGAACGTCATCTACAACGACCGTCTCTCAATAAAATTATGTAAATTGCTACAATCACGTAACAAAATACTTGTTGATAAATTGCCAGTTACCTTGACAATGCCCAATCAAATCGCAGGATGTGAGCAGTTTTATTTTGATGGAATTTATTTGTATTAAGTATGTTTTGTTTATGTTTGATCAGGTCCAAGCTGTGCCTGCCGCTTCTGAAGGCGAGCAACCATGCACACATCTTGAACCTCTCCCCACCTCTCAACATGAACCCTTACTGGTAAGTGGAAACAAATGTCGAACTACATCCAAATAACTATACAACTGTCATCAGTCAGTTTTTGACTTATACAAATTTTAAAGGACACTTTAAAATATAAGATTTTTAATAAAGCTATTATAAAAAACAAAGGAAAATTGTCTAAAGAAGCTGATAGTAACTTGAAAAAAGAACAGAACAATGAATAGCATATTTCTCTCTTATTTACTAGAGCTCTTTATAAATTCATATTTACGTAGTACGTACGTAAGTACTGCCCTGTTTAGCAACAGTTAGCAACTAGTGATATCATAATATATTCAAAATGCATGACTTTAGAGGGGCAAAGTTATTTGATGAGAACTACATCATTTAATTCTTTCTTTGTTATGATAACATTTAATCTGCTCCTTATAAGATAAAATTATCGCATTTCTTGGTCAATATAGTCTAATATTAATAAACATATTAATTGCAGGTTCTCCCTCCACGTGGCGTACACTATGGCTAAGTACGGCATGTCGATGTGTGTGCTCGGCATGGCGGAGGAATTCAAGGAGTTCAACATCGGCGTCAACGCTCTGTGGCCTAAGACTGGTTTGTAAATTATCTATTTAACATTTAGTTATAAGTAAATTTAATTGTTATTATAGATACTCATTGACCCCACAGTCAAACCATTGCAACGGTTTTGTGGGGCTTAGCACATAAGATGGTTACCTTGTGAAATAAGATAAATAAATAAATAAAAATAAAACGATACAGTAGGTTATTTATCCATTAGTTGTCAAGGAATATGGGTACAAAATAAGGTTATAATAATCTAAATATTGGAAGTAGGAGTTCCAACATACTCTTCAAGACAACAGATTTTAAAATAGGTACTTGATCTTGATTTTTCTTATTATTATTTTATTTATTTTCTTATTTTTTACCTGTAGCATCATAGTTTTAAATTAATATGTGCTTTAATTCAAATGTTCTTATGATTGAAAAATCAAAAAGTCCTCATGTTTAAGAATAAATGATTAGATCAGACTGTTTTTTTTTTTAAATTTAAAATATTACATTGTAACAGCGATCGCGACTGCTGCCATCGAGATGCTGACTGGCACGAGCTCCACCAGCCGCAAAGTTGACATCGTCTCCGACGCCGCATACGTCATGCTTTGCAAGTACGTACTCATTCACTTTTACCCGAAGAAACTCCTTCCCGCATATGGATAAAAAGTAGCTTGTACTTGAACAAACTATGTATCGTACAAACAAGCTTTCCAGATTATAGGACGAAATAGGATCAAAAATATTCACGTTAACCATTTTCTGTATTCGCTTATTGATACAAGAAGGTATTGCCTATTTCTCATATAAAAACTTGTGTTTCTTCTATTTCCAGAGACCCCAAAACCTACACAGGCAACTTTGCCATCGACGAGGATGTCGTGAAGTCCGTTGGCGTCAAGGACTTGACCCCCTATGCTTGCGATCCCAGTAAGTATAATTTAAATATTTATAATATCAGCAGTCACAGACTTAAATTAGTAATAGATTTCATTCAAACATCGTAGTAAAGAAGTACCTAGCTCAGGACTTCATATTTTTAAATCATTTGCCTTTTAAATCAAGTAGCCCATAAACCATCCATCATCATCATCTATTATCATCTCCATTTTATCTATATGACAATGTCATAATTATAGTAAACTCTCCCACCATTTTATATCATGCAATCTCGATTACATAATAATTGCTCTATTTACACAATTTTGTATGTAAACTACAGTCTGACCGTTTTTTGGTGCAGTTGACAATTCTGTCATTCAGGTCAAAAATGCAATTTTCCCTTGAAAATTAACTTCGCATAAGTTATGATGGCATTATACAATAAGTTAGTTAGTCAATAAAAAGTAACAATTGACCACAGAGAACGTCGATAACCTATTACTGGACGGTTTCCTGGATGCTCCCGAGTCGCTAACGCACCACAAGGCTACCGTTTCTTCGGCCAATCGCGCCAGACAGTACCATACTTCTGCCGTTAACTACAAGGAAAAGGTTTGTTTTGCAAAACCTTTTTGGTAACAATATATAAGCAAATAACTTTTATTTTACGTGTAACTGGCCACATTTTATCACTATAGATGTCTGTATGATGTGTATAACGCCTTTTGTAGAGTAAGTATGCTGTTTTACTTTATTTTAGGCAGAACAAATCAGTGGTCAGTGCAAAAATCCATTTTCAGGTCCAGGAAACCAGTCCAAATTGTAATCGGTATCAAAATTTAAAAAGGGTTTTTTTTTTCTTTTGGCAATTCAAATTGGGAATGTCGCTTTGTTCACAGATAACAAAGACAATTTGCTACCCGACTTCTTCCTGGACCTACCCCATATGACAAAGGAAACGAAAGCTAAAACGGTGTGAAAATAATAAAAATGGGTGTCTAGATTTTATCTATGACCATTCGTTTTTTCTGCATGTTTGTTTTTATTTTTGTGCTGTCCACCCTTTTCAGTGTTGGGAAAATTAACAAATTATTTCATAATGCTCCTGCTCCACCTGCGTTAGCGTTAACGTTAATGTCAATGGCCAACTACACGTTACTTATTGCATTAAAAATGCGTGTTGGCTACACTTAAGTTACAATGCCGCAAGAGTTAATCCCTCATGAAGTAACGCGTTAACACACATTAAAGAGGTTAAACTTAGGCACACAAAATAATTCTAAAAACTAAAGCTTTCTCATTTGAACATTCCATTATCGTGCTCGTAAAATGCAGTTAGCGCTTAAACAAAGTATCTACACTCGTCCTTGCATGCGTGCAATGAGATGGCATTAATGTAGCCAACATCACTTAGCGCTCTAAGCTACGCACTAAAACCCTTTGATGTGTCCAAAAAACCGACACCCGAGTTATCGCTTAACGTTTAATGCTATTAATATTGCCATTAGTATAAATTGACATTAAAACGTTGGCCACATCTGCGTAATGCCAAAATTTAACGCGTTAAGACGCAGGTGGAGCAGTAGCATAAGAAAAAATACTTTTAGCAATTTGATAGTTCTAACACCAATAGCAGTTTAGAGGGCTAACATTTTTAGAGGAATTGTTTAATTATAAAATATTTGTCAATATAATAGAAAACAGAAACAGTTTGTTGACAAACGAGATTAATATGTCTACTAAAGCAAAAAATAATGACTAAAATAACACGATAACGTATTTTTGTGCAACTAATCTATGCATGCCTGCTTTTAATGCTTTGATTTTCTTTATTTGTTAATCCTGGTTGAACTTTATAATGAGAGAGCCATAATGAAATGGTGTAGGAAATCTTCAAAAAAACCTTTGTCTTACTGTCAGTGCAATAATGTTTTTTGTTTTTGTTTTTTATATATAAATTGACTCACATTTACAGGAAGCTGCGGGAGACGGTCAGATCCCAACTTTGTTCGCTTCCATAAGCAAAGTTCTATCATCAGATCTCGTACAGAAGACTCAAGCCATCTATCAGTTCAATGTTAAAGGTATCTACATTTATTTAGCACTAAGTTTGATAAACTGATAAATAGTTATTGTAATCAGAAGTAAGACCTGAAGTAGGCAATTTATAAATTTTAGAATAGTAATTAGAAATACCCCCTTTGTTTAAATTTTACCAACAGAATTTCTCTTCATTTTTGTCACACACCTTTGGTTCTGATGCCATCACAGAAGCCATCCCAGTCTCTCTGTCAAACTTACGTAAATTGAATATCTACGATGGTAAATCTTTTAAGAAGAACTTTTGGGTATTTCGTTAATAGGCTTAATAACGTCACTAAAGCATGATCCTATTCTCTCTAACTTCTACGAGTGTCCATTTCCCCAGCCATTCACATTTATTTTGTACTCAGGTAAGGAGGAAGGAGTATGGCACATTGACCTCAAGAACGGCGACGGCGTGTGCGGCCAGGGCGAGCCCAAGAACCCGCCAGACGCGACACTCACCATGGACGGACAGCACTTCGCAGAAATGTTTGCTGGTATGTGTACAAATCTTGCACAATATTAGATTTTTCTCAAAGTAATTCTATAGTCATCAATCCAACAAAATTAAAAATTATTGAATTTTATAGTTAACTCAGCCGTAGAAACTGTTATTTGAAATGGCACAATTTGTCTTTGGTTGTTAGCGCAGCGCTCATTTTATTATAAAATGCACACTCCTTGGAGACATTTTTGAACTGTTGATTGGGAATTTTACGTTTTTTAAATAGATGCACAGGAGGTTATAGGCTACTTTTAAATAATACTGTTTTATCCAATAGGTAAGCTGAAGCCAACCACCGCATTCATGATGGGCAAATTGAAGATCAAGGGAGATATCCAGAAGGCAATGAAATTAGAGAAAATGATGAAATCGCTCCAGAAGAAGAAGTAATGAGGAAACCACTCTTCCCCTGTCAAATACTGTATTAGTAGTTGTGATGTAATCACAGCTACTTTGAGGAGGTTGTTATATAATCTTAGATTTAAAGTTGAAAATACAAAAAATGTAATATAGAGAAGAGCACTGGGTGTATAAATTGATCAGTTCCTTATTCAAACACGAACGAAATATGTTTGTTGTAAAGGAAGAATGTTAACAGTCTGCACTAAAACATTATGTATGATAAATGTTTGTATATTTGTAACTAGATTGGTCAATGAATGTTAAAGTTTTTAAAATGATGAAAGAGGCATCTGCTGAATAATCTTGGTATATTTGAAATTGTGTATTTACGTGAATTATGCATATTGACATCAACATAATACAAACTTTGTTACAAACTGGTGCCTTTGGTGTAGGTACTAAACTGCCAAAAAAATATATTTTTCACGCAGCTATAGTATTTTTATAAAATTAAACATGTATAATGAAATATTGTAACCAGATGTTTGTAAATAAAACTATTTTTACATAACCTATTGAGTTTTCATTTTATTTATTTACATAAGGAGAGCTACTTGACTAGAATACTCTGGATTAGTCCCAATATCTAATATTGATACTATAGCTGGCACAATTAGTAGCATTAAGCTCTTCTGTGAAACACAGGGTTCAAGAACATCCTTATAAAATTGATGTGTGGGTTATATGGAAAGTGTGCTAATGACATTTTTTATTTATTTATGAGAGGCAGTTTCACAGCTGACATTACATTACATTAAATCATCATACCAAACATTACGCCAATAATGAAGTACATACTAGTTGTATATTCGTAAAAAAGAATTTGTAACGCAGTGAGAGTTGGTCGGCATATATTGGTTACAAAATGTAATAAAACGTGAATGCCACTTATAGCTTTCAATGATGAAGTAATATTTTGTTTGTATTAGCGGCACAATAACCAATCGACTATCGTCAGAAATTTAAATTTCGTCATGCAATCAACAATAATGCGATAACCTTGTTATCTGAATTGAATTCTCCCGCCGATTTGCCCGACCTTGGTTGTTGTTAGGTTATGTTCATTAAAGTGTCAGCTGTATGCCGCTATCGACGTAACAAGACAGTGTTTCTTACATTTTACAATAAACTGTGATAAAAATGTTTTCAATCGACGCTCCCGTGGAAATACAAAATTCAGAATATTGCAACTACAGGTCCCCATTGAGCACCAGATATGCTTCCAAGGAAATGCAATATAACTTTAGCGACCAGAAAAAGTTTTCGACCTGGAGAAAGCTGTGGATTTATTTGGCGAAAGCTGAAAAGGTAAGTTTATCTCAGAATATAGCGTAATACGTAACATTATAAATTTCGTCAATTTGATTATTTACGCACAAAATATTATTTTTAAATATTACATTTTTTTAAATTTTAGCTGTCACATCGGGAGTTAATTCCTAACTTGGAACAAAGTCTTTTGAGCTTTGTTTTGATTTAATATTAAATAACGCACGCATTGCATGTTTGCATAATATAACGTTAAGTAACGTTTTCTAACTAATATTTGTTTTTTGCGTTATGTGATAAAAAGTCTATGTCCACTGCTCTTTTCTCTCTCACTCGTAGCTCTTACTGTTCATTGTTCCCTCAATGGTGGAATCACTTTGTCGCTGCTTTTGCAGACTCGTCTTCAAATGAATGGTGACCGGAAACCGCGTACCTATTGACCGACAAATAATCGTCTCTTAATATAAGCTGTTTATAAAGTAATGAAAATGCAAACCTTATGCAATGAGGCCTTATTATAACTATATAGTTACTTATGCAAAATTGCAGCCTATATTATAACATTTTTTTCCTTATTGTGTGAAAGATGAGCTCAGTATGCAACCTTGGGGAACACCTACTTGCAACAATCGATAAAAAGTGTTAGTAAGTGCCTACAAGTAGTTAGTGGTTTAATAACACAGCCACGCAAATCAATCGATCACAAAGTTAACTAATGTTTGGCGCGGTTGGTTCGTAGATGTTTGACAATTCTGTCATAACGAGATCCTGCGTGTTATGCAAGGCCCGTTAAGTTAGTGGGTCCTTGATACCATTTGAACATCTCTGCCAGTAGTTATGTGCCAGTAGTGTGCCGGTAATCAGTACAGGCCAGAAAGTCTGAAACCAGTCTTATTAAGTCTCACATTGCCGAGGTAACTGGGTTGAGAAATTCAGATAAGCAGTCGCTCCATGTAGAACACTGGTACTCAGTGCTATACCTAGTATTTTCCTCCGACAGTTTAGCGACTCCAACATTGTTGGGAAAAGGCTTGGCAGAGAGGAATGGACTACTCCCTCAAAGCTAGTGTTTATTTGACACACCTACACCATTTAAAACGAATTATTGTGAAAGTACCACTTCATACATATACTCCATAATGTAGGTGCGCACATTATTTTGTGCATTTAATGTCAAAGCATGCGTATTTTGAGATTTCCAATTTCCCAGCAATAGTTGTACGAAGTCCATGTACATCGAAATAAAACATTATTTAATGCATTTATTTATTAAATTGTTACATACAGATACGTGACGTGTATTACATTATTTTTGTTCTTATCCAAAGAGTTTAGTTTGTGAGTGACGCGGGTACCTTTTGTTATTAAAATGGGGAATAAATAAGGTAACATTAGCGCCGGTTACATAAGTTATATATTTTTATTTACATGTTTCATATAAATCTTAATATTTTTCTTATAATTAACGTTCACAACTCATGTGATATCCACACGTTATTTTTCCATAATAATAATATTTAACATTATATCTAAATTTACTAAACTGATGATGAAAAATATTCTATCTATGCTACGATTATTTTTTAGACACCAATTGAATCTACAACTATTTTAGAAGACTTTAACACCTTACACCTAAGGCCTGTCTCACCTCCTTGGATAGATAGGGCCAGATTATTTTATTCACGTATTGGAACGTCATTTGCATGAAATTATCTGGTCGTTAAAGTTAATCGATTCTAATCCGAAGATGATAAAACTGGCCTTAACCTAATAAAAAGAAAAGCTATAAGAAAAAATTTTAACGAGAAAATTATTAATAAGAAAACATAAAGTTTAATCAGATCATGACAGTGAAGTTAAAGTTACACGATTTTGAAGAAATAAAGAAATTCTGAAGTCATCAGAGAAAACTTAACTACCACTGGACGGATACTGATTACTGCTTTGGTTTATCCTTTAAATATAACTAATAATAAAATTAAATTTTACTTAATTAATTAAACAACTTATTAACATAACAAATGATTCGAATGAAATAAAACTTGTTTATTTTTAAGTTTTGCCGAAAAATCAATGATTTGAGTGCAAAAATAAAATTGATACTTATACCGTTTTTGAAATGTGTTGGAAAAATAATATAAACATTTGCGGTGGTCTTGCTTCGCTTATTTGCATAAGTGATTCCTTACCATGAATGAAAAATCATGTTACATTAATTAAGAATATTTTCTTCTGAATAATTTGAATATTGATTTGTTTGCTTGCTTTTTCAAATAATTTTGAAACTGATTGAAGTCACGTAGGTATTTAATTTATTTCATGCATGGTAAGGACAAAAAGTTAATGCTAAAGAATTAAGAAAATATTTTTGTTGAATTTTGTGGAATGTCATAGTCATACTTAATTTTAACCGAATAATTAAACAAAATAATATAAAATCCTTAAAACTAATTAAACTTAATTCGAAAAAACGCAATAATTTAGGCATAATCCAAAAAAGCCAACATAAAAACAAAAATATATTTCCGAATCTAAATTTTACAATCTCTAGCTTACTACTCATCCTTAAAAAGGATATACCTATCGCCATACCTATCCAAAATCATTGCATAAATCCTTCTTTAAAAAAAACTTATTTCTATTAAAAACTTGCACTTGCGGCCGAAATACGTTTGCATTGAAAAAGAGGCAAAAAATATGTTGCATAAAAAAGCTGCAAAATTATAGCTGTGTATCAAAATACTAAGTAAAATAATTACTGACCTTTTTATTTAATTCAGAAATCATGAAAATAATTTTATTCCAATTTCAATAATGATTTATGATATAAATAGCTGCATTAATGAAATTAAATCTTAATAATTTTAAAATATAATGCGTAAGTAGCTGCCTTAAAATACTGAACTTAAATAATTGTTTTTGATTCACAATTTTGCTGCCAATTCTCAATAGCTGCTTTTAAAAAATAAACTTGACAAATTACATAGTTGCTTACAATACTGAAAATAAAATTAGCATTTACTCTAGCTGCCTTTTAGAAATAATTAACATTAAAGCTGAATTACATCAACGAACATATTGTTATTATTAAAAATAAAATTTATTTTCATATGATATTGTTAGCTGTCAATAGGCTCTTGGTTTTAGCTGTCCAAAAAATACTAAAAATATTTTCGAAAAAGTAGCATAATATTTTAAAATATATCCTACCTGAATCAAAAGTAATCTCACCTTAAAAATATAAAGAAAGCTGCCTGTAATTTTAACTGCAAAATAATAGTTGCCTACATTTTAAATATACTTAAAAATATGCTGCCGTTTTGCACAATAACTGCTATAAAATAATTATATTAGCTGCGATTATTAATATACCAATTAAATATATAATTAATGTATTTAAAATATATGCTGCCATTAAATATAAATCGACTGCAAGCATGCAATACCTCCTATCTGACTCCGGGTGGATTTTAAAGGGGAACAATAAAACTTAATAAAATCCTTATTCCAAGGTAGGTATAATGAGATACTGAAAATCCAAGTTTTCTTTTTTTACGCATAGTATTGATTAATAAAGTTTTTTGTTTTTTATTTTGAATCTAAAGGTAGTTTATGGTAGATACAAGTTTTTTGAAACAAAAATGTCAGATAGGAGGTATTGCTTGCTTGCAGTCGAAATAATTATTTTTATATAGCTGTTTCAAATATTATCATAATGACAAAAGAATATCTTTGAAATAGATACATATTAAAAAACCGGAGCTGCACCATTATAGTTGCCGTATAGCTGCTTTATTTTAAAAATATTTAATAAAATAGTTGCCATAAAGCTGTTGATTTAAAAAAAAAATTAAATATAGCTGTCCTATAGCTGCTTGAATTTAAAATAAAAAATAGTTGCCATAAAGCTGTTGATTTCAAAAATGTTAAATAAAGCTGCCATATAGCTGCTTCATTTAAAAAAAAAATATAAAAGAGTTGCCATAAAGCTGTTGATTTCAAAAATGTTAAATAAAGCTGCCATATAGCTGCTTCATTTAAAAAAAAAATATAAAAGAGTTGCCATAAAGCTGTTGGTTTAAAAAATATTAAATATAGCTGTCCTATAGCTGCTTGAATTAAAAAAAATAGTTGCCATAAAGCTGCTTTATTCGCAAAATATGAAATTAAATAGTTGCCACAGAGCTGCTTGATAAAGAAATAAAATAGTTGCCGAATATATAAAAAAATACGTAATATAATTGCCATTCTGCTGCCATAAATATAGCTGCTCGATTTAAATATACTACATAAAATAGTCACCATAAATAGTTGCCTGATTAAAAAAAAAGTATTAAACAAAATAGTTGCCAAAATGAGTATGTATGTCCAATTCCATAGCTACTACAGAGGGCTATTCGATAAAAATATTAAATAGAAATAAAAAGCTTTAGCTACCCAATGAGGCAACATATTGATATAATTATATACAACTTAAATTAAATAAATGAAAATAAAAATCTTAACTACAATTATTTTAAAATAATACTCTTAAAGGTTACTTAAGGTTACGTAAGGTATGTGTGGGCTTGCAACGGGTTGAAAAAAAAAAACTAAAAATCAGAGAGCAAAAAAAAATTGAAAGCTTATGATAAAAAAAGTGAAAATGAAGCGACTTAACCTATAAGACTTTGGTTTTCATAGCGAAAATTAGTAATTAATATTCGAAATTAAAGGGAATAAAAACAAAATATAATTTAAGTAGTAATTCAGTAGTCAGCGTCTTCTCTGAAGGTTATGAAGGCATGGACAAGGAAGACCACGACCTCTATGACCGCGAAAACTCCCGAAGCTATAAGGAGGTCGTATGCTTGCTTGTTCGGACGAAGGTTTGTGTAGTAAGACCTGTGCCAATCTGAAATATAAAATAATATTAGTAAAAAAAGTATTTAAAAAAATATTGCAAAAAATATATGGAATTCTAAACGTGTCAGCATAAAGATAGTATTTCTCCTAATTTAATTTCAGTGTTAAAAAGAATGGCTTGAAAATCTGTTTTGCTAATGAAGTGGACAAATTGTAGATATGCCTAATGAAAATGGCAACCAAATCATTTTAAAAACATAACTTGTATTAGAAAGGAACGGAAGTTACACTTCACACCAATCCCCATAGACTAATTGTCTACATTTTTAATAGGCAACGCCAAGGCCCTGCCTTATACAGCCTAGTGGGCTCATAGGTGCACTGTGCATATCAATTATTATTTATATATATATATTTTACAACTATCCGTGACTAGTTTATTTAAACCTTTATGTTTGTCAGAACAAATATTTTTATTATTTTACTACAGTAATTGCGTCGTAAAATCAAGTTAGCAAATACATGAGATTATTTTTCCGACCCAAATATCGACCAATAGAATTGCACCATTCGACGTCACGTGGTACAACCTACATGGTATTATACTGAAAATTTTTTGAATATTTTCTCTGGTCGTTGCTACGTCAAACAGACAGGTTGTGGCCGACATTTGGGACGGAAAAATAATCTCCCGAATACCACACGAGCTTCATAATTATCTGGCATTTCCCTCAAGGTCGTCAAGTTTTTCAGGAAAAATCACTCGCGCTTCGCGCTCGTTATTTTTTAACCTGAAAAACTTGACTCCTTCATTTGTTTGCAACGAACCTATCGGAAAATACCCGATAATTTTGAAGCTCTTGTGGTATTATAAGTGATAATTCCATTTAAAAGTCAATAGAGGTAAACTGCGAAGATAAATTTAATTTACAAATAACATAAGATATCTAAATATTGGATAAACTGCATTCCATAGTTGTGTGTTTTGTGGCATCTTCGTCATCTTAGTAGGTACATAACAGTCCTCTATAGTTATAAAGACAATATTTGTCTATCGGTACATTCCAGCCGTTCCCGATATTCTATCTATCTGTTGTTTTTTGGTTACTAGAGATAGGAATTTGACATTACTTGTATGGGGCTACTGTTAAATTCTATCTCCAGTAAGCAAAAACAATGGATAGATGCGTTTTTGAAATCAGTTGTAAGCAGGTTTTAAGCATGAGTTGTGTGGCCCAGCGTAATATATGAATAGGTAATATTATTGCGATGTTATTATCCACGGTCTATCGGATCACTGGTCACAGTAACTACTACATTATTAGTTGTTTGTATTCTAGAATATATCGTAATTACAAGTTGATACGCATGTAAAAAATGTACCGTTTAAATGGCTAGTTTAGTAGATCAGTTGTGCCAATAACACGTTTATGCAAAATTAGTTTTGGTTAATTAACTACATGAAAATAACACCAAACAAAGCTGATTCTGAAATGCAACTTTTCCATTTCACCCATAGGAAAAATGATTTGGAAAACTCATGTCAATACTATATTCATTACTCCTCATTTAATTTTAAAGACTGGCAACTCTAATGAACCCATAGACGCACATTCAACCTCCCTAAAGTACCTACTATTCCAAAACCAAACGCTCATAAAGGTTACTCCAAAAAGGTTAGTAACTCACCATAGAATATGACAGCAGCGGCGGCCGTGAACATGATGACGCCCAGCACTGAGAAACCGATGGAAGTCCTCCAGCCGGGAGACTCGCCGAACAGCCTCGCGATGATTAGAACACCGGTGATGATGATGTAGCCTGGATAAAGGATTATTATTATTATGTCGTTGGGTCTGAAGTATAAAATACATCATTCATTTTGGTTCAAAATCAAATGTGCTGTGTTCCGATACAAAACGTCCGCGTGAACATTTGTGATTGATAGTAAAATTTTAGTTCAAAAAGTAAAACTTTAAACAAACAAATTTTATTTCTCGGATTTCGGTATTCTATAAAAACATATAGGTAGGTACGATGTTTCAGGTTAGGTTACAAAGATTTTCAAATCATCACACTTAGCTAATTGTTTTAGATTTCGTTACGTAATTATTATTATTCATTCTAATAGGTTGATAATTTGCTATAACCGCAGCTTTACAATGTAACAAATTGATTAATAAATAAAGTGAAACTTAATTTTGGCAAGGTTTCCAAATAATTGAACAATTTCAACAATCAGGATGAAATCTATAACATTAAAGATTTTGCGTGCGGAGGAGCATTTAACTGTTTCCGTTCGAAATAGTTTTAACACTTTAGGAAATGGAATTAACTTCTAAATGATGTACTCCCAACTATTAACCTACTGAAAAATAGGCCATCCTATTATTTACCATTTAATAGCTTTTCAAACAATCTTATAAAAGCGTAACGAATTCAATAAGAACTCAATTATGTAAATCGATAAACAGGAAAAAATCATAATAATGTTATGAACAATAAATCGAGCATCGACACGATTCAGGAAGTTATCGCAAATCGGTTTACGGTTGACGGTTTACGTTTACAAGTGTTTACAGTTTTCACTTTCACACACAAAGTTCATTGAAACCAATTTTCCACTCGAGTATCGAGTGAAAACGATCCGACGAAAAATATCATCGATATTTCATGAATAAAGTTATTAGCTTCACTATTCATGAGTTGCGAAATGATTCTACAGTCGACTGATCGAGTATTGAAGACTTTTTTAACGATTTCTTGTTGCGTTTATTATTATTGTTAGTTTTTTTCTGGGTAAACAAAGGTAAACATTTTAATGGTTGACTATTGTGTCAAAATCTGTGCCCGTTTAGGCGTAAAATCACTATTACAATTCGAAGGATGCTAGAAGACGTGTAGTGAACAAACGATTACACACTACATTAAAAAGTAATCAAAGATAAGTTGATTGACACTACATTGTTCAAACCATGTTTTTTTGTCTACAACCATAAAAATGGTGACTTCATATTTCCTAACTTGAAAATGGGGTTTTCCAATAGTCCCCTTGTTTTCCGTTCGTTTAATTTATACCTAAGCGATTTGCGTTCTTTAGTTCTTAATTGTTAGTTTGTTAATTCACCATTTGGTCGGCCATGAAACGTGCCAGAATCAATTCTGTGACAATTGGTAAATTGAAAGATTAGAACTAATTCTATTAGAAACGGGGTCACGGTTTCAGCATCTTTAGCTGAACAGAAACAACAAAGTTTTTACTGAAATTGATGTTACAAAAACTGATGAACATTTTGAAATAATACTAAGGAATATTTCTTGCAATGACTGAAATGAACTGTCTCTAACGTGCATAGGTGCATAATTTATCTAGCTTCCGACAGCGGTAAACTTTCCGCACCCAGATAAGAAGTAAGCTATATGGCAGCTATATGTTATTCCAATGTATAAGCTATTTTATTTACTGCCAAGTTTCTATACATAAAAACTTTCGGGTTTACAACATTGTTAAAATAACACGTATGTTTTATTTCAGTTGATTTTATATGTATGTTCCTCTTTCTTGTAAATGTAATGTAGCTGCAATACTTACTGGAGTAGGCAGAGTAAATGACAGCAATGTGCCTTTGGTCTGACTGTACCACTTGCGGAGAGTACAGAGCGCCCACAATCAGACCGATTGCTATCACCGCGATTATCTGAAAATAAAACATTCGTTAACGACTGTATGTATATCAAACCCTATGTATAATATGTTTTGACTCTATTTGAAATTAGTTTCAATCAAAGAAATGCTTTAGTGTCATTTTGTAACATGGCTCGGATTTTTTTCCAAAAACATGTTCCAATAATGAATTTTATCTTGCCTTTCCTCATTGCAAAAGAAAGTTCAAAATATTTCAATCACGCTTTCGAGGACCACAAACCGTTTGCTATTCTAACTCATTAACTTTTTCCATTAACATCACAAGTCATTTTATTCTGTCTAGTTTCCAAAATGACAGGTCACGTACGCGTCTAAAAACCATGAGATCGTTTAAAACAAGCGTTTTCAAGTTTTTGAGTGAAAGTGTTCTACGTCTGTCGGTCTAGTGGTCGCATTGTCATAAATGTTTTCTCCTTTTGGTCGTGTTTCGATACCGCAAGCAAGTGATTTTCCATCATGGCTGCAGTCTTCATAAATGGCTATTACAAAGGTTTTCACTTTCGCGCATCGTTTAGTTAACCGCAGTTATATGATTTATTATTTTATAATAGTTCAAGTAAAAGTGTTGCTGTTGTCATTTTATCATTCATTTCATCATTTGAACTAGCTCCAGCCAGCGGTTACACCCACGTCTTGTGGGAGCTGTTTTATACACCGGTTTTGCCTTCCTTGATAAAAAGGCTATTTTACACTGAAATATTTTCCAAATCGGTCCATCCAACACCTAATGCCCGAGATCGGTTCCTTTTGGCAAACGAGCAAACTCTTCAGCTTTATAGATATAAGTGTAATCTAGGGTGTATCTAAGGAAGAATATGCTAACAAAGTGCTGTGCTGTTTTACGGTCTTCAACCTTATAAGTCGGTTATGCTCCTGGCTTAAAGCGTGATCTCTGAAGCCCTATATATCCTTTAAAGGGAAAAGGATAATTCTGCTACTGCACTCAAAGCTATTAAAGCGATAATCACGCTCGTTGATGCAGTGGATTATAACCCGGAATTGGGTACATAGTATTACAAGTCTGCAATAATGATCATAATCTCAAACAACAATTTAACAAAGGAGGTGTACTGTGTTTAATTAAACACAAGTACGAGAGCACAAGGGATCCTTTGACTTCAAGGGCAGTGTGTCGTGCTACAAATTATCATGTCTTGCATCAACGTGGTCAGTTCCCATATATACATAGCCACCATAATTGCACGCAATTACGGCCATGCCTTGCGATCATCCAGTTGTATCGATTTCCAATTATACAATGTATTAAATGGTTTAGTTTAGATGTTCTAGTTATTAGTGTTACATTTTCTATTGGCTCGCATTTTTCTTGGCGCTGTTCGAATGATTCAGAACTTTCACATTTTCTTGTTTTCTACTTCATCCTCTGTTGGGTGTTGGTGATTAATTGCTGTAGGATCTTCCTCTAAGATCAACCGATGCGTGCAAATTGTTTTGTTCGTTTATTTTTCAGTTCCACCTGTTCAATGTCTTCTATAGCCACGGATGTCTTTTGTTGTTCTTTGTGTTTTTTTGCATGATTGGCATGGTCATTTGGACGTGACAATGAAACTATGCGTAACCTGGCATTTATTGACAAAACCCCTTCTTCCAAACAGTATTTCCAACCGATTATTTTATCTAAGGATCCACGTACAACCATGCGTTTGGTCCTCTTTGGGAAGTTTAAAAAAAAGTTTTAGTCTGTCTTCGTTCTCAACTTACCAGTTCGAGAGCACGTAGCCCGACGCACCAGTACTGCTTGAGGGCGGCCGCAGCCCTGCTGTCCCGGTCGTTGGAGGCAGCCTCATCGCCCTTCTTGGCCTGCGCCTCGGCCTCTCGGTCGCCCGCCGACATGGCCCACACTACTCGAGCGCCACCGCCGTACTCAGACACCTGGGAAAAAGGAGTTTGATAAAGAGACTGGAAACAATATTCTAAAAGAGGTTTTAGAAAAGTTTAGGGTCCTTTGTGACAAAAATTTGGATGACTGACTAACACGAGCTGGTTTCTTAGTGACGATGAAGTACCTACGGTTCAAAAAGTTTGATAATTTTAATATTTTGCCATTTGGTATTCTAAATTACAGTTACTGGATCCGTCATACATATCAGGGACTAAAAACGGTAAAGGTATAAGGGTATGGTACCGGTATAGAATTACGATACAGTTTTGATTTAGGGGTAGACCCAAAAAGGTAGAGAATAACGGTTGTGATAGCAATAAAAAATATACCCATACATTACTAGTACCTTAACCGAAATAATTTCGGTACCCAAAAAAAATATATGAAAGTGAGCTGTCAACGTCATTTCTTAACGAGCGCGGGCGGCAGGATACAAAGAAAACCTCAATTTTATTATTTAAATATCTAAAAAAAATAATGATACCGCAATATTACGATACCAAAATAAACCGGTACCGTTTCTTTAAGGTATCGAAATTTAAAGGTATGACGTCATACCGCTTACCGTTTTAACCAGTATTTTTTCGGTTATTCAGTCCCTGGTACATATTATATATGTCATTACATATATCGTACATACATCGTCACGGTACCTATGTATATGGTAGCAAGTTTAAAAAAAAACATAGTTTTCCTATGACAGAAAGTAATGAAACTTATAAGCAATCCCATTAAGCACGTAGGCAAGTTCCTCCATTAGGTACTACTAATGAAGGCATCACTTTAAACTGCCCATAAAGCAATGTCGTGTTCCAATTCATAAGGAAGTCTTGTACTGTCAACATGACACTTATGGTGTCCAACTTTATGTATTATGCCCATGATAATAATGGCGACTATAATCTAGCCTAATGACTGTTGTTGCCCAGCTTGCGTGCTTCTGACAAATTATTACGCCTATATCTCAATTTTTCTACAACAAATTAGAATTGTGACTCAGAATTTACAAATCTGTGTGAATACTACGCAAATTATCCTCAGAAACGTGGCGTGATTGTAATAATACTGAAATATTGCGTTAATTAATTCAATTAATACTAACGAGTCTCATTTACGCGTGTTGTTAAATATTTGAAAAGCGGTTGGTTATAGACGACAATGCATAAATCATAAACAAGCTGAATGCCAATCACTGAAACGGAACGCAACTGGCGCGTTATGCTTTCCCAAATGAATGTTGTTTTTTACAAACATTGCTTTGCCACTTAATAATGAAAAACATCACGTAAGCAAGCAGAAGCTGCGGCCATTAATGGATTAATGATTTATTGGATATCAATTGAGTATTCAGGTTATGTTTTTGTAAAGTTCTGAAAGAAAACATTAGCTTGCTGAAAGTTTCAGGAAAGCGCTTATAATTCTAATTAACTTAAGTCACCAATCGATCAGTTAAGCTAAGACTCTTTTCTGTGCTTAATTAATTTTATAATTTGCATACAATTAATGATTTGGAATATTTACTTAGACGGTTTAGTTTCCGATGATTATCAACGCGAGTGCATGCTAATATGTATTGCAGATGACTTAATTTATTATTGTTAAATAATAATTATCACACAAGTTCAAATATGTATTCCAGTTACACATGGAAATAATGTAAACATTACAAACATTTTCCTACTACTGGCAAATATGCTTTGTTAAATTCAAAAGAACTAATTAAAATGCAAAATACATAAGTACCGCTAACACCATAACATGCAATTACAATAGAAGCACAAAGGCTTGAATACACTATTAAAAAAAAATCTTACCAACGATCGAAATCAAAAACTCCGAGCAGCGACAATGAACGCACTATTTTATTTTGTTTTTTATTCACTTGCACTTCGAAATTCAAAATTCAAAATGTTAGGCGGGTTCGGCGACGAGAGATGTTTACTAAGCTCGGTGCAGACACGAGTGCGTTCGGGCCACCGCGCGATGCGACTACCGCTTGGCCGACAATCGGCGCTCCTCTATGCTTCATTTGAAAATAATCCAATGGTCTCTGATTGTCCTTCCGTTTTCCCTTATATCGCCCTTTGTAACATGTAATGGGGGAATCACGAGAGGTCAAGTAAAATTGGCCGTCGAACCGTAGAACCGGTGGCGTAGTAATGCGTAGCAGACGAGTAAACAGCTTTCATTCATTTGTAAAGTTTGCGCTAGAACTTACTATAGAAACGCATTCAAGGTGTGTCTTTGAAACATATTAGATATATATTACATATAGGTACTACAGCATAACTTAATTTGGCTAATTAATTAACTTCGTGTTTGCAACGCGAAAATTCGCGAAACTGAAATCCTTACTTAATCGTTACCTGGTTCATAATAACTTACGTCTTACAAATGCATTCTCTTTTTTACATAATCCTGCGTAGTAATTCTACATATTTCAGAGTTGGTTTCCACTTGAGGAATACTAGGCCACTATAAAAATACTTTTCCCTTCGAGTTGCTGTGAGTGGTCACAGAATGGTTCCCTAAATCGTTTGATCGGTTTATTTTGGTACGCATTCGATTAAGGAACTCACGAGTCCCGGCGTGGTTGCGAAATAGTTCTTATTGATTAAATAATGGAATGGAAGTATTTGTACTATTATTGCTGTAGGCTGTTTTCTATCATAGTTTACGAGATTCATCTTGGCGCGCATTGAGGTTCGGGTGGCATTTTGGCTTTAAACCAAAGCTGTCTTTATGATTTCAGATTTTTGTTGTTACGGTGTTTTCATAGAAATTATCTATTCATCTGTGGGTTAGGAAAAAAGCGTACTAATAATCGTAGTACGCGTGAATGTATGTCTATGTAACGAACACTTGAATATGGAAACTCAACGTTCTGTATTGATCGAAACATTGATTTATGAAATATTTTTATGGAAGTATTTATTTAAGTATTTTACGAGATATATTTTCAAGCTTATAAAAGTTTCACTATTAAACACATAAAAACATTATAATTTTAATTACAAAACACATGCCTATATCAATCACAATCCAACATAAAATGTGATTTAACATCACCGTGCGCGTTGGATCGGCGCAAACGCATTTATTATGTAGCTATTCGTAAATTGAAAAGCCACTTTCTAGCGTTTTCCGGTCTAGAAGTCAGCGCGCATTTCTGCACACATATGCGCGCACGCACCTCGATCGCGAACGATAAATATGCGAAATTATAAATACGTATGCTATTATACTGACATGCAATTTGTGATCTTTATTTTGTAGAGATGTTGTTTTTGTTGAAGGTTGATCTTGTGAGAAAATGTTCAGGTTGCGAACTTTGTAGGTTATTTGGCGTGGCTTTGAGCTTTCGAGTTATCTTATTACTGGTATATTTTTTAATGTTGGTTAACCTTTTCCCAACTTTACTTAATCCAAATCCAAGTATATCGTGCTTTTTGAAATTAAATGTGTGTTCGTGATTAATTAATAGTATTAATTGACCAAATAATACGTTACAGATCATTAAGTTTGAAATTATTTAAGGTATATTTCTTTACTAATAAACAATACTTTACTCGTAAATTGTGATTAATTCATGAATAAAATTTAATATATTTTCCTGTATTTCAGACGTCAAACAACAAGATGTCATGTTTACAGTACAATTGCTTGCGATTTTCAGAAATTATGACTAAATACAGCTTAATAATGGTTTGAGACACCGTTATTCATACTATGTACGTGCTATGGGAAAAATTGTTTTTATGGAATATATTATATTTCCATTCAATAGGTTGACTAATTACAATAAAGTCGGTTAAGGTCTTTACCTGTAAGTTATCGGCCTACTCTTTGAGGAAAAGCCTCTGAAAAGTAGCATTTAAATAAAAACTACAAAAATAATTCTTGCATTATTGATGATATTCAATATCATGCACACACGGTACCTGGCATGAAGCAAAGCACCAAAATATGAAGTTATCTAATTTTCTCAAATCATTCAATTCTACCATGTAACCATGACTTAAAAAAAATCTCATCTCTTTAAAAAGCCTAAGCTTGACTATTCTCAGTCGTGACGAATTTAATTGCTCCACTACTTATTTATTTAGCAAATCTGAAAAGGTACCTACCTGTCAACCATCAAATTAATAACTGACACTGATGTCGGCAGTTATATTTTTTACAAGGATTAACCTTCATGACAGCCGTGACAAATACTGCGCGTACGCAAGGCCACTATAGGTAACAATTACGCTTTACTGATCTACTATCAGTGCAAAAACGCCTGTGACTAAGCGTGAAAAACATCACATTATATGCCGATTGCTAATTTTACAAAATTATCCGTTTCATGGTTTGTTTTCATGAAATATTGTTTATGAGGCAGACTTTGTAAAACATGTTTTTTTAATGCATAACAAGTTTATTTATGAAGCCCTTGCTTTAACACAGACGTTTTCATCAACGTCTCAATTTCACGTGTAACAGGACCTGTAGTTTCCTCAATATCAATTGTTTTAAGGCAAAAATCCCGTCGCCAGTTGCATATAAATGAAATATTAGACCATAACCGTGGCTTTTATTGGTAAGGGCAAAGAGTGGGCATTGCGAACAATGAGTATTTGTCGCTCACGGCTAATGTTGTTAGACGGTGCCGCTATGGGCCATTGTTTGGTGACCATTACTGACGAACAAGCTGCCGAACGGACATTTTGAATTTTGACGTACGTCCTTACTTGCAATTGCATTGCCAAATTGATAAGGTTGTTTATTTTTAATCTGTGAACTGCAATGTAAACAAAAATAAGAGATGCCCCTCAGATAATATAATCTTTGAAAAAAAACATGACCTCTAACAAAACTAAGTAGCTTTTCTCTTATTTGTTTACATTAAGTGAGAAGCCTTCGAATAACATAACATTATCCTGTAAATGCATGAAATAGAGCAGCGTCCCGCCAAGTCGGCGGCGGCGGGCGCCATCTTGTCGCCAGTTTTGGCGCCAAGGTGGCCGCGTCAGGGGGTGCGTTCCAGGGTGTTGTTACACTGACCTATTTGTGCAAATGACACAGTGTACCCTTTACGACTAGGTTGTATGCACAGCGGCCCTAATTTCTATGGACTTAGCTTGTAATTGCTGTTGTAAAACTTGTAGGTTAACGCTGTACTTAATAAGTGCTGTAATCTTTGGATATTAAAACGTTGAGATTAATTTAAATAGAAAATTAAAAATATGTTGCAAACCATTCGCAAGTTTATCATTTTCTGCTCGAGTTTTTTCTTACTTATCTATGTCTGTATTGTCTTTCATTTCTATTAAAGTTTCTTTGTTCAAAGCAAACTACTAAAAATATTTCTTTCTTATTTATTTCTTATTACCCAAGTAAGTACGTCTTTGGCTGCCAATGCATCTGTATGTTCCAAAAACGGCGCATTGAACTTTGTTTCGCTTAGACATAACGACCTCACTTAAAATATTTTACTATCTGCAAACTGCGTGGCGTGAGTACCTACTACTTTAAATCTTTAGAAAAACATTGAATATCATCTTGATGTTAAATTCACAATATTACTTATTTTAAAGTAAGTAATTAGTTGAATATAACCAACAAAATTAACGTATTTAATTTTATCATCAAATCCACTTATACTAATAATTTACATACTATTTTTTTTATATTTTTTAATGTTTTTATTTTTATATTTAATATTTAAAAATGTAAAATATATGTGTAAAAATAAATAAATGAGGGTACATAATACTAATAAAATAATATGCATAGTAATCTAGTATATAGTAGTATAAAATTACGCAATTGAGTGACTCAGCACTATGAACGTGAATGAAGTTACTGTTATAATTGCCAAGTTTTATTCTCACGTGAATTAATGTACCTACCTAGACAATAGGCCTGGTCGGCCATCTTGTATTCTATTCTAATGAAAATAAATACTTTAATAATGACCTAGTAGTGAGTGTGTGACCGTAATCAGTTGTACACATGTATCTGTAAACATAAACGTTTGTGTACAAAACATAATGTGACTCTTCTGCGCCAATGCGAAGAATGAAAACTTTGTAATGTGAAGTGGCTAAAATGATATTTTCCGGGAAGAGAATTGTACAAATGAAAATATAGTCAATCGAGTACAGTGACTTCTAATGGGTTAAGTCGTACCTGGTCTCTGACTGGCGCTTATGATCTTTAATAAACGCATCGATCAACGCCTAATAGGTACCGAGTTGCCAATTTTCTTTAAAGATACCTACACGTTATTTACATGCGTAATACGCTTTGACAGAACCCAAGCTGAGCTCTTAACAACGATGGGAAAAATAAAAATAATTTTTATTCATTTTTTATTCACAAAGAATAATATTTTTTGGAATTCATGAAATAACATATACCTAACTATGGTAGTCAACATCTCGTTCTATGTATGTTAATGGGAATGTCGAGTGAAAAAGAAGCGTTTGGTGGGTAATAAGCAATTTGATCTGTGTTTTTCCTCCTCTCATTAAAACTTTACCTAGACTGGTTCACTCCTCCTAATTAACCACATTAATTACATTACAAATTGTTCAGGCTATAAAATAAATTACGAACTCCTACGTCACAGTGATGAACAAACAATATTTTTCAATAATAAACTTAGTCACGGCCCTTATTTACAGGAAAGTAAACCACTGAAAACCATAGTAGGCAAATCATGTAGTACCGATGACATTGCTTTTTACGTAGGATTGAGGAAACGGGAATTCTGAAATTCCCCATTGATATTACCCGATGGCCGGAGAGTAATGTTTAACTGATCCAATCAACTGGCTTCTGCCAGCATCCCGTGAGACCTACTACACTCACCCCGATAAAAAGCAGCTGATAGACTCTATGAATATGCTATCTTACACTGAAATATTTTTTTTGTCCTATATGTCCTTTTGTTGCTAAAAATAGCGCATCTAAGTATACAAACAACAACAACCATTCTCTGTTAGCCTTTCGTAATTCCATAACTAACAAACATCAATATTCACATCTATTTTCCCGTGCAAATGCGTACTTGAATGGTTCTTACACATATTTACGAATTCCTAACCCACAAACTCAACTTCTAAGCAGATAACAGAATAAGGCACCTACTTTTTATGCTAATGAGGCGTCCCTTTGCTGGCCTACAGTTAGAAGCGCGTGCCTCCGTAATGTTGCTACTGACAGTTAACCACGAAACTGGGTTGACCGGTGATTGTCAAGCGATTGTATAGACTGGGAATTTCTATTGCTATGTTACGTAATTAGGTATTGAGGTTTAGTTAGTATGATGATTTGAAAATGAGAGAAGATCACGTTCTATAACCTGGAAGGTAACTAACCAGACTATAACAGATGGCCGTTTTCCCGCGGTTTCACTCGTGTCCCTTGGAAAGTAGTACCCATACCGGGATAAATTATAACTTATGTAACTCGGGCAGAGTGTACCTATCCAGATGTGAAAGATTTTTCCTAATCGGTTCAGTAGTTTCGGAGCCTTTAGGGTGAAAACAAAAGAAAAGTTTTCCTCTAGTTCTATTACACTGCTAGTATAGATTATATTTTGGTGCCTGTACAACTTTAAGTAAAACACGAGCAGACAACCTCTTTTCGAATCACCTGATTAATCAAAGACAACACACATGTATTCCACATTCATATTCATGTGATCGTTTCTAATAATAGCTTTAATAACTCACGTTTGTCTGCGTGTTACTCTAGTGATGTCTTTAAGCTTAATACGATGTCAAATCTTTGAAAACTATTATTATTATTCGTTCAGTAAGGCTAATTATTATTAATCTTACTCTACTCATTATATCAATGAAGGTTCAGATACTTCTATACTGTTAAGATTTAAACGATCAATTTCATATTTTGATCAACATCCTATTTAATGTACCTACTAATAAATCTTAAATTTATAAAATGTGCCAAAAGCATTGATACATCTTAATATCTGAAATAGCCCCTGGATACAATAAATAATACGTTATCATTCAATCTATTTTACCATCGATAAGTTAAAACGCCATGACGCCATCACTTCGAGCCCACATTTCGTGTGCACCATAACAATGCACCGTACACCGAGTGCGTTGACGTGGCTAATGCGTGACACTCCTTATTTTACTATATGTACATGTTGGTATATGTATTATGTAGGTACAGCATATGACTGTATGTAACTCTGGCTGTAGATATAATTTATATAGCCCCGTTGTGTAATCTAAGTTCTGAGGACATGCTGTAATGAAAGCTAAAATTGGGTAGTATTTTTATGACCGCGAATTTGCTGTGTGGCTCTGTATCTACACCTAATTATTTTTACCTAACTTTACTGCTATTTCGTAGCACACATTTTATGCCTTTTTATTTGCATTTAATTAATTATTATACATTGCTATTTGAATGCTGAGTTTACCTGTAACTGAATGTGCACTACAGCTGTTTATCTGTTTTGATTGTTTTATGTCTATCTTAGTGTATACAATTGTTGGTAAACCAATAAATAAATAAAATTAATATCTCTATGAAGATATATTCGTACTTAAAGCGGTATGCTTTAAGTACGAATATATCTTCTGAAACTACGAAATACTGGATCGAATCGTTAAAACAAAACTTAGATCAAAACTATTTCTCCGCTATAAGAGTAACTAAAGGACAACAAATAACCTATCCTATACAAAGTATCTAAAACACCCTTATGAAAGTTTTTAAAGTTTTCTTTACTTACGGTTTCCGTTAGTGGAGCAATTTTGGCGGTTTCCACGTCGACGTCGCACAAAAACTCCTTGCTGTCGGGCGCAATGGTTACCCAGTTCTCGAATAGATGATCCACTTTTGTTTCTTTATCAATAACTATTATTTTCAAATAATAATGATGACAAAAAAGAAAAAGTTAAAACTTTACAATTTAACGCAAAAACCAAAACAATGGCGCGTAATTTGGACAGCGTTCGAAATTTAAAATTTTATTTTTTCTTTTCTTGCGTGTCAATTTTTTTTCTGTAGTAACGGAACTCTTTGGTGTTAGCTGTCGTGAAGTTCGTGATGCAAGGAGTATGAGACTAATCCTAGCTTCATCAGTGAGTCAGTTCTCAAGACGGATCGCACTTAACCTTAGACCTTCGCCCTGGCGTCTAATTTGACTCCCACATTGACCCCCGTACTGTTATCCCAACGTAGCTGGTTTAGTTCCTGTCGTTTCTTGATAAATCTATGTTTTAGGTACCTACATATAATTCATAAAATTGTTTTACTTAATTTTAAGTAAGTCATTACTTTTAATAGCAAATCCTATTCCCATATACTTACTCAGTGAGCATTCTTAGGATACTTATTGAGTTTTAAATCGACATATTATACCTACATATTAAAACTGATTAATTTTGAAGGTACCTTAATGATGTGAGTAAAACCATGATAACAAGCTGTTTATTGGTGAGTCAGAATTTCAGTGTGACTGTATATTACATTAATTAACACGATCGCCGAGACAACTTGTGCATAAAATTGTCCAGAGAACTTTCACACGGCTGGAAATGGGATATGTTCTCCGGGTCCATAAAATAATTTCCGTAGGAAACATATCGTGGGACACAATAAATAATTATACATCTGTTTCAAAATAATCCAATAAGGATTGTTTTTGTGAAAGTACGGCTTATTTCAATTAAACATATCAATTTTCCTAATACGTAATAGAACAAGGATAAAATGGTCGTGACGAGGCATAGACAATACGTGCGTACGTGATACTGCGAGTTCCCCGACGTATGGGAACGTCACTAACTTTGTGTATCCTTATTACCTATGGAAACAATACTATTGTTCCAGTAAAAATAATTATTCACTTAAAAAACATTGCAATATCTTTTAGAAAATTACAAAGAAGATGGATCAAAATTGCCCCACGTCCTATAACAATGTGACGTATCTAAAAAAAAAGATAAAAATGTTTTTAAAAAATATGGCATACTCTCTAATTTATTTTTTTTACACCTTCATACGAAAAAAATGCTTTAAAAATTGTTCAGGCGCTGTTATGAAAACATCGTTCATAGGACTATTTATGGACTATTTTATTATTATTATTATATTTGTATGTCTCTTCCAGACCTCGGGACTATAGAGTCCCGGATTTTTGGGAGGCGAACGTGGGGCCGAAGCCAACACGCTGAAGCCCTTTTGAGACAACTTTAATGAAATGGTGACACAAAACCGACGATTATCCCTGTATACACTATAGAAATGTACCCAAGGACAATCCCCGGTTCTGTGCTAAACTATTGCTAACTATGGATGAAAACTACTTAGGCTATTGTGATGGGATGCTAATGGACTAGTAATGGGGAAACTACGGGAACTATGGCACCTGCTGATGACAATGTATTAAATACATGTTAAAATGGCAGGTGGAGACTCGCCAACTCACTTACTGGGCCCCCGGGAATCAGTCACTGAAAAGCAACAAGAGGGCAACAGGTACATGAGCGGCTGAAGGGTGAGGATACCTCGGCGGACTTTAAACGCAGATCACGCGCTCCCTGTGGGTCCAGCATCACCGGCCCACTCGCCACTTACCACGAGGCACCTACCCTCCGAGCAGGACTAACCTTGCTCTAGCGACTCCACTCTGACCGGCCGATGAAGGCAAGCCAAGAGGCGGGAGACCTATCCCCCGTCATGCTTCACTCCGGCAAGCCGGAGGTGGGGGACAGTATACTCTCCCTGGAGCACTCGGATATATAGCCCCGCGGGGTCGCTACTCCCCGTCATCCGCCTCAGATGCCCTGCGGGGCTTATTATTATTATTTTTTTTTTTTGATAGGGTATACCTCACAGGTCGTCCCATAATCATCAGGTCAGGATCTGATGATGGAAACCCTGAGAAATTCAGGGCAACTATTGAAAGTTGTAGGCATGCGCAGGATAAAAACTTGACTATAAGGTGTGTCTTATAACACTATGCAACAGTAAAGATTTGGAGCTGACCTGATGATGGAGACGAAAGAAGGCCGAGATAACTCGACAACCGAATATGTAAACTACCTCATTCATGTCACATTGTTATAGGACGTGGGGCAATTTTGTATGGATTGTGATCTGTGTTCTTTGGCCTACCGACGTGAAAACATTTTATATCTATCTCACTTATTTCTTTGTACTGGCTTTTTTACTTTTTTATAACAACTATGGAGGCATAGTATTTATCATGGATAGGATGGATAGTCCAGTAACCCTTGGTACGTTAGTCATATTGTATTTCACTCGGAAAATAACAAACTGTTGGGACTTTGTATCATGACTTGACATACAATGACAATTGTGTGTCTTTGACTGACACTTTACGCCATAAAAAATTACATACACTTCCACAAAAGGAGAAGATTTAAAGCACTTTTCGATCTTTTGATCTACTATTTCAATACGAATCCTCGTAATCTTTGTAGATTTTTTTTGAAGAATGTCATTCACAGGGAAGTTTCTCTTCTCACATTCGATATAGGTAAAACTCATATTTAATTAGGTTTACCTACACGCAGTTAGCGTGTAAAAAATAGCGAGTAAATTAAAACACCAATGTATTACACTTTAATTTATTTCAAAATAATATTTACGTTACAAAATTATAACTGACATATAAAACATGTTCTACAATACTAACTTAGGAAGAAGGTGGGAAATAGACAATGTTTTGCGCGAGAGCATTATGAACACCATAAACAATTTTTTTTTTTTTCAAATTTTTGTAACAAAACTTATGCTTTGATAGTTATTTAACTGAATTGTATTATCGTTTCGGTTTCCTTAAGTTAAGAATAAAGTAATATTGATAAAAGTGACGGTTGTTCAAAATATATGTTAAAGTTTATTATTTTTAATCATAAATCGTTTTATGTTCAATCCTCAGATCTCATTCGAAACAGGAATGAAACAAAAAACTATTTTTATTCGTAAATTACCGGTCTTTCGTGTAAAACACTTAGGTCAACTTAGCTGTACTTAGAATTAAATAAAATTAAGTTTATTAACATTAAGCACTAGGTTACATCTCCTTGGTGAAATGAATGACGGATAGCGCCGTGTCTAGCAAGTACACTGCTCCGTTGATCACGCAGAGGGCGCCCACTGCCAAACCAACCTGGAATATGGAAATAGAAGCATTTAGATATTGTTTTCAATGTCCATGCACTGTATTAAATACTAAGGAGTTTTAAAAGATAAAAGATATTTTATTCGTAAAACATGAGTATACAAGGTGTACCTTTAAGGTATAATAAATAAGAATCATCATGTTTTGCCGTTATTAAACAGCGTACAAATATGATTGTAATGATGCAATTATAATCGATTATAGTTCGGCCATTCAGAGAATGCGTTCCTGACACGTCGCGATTGAACTGACGACGTAACTACATTCATTGATTATTGATATAATAATGTTGTTTTAATGCTCCTCAATTGTTAAAACGGTAAACAACCAGCAAAAATATTTTTATCGTAACTGCAACGCCATTGCAAAGTTACGTCGTCAGTTCAATCGCGACGTGTCAGGAACGCATTCTCTGAATGGCCGAACTTATAAGAAAAAATGACATAATATTCGGTGTTTAGGAAGTCTGTCAAGCTATAGTAGCACCTCTCAATTAGATATTTTTTCAAATGTATTTTAAATAGTTTTAAATTCAAAGTTTTTATTTCTTTTGGTATTTTATTATAGATAACTGGGGCCAAACATAGAATGCTATTGTGCATTAGTGTTGTGTTTGATCGAACTACACATAGTTTAGTATTATCTCTCCGGCTGCGACTTACCACATCCGAGAGACGATTAAATAAATTTGAATTTGTTTTGACAAAAATTGCAGTTTCATAAATAAATAAAGATGGTAGGGTTACAATTTTATGTTTTATAAAATAAGACTTGCAGCTGTCTGTGATATCTAATCCAAACATTGCCCTGACACATCTTTTTTGGGATTTGAACAGCATTTCTTTATTCGTGGAGTTGCCCCAGAATAAGATGCCAAATCTTAACACAGACCCTACGATGCCATTTAAAGATGATGCTTTCAACACTAGTTACTTTTACTACTCAACTATTGACTTGCTCATTGATTTCGAATCTTTATCTTACCGAAATATCTCTGTGCTCTAAACTACCGATTTCTGTAGGACCTTTATCACACTGGATAGTCAAAACCTAGTCTTGGTTAGGAATGACACATTATGGAATGATTTTTCGTACTGTTAGAACAACTGGCATTCATTTTGGGTCTTCTATTTACGCCTTTTAACTTTTCGAGTTATTTTCACATAGAAATCTAAAAATTAGGTCCCTAACGTACCTGTTTCTCAGCGAACACGAACTGGTACTGGTGTTCTCCCTGGTAGCCGCCCCAGTAGTGCAGCGCGACAGCACCCACCGCGATCCACAGGAACACGCCCACGAAGTTCATCACTATCTCTGACAGCGCTCTGAAATTTTTATGTTAATAATTAGCATATCATTAGCAGCAGAAAGGTAATCATTATTCGTATTTTGTAGGCTAGAGATCCATTTATTTAAACAAATAGATGTAATATCAGTAAGTCCCTACTGTCTCATCAATGATTAGCTTTTAACTCCATATTCGAACCTGATTATCACGCTCGCTCCAGACAGACTTTCATCTTCAAGTTTTTTTCACCTATGCTCTAATGCGTAAAAACGTAACCTTTCAGATGGGAAGTTTATCAAGTGTTCTCTCAGAGTAACATCCCGTGGAATAAATATTCAAAAGATAAAAGCCAACTTATCTTAAAACTTTACCTTTTATGCTCAGTAGTGCCAAACAGGAACGTGACGATTTGTACGAGCGTGTATATGAGGTAGCCGACAATGACTCCAGAGGCTACAATCTCAGCGTCAGGGTTCTTCTCCTCATTGAGGTTCCAGGTGCCGCCCACTCCGAGGAACTCGCCATTGTAACCCGTTCGGTAGAGAACTAGGATCACTATGTTCAGTACCTGGGGAAATGAAGCTTGGTTAGTAAGTCTATTAGGATTTGAAAACATAATGATGGTAGTAACTTGGGGGGCATTTGATGTAAGTAGGTGAAATACCTGTCGACCTATTTAATTATTGTAATATCCTCGGTAAATATTAAATAATAAAATAAAAAGGGAGAAATAGGAAACGTAAGTAAAAAATAATAATCGCCGAAACCTCATGCTTAATATAATTTCTTTGCTGGCCAAATCAATACAATTATTGTTGTTGACTGAAAGTTAATTACAAATAATACTACCAAAACTTAACTAGAAATATAGCGTTGTCGAAAATGTATACATTATGCCTACTTAAGTATCTGGTACAACTAATACGTCATGTTCCTATGTATCAGTGGACAAAATAACTCACTAACAAGACCAGTCTATGATATGATTCGGAACAATTAAATACGCATTCCCAATTGTCGACTTCCTCAATATATTAACGAAACAATATTAGTCATAAGCAGGTATGATCTACTTCCTGTTGTTCAGTATATTATCTCGACTTCCGAGGATCTGGCTAATCAGTGGGTGCTACCGGTTGCTGCGTGCCGGAGGAACTTAGTCATACATAGATAATGAGGATCCTGTTGACGACTAGGTTTCATGATGAATTTATTTTAGATACCCGGATATAGAAATTGCATCTAATACCCTCAGTTGAATATGCGATTTGTATATCCGTGTTTTCTTAGTTTTGATTTTACATTTTTTGGGAACTAATAGTGAGTTTATTGGAATCCGTACGAGGCTCATTTAGAATATTCTTACTTATGTATTACGTATGCTTTGATCTGGATCTTGATCAATGAAAAGTTAAAGTTTAAAGTTCAACACTATTTTCTATATTTTATCAATTGAGAATTTGTAAGAAACTTAACTTTTTTACGCTACTTTTATTAGTAAAGGATAAGAGTAAATACCTATCCGATTATGCTAGCTAACAGTCGAGATTCCTAATAGCGAAAAACATTTATTTGCCCTTTTCCTTAATAAACACTCAGCTATTTACAATTATTATTATTTCCATAAAAAGTGAAAACTTGTGCAAATAATTCGCGGCAGGTAAATACCGCTATACATAGTTTGTGTGTCAGCAATCGATAAGATAGTGTGTATCAAGCGATTCTCGATAACTGCCGTACAGTCATTATTTCCGATTACGAGAAATATTCCGCCTTTGTGTCGATTCTGGCAATTTTATTGTTTCAGTTAAAATTTCTTCTTCGTAGCATTGTTGTCAATATAACGGTGCAATCTCGATAAATTTTGGTCTACGAGTCATTTTTTAATAGCATGATGTTGCTGAACGAATCATTTCATAAGAGTATTATTGTTTCTGTTGATTTAAGTAATCTCTTGAAGTATAGGCCATTCTGTGGGTCTAACACAAGTTTAAGTAAAAGTGCTGATCAGTTTTCTAAGGTACAATTGCGATGGGTTGGTGGTATTCTATATTCAGACAATAACAATTCGAAAGTTGAATCTAGTAGTTTGCCCTTTGCTTCTATGCAGAAGCTTTGCTTTGATGGCAAACATCTCAGATCAAAGATACAAAAATTACGAAATCATATTACGAGTTAACCTATTGTAACCCCACTTATATAATAACAAAACCAATGCATTCAAAGGAGAAAAAGTCGAAAGTGCCACAAAATTAAGGCTAATGTTTTGATGATGTCACCTCCAATTTTCGTCTACAACTGCAAACGAAAATAGACCTTATGAGCAGCCCTGTTATTCCATATTCATAAACTGTTGCATGCATTTAATAGTTCTGGGGTAAAAGCGTGCAGAAATCTGAGACTAGTTTTGAAGTCAAGGTTAAATTCTCTAATTGCTTTAGAGTTAATTGTTGACGTGAACTTTGCCATTAATTAAGCACGTGTAGGCTTGGTGGTGGGACTTTTTTGAGTGAAAGACTATGTGGGTCTGTAGTTTAACTGTATAAAAAGTTTCTAGTACTTTGACAGCATGGAAATTATAGGACTGAAATGCGGAACTCATGCCGGAAAATGAACCCTTCCTCCATTTTTAGTTTTTCTTCTAAGTTCTTCAGAGTTTCTGCTTAAAATCGATAAGCTCTTATTTACACACACACGGCAGTATCTTTATTTCATTCTTAGTTTAATACATCTTCGCATCCGGATTCAAACAATCCGTCCTCCTTTTATCTCAAACATCTTTCATAGTAAAAATATTGTTCGTAACAATATCGGAAACGCCACACAATGTATTGATAAAAACTTATTCTTGAGACGATTATTTATCTCAAACATTTATTGACATTGACGATCGAATGACGACATCACAAAAAAATATTGTCGTTTAAATAAAAAAGTTACTAAACAATGCAAGTATTTGAATAACGTATAAAGAAAAATATTTTACGGTTTATTAAATCGTCTACATATTTCAGATTTTCTTTTAAATACAATATTATAGCCTTTTTTCCTGATGCCATTACGTTGCGGTTTTCAAAAACCTCCAATTGTTGTGATAATACAGATGCTTACAATACCGGCTTTTATTAAGGTATGCAGTGTCAGAAGAAGAAGTCGTGGTGGCCTAGTGGGTAAAGGACCAACCTCTCAAGTATGAGGGCGCGGGTTCGATCCCAGGTCAGGCAAGTACCAATGCAACTTTTCTAAGTTTGTATGTACTTTCTAAGTATATCTTAGACACCATTGACTGTGTTTCGGATGGCACGTTAAACTGTAGGTCCCGGCTGTCATTGAACATCCTTGGCAGTCGTTACGGGTAGTCAGAAGCCAGTAAGTCTGACACCAGTCTAACCAAGGGGTATCGGGTTGCCCGGGTAACTGGGTTGAGGAGGTCAGATAGGCAGTCGCTTCTTGTAAAGCACTGGTACTCAGCTGAATCCGGATAGACTGGAAGCCGACCCCAACATGATTGGGAAAAAGGCTCGGAGGATGGATGGAGTGTCAGAAGTTACAATACATTTTTTTGGTGGGAGATCGCTGTGGCTACAGCGATCCCTTACTGACTGAAACCCACCATGTTCCTTCTGGAGCCCTTCATGTACCAGGGCTACGGATACTCTTACGTATTAATCTAGTGAAACGAGGTTTTAGTGCAAACAAGCAGTATACTGTATAAATCCTAAATAATATCTTGTGTAACTTATTAGTAATCCTAGTCAGTTAAAGATTGGCATGCGCTAGAATCCACTAGATAACCCTAGACCACACAGAATCTCGCTATCAGCCGACATTCTTATGTTAATCTTAATTAAATGTAATAATTTTAGTACGTTTTAGTATCTAAATCTGGTACCATGTGTTTTCGTTTTATAGACTCTTTACAGCTAACTCTTTAAAGCTCATTATTTATTTAAAATCCACCTCTTAAAAGCTTTTTTCTCATTTTCACCGACAACATTAACGTACGTTTTTTTTTAACAACTGTTTACTTCGACGATTGAACATGAAAATTCATGTTGTTGTTCCAGGTTGAAAATTAAGGTTGTTTTAAAACAACTAACCGTTTTATTCTTGATGAACATGAACCTTAACTTACTCTCAAATGTGTGTAAGTTAAAAATAAAACCGCGCGATAACCGAGTGAGTAACAAACAGTAGTATTCCTTTGACTCGTGACCCCCGCTTCAATAATACGTTGCTATCAATGGATTGCGTCTGAATTATTTCATCGTTACATTACTGACCCGTGATGTGATGCCACATCGAGATCGCCTGGTTACGTCATTAATATCTCATATTGTAGGAATAACACAAGATACCCTTCTTTTTGAAAATACAAATACTTGAATGTTCCTAGTCAACTTCCTGAAGTATAAGTTACTAGGCAAAAAACCCTTAAATATTTAGTTATAGTGTAGCAATAACCTGGATTAAGCAGGCAGTAGTACCTGGTAACAATAGCCACCCAGCTCAAAACATTGGCCCTGCCGTCTTTTCTTTATTATAAATCTGGTTACCTACTTAACTTCTTTCTAACAAACATTATTATTGGTGTGGGAAACCCAAGGGAAACCGCATCAATGTGTACATACACCTCGTGTTTTAGTAGCTACAGGAACTTTTGTTTTTCATGAGACGCGTATTTACAAACAAGTCCCCTACACGAACAAAAATCTTAGTACTACATCTTCTTCTACCACCAAGTATAATAAATCTGTCCTCCAAATGCACCTCTTCCAATTACTCATATCAGTTGCAAAAATGAAGTGTCCGAACATGTGTGAAGTGCATCTGCCCGACCAAGTCATTTGTTATGCAGTCAGGATGGTGACAATTAGTGTAAGTCCTTAGTCATGGGGTCGGGTCAACGGTTAAGGGGATATGACTTGACTTTGATAGAGGGGTGATGAGATGGGAAAGATTCTGTTTGAAGATTAAATATGTGCTTTATTGATTGCAAAATATATTGTTAATAATTGGAATGTTAGGTAAAAAGAGATTAATAGCTCAGGAAGATTCTAGGTATCTTTAAATGCACCCCACAGAAGGACTTTTGTAAACGTGAATAGTAAAGAAACCTTCAAAGCTTTTTAGAGGACCCACAAGCAAGTTAACGCGATAGTGATTAAGCGTTTTAAGAGTACCTACAAACAAAGTTCTGTTCAAAAGTCTACATCTTAATAAAATATCCATTTCCCATCATTACGATCAATGCTAACAATAATTTACCACACATTTCCTAAACGCATAGAGAAAAGCTATTCTAACCATCTTACTAAGTAAACATCCTGCGCGTTTGTCTGTCTGACAGCAGCTGAGTCTACCGACGACCAGTAATTAGCTATAACAAGTTTAATTACTGCTGACGGGAAGGTCTCAGTCTTCCTGTGCAAATCACGATCTTTATGATTGAGATGATTTTATGAGTAGGTATTTCGTGACGTTTTTATTAGCTTCAGCTGTTTTACAAAGCTTTTCATGGGGATCTTTTTGCAGTAAGGGAATTTGGTAGCATCATCAATGCAACTGCTATTTATTGGTTCGTTTTAACACCACAGTTTTTATGTTTCATTAACCACGTACCGCTTATGGTTCTAGAACCATGAACTTTCATCTTACCTTTCTAACACCACGTTTCAAATTGAAGTGGCTGATGACCAATTTTTCAATTCTCTGATTGCTTTAATCTGAAGAGTTAACTCCGGCTTTATCGTTACACTTACAAAATCTGGTTAGGTTATTAATCATTCATAACATAATAATAAATATTATTACGTTTCCCTTGAATTCACAAATATGTACGCAATGATACAAACAAACAAACAAATCCCTACAGTCTAAACTACCAGAGCAAATCGATCACGTACATATCAAAGTACATAATAAGCATATTCAAGGTAAATAGCGTACGATTCGATTGTCTATGCCGCTTGGGAGAGCCATTGTGCGTACGCGCAGATCGAGATGTCATGCATCTGTAATGCCAGCTAGAAACTGCGTATACTAACAATCTTGAGTAGACAAAAAATGTGGGTTTGTCTGTTTTTTTGTAACTCTTTCATGGTAGAATTGCTGAACTGGTTAAGATATGGAAAAGAATCAGAGTCAAAAGTTTGAGAAGATCTGACAAGAAACTCCACGGACACTCTTTAACCATCTCTAACTCATGATCATCTATCGAACCTTTTCCCAAATATTTTGGGGTCGGCTTGATCGGCTTCTAGTCTAACCGGATACAGCTGAGTATCAGTGTTTTACAAGAAGCAACTGCCCATCTGACCTCCTCAATCCAACCATCAAACAAACCTCAATCAAACCTTTAACCATCCTCAATCTTTAACCATCTATAACTATCAGGTCCTTATAACATGGGTGCTTAGAGTAGTTCCCGCTGAACGTAGGCAAAACTGCGGGTATATGCTTGTATCCATAGTACCTAGTAACTATAGTTAGTCTTGCAATTGTAGAGCATTATAGGAAATACTTTCGCAACTTGACTAGAAGAAAGCTTGTGGTAGACAATTTAGAAATGGCTTTCAAACCAGACACTGCAATCACTTGAAATTACAGAGTATAGCTATCAAATCAAACTGCATTTGTGTATTCAATGCATTAGTTTAAGTAAATGGGGACCTTGCCATACACTTATACGTATTTAGTTCGACATGGTTATTTATGAATGTGACTGACAGGTGAATTAGTACAAGCGCTATGACTAATATAAAATGATAAATTAAGTTACTACTCGTTTTAATGAGCTCACGGAAAGCTCTCAAATTAAGGCAGTGACATTACATTTATTTGTATTGTTTATCTAATTCTTGGGTAGCTAGCTACTGAAACTAATTTCACAGACTACTACTTACACATACTCGGAAAACGAGTATTTATTATTATTGTATTTATTGTGTATCTATTATTTTATCAATACAAGAGACACTTCTGACATCTCCAATGTTGTCTTCCTTTCAACTTGTTTCAGAATTCAATACTTACCAGTGCCTAACTTATTTTATGGCAAATATGTATGAATCATCAAAAACAATTGAATCCCTATACATCCAGGTTTGCATTCAACCCATGAGCTACATTAGTCATAGTATTACTCACTACGTACCTCTAGCAATGTAGTGAGTAACGCATTATCTGATAAATTTGTTTGTTCTACTGTTTTGCAACGTGCTCTGCGGTTGTGAAGGACCACAAGATGAGTAGAACATAAATGATGAATTGTTTACGACAAGTTACGAGTTAGAAAATGGTCCATGTGTTTAATGAGAGTATAGCTGTAGACAGAATCTTTGCTGGTGATAAACATTCAAAGCAAACGTAAAACTAAAGTATTAATAAAGTCTTCAAGATTTCCTCATATCTAATTAGAATATGGCAGAGATCTGGTTCATTTATTAGGAGGTGTGATAATAGAGCTAAACATTTGTACAAATACTCCATAGATATCCTGTGTTGATGATATCATTATTATCAAAACTTAAATGAAGATGCAAAGAGAAACTAAAGTTGAAAAACAACTAAAAATAGATTTGAAAGGTACAATAAAAACTGCAGAAATAGCTTCTTCCAATAAATTAAAACATTCTCCATTCATGAACGTTAAAAGAAATGCAGTAATTAAAGAAGTATGTGAAGTTACGCTGTATCGCGTAGGTGTGGTTATCACGTTATCAGCTTGATAGGGAATGAGGCCGCTAGGGCCGATTAACCTTAACGTTGATGCACACATGTGCCAAATAAACTTAGTTTGACGTTTTTAACACCATGCTTTATGAGTCAGATAAGTTTCGGATTCTTGCTAACCAAATCAAGGATATAGCTTTTGATTTACACTTCAACATCTATCATTTCTATGTCATCATCAAGCATTGCTATGGAGCCATTTTCAAAGAAAGAGTCAATTTTCTACGACATTACTTGACTTCCCAACATTCCTTTAGCTTAACACAGTCCCTATGGTACTTTTAGTTTAGCTTATTGTATCTACTTCTGGGATTTGCTTCTATTTTCATGTCACAATTCTGATCTAATATTGGATTTTATTCAATCAACGATATCAAAAAGAGCTTGTATATTTTTATCACTTAACATGACATCATTTTCAGACAATAAATATCCAGCTAGAATTGTATTTGAATTTACTTATTTTTGCTCCAGTTCAAGTCATTTCAATGATTCAGCTATATTCTTTGTTCCTGGAATATTGAACCTTTTTGCAATAATTGATAGTTTATTGTCATGTTGTAACTTTGGTGAATCAGCTTCGTCCTCTTGATATTTTATTATTTACTTATCTAATGAAACCACACAAAGGTTAAAACTATAGTTATAAGGTTATAAAAATGAAGGTTTAAATAAATAAACCTTATTATCGTCAACAACGGGGATTCTAGCTATGAATTATGTTAGTATTTTTGTATTGTCTTACTTGACTTTAATAAAGGACACAAACATTTCTCTTGACGAGTAATATTTCGACATTTAATATTTTCATTTAGGTACATTTGTTCATAGGGTACCTATTGACAATATTGCACAAATATCATCAATTAGGTACCTTCATGGTGAAATGCAAATAACATTTTTGGGGATTTTCCTGTTTTGTGTTTTCGCTACCTATTTTTGCGTTGGATTTGTTATGCTACCTTATTCGTGTTCATACCGATGATGAATGATTTTTTAAAGTCTTTCCAAGGGTTATGGTTGCCCAGGTAACAGTGGGTTAAGGAGATCAAAGTAGTTTGGGAAAATTAGGCTGCAAGAGGAATGATATAATTTCTCTTGCGTCTCATTATTGGAGGATCTTCAAGTATTAATACTTTCGCTACAATATGATTTTCTGTCCTTTTCCTTATCGGACAGGTGGACATAATATTACTCTTTAGATAATCTTATCCTCATTTCGGTATTTCGCGTTAAATACATATAATCATTGTAAGACGCAAGCACAAGGATTCCAAGTTCTTCATTTATTTTGGTCTACTAGCAATAGTTGATAGAAGAAACAGTTTTGCTTTCTGGTCAACATCCAAGCCGCACCCTGGTATTTCTTTCAATGGTGAAACGTAGTCTTTAAAAGATCTTTGTGTTGTACTTACAACTTTGAATGTCTTCACGACTATCGTCGCTATGGTTTGCACGGACACCATTTTCACTCACACTTTGATATCACTACTAACAAATGAATCCTCTTTTGTCTTTTGGTCCGTTTTCGCTAAACCGACGCCCGTCACTGTGTGACTGTACCTATCACTTTGTATGGTTTTATCAGCACACGAGTTCTAATCTTATCTCTTCTAGCGAATTAGTAGGGCAGGTTGCATTGTACCTTTGCGCACCTGCTTTACGAAATTTGACCTTATCTTTATAGGTTTAGGTTGTATGTTTGTTTTCTGTATTGTTTTTACGTGTTGATCTAGTCGTTATCGCCATATTTAGGCTACTATTCTATTTTGTTTTTGGTGCTCGTTCGAACTTGAATTGATTTGAAGTCTTTTAAGACAAATTGCGACTCGATTCTTTAAAAAAACATATTAAACTTGTTCTCATTTTAGTTCGTTATTTTATTGTCGCGACAAAGACGTTACGTTGTCACTTGAACAAACTACCATAAAGAAATGAAATTAAACTAATTTGTAAACTAACTGTTATCGATTTTATAATTTGCGCGGGAAAACAGGCAACTGATGGACGCCATGTTTTTTCATTAGCTCTCGCTAATGTGATGGTGCTCATAAAATATGCATGTTCATTTACTTGATTGCATCTGTCCTCAATAAGTGACTAATATTTACTGTCTGTATCTAGACATACTACCCTGTTATAACTTAGCACCCTGCTTAAAGTTATTTTCTATCTTCACAACAAAACATCTTGAATGTATATGAGACTACCCGTTTTCCCGCAGTTTCACCCGCGTCAAGTGGTAACTACTTTACGCAGCAGGATATAATATAACCTATTATACTCGATAAGAGTGTAGCTTTCCAACAGTCAAAGAATGTTTCAATTCGGTTCTGCAGTTTCGGAGCCATTTATCATATTATTACCTATAGAAAACAATTAGTAACAGAATAAAATAAGGCTTACACTGCTAACGGCTAGCTCCCAATATTAATTTCAATTATTTAGCTAACTAGAGGTAATAGCGTGCGCAATACTAATTACTTGCGATCAATTAATTGCGCCAGCATAACCATAATGAACAATCCACCGTGTCTCATCGAAGGTTAGAAATCTATTAGTCGATGTCCTAAATAACGAACTCTCGTTTTCTAACAAAAACTTGACCAATTCGAAGACAAAGGAAAAGGGCTGTTGCTTAAGCGAAGTGAGAACTATGGGTAGATTTCATAATCCTTCCAGTTCTTAAACGTGACACATTAAATTTAAACTAATGTTACCAAATGTGGGTAATATTTAGAAAAGATATGGAAATCTACTGTTGCAGTTCTGGTCAACTTTCTGTTTCTACGTTATTTTCTCACCAACACTCCTGCCTCAAATTTTTATTATATTTTTTCGGGTTTCGTACTTGAAAGTTAAATCTCTGAAATTATTCCAGGTTTCGGCCCTGTCCTTTTCAATGTCATAGGAAACAAGCATTTATCGTATCAACCGTCTCTTCTTTATATCTTCTGATATCTTTCAGACTAAAAACCTGGCAGTCAGTAAATTTTATTTCACGCCAGAAGCTGTGGGCGACATCTATCGGAGGCAACTGACAATAAATCTATATTGCGTTAACATAATTCCTTTGTAGTTCGTATCGATGTAATAAATCAATGGATAAGGTTATTTTAAAGCCTTATAAAATAAGAGAAAATATCGTATCTAGAAAAAAAGTTATTGAAAACAAGTTCAACCGTTTTCGCTGCAGAATGATCTCGTTTTACAAATTGTTTGCATAATTGTGTGCACTAATGTAATAACAAGCTACATATTATGTTTTTTTCGTTGCAATATTTATACACTTTGCTGTATGTTTTATTATTTTCTGTAATGTTTTTGCCGATAAAAGGCGTGTATTACATTACTATAAAGACAACCGTTCTAGGCAGTCGGATACTTAACAACTAGAGAAGATTTCAGAACTACTGAATCATTTTTTATGACAGAAATAAAGTATAAATGATGAGGTACTAACAAGGACGAATCACAAATGCAAGTTAATAGTCTTAAAAACAAGTGCTCAAGAAAACCACAAAGTCTTGTGGCTTCATGAATGGCATACTTAAAGTCTTAAAATAAACTTTTAATTTGTATTGATCTATAAAATGCTGTGATGCTACAAATGACTAACTGTACCACACAGATGGATCATGGTTTCATAACCAGAATTAAATGTTAGATCATTTTTATAGGCGCCATTAGTTTCTTAGAAGAGTAACTCGTATTTTGCTTTTAAAGCGACTCGATACACCGTGAAAGTGAACAGGAAAAATCTTTTGAAAAACACATTACAAACGTAGACAGATGTTTTGAGAAATGATCTAATTCATTGTTGTAGAACTTTCTTTTCGTTAAGAAAACTACCTAACTTGATGGATGCCATACCTAGGTATATGCATGTCCTGCAATTTTTGATAAAGTACTTTTTCGCAAAGTTATTCTGTAACTACATATTCGAAGAAGAAAAAGTGACCTACACATTTTAAAAATCCGTTTTCATTTAGGTACAACTTAGGGGTAAAAGTTTGTATAACCTACCTCAATACCTCAATATCTTTCCTACTAAAACAGTATTCGTGCTTTTGTATAAAGCTCCATCTGACTTTAAATTGGGCAATGTTAACAGTTACTTTTCTCTTGTCATTCCAGGAGCTGGGTCTTGACATCACCGACGATCAGATTGCCGAGCTAGAAGCAGCTATCCACGACATCGACTTCGAAGCTGCAGCAGCTCACGAGAAGAAAGTCCGCCATGACGTCATGGCTCATGTCCATACCTTAGCCGAGAGGTGTCCTAAAGCTGCTCCTATTATACACCTGGGAGCTACCTCGTGTTATGTGGGAGACAATACTGATCTTATCGTGTTGAGACATGGACTGGATTTGTTGCTGCCAAGGTTGGGCGCCATTATCAGCCAGCTTGCGAAGTTCGCTGATGAATATAAGTGAGTACTTACTAAGTTTTGTACTATAAGTTAATTTGCATAGAAGAATAGTTAAGAATATAAAAAGAATGTTATGTAATGATTATAGGTAGAATATTAGTATAGCAGTACATTACGCAAAAACACTAAAGAGATATACATAAAGATCATAAAATTCTAACATACTCCGTAGGTACTACTACGCTACAGGAGACAAAACAAATAGCCTATATTAAGACTTCAATCAAACGTCGCAGCCATTACAACAGATATGTTTAGCATACAATAACTTAGAACAATAAACAATAATCATTAAACTCATATGTACTACGAAATACTCGATATACGCTGACAAATCCATATGTTTGCTTACATTATTAATTAAAAGCAACTTCCTGATTTATTGCGTATTGCCAAATTGTATTTGCGTTCTATTTATAATTGGTTGTTGTATAATCTTCGTTCATCATTGTTACATATTTACGAAGCATATTACGCGTGATTACACGTTACAATATTATACGCATCGAATTACGTGTATTTGAACTGTCTAACTGACTGTTTTAGATCACTCCCAATGCTCGGTTTCACCCATCTGCAACCGGCGCAGCTGACAACTGTCGGAAAGAGGGCGTCCCTCTGGCTGAGCGACTTGCTCATGGACGAGCGAGCCCTCTCCCGGGCTAGAGACGATCTCCGTTTCCGCGGAGTCAAGGGCACCACAGGTACTCAAGCCTCCTTCCTCCAACTTTTTAAAGGAGACAATGAAAAAGTCCGAGCTCTCGACCAGAGAGTTGCTGAACTTGCAGGATTTAACAAACGCTACATTGTCACTGGACAAACATACTCCAGAAAGGTTGACTTGGAAGTCATTGCTGCTTTATCTGGATTGGGAGCTACCATCCACAAGATGTGCTCTGACATACGTCTATTGGCCTCACGTAAAGAGCTGGAAGAGCCATTCGAAGCTTCCCAAATCGGTTCGAGTGCTATGCCCTACAAGAGGAACCCGATGAGGTCTGAACGCTGCTGCGCCCTCGCTCGCCACCTCATTACATTACACGCGAATGCAGCTAACACCCACGCCGTTCAATGGTTAGAGCGTACCCTGGACGATTCTGCAAACAGACGCATCACGCTCGCTGAAGGCTTCCTAACAGCTGATGCGGCTTTGTTGACCCTGCTTAACATTTGCCAAGGACTGGTTGTCTACCCTAAAGTTATTGAGCGTCATATCGCACAGGAGCTGCCTTTCATGGCAACTGAAAACATTATCATGGCTATGGTTCAGGCTGGCGGTGATCGCCAAGTTTGTCACGAGAAAATTAGAGTTCTCTCTCACGAAGCAGGCGCTCAAGTGAAACAACACGGCAAAGATAATGACTTGATCGAGCGCGTGAAGAAAGACAGCTACTTTGCTCCTATTATATCGCAATTGGACAAAATCTTGGATGCATCTACGTTCATTGGCAGGGCTCCTGAACAAGTTACGGAGTTCATTGAAGAGGAGGTCAACCCCATTATTGCCAAGTACAAACATGCTTTGGCTGAAGTTGGAAAGCCTGTTGCTTTGATGATTTAAACTGTTGCATTTATTTTATTATTATTAATTTGACGTGTATTAAACATACTATTAAATGGAAACAAATGTTCATTGAATAAAATCATATATTTACAAATTACAGCGTATTATTTCTATATTAATTTATAAAAATACAAAAAATATGACTTCACTATTTTACAATAACATGAACTAGAAATTGGTAACTCTAATTCCAATAATGAAACACATGGCTTAGCATAAGCGAGTTGTAAGCTGAGAAAGTGATTATTATGTAATAAATAACTATGAAATAACATTAACAAAACCGAACAAATAAATAAGCAACTTAAACAAAAGAGAGACAAATCGTCCAATTGTATCGAGATAGAGTTAGACAATATTCGTGATCACAATTTATCACAATTTCGATGGCACGACGAGATTGGCAACTATGTTAAGGTACTTAAAGAACGTTGGTGAGGAGTGTGTCGCCCTGGCAGGCGGGGCCTTGGCTGGGCCAGTTGCACGCGCCTATGCTGGGGTCGAAGCTTAGCTGCACGGGGCAGTTGAACACGTGCAGCGTGAACCTCTGCTTAGTGCAGTCCCATCTGCACGCGTAGAACTTGTTGCACTGCTTCGGATGACGGAACAGACCAGCCCTCTGGCAGTCGACCGATCCTTGCAGAGTCTCGTCCCTGCTTCTCCATCCACCAGGACCATAACGGTCGAACGCCTGAGATTCAATAGCCGATCCAGATTCAGATCCCTCATTGATAGTAACAGTTGGTGTTACTTCTTGGTTCAACAACACAGTTTTGTAATTAGGCGCTGCAGTGACGGCCTTCACGCGAGGATGGACCCTCAGGTACCTTTCTGTAGTAGATGACACTTCGGGTGTGCTTGAGACGTAACTCTCAGAATATACTGCCTTGGGTTTAGGTGTAACGTCAACATTGTACCTTTCCTGATCCTGATAATCGTGATAGAATGACTCGTCGGGAACAATGATAGGATTAGATGTAGAGGAAACAATTGGCGCTGCAGTTGCTACTGAATGCACATCTGAACCATCAATATTAGTATACCTCTGACCGTAATTACCGTTACTGATGTCTCCGCGGTTAGAGTCATCGTAATCATTGTTGTCAATATGTTGTTGTGTAGGTCTCTTTCCCTTAAGAACAAGAACTGGTGACTGACAGCTGCAGACAGCTCCAAGTTTGCGAACAAGGAAAGGATTGAAGTCATTGATCTTAGTAACTACTGCTACTTTCGGTTTCGTTCTTCGTACAGGCAAGACTTCGAATAAACCTTGCTCCTCAGGAGCGTGGGTGGACGTAACCGGTTTTGGCGTTTTGACTAGTATAGCGTCAGAGTCCACAGCACCGAAACCAATTTGCTGCGATTTTGCCGTTTGAATAACTATATTCTGTTTTCTTTGAACTGGGGCCGAAGTGGACACTGAGATTTCTTGGTATGGATTGTACTTGCCGTCAACCCTAGAGTCTTGACCATTGTATCTGTAACTCTCGTAATTTACCTCTGATTTCAAATCATCTGAGGGTGGCAAATATTCTGGAGCCTGGTACTCTGTCGTAGTGCTGTATTTATAAGCAGGACGAGCTGTTGATTTAACTCTTTGTCTGTATGTAGATGACACAACGGGTGCTGCCGTGGTGTAAGTAACTGGTGATACTAATCCTGCATCAGGTCCTACTGTTCCAAATCCAAGTAAATGAGACTTGGCAGTTTCAACCACGATGTTATGTTTCCTTTCTATTGGAGCCGGATCTGGATACCCCACAAACTGTTGATAAGGATTGTACTGAATATTGGAATCAGCATTCGCCTCGTTGAATCCGAAGCTCTCGAAATTAACCAATTTAGAATCACCTGCAGGAGGTAAGTATTCCGATGCCTTATAAGATTCCGTTTTCTCCACAATAGGTCTGGCGGTAGTGGATGAAACGTATTCATATTTAGGTTCTGCTGGTGGCAGGTACTCCCGTGTAGTCGACACAGTAGAGTAAGTTCTAGGTCTGTATGTGGACGTTACAACAGGTGCGCTGGTAGTCGAAACTACAGGTGGCAAATATTCCTCACCCTTTGAAACAACCTGAATCTCTGGTGATTGATATTCAACTTGCTGATATTGCGGAGTAGCTGTAGAACTGGGGAACGAGAAGTGAATTGATTCTACTTTCTGCGCCTGTTGCTCAGATTTTTGAATGGCGTCGTATTGATGCGAATAGTCATAGTTATCTTCATAGTAGACAGCGGACTTTTCCTCGGACGGGTTTGAAGCAGTTGAAACTGAGTATGATTCATAATTCGTCTGGGGAGCGACGTATTTTTGGGTTTGATGTACTACAGAGCTCTGGTGAACGACAGGGGCTGATGCAGTTGAACCAACAGAGTAAGATTTGTAACCCGTCTTAGATGTATCGTAGTTCTCGTACTCCTTACCTTGGCTACTTACTGAGCCTGAACTTGATTGGAACTCTACTTTAGGAGCCACATATTCCTGAGCTTGGTGAACAACAGAACTTTGATGGATCACAGGTGTTGAAGCTGTCGATACAACAGAGTATGATTTGTAGTCATTCTTAGGTGGAATGTACTCAGGAGCCTGATATGTGTCTACTTTCGGAGATTGGTAATCTGCATAGTGGCTTTCGTAAACAAGAGTAGAAGGTGTGGTTGATACAAACACAACATCTTTACCAGATTTGTAATTATTATTCACATTCGATTGATGGTATACTTGGTGTGATACGGCACTCGCATCGGAGTAGCCTTTAGATTCAACATTCCTTTGTATTTCAGGCTGACTGTACGAATAGCCTTCTTGGCTTATATGCACCTGCTGTTGCTGATATTGCACAGGTTGGCTCACGATGTGCTTGACTTCATGTTGCTGAACGAGAGGCTTGTAAGTCTGCGTGTACACCGCAGCAGTCGGCTGGACGTAAGTCACTGGACTTGCCTTCACTGTATATTTAAGAATAGGATTTTCGTACGTCGTAACGGCTTGTTGGTACGACAAATCTACTTCAGGAGCAGAAGTGGATGACACTGGAACATATTTCTGTGATTCCACTTTGTGAATGGTCTGATGGCTGTATGTCTGTGGCCTGTAAGTCGAAGCCACTATGGGCGAAGGAGTAGAGTACTGGAATATAGTCTTAGGAGCTTCCTCAAATTCGACAGCGGGTTTGTTGTACTCATAACCGTCAGTTTCTTTAGTGTACGTATTAACTTGACTAGCATCTACGTTGTGTAGCGTCTGTTGGCTATATACTTGCGGTTGGTATGTGGAAACTACTGCCGGTCGGGCTGTTGTGTAGTGAACTTGCTCGTGAACAGCTACAGCTGGCTTGGAGTATTCGTATCCAGATTCAACATTGTATGCCTTGTTATTTTCAACCTTGTGTATAGTCTGATGGCTGAACGCTTGAGATTTGTAAGTAGGCTCCACGTAAGTTACAGGGGTAGCCTTTTGTGTATATTTAAGTATAGGATTTTCATAGACTGTAACTGGAGTCGATTGGTAGCTGACCTCATATTTAGGTGTAGAAGAAACTGGTACGGTTTTCTGGGTCTCGAAGTGGATAGTCTGATGACTGTAGGTTTGAGGTCGGTAAGTCGATGATACAATTGGTGCAGGAGTTGAGTAAACATTATGTCCGTCTTCAAACTTAACGGAAGGTTGCTCGTATGTGTAACCTGATGAAGAATCTCCTGAATAGGTATTGACACGGTTGGCTTCAACTTTGTGTAGTGTTTGATGGCTGATCACTTGCGGTTGGTAAGTAGAGACCACTGGCTGAACGGCGAGATCTGGCTGCGCCGTTGTATACTGAACTACTTTGGGTTCCTCGAAGGAAACTCCGGATTTTGAATAATCGTAACCAGTAGCAACCGACGCTGATTCGACTGATGGAGTATAAACTTTGCTCGATTCTACTTTATGTATGGTGTGATGACTGAATGAATGAGGGGTGTATGTAGCAGCGGTGGGTTGAGAATATGTAGCAACTGAAGGCCCAGTAGTATAAGCTACGACCTTCTTGAAAGGTTCTTCATACACAGGCGTAGGTGTGGAATATCCAAAACCGACGGACTCGACTTGGTGAACAGTTTGGTGGTTATGGCTTATGCTTTCAGGTTGATATGTGGATACAGAAACAGCGGGCGCTGTGGTGGTGTATGAAACACCTTCTTCAAACTTGATACTGGGTTTCGAATAATCGTATCCAAATTCAACTTGAGCGGCACCATCGTAATTCCCAGAATAGTCTTTGCTTTCGTACTGATAGCTCGGACCTTGATTAATATGTTGTACTTGATTAGTGACTTGCTTCACAGCTATAGCTGTTGGCTGAACGTAAGTCACAGCAGGCTGAGAAACGCCGAATATTTGCTTGACAGTTGTCTTAGGTGCCTCTGGAACGAATGTGGTCTTGTATGTCACGGTTGGTATTGAGGAAGTGACTGCGAATGGAGTTGCAGTGGTTGGAATTCCGGAGGAAGTTGGAGTGGTCACATAACTGTATCCGTCAAGGTTGTTACCGTCAGTCCCAACATGGTTTATGGCTACAGCTGGTTGAGAGACGTACGAAACATGGGCTGGGTGTAAAGTTTGGGAGGAGTGGCTGAATGACTTTGTTCCCTGATAATTGCCTTGGTACTGGCTGTAGCCTTCAGAGCCTGATCCATGATAAGAGCCTTCATCTTGGCTATAGACTTGACTATCTTTTCCATGGTAGCTACCCTGATCCTGGTTGTAACCTTGAGAACTGGATTCTTGATAATTGGCTTGGTTGTTATAATCAGCGTCGATTAACGTAGTCTTTCCAACTAGACCAACATTAATAGCTCCTGCGGTTAAAATGTGTGATGCACCAGTGTGAGCTTTGGAGTCGCTGATGTAGTTGCCAGCATTCGCTTCACTGTACCCGTGGTACTGTTGGAAACTGGACTGACTGGTTGCTTTACCCTCACCGATATGACCGTCGGCCCTGTAAACTCCAGCTTCATATTTCCCGGAGTCATCATGTTTGTAAGCACCAGAGGAATCAGCAGTATAACCAGTAGTGTAGCCAGAAGAATACGCTCCTTTGTAACCAGTGCTTCCAGTCTCAATACCGGAGTCATCATGTTTGTAAGCACCAGAGGAATCAGCAGTATAACCAGTAGTGTAGCCAGAAGAATAAGCTCCTTTGTAACCAGTGCTTCCAGTCCCAATATATGCTCCCGAGTTGTCCTGGACATATTGTCCACTTTGGTCATCAAGATATTTGCCTTCATAGCCAGTTTGGGGTGAGTCATAATAGTCACCAGACTGTTTGTAAGCAGCTCCGTCATGTACGTATGGCTCGATTGGTGAGTCCACATGTTTGTAAGGCTCTGCGTAATCTCCTGTGGGGTCATGTACGTAGGCTCCAGAATTGTCATCTTCGTAACTAGAACTTTGGTACTGAACTGTATGTTGACCCTGACCTGCCTTGTATGAGCCTGAATATCCGTTTTGTCCTACAGTGTAATCTGCGGCCTGGAAGGTACCACGGCCTCCGGCTTGAGATACATAACCAGAATTATGTCCAGTCTGTGATGAGTAGGTTTTAGTTGTATGTCCAATATTTGCACTCTGAGCACCATGGCGGAGAGCTTCTTCTTTAGTAGGCAGTCTGTAATCATCTAAGATAATAGATCCGCTTGAGTACTTCGCTGGTTGGACTAAACCGTGACCGCTGAGAGAGCTTGGATCTCCAAGCTGGTATGCAAAGTCGTTCTCGATTTCGGCAGAACCATGACCACTACTGATTTGATTGACACCAACACCGATTTCGTGTGAGTGTGCAGCATGTGCCAGTTCCTGTGAAGCGATGAAGTTAGAGTCCAAAGCATCGTCTTTGGTGAGGAAGCCTCCTTGAATTCCAACTAGGTTGTTGAGCGAAGCACCGGAGACCAGGCTTTGATGGGCGGCGACGTTGATAGCATCGGCAGTTTGGCCTTGATAACCTGCGGCACCTGAAAAACATTATTAGGATCATTATTTTTTTCCACTTTGCATTGCTTAGAATTTTCTTCGTCATTATCATTCATCATCATTCACTTATTAGGTACTATCACTAATATAATATCTATTTTATCCTTACCAGTGAGAGTAGCAGCAGAGAACCCGTGGGCCTCAGCCTCGTATCTTCCAATATTTCCACAAGCCGGCACCAGCCACGGCCAGTCGCACTTTAGTTTATCAGCATCGAAACCAAGTCCGAAGGGACAACGGAACTCGTAAGCCGTCAGCGGCGACTTGCCGTGATCCAGACACGCGAAGAACCAGCGACAGTTCTCAGGATCAGCGTAATAACCTACAAAGGCAAAATAATAATTATTATTAATAGATTGAAGTCCTTGATCGCTTTGTGACCTTATTGAGAATGATACAAGGACTCTAATTTTACCTAATACCCTAAAGGCATGGTGCATTCAGAATTTATGGTAAAAGAAACTGATACGTGTCTGAACATTGTAATTGCTTGTTATATGTATAAGACCCCCTTTTTGGGAGAAATGGTGTATCAAACCAAAGGTTATTTCGAAAAGACAAATGAGAACTTTTCACTGTCAAAGATGGTGTTACTGAACAAAGACAAATGAGAAAATTTCACTATCAAAGGATAAACTGTCTGCATCATGCTGTACCTTCATGTTCAGGACAGATGAACCTGGTCCTGGGCACGGGCGCGATTTCGGAGGAGCCGGGGCACGCCTGCGAGTGCGGCAGGCTGCCCGGCCACACGCACACCTCGTAGCGGGCGTCGAACGCCAGGCCCGCGGGACAGTCGAACTCGAACACCTGGAAATTGTAAAAGTAACTTGCTGAGAAGGTTCGTATAGAATTACCTAAATTCTATTGGCGTCCACATGGTGAAAGATTCTCCATTTCTCAATGGTTCGTCTTCGATTGTTATTTAAAATCCCACACTTTGTATAAATCATTGCTCCTCGATCTTTGGCAGTTGCTGCAGTCGAAAACCAAAAATCTAGCAACCAATATGACCGAAGCGTAATGCTTACGAATCTTACCGAGAAACTGAATTGTGAGACTCAAATAGGTGGGTAGGTAGGCGTTCTGTGCAATACACCGATACTCATCTACAGTCAGCGATACACAGAAACTAATTTACTGTAAACAGATACAGGCAACCGACCCTATAAACCCTATAGATATGAAAACCCTTGTGATAAATAAAACTTACGGTATATTCGGGCGACAGCTGATCGAACTTGACACAGCGATAGAAGCGGGCGCAGGATCGAGGATGCACGAAGTATCCTTGACGAGAGCAAGAGAACTCCGTACGTGTGTCCTGCAAATCACAATGACAAATGAGTTACATGATGAATGTGATGATGAAGAAGACAATAGAGGTTGTAGACGAATAAGAGCGAGAGATCACCTGTATTTGTAGAAGATTAGAAAGTAGTTTTGCTGCTCTCAGTTTTGAAAACTTCCTCAGAGAGAGACAGAAAACACACTTTTTTTTATTGTAGCAGACATAGATCATGACAAATTCAGATCACATGTTTTCGCTACTTCAAAACCTAAGCTGTGCAACATACCTACACTTACGACATTTCTCGAATCAGGTAAAGCGTAATATGAAATGAGAACCAGATTCACTGAACTAAGTCGTTTAATATTTATTCCCCGTATGCTGTCACATGAACATTTTCAATACTTATCTATTTTTGTGTTCTTATGTTATGTACTTATGTTGTTTGGCCGGCGAAACAAAGACCAATAAAATACTGACCTCTCGTATAGAGTGAATGACGCCATCAGAGTCGACAACTTGTGTGATCCTGTAGGGAGACACCTGGAGAGCGTCGAGTGCACGCACGTGACCTTGCGCTGAGAGGATCTCGTTTTCTAAAGACCTGGAAATATATGTAAAGAGTTAATTAATGAGCAATAAGCAATTTAGCAGTTGATGATAGTACTCTTTGGTATTTCTTTGTGCATATAGCTTTCGACTCGTGTGTAACAAGATCGATAAATCATCATGAAAGAGAGATCATGAAATAAAGCTCGTAACCTGAACCTTTGATTTTATATAAAAAAGCCTGCGTCGTTTTCGATGAAGTCATCCTGAGTCATTTGCTTTTCGCATCTTAAATGATCTTGGTTCCTATACTATACAGTATGTTTGATCAATACGTGTTATAGTGCATACCTGAGCACCGCAGCCCTAGGTGCTCTGCTCTGCTGGTTCAGAACTTTAGCCAGAGAAGTCCTGAGGGTTGGCCCGCAAGCAGACTCCACGTCGCGGTCAGCACGATGCAGTGCAATGCCGGCCAAGCCACGCACTCTCGCGTATTTACCCTTCACGTCTATTGAGGAGGAATCTTCGAATGATATCCAGGTTTTGTTCCTGAAAGTAAAGTAAAGTAAAATTTGAGTTTGATTAAGACTGATAAATCTATATAAATAAAAATGAATTGTTGTTCCATAGTCTGATTAAAACTCGAGAACGGCTGGGCCGATTGAGCTGATTTTGGTTTTTAAATGTTTGTAGAGGTCCAGGGAAGGTTTGAACGATACGAAGTTCGCGGCATCAGCTAGTTAATAATAACTTTCGAACATATGACATTGAATGTGATTTAGCCGTGCTTTATTTTGGGTCTTTATTTATATGGCAGGTAAGTAGGTTATGTACCTATGCAGAGTGCAAAAAACAATAATGCAACATGTTGCTACACAAATCAATGTTAGTAAAAAACTTTCAGAAAAGTAGGTAGGGCATTACAAGCTTCAAAATCTTAACCGTAAACATTATATATAAAGTTATCAAACGCCTACCAAAAACGGAATACATAACCTCTTTAAAACACACAACTTCATCACTCACTTGAAAGCATAAGGCGCCGATAGATCTTGATCCCTTTCCAGAGTCCATCTTCCATTCCTCAACTGCCTGCACAGTTCAGCTTGATCAATCTCCTTAGGCTCATCTTCTTCAGTAGGACTGCCAGGAGTACTGAGGGTCTCGTTGACAAGTGTGAACTGACGGGCAGTTGCTGGCAGACTGATGACTATCTTTGATGAAGGCACGCCGAGACCAATGACTAGGTCTACCACAGAGTCCTGGTGAATGAAGGTTGCATATCAGAATTTGAAAAATTTGGAAATAGAAGGGTTATTAGGCCAGTTGATTGAATGAATAAGAATTAAGCGATTTTACTTAATTCACATTTAAGAAATTTAATTAACTCAATAAATCACTTTTTTCAGAAAAGACGAGAAACAGTTAACTCCGTGCCTGTGTATATGTTCTGTATAAAAAAATGCTTTTTGTGCGCGGAATTTGATGGTAGGCATTACTAAAAAAGACTAGGTTTGTAGTTAACCCTTTTCAGATCTAGGTGTGCGTTATGTAAGCCTGCTAAGAATGTCGAGCATACTTTAAAAAAAAAACATCCTCAACGTTCAAATTATTAACATAAAAGTAACTGCATGACCTTAACTCTGTTAATGCCTTCTACGAATCACATAGCAATCAGTCAACGAGTGATGAATGTAAAAGACTGGGCACCAATTAAGTGCCATCTATCCATTTCAATGCATGCCATACAAGTTAGACCGTTGTGAATCTCCAAAGAGATGCACCTGCTAATAATTGTCCTACATACCCTAAATTGTACCGATACTACCAACTTACAGCAGTCTACGTACATTGGAGAATGAACTTTATGTCTATTCTGTTAGAGTTTCACGTAAGTGAATAGGTAAGTTGGTTATTTATGTTTTTTTTACACTGTAGTTAGCCTTCAAGTGCAAGAACGGTGACCGAAATACGATGGAGGGATTATTAATAGTTGTTTTATCCGAGTGATTGATTCCTAATTATTGAAATAGAGTGTATGAGTTGCTGACTAATTGCTTGTCAGCAGGTTTTAGAAGATTGATTGATATTATTTATGAGGCGGTAACGTTTAACCTGGTTAAAGTACAAGTTACTTAGTTAAGTTACTTAGGTATTTTGCAGGGAGGATTTAGTTTTGACGGCTAAGTTTACACTCTTTCCCGCTTACTGAGATAACTCAATAACTTAAGATGCACTGACTGAAATAATTTTTCGAATCAGACCGGGCCTGAGATTAACACGACCAAACAAAAAAAAAATCTTCAGCTTTATACCTAATGGGGTTCTTATCTTTTGTCTTTGTCGCTTGATGTAGTTTTTGTCATTTATTATTGTTCTTTTCGCGTTAGATGCATTAGATAACTATAAAAAAGTAAACTGGCAAGCTTTTTATCTCGCCAACATACATGACGCCGCAAGCAAAAGCCCACCTACCAAATTATTATATCATTATCTTTCCTTATAATTTCATTTGACTCGTTGCTCAATCACAATTGGAGCACCTATCCATCATCAGACGTTTTATATAAGAAGTACATAACTCCATTGTATGTGTCCATTTCGACCGCGCGGCCACCTCATAATTTTTGATGAAACTTTGCCAGGAATTAGTAGTAATTTGTTACTTTTCACTCCTCTTTTCCTGAATTTGTTACAAAAAAATCCAAGACGCTATGACAAAGAACAGTTGGCCGCTATAACCGCCACTTGCCGTAGTCATCGCCCGTGATTACTCAGAAACTATACAATGCAGATAGACGAATGATACATCAAAAGAAAGGTCTTTATTTGTTAAATTTGTTACAAAAATAAAAAAGGTCAAAACGTAGATAAACAAAAAGTTATGCAATGTTAAGTTTTCAGGTTATGAGTAGGTAAGTATATCACCGTAGGTACCAAATTAATAGAGGCTAATGTGTATAGAAAATTAGTCTTTAATTTGTTACAGCGAAAAAAGACAAAAAAATACTAGAAAGTAGGTTCAATAATATGTTAGAGTCGTTTTTAGTTGGCCGCGCGGACGGCAATATGCCTAAAATACAATTTCGTTTTTCTCGTTATTAAAAGTAGGTTTAAGCTTAATTAGAGTACTAATCGATGGGTAACGTAACCTAGTTTGAATAAATATAGCGAATTTAACTGCAGCATTCATATTTTAGGAGATATTTACAAAAACACAGTGGTATGAAAATGTATGAGAGTAGGGTGTCCATGCATTTTCACATATTCGAAATTTTCGTTATTCACGTCTCATTTTTTTAGGGAGAGTGCATACTAGTAGAGTACCATGATTACATTAGTACAAAGGCATGTTGTTAATTTTGTCGCAAGTGATGTCCATTGTTCTTAATTCTTTAAAGTACCCATTTACTGATAAAAAAATAGTTTCATTGACTTTCCGCAGGTGTTTTATGATGGGAACGATTCCAGAAAAATAATCTCTTTTGTTTTCAATCTATTGTTAAAAATATTTGTCGCAAGCGGTTTAAAAAACGATATTTTTTTGTTGCAAATAAATTCCTGTGCTGAATTTTGAAGTGTATAAGTACTCGTACGTATTTAATTCCCGTGATTTTCATACTACTAAGTTACTGAGACAATTATCATTATAAATCCAGAAGTGTCTAAAAGTGCTTAGTTATCAGTTGTGCTCACTGTATGTTGGAACTCACCACCAAAAAGTGTATTGCAGAGGGATCCAAATCGACTGCGATAAGTTTTTTTTTTTTCAATTTTATGATGTCTTGTATAAAGTAATAAACTGTGTCCTTATAATTATTAAGTATATATAAAATGACATGAAATTCATGAAGTCTCTGCCACATTTTAATGTGATTTCATTTCACTCCAAAAGTGATCATCTCTTAAAAATATTCTTAGCTTAATAACTTACATTAGCTTTTAATTTAGCTGCAAAATATAATTGCACACTTCTTTCATAGAAGTGCTGACCGTTAGTGACCGAATTTTTTAAAAAATAAGTCGCTGCATCTTTGTCTGTCAAATAACGACGACTTTTCTTCGTTATAAAATTATTAATTAAGAAAAGTTCTTGCCCTTAATATGTACTTACTTACATAGCAATAATTTGTAGTACCTCAGTATGTATATTTTGTTTGTGATGCAGGCAACGGATGTTTAACCTTTGTATTATATTATCAGTTGCTTTTATTGCAGCAAAAATGGGTAAAGCTGGACGAAAATCTATTGTTGAGAAATCAAAACAGAGAGAAGTTTTTATGAAATATGCCGAAAAACTACTGGATGTTAAACTGAATGACCCTTTATTTGATAAAATTGCAAGTGATTTGGATAATCTTATGACACCAGCAGCTCTTTACATGTCAATGAAAAGAAATTTCAGGGAGTTTCTAAACACTGAATGCAAGCAGCGAACTGTATGTCCGTCCTCGTCATCCTCATCATCATCCTCAAGCAATAGCCCGAGAACTGCATCCAAAATATCACATTCTCATGTCGAGTCCAATCAGCATCATAGTGAAAACGATACAAAAAACTTCAAGTTCGAATTAGATATCTATGACTGGAAAAAAATGCAACCATTAAATGTCTTGTATAAAAGAAATGACTTGAGAACATGCACTCCATTTAAAAAATATAAAATACTGCCTAAGTACAAATGGGTGGATATTTTAAGAGAAAAGATTTGGCTCATTACTAGATTACCTTGTACATGGAATTTCAAAAGTTACAAAGTGGAGTCTGAGCATCATATTTTCTATCTATTTGTGACTTTGATTTTTATAAAGTATGCACTCTCCCTAAAAAAATAAGACGTGAATAACGAAAATTTCGAATATATGTGAAAATGCATGGACACCCTACTCTCATACATTTTCATACCACTGTGTTTTTGTAAATATCTCCTAAAATATGAATGCTGCAGTTAAATTCGCTATATTTATTCAAACTAGGTTACGTTACCCATCGATTAGTACTCTAATTAAGCTTAAACCTACTTTTAATAACGAGAAAAACGAAATTGTATTTTAGGCATATTGCCGTCCGCGCGGCCAACTAAAAACGACTCTAACATATTATTGAACCTTTTTTCTAGTATTTTTTTGTCTTTTTTCGCTGTAACAAATTAAAGACTAATTTTCTATACACATTAGCCTCTATTAATTTGGTGATATACTTACCTACTCATAACCTGAAAACTTAACATTGCATAACTTTTTGTTTATCTACGTTTTGACCTTTTTTATTTTTGTAACAAATTTAACAAATAAAGACCTTTCTTTTGATGTATCATTCGTCTATCTGCATTGTATAGTTTCTGAGTAATCACGGGCGATGACTACGGCAAGTGGCGGTTCTAGCGGCCAACTGTTCTTTGTCATAGCGTCTTGGTTTTTTTTGTAACAAATTCAGGAAAAGAGGAGTGAAAAGTAACAAATTACTACTAATTCCTGGCAAAGTTTCATCAAAAATTATGAGGTGGCCGCGCGGTCGAAATGGACACCATTGTATCATATTACGTATGTATTGATTACTTTCCTATGTCAAGCAGGTGTAGGTAGTCTATTGTTTAGAATTAGATGGTCGTTAATTTGTTTTGTTGATGACCAACATTTCTTCTGATGCTGTTTTGTTTTAAAATTATTGTTGCGTCTTTCTTTTATCGTTTCTTTAAAGATGGAAAGTAATGGTTATAAAAGGTTTTAAGAGCAGTTAAAATGTATTGTAAACGATCAAAATACCTGGACATATTGATCCCGAAACCATTGAATTTGTAACGGTTCAAGAAACGTTACCTTTGCAATAATTTAAACACAATCAGATACACCCACTCATCCACAAACATACTCCAAGCACATTTTCCGTTCGAAAAGCATTTATTTATCAACCTTAGAATAAACTAATTGAGTTTGAAAGAACAATTCAAAAATATACTCACAGTATTCATCATATCCCACATGCCACTCAACCTACTAGGATGATACGTCATCTTCTTCACCAGTCCCAACGCATGCGTTTCCACCATCAGCAGATCAACCTTCTTCACCAAAGTCCTCAGGTCGTAATACTTGGCCAGCAGTTCAGGATGGGCTGGGAGGGCCAGGAAGAGGGGACCACCTCCAGAAGCTGTGATGGCTGATCGAGCAGCTTCCACGGTTTCCACCACCTTCGTCCTGTTGAGGGTTTTGTGGGCATCGTGAAGTTCGAGACCTTGGACGTGCTTCGATTTTAGAAGGCTGCGGAGATCCTGAAACAAAATGCGGTTTATGTTATTAAGATGTTTATCATAATTGCAGAGCCTAGAAAAGATTATTTTGGATGGAAATGTTGTGATTAACAAAAGTGTGCTAATCTAATGGTCTGCGTATTTCTATGGCTGTAGCTGAAAGATGCTCATTAGTTGGTTGGTTGATCTTAAGTCACTAATGAACTTAAGTAGGTACTTAAAACGCATTAAATTAGTTCATAGAGTATTTAATTAAGAGATTAAACAGATTCTAAACCACAGCTTTACATATCCCACGAATTATTTTAGCGCAGATAAAATTCAAATTACACCACCTACTTCAAGCGAACGAAGTCAATAAAATATTCTAATTCTATCTGATAAAACCCAGTACTTATGTTCTAAGTAGTTGTTCTTGTTCTCATTTCATAGCATATCCTGATAAAACTGAGATAGACATGCATTGCATGATATTTGTCAACTGAACATAGGTATATAAATCATGCATGCGTGCGCGCACGTATTTGAAATACAAGACTTAACCGGAGCGGTCCAATTAAATTCGCATGACTTTATTTATTTGCAGGAAACGAGGCATTAAAGTTCGTGTAGATAAACTGATTTTTTTAATACAAAATTGCTAATAATCGTTAAGTCCACCGTGGCTCGTTAAAGTTTGATCTAAAAAATGTGATTGATGTACCAACGTACCTACCTATATACACCCACTGATATATGTACATATTACTCATATGGGATAGTATAGACTTAGCATAGGTGAATCTACTACGGCAGTTTATGTTTTAGCCGACGAAAGAAACGGGGGAAGTTCTTTGATCCAAGCGCAGATTTCTTTTACATCTACTGTGTCCAAAAGTCCCTTCTATGATCAAGATCTTGAAAAGATATTTCAATCTTTTCATACTTGATTCTCACTTTCATCACTGCCTATTTGTTGTGTTTTTACTGAGCCAAAATTACTACGTTTCGTCTCTAACTGACAAGAAAATTTGCTATTATTTAGGCCTAAAAACAAATTAGCATAAGTATTAAACGCAGGTCAAGTAGTTAACTATCTTATAATCTGATTCAACAAATTATATCTGACAATATCAACACGGGGTGAGTCACGGCGTATAAAAATGAACAGTGTACAATGTCGTAACGCGGGAGTGCCTCGGTACCGTGTTGTGTCGCTTAATCTGTACCACATCTGTACGTGCATAGCACTTAGTAGCTTTGTGAAGTGCGTTGCAAAAATATTTGGGTGCTTATTGGGTGCGTTTTTTGAATTAAATCGTTCAAAAATTTCTTGGGATATTTTTTTAGCCTGCAAGGGTTGGCCAATAGTGCTTTCTTTTCCAACATGTTTAAAGGACAGTTGTTCTTCTTGTCTCAAAAGTCTTTGATGGATATATAACGTATATCTACAATTTAATGGTAAACAGTTTATTACTCTCGAAAGTATAATTTTGAGTTGGTTTTCCTTTTACACGAGTGCTGGTCATTCCTCCCAAACAGGCAGGTATCAAAATAATCCTCTACAAACGTTTATTTACCAACAAAATGGAAATTCAAACGCATGAGTCAGGGCAAAAAAAAGAACAAGCGCATAGGAGTGCCGAGTCTAGGTTACGCGCCGCGAATCTAGACCGAACGCACTGTATGACCAATTTGGGATCAGCTTTGTAATGTAATGTGTGACAGGTTTAACATAAGGTACTTGTTATAAACCTTTAGTTCGGTACATTCAATTCATTTTATAAAAGCCTCAAAATCAGTGTTTTTTTTTAATAACTGTTGTACGGTAAGTATTGAATTTTTACTGAGTCGCGTCAGTTATATTTTTAATAGATAATAAAAAAAATCTGGTGTAATCTTGGAGTAACAAACTACGAACGAGTGTAGTTAATAGATATAGAGCATCAACATCCTCCCATCATCCTCCGAGCCTTTTTCCCAACTATGTAGGAGTTGGCTTCCAGTCCGCAACTATATTGAGCAAATTGCATAAAAAAAATCAGAATATTATTCTTATTTTGTCATGAAAATAATACAAGAGTAATGTGAAAACCAAGGTAAACGCCTTTACAACTTTTACCAGTCCTACAAAATTTAAAGCCGTCTTCAATACAGTTGCTGACAGTTGAAAAGCCCAGTTATCTCACAATTTATTGATTGCAGTTACAATACAAAGGCGTAATTGACTTCATAATACATAGAGTACATATTACATGGAGTATTCTATCTACAGTAAGTTATTATGAAAACATTAGATACACAGGTACAAATTAGGGACATTAGTCTTAGTACCTGCCCATAAAATAAATCTCACAAGGCTTCATTACGCATAATAGTCGGCGTATTATGCTAATTTTACTATAGAAGGCTAATTCAATGATACAGCCTAACTTACTCTGGGACCTGCCTGACTAAATGACCATTTAGTTTCTGATAGATGTTACTTTAACCGTCAAATACGTAGGAGGTGCATGTGTAACCCTTTAGTTAGATGTCAATAAGACAGTAAGCTCTTTACGCATATTACAAAATATGGTCATCAGCCTTTTCATTGTCCCACTGCAGGGCACATGCCTCTTCTCATACAGATGAAGAAAGCGTTAATCAGCATGCTTGCTCAAGGTGAATTGGCGATGTCCTGTAAATATTTACTTTTTCTCACGCATTGGTCCAATATACACTTAGTTTGGTAAGCACATATAGGTAATTTAGAAAAGTTAGGTACCTGACCTGAAATCGACCGGGGGGTGCCACCAAACCACCAGGCCACCACGTTTAACATTTCGGTTATTTTGAAAACTCCATTTGCGATTTACAGGTACCGTCATATGGCTACAAAGACAAAAAAGTCCCTTGGGTTGACGTAAGCTACTATTTATACCCAGGACCCAGACAGAAAGATAATAAAACTCTTTAAGGGACCAACTTAACAAAATTGTGCAACTATCAGTCGTCAGTCTGCACATAAGTAACGCCTGGTTTCACTCGAACCAGTGATGGATTGCAATACATTACCACAGGAGGAATAGGAGCGTGGCCATCGAGATACCTTTCCATTCATAGCTTATCTATATCTCTATATCTAGTGGATTACTTGTTCCAATGATCGATCGTGAGAAATTTCGGAGGAATTTAATTAGGTTTTTTTTTTCAAGATAACGTAACAATTACATTTTACTTGCACTTTTCGTCTCTCAGGCGCGAATATGTTTATTTAAGGATGGTTTATTTACAATTCCCGTGCATCGGAGAGCACGTAACTGTCGGTCCTGCGCCTGATCTCTCTCCGGTGGTGTCGGATTGCCGTCCCATCGGGTTATGAGAGTGAAGGAATAGGGAGTGCACCTGTGTCTGCGCAAATGCTCGTGCACTATAATATGTCCTGCGCAGCTGGCTGATCTCCTTAAAATGAGGATAGCCACCGTGACCGAAATCGGTCGTGGACGCCATTATTTACAAATAGTAAGGTGTTTAGGACATACTTAGTTGTTTATAACTCAAATCTAGATTTCAACTCATTCAAATTCTCGGTGTACCCTCCAGCTCTCCATCATCATTATCATCATCATCATCATCATCAGCCTATCGCAGTCCACTGCTGGACATAGGCCTCTCCAAGTGCACGCCACTGAGATCGATTACTGTATCAGGTAATGTTTTACAATTCCTGATTGTAAAGCAAAATAATATCTTCCTTTCTTTTAAATCCGTCCGTCACTTTTGTAACGAAGTACCTACTTAGTACCAGTAAGTAAGCAATACCGAACCGGTCTTATTTGGTGCGTAAAGTTGTCTAGTTTAAGCGACAGGTATTCTAGACTATAGCTGTGATGTCAAAATTCAATCCTAATAGACGATTTGGGATTCCGGATTGGTTGCAGGTGTAAAATATGTCTGTAGTAAACCAAAACGATAGAGCCATATCGTACTTAGTAGGTAACCATTTAAGTACTAATCTTCGACGATAAGTGCTACTGTTGGAATGGGTCCAAATATATTTTAAGACAATATTTTTCTAACATTCGTAATATAGGATAATATTCTTAACTGGTCTTGGTAACAACATTTAATGTGGTAACAAAATTACGAGCAAAGACAAAATTAACAGCCACTAAATTACTGCCACTGTCACTTTTCACATAAATAACTTTTCAAGGGCTCAAAATAAATGCCTAATGCTTAATTTACTAACTGCGTTTTATATATTTTTTAAATTAGTTTAATTGCGTAAGAATTTTATAAGAGTTTAGTTAGTACTGTGGCCTTCGATACTTACGCAGTAACTATAAGTTAAAACTGTTAGTATTTGTAACTTTAACGGCAGGAAACTCGTAATAAATTGTCATTTCTCGGTCACTTTATTGAAGTTAGCACACTATTCCGTTATTCATTAATTGGTTTGCAAACCATGTTAGACAAATTCAAGTGGCACTCAATATATTTTTTTAGAATAGAATTAATTAGATAGTAAGTGTAGGTATCGCCTAAAGAAAGAACTAATTACATTTCTTCGGTATTTTCAAATATAATTATAGAATCACTAAGGGCTGATTTTTCAATAATCAGTTAACTTCTATCTGAGGAATAAATATGGCGGTTTGACATATTTTCCATACAAAAGCTGTCAAAACATCAAACATATTCCTCAGATAAAAGTTATCTGGCGATTGAAAAATCAGCCCTTAGTGTCATAAAAACAATTTTAAATTCAGTAATAATACCTACCCTGTTGACCGTAAATTGTTCACATCCTTTTTATTGCAATGTTTTTTTTTTATTCTCAGTATGAAATAAAGACATTAATATGACTAGGCACGTCCGTTTCTCTCATAAATGCCGACTTAATAAAAAATCTGCGATGTTTGTTGGTTCGTAAGTGTAATAAATGATAAACTCAGTTTATCTTTACGGCTTAAATCCTGACCTACTTACATTCAGTAGTCGTTCTTGTCAATTTTGATAATTTTATTTGTAGGTAAAACTAAACACCATAAGTAGAGATGTTGAGTGTTTTAAATGTATTGGTTCATCAAAAAAATCGTCTGAAATATTTTGTGCTTTTAAACAGCTTTAAAGTTATTTTAAATCTATACCATCAATCACAATATAACAAAGACTAAACATTTTTTGTGTTTTGTTGTGAGCCGATTGAAAAAACATTTCACTGTTGGAAACCTGCACCCTTACCGAGTAACATAGGCTATATTTTATCTTGGTACAGGCAGTCAAGGGACGCGAGTGAAACCGCGGGAAAACGGCTAATTAGTTACAATTAGGCGGCATGTACTTTGAAACTAACAAAATAAACAATCCAAGTACATCAAACTTTGCTCCGTCTTCAATCACACAAAAACAATAGAGCATCTACAAGTAGATATTCATGCGAACTGTATTTCCCAAGGCGGGCCCTTGATACCAAAGTTACGCCTCTTACATGTTCCAATGCGTATTTTATATAGGGTTACCACTTCAACCTGTCAAATAGAACCGGCCTTGTATAGTGTTCAATGTATTTCCGCGGTTCTGTGAGATGTTTTCAAGGATGCTAGTGACATAACAATGCGATTAATGAGTTGACCTGTCTTTTGAGATTTATCGCGTTGAGTGGAGTAATTAAAGAAGATATAATGAGCCGAGGCTATCGATATTTATTTTCCGATTTTTCCCAACTATGTTGGGTTTGCTCCCAGCCTTAACATGGTAAAACTGTAATGTTTTGTAAGAACGACTTTTGTACCAAAATGCCATTGATCGATGGTAAGCGGAAAATGTGCACACGGTGTCTCGTTAATCTCCAAAAACCATGTTCTTAACTAATTACCGTGTACCAAACGTATGACGTCACAGTTCAATAGTATAGTTTACGTCATTAACTTTACAATAGTGGTCAAACATTGTCCTTTAATAATGTCTGTCAGTCATTTGTTTCATGAATCATTCTGTGAATTTGGAATAAGTAATATTGCTCTTCATTTGTCTTCTAGATTACCTCGACAGTTTTTATAGAACATTAAGTTATTGCTTATTTTACCTTATTAGCGGTTTTCTATAGTTGTATATCTTACTTCTTTCCGTACCGACCCAGATAAAATACAACCGGTGTAGTTTTCCAATAGTGAAAGAATTTTTCAGATCGTACAAACAAACAACAATATGTATCCTCTTTTGTATCCAAGTAATTAATAATAGAAAGAAAAGAATTAATAATAAAATATTTCCATTTCTTTATTTACATGACACACTGTCTACATCAATTTATTTTTATTTTCCTTTCGCAGGTATGCTGAAAGATATTTCTTTAGAAATAAAAACTGCCTTTGTAAATTCACAATTCTTTCTGTAATTTATTTTTATTGTGTGTGTACAAAATTGGGTAAATAAATAGAAGCATAGATTTATATGCTAATGCATGAAATTATTACCATCTAGAAATATTACTTTATCACCAAGAGCTGTGAAATAAATCGATAATTCTAAACCGCGTGTATCGAACAAAACTATTACACAAGGCACGTATTAAGGTGTGAAACTAAACTAATAATTTTAGTCTTACATTATAGGATGCATGTTCAAAAGCCCTACAACGATGGTTTTATTGATAACCTAGTTTAACTCAAACTTATTACCGAACGTTTTCTAACTCGATTAGTTCGCCGAACCACCTGCGAACGCATAAAATATTACCTAAGCCTAATACTTAAAATGAAATTAAACGATTAAACCAATTTAAATATAGATAACTTTAAAACAAAATGTCAACTGGTTTGGACTGATTGATCAATCCGTTTCGAGTTTTAGGCCTCACTGATCAATCTTAAGCCATACTCGATAATTTCGCATATGACTTACGAAACTGCATATCCATAAGAGTACTCGCACACTGAAAACTTTTAGTCGGCCGATATTTTTGATCGGGTGCTTGATAATTATGAAAATGAATGGTAGTATGCACATAACAGCGATCCGGTATTTGACCAGTATCAGATCGACTAAAACTTTGATTGAATTATAGAGTTTCTTAAAAATATATTTTACCAACCGTCGGCCGACTATTTTGTCTGCAGTATGCAGGGTGTCATGAATGTATCTAATATTTCATTTTAGTCAATCTAATATCTATGACTGGTTTCTCCTTAAAAAAAATATTCGATTAGTTACATAATGATTGAAAGCTCACCAATATAGATACATAAGTCGTGATCGATGGATATCGATCTAACTTAATTTAAACGTCTTCAAAATTGTTAAATTAATCTATTCACCTTTGCACTAAGTAATTTAAAACAACCAGTTTTTGGATTAGTTTTTTTAGTAACCCAGACTACACGCAAGATGTGTAACACCTTAAAATACACATTAATAACACTAAGGATACACTTAGGTAGTTCCCCATGCCCATTAATTATTTATTTATTATTAAAACGGTACTAAACTTGCATCTATTTGCCACAAAACCATCTACACTACTATTAGCTACAAATCTACAATGCTGAGAGTTTGTTTAAACGCGCTAATCTCCGATTTGAAAAAAATATCATTGTTGGATAGCCCATTTATCGAGGACAGCTACTTAACCTCCATCGGAAGCAAGTAACTCTGTATAGATAAATGTTCCTAAAGTTTCATAAGGATTTTTTGAAAGTAAGTACCATGCACTAACATTTGTCATCGCATACCACCTTCACAACATCTAACCGACTTACCGAAGCATAAACAACGCCAATGACATTGCGACTAATTGCAGCTTAATCAGTGTGAAAGGGTAATATGGACCCCCTTGATACACAAAACCAACCTTATACCTTTGGAAATAAGGTTCATTATAGTTATAATTTATGCGCATATTGACATTAGGTGTGAATTGAGCTCGTTCTGTCATTATCATACACGCTTAAGTGTTTATGAGATTTAAGGCATAAGTGTTACATATAGTTTATTGGTGTTTAGAACTGAATTTATGAGGGTCGAAATGGCTTGTATTAAATTCTAAGGCTTTTTAGTTATGATCGTTTTGGTACAGGTTATGAACACACGATTTGGAATAACTTATCAAATAGGTAAAAGGTTGTAAGCACTATTTAATCAAGTTTTCAACGCTTTTAAAATTTTGAACTTAAAGTATAGATTATGCTTACAATGCAATCTTGCATTTACCTAAGTTTGAAGCATTGCAATTTTACAAGTTAACGACTAGGATCCTTAATTATTTCTATTACTATTTGTGCCAGGGGTTTACCAACTTCGGGTGACATCTACATCACGCACTTGGATCGAAGGCTTCCTCGTTAAATGGGGTATTTAATTTTACAATAAACAAAAAATCAAATAAGACCAATAGTTTCTAAGATTAGCTCGTTCATGCAATCAAACTCTTCAGCTTTATAATATTAGTCAGTATAGTTGGATGTAAAAACCTCACTACATCTCTAAATGGTTTTATGTAATTTAGAAATAGGCTTTGTAGCAAGTCGAGACCTTTTATTAAGTCACCACAGAGCTTAGAATACTAGGCCAGTTTCATGACTATTATTAAAACGAATGTAGGTAAACTATTAGCTCTGATATGTGGAGTACATTAGACCAGTCCAATTATTATTAATAACGTAACACTATGCTTGTCAACGGATGCAATAAAAGAATATGTAAATGAGATTACTTTAGATACAATTTATATTTAACGTATAATTGAATGTTAGGTGTACGTAGGGTCTGTACCTACCTGTTTAGAATCGTATGTGAACTATACAATAATAATTGCGTACGTATTAGATTTCCAGACCGAAATGAGATGACGGTAGATAGAAGAGTAAGGAAGGAGAAAACATGCTGCGCGATAATTGAAATAACGCAGGAGGATGAAATTTTAACATTTACTATAGATCCTGAAGATTTCATTATATTAGGCATGTTACCATAGACATCTATGGCCTTACTACAAAAACTTTAACCACTGTTTTACACTTGTCTAATAAAATTTTGGCTACAAAATGAACCGTATGTCAACGTCATAATTTGACATTTTTTTAGACAAGTCTTAAACTGACGTTAAAAAGTTTTTGTGGTAAGACGGCTAAAGTCTATGTATCCACGGTTACTTTTTCAGTTTGCCACGGTATTAGAATATAACAGAAGATTCCACAGAAGCTTAACCTGAGATTTATGCTTTATTTTATATCTTGTTCTTATGTTAGAAATCCGACCATTATTTCCGCAAATTATAAAACAAAAGAAAACTTTAGGTTACAGTTTTCCGATATTGGAGAACCAAACCTTTCAATTAGACACCTACATAACCAACAGAACTCTATAACATAACATAATATTACCAATATTACGTATTACAGTTATTCCACAACAGCTCTACATATCGAAAGGGCAGTTGCTCAGGGCGCGGTCATTATTGTGCTCTTGCGCATAAAGCCTTTGATTTATGTTCGTATGAATATGCATTGTTGTAATGCACGGACCCTTTTGTCACGCAATCTTGCACTACATATGAGATACAATGTGTTTAGGTTCTGATAGAATCGGTTATTAATAGAAATAATGACTGGCATATGAATTAGCAAAACATATTAAATTACGCTATTATTTCTGGAATGTTTATAATGTAGGTAATTCAATGTTTTTTTTTAAGTATGTGGGAAGTAATCAGAAAAAAGTACGTAAAAAATTAATGGTAGCAGTTACGAAAAACCAATTAAATATTTATAGATGAGACCAAAAATGGCAGCCTAGTCATTAAAAATATTAAAAAAACAACTTGTCTTTAAATTATCGATGTCAAATACGCAATGTCAAAAAAACTCACGTGTGGGTATGTCGGCCATAATTGCGTAACAACCCATAAAACGAAATAAAACAACACTTGCCTCCTATAGCGACTCTTGCGCAGATAACTTGCACAACTGTAAGGACCGTAAATTGTACGATTTATTGACGTTTATTTACCCTATATCTGTCAGGCTATTGACACAATTTTATCGTAATAAGGCTGTCAAATAAATTGTAACTCAAAACCTGTCTACTTGACATGACTTTGATATGTTAAGTGGATGAAACTTAAAAGCTTTGAGGATTTCACCCACATGTATGTTGGCGAACTTATTTCTACGGCCTACATCGAATCATATTATTTTGACCATAAACATTACACAAGCTTTTCATATTTAGATCAAACCTCCTTTGCGAACAACCAAAGACAAAACCTTGCCATGCAAAGGCAACAACCCATTATGCCAACATCGAACCTTGATTTACCACACCTTAAGTTAAAGTTAAAATTATAAAATCTAAATATTCTGACAGGTCCACTTGCCCGGATAATAAAGGCCGTTCAGTAAATAAAAACAGCCCACAAATGAACTAGATAAGTTCAGAATTCAATGTCGGCGATACTAATGGAGGTAGTTGTTCGTGACTGGTTTAATCAACCTTTCACTGATCCTTGCGTTAAATTTAAGTTTATCTGCACATGATTTGCATACACCGTGAGTATGTGGGGTGCAATTAATCTTAGCGAACTTATTGAAAATTTTAATTGAGGTATCAGTTCGTAGTGATTTGTGGCAGACATATTCTTGAGTCTTTAAATTGATTGGCGCCACAAGGATTTCCAAGGCGGATATTATTGTGCATCGTAATTTAACGTGATAGTTTATTATTTATTTTAACATATTAATGTATGGTTTTGTAACAGTAACGTGACTGACTGATTGACAGGACTCCGGTGCACTGGGTTACAGCACGTGTTTAATTAATGATCCTTCTTCTGAATTGTTAATATATAAATTAATTAATCGTTTAAGTATTCAACAAAGTTAAAATATCTATTTTAAGCACAACTTCATGAGTGCGCTTTTCTAATGAACGGTTAGATAAAAAAATTCAAAACAGTCTTTTGTGGCCGTCTCTTTTTTCAACGGCTCTCCCACCGCTCTTTCACGGGTTAATAACTTTTATGAAAAACCCTTTACCTACCCCTCTCAGGATATAATATCGCTATGCCAGGTAGCGTTCAGCTACAATTAGTATCGTCACATGTTTGTAACAGTATCTGCGTCTGCGCACGCTACCCGTGTCGAATTACTCTTACACCTCACTTCACTGAATATTTCCACTTCCAATAGTAAAAATCTTAAAATAATAATACAAGCTGGTGTCCCTTTTTATAGGACTCGAGATATGAAAAAGAAATAAAACCGAGGCGCTGATTTGCTAAATGCATTCAATGCCTATTCATGCATTCAATAACACCCAAATCTGTCACCCAAAAACACATATTGACGAGTTAACACAAACACAAATTATTATGTTAAATGCGTGTTAATGATCCTCTTTCCTATATTTTCTCTCACTACCCCATGTGTTTTAAATTCTACTGCAACCGATTTACGAAATACCAATAATTTGAAAAGTAAAAATAAATGCTTTTCTTACACACTAGAGTTGCTCATTGACGACCAAGCTACGTTTCGCAAACGTTCATTTCTCATGTAAAACTTTTCTAATAACTACAGTTAAGAACCCTATTAGGCCCTTAGTTGACATATGTTGTCATTAAAGGAAGCACTTACTACACTCGTCCAGTTTTCTTTTTAAAACAAAAGACGTGTTCGCCATTTTGTTTGCAGTTACGATTGACAAGAGTTGAGGTCAAAACTTAAAAGTATTGCAACATGGCAGTATTAAAAAAATACATTTTCATGTAAAATATGCCATAAACACGGCCATAAAACTAAAAATATGCCTGGGGTTTTAGCAAAGCTTCATGAAATTAGTTGAACTTAAAAAAATATTAAAACCGAACCTTCCTTTGGAGACAACTTTTTATTAAAATTACTTCATGATGTCTGCAGTAGATGTAAGCAGTAGTAAGAATTTGGTATCTTCCGTATCATAGAATGCGGAAAGCATTTTCGATCTCCTAAAACCGGCCAATAAGAGCGAAAGGATGGTTGTAAACCCATTTATCTTCTAGTATCGATCTTAGATACCTATTCGCACCATTTTATACGAAACTTAGACAAGTTAATCTACTTTATCTATAGGAGTTATCTCTTTAAACACATTGAAACCATAAACTAAACTAGGTACAGCTTGGCAAAAAAGAGTCTGACGCGGTGACAGTTGGAACTAAAAATCAAAATCAAATAAAAATTGTTAACATCGTTAATACTGGACATTGAAGTGTCCCATTGACATCGCCTACTTAGGATTGAATATCTCCAAAAATAACAAATATCAAAATCTGTGAGTCGTAGTATTCCGGGTTGCCACAGGTGCGATAGTGCTGACCTCATTTATTCCACACTCTTTTTTGCCAAGCTGTACTTGTTCCTGATATCGTTTACGTGTTTCAAGTCCGTAACGTCTTCATCATCTATTTGTCGTTTTTTCTCTAAGATAACAAATACTTACCGTACTTCAGGTAACTGATCAACCATATTGACTCTAGATAGTTTCTTAGAATTAATAGAACTTTTAGAAATCCTGCACAAGTTCTACGGGTACCTACTAAAGGAACGTTTATCATATCCTTTCTAAAGGCTTGACATATGACGTTACCACTCGTCGTCATGATGTCATAGGTACAATTATTTACGGTAAATGCGACACATAAATATTTGAGGAATCTGCGTGAAACCATGTAAGGTCTGAGAGGAAAATATCGTGAGAAAAGCCTTGCCTTCCTTAGTGGCAAAGAGTAAAGCAAAGTGTTTACAGACTCTAGGGGAAAAAACTACAAAATATACTATAACTACAAAATATGTCGTAAGACATTGAATTGATATCACACCTGTATACAGGTAAACCTACTAAAACATTCCCATAAAAATAGGGAACATGGGACTTAGCGGAATTTCTTGAACTATTATTTTAAGGAAAATGTCTTTGCTCTAGCAAGAGCAAGACTTTCAGTTTGGTAACGGAATATCCATTCTCACAAAGTTCTGGTAAATAATATGATTATGCACCTACAACGACAAGCTTAACCCAGAATTGGACACAATAGAGCCAACCTTAAGCGATAGAGAGATTATGTAAGAAAGTTGATTGCGAATTATATGCAAATATAAATCTGCACATCACGCAAAGAATGAGACTATACCGGTTGTCACCGCGCGCTTTCTGCATTCCAAACTCAAAAGTTGACATACCTGTCAAAATTGACAATGGCCAATACATATCGGGCGCCCTTGACCCAATCTGTCACGCCAAGGTCAATAGTCTATGAATCATTTTGACATTCACGAACGAATGAGATTGCAAACTCGCTCACATGATAAACGTATGTAATGTCTTAACAATGCGATATTTAATCATGATAACTTTTACAAATAAGGGTCTGGCTTGATATTTTTGCAACGGGATTATTGGTTGTACCATAGACATAACTTGCAGAAAAAATCTCATACATAAAAAACCCTGGATTTCTTCAGTTAGGAGCTAATACTTAATTAGTGCTATCATGCTGTGCCCTATAACTACATTGACGATTATTTAGCCATTTTAGACTCTGTGAATATATTCACACTACGCAACGCTGCAATCATTAATCAATCCTTAACCAAAGCGTAAGCATTACTAAACTATCTCCAAATTGATTAACATGAGAAATAAATGAGGCCCAAACTGGCCCAGTCAGTAACTAGCGCAAGTATGCAAGACAGAAGCAAGTTGGTGGCGCCTTGTGACATTGACAAGTCAACTAGAACGCCCACTGGACATCTACGCGTGGTTACTGTAATCACTCCATACGTTATGCTTACACAGTACGGCGAAAAATAATTGGCAGTAGTAAAGCTTCTGCTTTCCAAAGCTCCGACTGGAGCGAGACATTAAAATGAAAATGCTTTTCCGATATTTGATTTAAGGCGTGAATTTTTCATTTACGCTAATAATATACCTCTAAGTAATTTTTGATGACTTTGTTTAACTGCGAAAGTGCTCAAAATGCAGTTTTTATAAATGCCAATAAACTGTATTTTTTTAGAAAACCCCAACTTCGTATATAAATTATTTAAATAAGTATATCAATTATTTGGGTGTATATTTTAATATTTACACTGTGGGAATTTCGATACCGGTGTGGGAACAAAACTACAAGTAAAACAAGTAAAACCCTCTATTATAATAAGAGGGGTACGAGTGCAGGGCACGCCACCATCGTGGCGGTAAGTCCCCTCTTTGAGGAGTGGCTCGGGAGGAGTCACGGCGCCCTCACGTACCGCATGACGCAGGTCCTCACCGGACACGGTTGTTTCGGGAGGTACCTGCACCGCATCGGTCGTGAGGAGGCGCCCGGGTGTCACCATTGTGCGGACAGCCCCGAGGACACGGTGGACCACACAGTCCAGGTGTGCCCCGCATGGGAAGGGCACCGCCGGGTCCTCGTCGAGGCTTTGGGCGGCGGCGACCTCTCGCGTCCGGCCCTGGTTCAGGCCATGGTCCGGGGCGAGAGGGAATGGGATGCCGTCGCCTCCTTCTGCGAAGCGGTCATGCTCGAGAAGGAGGAGGCGGAACGCCAGAGAGTTCGCACCTCTCATCCCGGCCGCCGCGCTGGACCAGGTAGACACCATGGGCGCCGGGTGTCGCGAGATGACTCCCGGCCACCGTAGGCGTGGGTCTGTGGGCGGTGAGTTCGGGTGGCTCATCGTCCCTCTGTCTTCCTAGACGACAGACCCGTGTCGATGGCGCGCGTTGTTCCACGCGCTCCTCAAAGAGACGTCAGCAACCCCAGCGGGGCCCAGCAGGGCCAAGGCCTGCCGGGGCTGCGGGTTGTTCGAAAGAGATACCGCGGCCCTGGTACATAAAAGGCCTATGACGGAACACGACGATTTTAGTCAGTAAAAGTCTGACACTCCCTCACCGCTGCTAACCCACAGCGGGAGGGGTCATTTGATGATTTTACGTCGATAAAAAAAAAAAAAAAAAGGGGTACGAGTGCAAGAGTTTTGAAGGATATTGTTATCAATATTGGTTGTTTTAAGAAGTCTACAGGTCCAGTGGCAGGCCAATTAAGTTTTATAGCAGTGTTTTACATTTAATGCACAATTTATAGATAACTAGCTTCCGCCCGCGGCATCGCCCGCGTAGAGTTCGGTTATATCACGTTTCCAAGAAAATTCTTCAAGAGTCCGGGATAAAAACTATCCTATGGTCTTTGCTCAACATCAATTCTATCTCTGTACCAAATTTAATTAAAACTGGTTCAGTGGTTTAGACGTGTAACAGACAGACACAGACAGAGTTACTTTCGCATTTATAATATTAGTAGGGATGATAATTTAGGACACAGGGTACAAAAGATATAATAATTATAAGAAAATAAAGAAAAGAAATAAAAAATCTATTCTATTCTATAAGAAGGTCAAAAAAACTCTAAATCCTATCACACTTGACTTCCTACATTCTACTAACAAAACTTATCACTTTAACTTCCTATAACGTTACTTAACACAAAACTATGTATATATTTAACTCCTTAGATAACTAAGAAAGCGAAACTAGATCGTAATCAACCGGCGAAAGGTAACTGCCAATGAAAGGAACACCATGATTATATCTTATGTACTATTGTTATTGAACTGTGATAGGTAAAAAGGCGAAAAAACTTTATCTAGGAAATCGCAATTATTGTCGCTTAAACCAAATAGTGTGAGAAAAAATGAATTAATAGATCTTCATCTTCGGTCCGAAGTTGCGTGTGAGTTAAGAGACAAAATGGGTCGTCTAGAATTTTTGTTCATAGATATAAGTTTGGATAGTTGTCAAAATAATGATTTTATACAATGTCGATAAAAATTAAAAATAGATGTAAATATTGGTATAAAATTAAATAAAAAATAGTTTTTAAAAATAATGTAAAAATTGAATAATATGTATTTTTAAAAAGTAAAGACGAACCGTTAAAATTTCACCCAAGACAACTAAAAATAAACGAAATAATCCAACTAAAAAATGAAGGTCTGCTTTTCATTTTGTAGTCTGTTAAAAATAACCAGACATAATTATGTCATATTTCATGTATGATCTCATCGAAATAAATACCCTTACATTAACCGTGGCCTTTTTAAATAATATTTCCGACGTATCGACTTTTACGTAATAAGTAATTAGCTTCAATTATTGGAACAGAATTTAATTATTAACTTATCGATTCGTACCTACGTGCCTGACGATTCAGAATATAAAATTAGGAAGCTTTTAGAATAATCGTGCATTTTATAGTTCAATCGTGCATTCGATTCGTGTTCAAGCTGATTCTTTATTTCCTAAGTAATTATCAATAGTCATTAAATGCATTTAGTGTTTACGATTTTAAATTATCGAAATGTTTGATCTAAATGTCACATAAATGTAATTCACATTTATGGTCTAAAACCTTCCTGATTTTCTCCTGTCTTTTGTGCGTCAATCACTTGTTCTATTTTTAATTGAAAATGCCAGTGTAACAGACAGTCTGTAGGTAATCATTTTACTTTAATTACGTTACGCTAAAACATTTGTGCACAATAATATTCAGAATTACATTGGTACATGGTTAACATATTTAATTGATAGATAAATTCATTGTAGCTTAAAATGCACGAAGTACAACACTACAGCAGACGGACGGATCAAATAAAGAATTTCAAACTTGGAACTGCTAATTACTTTTAAGAGGAAATACTCATTCATACATAAATGGCCAGTATGCCACCATGAACTTTGCATGTAACTGGCCACATTTAAAGAAAATTATCACACCAAGTTCGGCTCGACCAACCTTTGCGCAGGTGATCCAAAAAGTATGCATGCAATCAGTCAAGTTTTTAAGATAATGTAACACCAATCCGATTATGGTTCACGGTAATTTTTTAAATCTTCCACAAGGAATTATGTTAATGCCTCATCCGTAAATGTACTTCTATATTTTTCCTGGTAATCAGTTTTGCGATCTGAACATCTTATCCGGTAAATCAGTTGTTGTGTGTCGAAAGCATTATTTTACACAAGCTAACTCTAATCTGATAATACTCAAGATTAATGCAGCTTTCCGCTTTCCAGATAATTTTGGGGAAAGCCACAAGGGTTCTTCTATTCAAGAAAATCCAAAGTAAAAAGAAAAGATTCATTTTAATAAGAAATTTTTGACCTATGAGGCTTGTGTCAAAAACTACCATCCTTTGGCAAAACGTTTCCTTAACCAGGCTTAAGAGAAGCCCCTTACCCTATTTTGATTTGAAAGCCTTTCCTCCATTTTGAGCCCAATTTGTTTTCTTTATCACACTTGGATATCCCACGGTACCCCAATAAGACCGCATCATTGCAGATGCAGTTTGCAGCCTACAGGCTCGAGGTCACGGACGTGAGAACGCACTCGTTTGCATGACGTCACCCTGCCCGTCAACACCAACAGATTTAAGGTGACGTTTCCATGCAACGACGAGAAAAATGTTACAAGTAAACGGTGACGATGACCTATTGTTTAGAGGTAAGCAACTGTGTTATTATGAAAGGGATTAATAACAGTTACATTTCTAATTGAAAGCTGCACAATCGGTAATAATTACAACGCAAATATGTAACAAATATTACATACGGATACAACCAAAGAGGATTAGATCACATTTGAAATGTAATATCGTTACAAGCGCATGAAGATTATCTGATTCCGTAAAGAGATGCCACCTTAACTTGCTAACCAGTTTCAACGTAATGCTGGTAACACCGTGCTCTAAATACAAGAGTAATTTCACTGAAAACGTGTTGCGTAAGGTCAAGTCGGCCATATCACTTGACAGGTCAATCTGGTTATTTTTGAAACTGTTGTTCGAGAACTTGGGTTACTTTTTCTTATGTCAGATGGTGTAATAAATAAATAAATTGGGGTTTTTGGATTTTTGTTGCTGGTTTTTTCTGTTTGAATATAGGACATAAAGGATATTTAATATGCTTGTTAGAGGGGCTTTTGATATGGGCCAGGTAGGAAAAGTGACATGACAGTTCTGGGGTCCAAAAAAATGGGAGCGTAAAAATCCGGGAGAAATAGAACAAAATATATTCTGTGGCTGAAAAAGTTCAATGAATTGGAGAACATTCTATATGTCACACCTACATTATTTCGTCATTTCGCTAATTTAAGACATTTACAACACCACCACGATTAATAAGCAATGTATGTAACAATTTCGTCTATTCAAAGATGATATAATTGTTATCCGCAACAACGTCAGCCAGCATCATCTACAAACAACAAATGACAGCAGTCCCCATAGATATAATATTACTAAACAAGATTGCGCACGCTCAAAATATATATTTACGAAAATGAACTCTATTCTAACGCAATAAGGTACTAAATTGGTTGCATAATACACAGAGGCAAATCCGAGCCGAGAGGGATAGTTCGAACGGAGGCTGTTTGTCTCTTTCTAACACCTTGCCAGCATAAAAAAATGTTGTGATCAAAAGTTTTGTCTTCCCAAAAACAATTGAATCACTTATATTTTTATGTTATTTTAACAATTGTAAGTCAACAAATTAATAACAATCGCATTAATTTATTCGTATTTATTATTAAAACATAAACAACATAAATTTTTATTTTGCTTTTTTTTATTTTCTAGCGGTAACCCTGAACATTCTTGGCGCGTAATCAGCATTTAAAATTTTGTTTATATTTTTTTGTATTAAATCAATTTAAACTATTAAAATGGTGAAAAAGTGTTGCGTTTCTACTTGCAAAAGTGAATCCTATGGTGGTTGCAATATATCGTTCCACAGGTTAGCTAATAATAACATTTTCGTAAACCAAACAACTAGGGTGCCCATGAATTCTTGTAACGAGTCAAAATATGGGTGATGGATTTTAAAACTGTTGTACTATTGTTATAGCTTCCCAAAAAATGAAGAAAGGCGACATAAATGGCTCAGCAGTCTATATATGAAGTAGAAATACAAAAAAAACAGTCTTCACTTCGAATCTTCCTGCTTTTATACTGCTAATTTCCGCTAATGATTAAAAGCCTTTATTAGTATCTTAAGGTCACAAACTGCGTAAGTTAAAACTTCATATAATCTGTGTTTAATAATCTTAGCAAATTCGGATTTGTCTCACATAGCTTAATCTCATAGTCACCCTATTAGAAAGGGACAGACAGCCTCCGTACTAACTGTTTCACTCGGCTCGTTTTTTGGGTTTATATGCGCAGTCCTGTTTACTAATATTATGTCTATGGCAGTCCCCCGCTTGTCATGTCAGATAATAACAAATATGAGTCAACCATCTCATAATCCTAAACAAATCGTAAACATGAAGTGTCCTACCACAATGATATCATGTCATCTAACCATTAATATTCATTAGTTACACATAACACTAACCGTGGGAATAAATATAATTTAATATTCAGCAAGGGCCACACCTAATCTAGAACGGTGTAAAACCTTTTTGCAAGTTTCCGCTTAAAGTTGTGCTTTATGGTTTTCCTCTATTAAAATTTATAGAACGTGTCATGTTCGCGCCTTTTTGGACGTGCACTTAGTTCAAAATTAGAATGCAGTTTTGTTTTTTTTATGTTGTTTTATAGCATTGATTTATTTTATGTAATGTGTAGTTCTTTTTACTTCGACAAATTATGTCTAGACCGCACTGCTATTAACCACTCATTGAGTTCCTAATAAATATATTTCGTAACATATCGAAGGATGTTATCTTGAAAATAATAATATGTTCTTACAAAACCGTCCAGACATAAACGTTTGAAAAAAGAAAGTAGTGTGTAGGTACGATCTTAAAAATCACGAAGGAAAATCGTGAAGAAGGATATCGGATCTTCACATAAAGCACGCTCCACTTCCCAAACCTTAGTTAACAAGTCCGACAATTAGCGTGTGATTACGAAACAATGAGCTCTCAGTACTCCACACATTTGTACTGCTTGTAGACTTTCTTCACCTCGCGAATACGACTCACTCGTCATTCTAACAAAAGAATACATTTCCACCTCATCAATATGGGCAACAGGACTCGGAAGCGCTACTTAACGAATCGGTAAAAAGTAATTAGCGCTATGTAATACTTTAACGTTTCCGCACGTGTTCAGATTTGTTAATGAAAAGTTTTGTAAGACCTTGTAGATAAGACTCCGTAACTTACCTTATCAACTTCGGACACTCTCAGTATAATTTTCAGTCTAGGATTGGTCTTCTTGTAGTCCTTCAGCAGAGCTTCGAGCTTATCGGCTCTCGCGTCGCCCGCGTAAACGAGATGTGTACACTCGGAAAATCCGTCGATAGCGCGCGCGCTTTCCACGTAGCAGACGAGGCGGGCGGCGCCGGCGCCGGCGCTCTCAACGCCCGACAGCACCGCGGCCGCGGCGACGAGTACTAACCAGAGCCACATGATTTAAAAAATCAAACTGTCATTCCGAACGCGTCGTATTTTGAAAATTCGAATTATGAGTTTGGAAGCGCGTTGGTCGTATCGTTAGCACAGTACGAGTGGCGGAGTGGCGCAGGCCGGCCGCAGTCATAGGCGCCCCCGCCCTGGCGCGCGGTGGCAGCAAGGTCGCGCGCTCACTGCGAGCCCGCGGGACGGCGCGCCGGCTATGCGTTACGTGCCACTCGTCACCGGTATGCCGTCGTGTGTCATATTACAATGACTGATGGAGGCTCAGCTTAACGGCCTGTCAGAACAATGAATAAATCTGCTGGCTGTAAACTGTCCGCTACTATGACATTGCTACTTGTGATAAGAGTTATTTATGGCTTTTGAATGATTTCATTGTTAAAGCGTCAAAATTAACAATTACAGTTAAGGCTCTTATAATATAATTAATTTAAGACTCAACAGTCGTATTTACATCTGAATATGTTTACTAAGTAGTTCCTAATCAAAACTGAAACTGTCTGAAAACTGTTAAAACGTAAAAAGTACGTAGAGCAAGGCATTTGGATAAAGCATTTGTCTTATCAAGTACCAACATTCATTCATAACGACCGCATCACTGACCAAAAACTAATTACACACATTTATTACAATAGATTCCCGGAAAACAAAACTTAAGTTAAGTACACGAAGAACATCTATTGTTTTACTTGTCAATGTTTCCGTATAACTTGAGAATAAGTTACTTTGTATCACGGAGTGAGAAAAAATGAGCGGAGATGCCAAAATACGGGTAGGTCAGGCGCCTTCTTCTAGGTCAAATATTTACGGTGGGCATGAACAAAATGATTAGTTAAGAGTGCACTAACGAGGCGTTTGGGTTCTTTGAGACATCTTTCAACAATTTTTGGTGTTCCAAAAAATGGTCGGGTTCGAAGAAAGCGTGTAAGGGCGAAGACAGTACCTTACGTACCCCGGTCCCCGCATATTGGTGCGCCAGTTTCTTAGATTTTTCGTTATGGCACCTCCGCTAGTCATTTTGTTCTCCATGCTTTTTACCAATGTTCGGCCATTGTTCTAAAGCAGTGGTTCTTAACCATTTTGACATGAGGGACCACTTTAACTAAAGTTTGTCTTGCCGGGGACCACCCCATCGGTTTACCTAAATTGAGAGTTCCTTGATAAAGAATACAAGCATACTTTATAATTAGCACTCATTTCTTTATTATTTAGCAAAAAACTAAAAGTTACAGATTTAAATTTAATGACATTTTTGTGACTGCATTCTCTTTACCAATTTCTGAATTTTTGGTTCAGTACTACTCAAAGTAAAACGCATGTCGGCAGTTGTAGGTAAGCAAATGCAAAGAAAGAAAAACTAAGTAGTTTCCAAAAGCGCGAGCGAAGCGAGCGCGAAATTTTTATCGGACTTAAATCAAATATTACGTTAAATTTAGCCCAAACGTACTTAACTTTTTGATTGTTGTCAAATGCAAAAATAAGGGCACATAATTTCTGAATACGCGAGCGAAGCGAGCGCGAAAATTTAATTATTTTTTAAGACTCAATACCATAATTACGTAAAATGTTGCGAAAACCCGCGCGCGCATAGATAAATCGATAAAAATAAAGTTAGATAACGTATATAGCAACGTCGAGAGGCAAAGCTTCGCGGACCACTTGGAATGCCTCCAGGGACCACCAGTGGTCCGCGGACCACCGGTTAAGAACCACTGTTCTAAAGAAAGGTACGTTTTCCATCTGCGTATTATCTAACTCGAAATCTGATATAACACGATGTATAATAATTAATTGTTTGTATATCATAATTTTTATTACAGTACGTAGTACTACGTATTAATTATAGTTTATGAAATCAGTGAAGTGTGAGCGGAATTCTCATAGGCGGAGTTACACTGACTGAATATTTGACTGAATATACTTTTTGACTCAGTATACTTTTTGACTGACTGAAATATTTTTGTTCACAGCTACTGACAAGATCCTATCAATTTTAAACAGCAATTAACATGATACCAGTTTCCTCAAATATCATCTGTTTCAAGTGATCTATGAATAGACTGTTATAATCAGTTCCAATAATCTAGATAAAATCTGTTCTGATGAATGGATCGGAAATCACTCAGCAAGTTATAAAAAGCTCGTTAAGCTCGAATTTATGTTCCACATGAATGAAATATGTATATATCAAGCACCTATGAGTCAGTTAGACACATACTGGATTTCGTAATTTAGGTAGTTGTTATTTTAATATCAGTAACGTAGGAGAACGTTAAAGCAAAGTAAAGGCCCAGTTTTTATATATTGGTACCTATAATATAATGTCCTGTGCATCTCCTGATTTCCTCATATGAGAACAGCCGCCGTGACCGACGTTGACTAAACTGCAAAATTTGAAGAAGGTAAGTATATCTTTCTACTACACTAGCCGTTTTCCCGCGGTTTCACCCGCGTCGCGTGGTAACTACTGCCCGTACCAGGATAAAATATAGCCTATGTTACTCGTGGATAATATAGCTTTCGAATGGTGAAAGAATTTTTAAAAACTGTCCAGTAGTTTTTGAGCCTATTCATTACAACCAAACAAACAAAGTTTTCCTCTTTATAATATTAGTATAGATTATTCTAGGATCGTTTAGCTTTTTGTGTTGATGCAATAAAAAAAATATGGGCATAGGTACCTACGCGGCAGTAGCAGCCACCATCAAGCCCGCTGTGACGCAAACAAAGCGGGCCAAAGCAGGAGGGCGTAAACACACCCGTGGCACATTACAGCCACAGACTGGTCCTAAGAAGGACACGTGCGACAAGGATGGCTTCATAAAGGTAGAAAGGAGAAAAAAGAGGCCACCTTATGGTACCGCACAAACTGAACCCAACATCCTGCTGCGTCCTACAGTACCTACGACGCAGATGTACGTGTCCCTTCTACATCACACCACGACGGTGGAGCAGATCGTGGAGTATGTCCGATCCAAGACCAACAGAACCTTGAGGGTGGCGAAGTTGGAGTCGCGCCACAATACGAACTTCAATTCGTTCATGGTGCGAGTTCCAATTCATCACATCGAGACCTTCCTCAAGGAAGAGTTTTGGCCGAAGGGTGTCGTATATCGGAGGTTCCGAGGATGGTTACGCGACACTTTGCAGCGTAACACGACGCTGATGCTTCGTGTGCATTAGTTTTAAGTTATTTATATAAAATATGTATTAGTTTATGATTTAATGTTATAATATTTATGTAGTGTATTTTCTATGGGCCTTAGATGCCTCATTTTAATAAATAAATAGGTAGGTGTTATGTGAATAGGCATAACTCCATCTAAGATTTTTTTTCCTTGAAACTATTTCTATAAAGTGGAGTGAATCAACAAAACCTTTTAATTCATTACCAACCAAGAAGTTAATAAAAAGGAACTCCCAGACAATATCAGTTCCGTTCCGCGATCATATCTTTAACCCTGACATTAGTGGTGCGCCTGAGCAATGATACAAAGTCTATGCCTCACCTGCTGCTCAATCGCTGTGTGATCTAAATACTTTGAAAAAATAACAGGATATTCGTTATTAGCGGTATTACCTGTGGTATTACTATGATCTAACCGCTCGCCCTTTTAAATATGTATGTATCGTTGAGTACCATTTAATGGATCCTTTGAAAAAATCTTTTACTTTGGAGAACCATCACTATTCTCACCTATGAATATCCATATCAATTTTATCGCGTGGTCCTTAAACTATTTACGTACTTTATTTTATAAAGCAGAAAATCATAAAATGATCCCCTGTCGCTGTGGGTGTGACGAGAGAGAATGGCAGAATTTTAGTAAAACCCACTTCTTAGGTAACTTCTTCCGGAGCTATCGAAACAATTACCTGGTACAAAAAAAGTTCCAGAAGGAATAAAGGTTGGTTCAGTTAGTAAACGTGATTCGATGATTTCCCACCAAAAAAGGTGCAACACTCTGTCAAAATCAACGGCTATAAACTTGCGCACAGCACTTTAAATTCAACAAAAGTAATCCCTTTTTTATTGCAATGACATTATTACCAATAATAATGCAATAAACTGTCCCTTGGCGCAAGAGTGCAATAAATAAGTAGGTATGTGTTGCGATGTTCGTAGTCTGTAGTTTTGGCAAAATGCCATCACGCTTGCGCTTGAACTGACCATAACAATATTACGCATCCAGGATGTTTGTTAAACCAAAATTATAGTTTTTTTGCAAAATCTAGTAAGTAAGTAAATACTTTTTTGGGAAAATTAGTACACATGTAAGTACCAACATAATTTTATGTTTGCTTTGGGTATCCCGGTCCCCAAAACGGCCAAATCGATTATGTTGAGATATTCATTATAGGAAGACCGATATTTACGATTTGGTTTAGTTTACTTTCTTTGAATAAAATAATAGTTTCGTTCTGAAATGTATACCGTATATGTAACTGACTAAATCATGCAGATACACGTTTGGTAGTAGCTTGGATACCTACGAAGAATTACCTACTTTAAATATATATCCTCAAAGATTGACGTAAAAGTTACAATAACCATGATTCAGCATTTCACCTTGGAAAGTGAAAAATAAAACAAACGCTATCGAGATCTGAAAAAACCTACAATGATATGCAAAAAAATAACTAATTTCCAGAAAAATGCAACAAATAAGTACTTACGTGGGCTTACTCGTATAATGTGTACTTACCTATTTGTTATCAAGTTTCTATGGAATTTTCATTTTATTTATAACTAAACTGCTGACTCGTAATGAGATGGTGTTTCCTACGTGTTGGGACAGTCGCGAGCAAAAATCCGAATACCTACAGTAAGAGTAAAAATCTTTACCTACGCATTAAGTGATATGTACCAGAGGAAAAATATTCGCGCATGTAGCGTTAGTTGTGCTTCTAAATTATTATGAATACCATTCACGTCAAAAAAGTTTATTTCGTTATTTTTTTTAACGAAATAATCTTAAAAATAATACTTTATCATATATACTTTGAAATGAAAATACAACACAAACAACTAGCTAAAACCTAAAGCAATAATAAGTAGGTCAATACTTATGGCATTGCCTGTAATCTAAAATATACTTATCAGTTTTCCTTTGGTAGCATGACGCGGAACTATTTTAACCGCTAAAACACTCCTATATTTGCCATCACGACAAGCCCAAATTATTGGTAATGCACTCAACACGAGGTTTTTATCACAATCAGCGTTGTTATCCTTTTAATTATGCACAAACATCTTATTTGTAATGACTCATCAAATTAACATAATTATTATTTAATCGTCAACGTCGTCTTTTCCTCCCATTATAGGTAAATTTATATCCGTCCCTGATACATACTTTCACCAGGTCCTGATGATTCTAGAAGAATACCAAATTTAAATAGTGCTTGAATAAAAAAAAACATCTACATAGACATCCATTGAAAACCTCCTTCCTTTTGGGAATTCTTTTAAAAGCAGCTGCATCATCATCATCTCCCGGGCCTTTTCCCAACTATATTGGGGTACTTTAAAAAACGGCTGCGATATTTTGAAAACTGTAAAAAATATCTGTCTTCTTTAGATACCAACAGAAATGTACTTATACTAAAATGAGCCACAAACAGCCTGTGGACACAAATACATCCCATTTATGCAATGGATTGCATAAATGGGATGTATTTGTGTAAAATATGGTGGACCATATTTTATGTCGGCTGCGAAGTAAACGAAGCACGTAGCCACCCAGTCTGCTTTGCCACACACTCTGATGGAATGTTGGTCACTCGAATAAACAGATTTGAATATACAAATCTTCAGCTTTCATACTTACCTGTAACTCTCAGGTTTATATTGCTTCTAAAAGCAGTTTCACTACTATAACTACTGCATGCAACAGGATAAAAAGTGGACTTCCTCGATAAATGGGCTATACTTAAATCCTGTTCCCTATTTAGGTACTCTGTGTAGAAGAAAACGAGTCTCAACCCAATGCAGGGCACGCCACCATCGTGGCGGTAAGTCCCCTCTTTGAGGAGTGGCTCGGGAGGAGTCATGGCGCCCTCACGTACCGCATGACGCAGGTCCTCACCGGACACGGTTGTTTCGGGAGGTACCTGCACCGCATCGGTCGTGAGGAGGCGCCCGGGTGTCACCGTTGTGCGGACAGCCCCGAGGACACGGTGGACCACACAGTCCAGGTGTGCCCCGCATGGGAAGGGCACCGCCGGGTCCTCGTCGAGGCTTTGGGCGGCGGCGACCTCTCGCGTCCGGCCCTGGTTCAGGCCATGGTCCGGGGCGAGAGGGAATGGGATGCCGTCGCCTCCTTCTGCGAAGCGGTCATGCTCGAGAAGGAGGAGGCGGAACGCCAGAGAGTACGCACCTCTCATCCCGGCCGCCGCGCTGGACCAGGTAGACATAGGCGCCGAGTGTCGCGAGATGACTCCCGGCCACCGTAGGCGTGGGTCTGTGGGCGGTGAGTTCGGGTGGCTCATCGTCCCTCTGTCTGCTTAGACGACAGACCCGTGTCGACGGCGCGCGTTGTTCCACGCGCTCCTCAAAGAGATGTCAGCAACCCCAGCGGGGCCCAGCAGGGCCAAGGCCTGCCGGGGTTGCGGGTTGTTCGAAAGAGATACCGCGGCCCTGGTACATAAAAGGCCAATGACGGAACACGACGGTTTTTAGTCAGTAAGAGTCTGACACTCCTGATGATTTTTGACGTCGTTAAATAAAAATCCGTTGCTTACAGTATTTATTGGTTAACGTCAATAAGTTGAAAGGACAAACCAATAAAATATTCTTTCATAATTCTGAGTGAAGATAATCCTTTGAATAATGATTTTCTCTTGATGGAGAATGCCTGTAAATCCCTAGAGGTTACATTTTTGTCCCATTTAAAAGAAAGAGAAACGGATTGTAAAAGGTCACAATGGCATAATCTGTCTTATTTTCGAAGAATTAGTACAAAAATTGCCTACCGTTGTACCTATTCTTGTCGAAATTCTATCTGTCTATGTATAGTCTATAGGTAAAGTATAATTAAATATAATTACGTGAATAAGTCCCGACATTCCGAAGACACCATAACATAACCTACCAACTCATTTTTGAAGTAGGCACAACACAGCTGTGTAGATAGGATAATCTCGGTAGAATCTTATCGCAATGACGATGACGCGACAAAACGCGAAACTAGATACGGGATAACGGAAAATAATACAATTTCCATCAGTTCGGTTCACACAAAACTTGCAAAATGTCGTTTTCAGGCAAAAGATACCGAAGAGTCCGTTCCGAAAATATTGAAGAATTAGTTAACGCGAGCGGTGAGTGATATCTTTATATGTGTTAGTTTTTGTAAATGTGTGAGTGTGTATATGCATTTTACGGAAAAATGTTTTTTTTTTTCTTTTTTTTTGCCATGGACTTTGACCTGACAGTTTAGTGTAGTGATTTTAGAAGTGTTGTGACCTTATCAGGCAATTCAATCTCTTGACAGAAAATAGTGTATTACAATAGTTTATTAACACAGTCACGTATCTATGTTTATCTGAAAAATGTCTGTTTATCACAGTAAATCCATGGAGATTGTTGTTTATCAATATGAAGCTGTTTCTATTAGTTATAGTTAGCTATGTTTTTATTTTATAGAATGTCTTTTCATACATATTTAACATTGCTTCTAATTTTCACAAGTATCGCGTAAATAGCGTTCTGTTAGCCTGTTTTGCATGACACCTACTGAAATCAACAGTTCTTGGTATCGAATAAACGTAGTATTTAAGTAAATTACAATGTAGATACTTATTGCTTCATATTATAATTTTGGAGAGCCATGGCTAGACTACTTAATAAGAGATTCGTTAATACTTACCTTTATATTGCTTGAACAATAATAAAATTCCTCGTTGGGCCTAGAACCCTCCCCCTAGAAATCTAGATTATGTGAAATATTTAAAACATGTGGACATAAGCTGGTATTTGTCATCTTTATTATAGACCGTTACTAGTAACTCAAGTTATAACATAAATATCTAAAACCTTGATCTCTTTCCGGTCGTGTCGGATTGCCGTCCCATCGGGTTATAAGAGTGAAGGAATAGGGAGTGCACCTGTATCTGCGCACATGCTCGTGCACTATAATATGTCCTGCGCAGCTGGCTGATCGTCGGCCGTGGACGCCATTATCTAAAACCCATCTCTCATTCCCAGACACAAATGAGAACCTAATACGGATGCTGCAGAGCAACGCTCCAATCTTCTGCTTCACCCGCATAGACGAGAACACGTTCAACTTCACCCTGGAGATGCAGAACAGGACCATGACGCATGACTTCAAGCTGGGAGAGCCACATGAGATGGAGAGGAGAGACGGATCGAAGGTATGTGGAAACTTAAAGTAAAATACTATAGGTATACAAAATACCTATATATAAACATAAAACATATATGAAAGAACATGTGGAACTTAAAGGGCTTTTTCAAATCAAAATCAAAAGTCATTTATTCAAATTAGGCTGCAAAACAGCACTTTTCGAACGTCAGAAATTTACAAAAGACAGCCCTCAAAACGCCCACCCTTCACCACTTCCTATGTGTTTTTGCTGGGAAGAAGTGGCGCAATAATTTCCCCAGCAAAGCGTTTTTGATGTAACTTTTCCTTCACTGGTCGGTAATATTTATGATCGTCGATCGATGCAATGGTGTATTAAAATATTTGAATTCATTAATTTGATCTTCCGATAAATGCATACTTTAACTATATAACGGACAGTTTTTGCAATGATGTTTCACTTATTTTCATAAGCAAACGGTAAAACAAATTATTTACAAGAAAACTGAAGGAAGCGTTTATTAAAACAGTGCATTTGAAAAAAAAACATCTATTTAATCATCTTTCGGAGCTCTTTACCACCATAACCATGTACAACACAATTGTTTTCCAAGTAATTTACCAATATCATGAAATATTTATTTTTCTAGGTTAAAATAACATACACATTGGAAGGCGAGAACGTTTTGAAACAAGTCATCATACCTAAAGACGGCAGAGTTGCGTACTTCAGGCGAGAATTCGGCGAAAACGAAGTTAAAATGGTAAGTCATAAAACTAATCCAAAATATTTTCTTATATTCTCATCACAAAAATAGTGTGTTACAAAAATACCAAATCGCTTTCCATTAACCATAAAACCTCTTTCGTTACAATTCTAACAACTAATTCGTCAACACTGGTCATAAGACGTCAAAAAAATACCAAATGCCATATGCAATTTATTTTTAATTTTTCTTTCTCTTTGAGAAAATGGCTTCACATAATTTTTTTGAGCAAAATCGGCCAATAACTATTTAATTTTAGTAGACAAAATAGAAACTCATTTTTATTTATCATTGTTTTAATATTTTTTAAAAAGGTTTTATTCACATAGTTTACTTTGCTCAATTGCTTATTCTATAAGTTTAGTTAGAACATGTATCTAGGTCTAAAATTACATAAGTAGCCCAGTCATACTAAAGCCTAGCTAACTAGATATAACAGCATTCACAATAACGTAACTACAATCTCTGAACATCGTGTTAGCACCTAAATTCTTAAGGTGTACAAGATTGCGTCTAATCTCATAATAATTAATTGGTCCGGAATCATTCAGGCATTATAATTGGCTAGACCAGACGATACGTAATATGTAATGCTACTAGTTAACTGTAGTCAAATGATTACAGTCTTATTACTAGCTGTAAGAAGATAGATATGTCTTTATTTAAGAAGGCGTAGGTAGATGGAAACGTGACTAACGTGTCTATGGTAATTTTCTGTATTTGAGTGAAGATTGATGTACCTAGTTTGTTTCATGCATTTTGAGTTAACATATAAAAGCATATTCATAATCGTCATACTTATAATTTTATGTAAGTACTTTAATTGTTAAGTTAGTGTATGTTTCTCAATGAATACTTTTTTCTGGGGTTTAGTTCTTCCTCATAGGTATACCTACCTACTTATATAGTCACGCGTTGACAGTGACAAATCTTTCCACAAAATGTAATTTTCTTTTTTCATTACAGATAATCAAAATGGAAGGCACAGACGTTGAAGCTGTAGTTTATTATGAAGAAGTCAAGTGAATGTGTAAATTAAAATATTTCATTCAGAAATGTATTTATTAATGTTAAGTTCAAATAAAATTATTCTTAAGTTAAATTAGTTTTTCAGTTTTACTCTCAGATATTCATATTTTGATTATAATTCTAACATAACATATAATCTTACCAAAAACGAGCTCACATTAGCATAATTACTTCACAGCTGAGTTTGTAAGCCACGCCCACTTCTATTAAATTCTTGACCGTTATTTGAAGCTTACTAGTTTGAGATAGGCACCTACGTGTTTTCCGCTTTTATCTCCGTCCTTTTCTACCCCATATCTTGCATCTCTCTCGCACACCGACCAGTTTCACTCCCCACCAGGCAGGAGGCGACGAGTGTTCTCGGCGGCCACAGTTCGTCATTGGCGTCTTGTTTTCCGCCCGAGAAGGTTGGTCTAACCAACCGCTGTAGTATTTCGTTGAAAAATAAACTCAGTGCTCTCGCAGAACACAGGTGAGTTTATAATATTTTATACAATTTGTTAACGGTTTTACCGTTCGATATTCGATTTTTCGAAATCAAGTGTTAGGTAATATTTTGTACATCTACCCCTTTTTTGTCACGTTTTTTTTTTTTTTTCCGTGTACTTTTTATTTTTCAGTAATTTGTTTTTAGAATGAGCGACTAATAAAGCAAATACAGATGCGGTAAATAATAAAGCTACCACAGCCCGTGCACGTGATTATGGAAAAGAAAGCAAGCCCGAAGTTCCTAAGGCACCTGTGGCCCCAGTTCAATCCTGCAAGGCGTTCAACGTTTTGACAAAAAAGAATGGTGTGAGGTGCGGTCCAACCAGCATCTCCTTAGTTCGGACTGATCACTACCGCACTTGAAGAGGGCTGATGGTGTCAAGAAAGCTTTTCGGCCTTGAAAGACTTGGTACGCTCCCCTCGGACTGCCAGTAAGTCTGTTAGCCACCCCCCATGGGGGTCGGCTCATTATCACGGCGTGTGATGGTTTTCGGCCTTGAAAGACTTGGTACGCTCCCCTCGGACTGCCAGTAAGTCTGTTAGCCACCCCCCATGGGGGTCGGCTCATTATCACGGCGTGTGATGGTTTTCGGCCTTGAAAGACTTGGTACGCTCCGCCTAGGACTGCCAGTAAGTCTGTTAGCCACCCCCCGCAGGGGTCGGCTCATTATCTCGGCGTGTGATGCTTTTCGGCCTTGAAAGACTTGGTACGCTCCGCCTAGGACTGCCAGTAAGTATGTTAGCCACCCCCCGCAGGGGTTGGCTCATTTTCACGGACCCGCGCAGGGTACCAATCTTGCATGTTGCGAGTAGCAGCATCATTACAAAGCAGGGACCAGTGAGTATACTAGCCACCCCCCGCAGGGGTCAGTTCATTATCACGGACCCGCGCAGGGTACCAATCTTGCATGTTGCGAGTAGCAGCATCATTACAAAGCACGGACCAGTAAGTATACTAGCCACCCCCCGCAGGGGTCGGCTCATTATCACGGTAAGTTATGACTTTCCAGGCGGGTTGTCTAACATTATATCAAGACCAATGGAAAGAAATGGGAGCTCCGCCTTTCTTGTCAAAAATAATAACTGGGTATCGCATACCATTGGCCAAAAGCCACCTTTGATAGATAATGCCAGATTTGACCAGAGAGTCCAAAGAGATGGATGTCATCATATCTCAAATGATAAAACAAAAAGTTCTATTGATAGCTGCAAATTCTGCCAGCTTTCTTTCCAATATGTTTCTTGTGCCCAAAAGGCGATGGAAAGAACCGTCCAATACTCAATCTCAAGGTTCTCAACAAGTTCATAATTACGGAACCCTTCAGTTTAATAAATGTTTTTCGGGTGCTAGAGTTTCTTCAGAAAGACGAATGGCTGTGCAAGTGGATCTCGCCCAGGCTTACTTCTACCTTCCGGTAGCCGAAGGTCACAGACATGTTCTTCGACTAGTATACAGAAGAAGACTGCTTCAGATTACGTGCCTACCATTTGGCTTAAGCACGGTACCCAAGACCTTCGCCACAGTGACCAATTGGGTGGCTCAAACTTTGAAAACTCAAGGGTTACTTATAATTGTGTATCTCGATTTTCTGGTGGCTCACCAAGATATATTCGCGTACTTTGGGATTATTTGCACCACGTTTTGGATGGCAAGTGAATAAATCGCAAGCATTATCAACAAGATAATGACAAAACGCACTACGTGACAAACAGCACGACAAACTTAGAAGACCTGCATAGCTTGATAGGACTTTTAAACTTCGCAAGTTTTCGTTGTCCCATACGGCAGACTGCATTACCGGGCTCTCCTCACTTTCCTCAATGCAGTGTTGAACAGCAATCTATACCTACCCTATTCATGGAACCGTGAGCCAAACGGTGAACAAACCATAAAAAGGGTTCTTATAAGTCACGATTGAAGTAATGATCATATTTTATAAAAATAACTACGAAAGTAATATACTGACAACATTAGAAATGATATTTTAGAACGATGTCTGTGGAACTTATGCAATCTTTTCCAACTTATTTGAAATCAAATATAATAAATGCCGTAAATTATTTTCTTAATTTTAATGAAATATGTAGTAAATCGTTTACATGTAAAAGGAACCTAGAAGTCTTGACTGTCATACATAGAACCCTACTTAATTGAAGACCACAGATACTAAGAACATTTTACATAAAAATGTGACGTTTTTGTCATCGGTCGGGTTATACCCACCATTTTGAAAAAGTGTCATTCTTTGGTTACATTGTGGGCTCACGGCTCGGTGAATGGAGTATAGCAATGTTGAACCTACCAGCAGATGCCTTAGCAGATCTAAAGTGGTGGCTGGTCAGCTGCCACCAAACCTTGGATATTCATACGCCACTTCCCTGTCACCTTATAACCACGGACGCCTCCGATGTAGGATGGGGGCACAACTGAACGGAACTCCCGTAATGGGTTCATGGAACAAGAGAGAAAAAGGCTTTCACTGCGATCTAAAAGAGATGCTTGCAGTATTAACTGGATAATCACGGCGAGTTGCTAAGGAGATCAACAGCCATTGTTCAATGCAAAAATGGGACTGTGGTGTCATATCTAAGAAATGAAGGTGGCACCCGATCAAGGAGCCTACCGAACTTGACGTACAAAGTATTCAGTTATCTTGAGCTGTATCAAATCTATCACGTCGTGAATCATATACCAGCCCTATTCAACAGTCATGCAGACCATCTCTCCCGACACAAACCTCCACCGGAGTGGCATCTTGTATCAGCAGTGGACCTATTTGCCTCGAAGCGAGCCCAGGGACACATAGTTGTGTACTACGTGCCCCTAGATCTGAAGGACCCGAAAGCGGGGTTCCACGATGCCCTTTTCTCAAGTTTGGACTTACCCGCTAGCATGGGTATTACCGCCACCTTACCTTATACCGTAGGTCCTCAGTCATCTCAATTCAGGAACGGGAGTTAATCTCATAGTAGTTCCTTCGGTGGCACCAGGTATTTTGGCGAGCAGATTTGAAGTCCCGATCATTAGCAGTACAATACACACTGATGAACCTCGAGCAGAAACCGATAGACACAGCATCGGGGATACCCCCTGCCAAGGTCAAGGAAATGGGGAGGGGGGGAGGGACAAGAAGTCTCTCCGACTGAAGTCTTCTTCAATCCACACGCAACACTTATCAATCAGCTTGGAGTCGATGGTTAAATTGGGGCGAAAAGTATGAAATTGGATCCTATGAATCCTTGAATTCCTATTTGGACCTATACTTACCCAATTTTTTGCGGACTTACACATAGTAAATAAACTAGCATACAATACTATTTTATTACACAAGTCAGTTATAGCTACACTATGCAATGCAGAAACCACTGAAGAGCTAGGTTCACACGTTCTAGTCGGACACATTTTAAAATCAATAGCGCTGAGCAAACCTGTTCCCCGGGATGCCGTCCATCTGGAATATTGACCAATTGGTAACCTACTTAAGTGCAGTAAACGTAGACGAGAATAATCCATTTGCAACTTCCAGGCACACTGCTGCTCTTTCTTTTGCTAGCTTGTTTCGGAAAGGCTAGTCCATGATCTTTCCTTGCTTGCAATAGACCCAGAACATTTCAAAAACAACAAAGATAATTTAATCTTATGGCCAGTCTTTGGCTCTAAGACCGACAGTTCTAGTCATAGGCAGTCGGGTTGTTGTTTGATGGATAATCAGGAAAATATAAATCTAAGTCCAGTGTATTGGGTCAGAAAGACTAAAGCCTTGTTAGAAGATAGACGGACATCGGCTAATTCCTTAAATTTATTTATATCCGTTAGAGGCCAACCAAAGGCAGGCACCCGAACGATGATTGCGGGTGGATTAAGACATTGTTAAAAGAGGCAGGAATAACTACAACCCCAGGAAGCTTCCACTCGGCGGTAGCGTCAAAATCTGTGTTGACAATATACCTTTGGACGATATATTAGCCAAGGGTAGTTGGCGATCAGGCAATACATTTGCCCATTTTTACAGAAGGGAAAGATACCCACTAAATAGAAGTAGCAAGTTATCTCGATTATTTAAATAATCCAGCTGATTAATGTCTATATTTTTGTTACTATTGTTATTAAGAAGTATCGCAATGTTTTTGTTAATTACTATTAGAAAATGAAATCAATTTTGCTTTTGTTCTTGCATCTCTCTTTTAATTTTTATTACTCATCCTCCGAGCCCCTTTCCCAACTATGTTGGGGTCAGCTTCCAGTCTAACAGGATGTAGCTGAGTACCAGTACCAGTTAGCTTTTATTACATTAGTATTCCAGGACGCAATACACATACTTACATGTGATTACTCGTGACCCTAAGTACCTATCTACATACACAATTTCATGGTGCTTTTGCTCACATTGGCGTCCACTTCCACCAGGCGATAACAAACACGTCTCAAACTAGTAAGCTTCAAATAACGGTCAAGAATTTAATAGCAGCGTTTTACCTGAAATAAAACGCATATTAAATACTTACCTTATTTGAAGCTTACATTTTAATTTCTGCCTGGTGTTTTCGACTCAATGACGAACTGTGGCCGCCGAGAACACTCGTCGCCTCCTGCCTGGTGGGGAGTGAAACTGGTCGGTGTGCGAGAGAGATGCAAGATATGGGGTAGAAAAGGACGGAGATAAAAGCGGAAAACACGTAGGTGCCTATCTCAAACTAGTAAGCTTCAAATAAGGTAAGTATTTAATATGCGTTTTATTTCAGGTAAAACGCTGCTATTGTCTATGCACTAGATAACCAGGTCTGAAACTGTAACACGACTGAGTTGCATATCTAAGAGATATGCAAGTTAGTCGATGCAAATGATTGTGGCTCAATTTGTCTTATTCATGATGATTGACGCTTGATTAAATGCAAATGGATAATTTCTAACTGCGTACTTCTTGGAAATCAATGAGGGCTGTCTGTGATTAGAGAAATCGGTAGGGAAGGTCTGTGATTAGCAATGGACGTCTTTTGGCTGAGATTATAATGAAATATGTAAATAATAACTTTCAGCCAACGCTTTCATCTTTTTGCTCTGTGCAATATCTTTTGGAAAATGTGTTGTTAGGATTTACTGGTGAATCATTCCTTGCAGGTGCATTAAATTCTTCAGTTCACTTACCTGCGTAGGTAATGGTCAGACGCTTGGCGCTGTTTTGAACGATTAGTTCTTAGGCTTAGGGATTTATTGTCTCGCGGAATGAATGCTACATATTTTCCCAAACATCCATTTTAGTTCTTAGGCGTCACGAATAAGTTCATCATCTACCTACACCTTTTCCCACCAATAAGTTATAAGTAGCAATGAAACATGCGTGCAGAATCATGTGTCATTTTTATAAGACAATGTTGACAATCAGTCGGCTACGAATTGAACGATGTAGGTCAGTCGCGTTACCTTTTGCGGGCAGGGCGATGTAAGCCTTAATGAACGCATGCCGCGCCCCGGGCGAACTGACTGCATAGGGCTGACAAAGATATAAGCGTGAATAAAACTTTAGCGTGGTAAAATATAAAATACGTTTCAGATTCTTTATTTATACTTATTTGTGTGTTTATTGAAAAAGGGCTCTAATAAGGTACAAACTGGGGGTATCAAATAACTTCTGCTAAGCAGATTTTTATCGTCACTGATTTTTACTCAGTTGAAAAGCTGTATTTTAAGTTATTTACAGTTAGACACATTTTCTCTTTCACAATCTTCAATCAAGCCGGGACCAACAAATTCCCATAAAATTGTGACACCAGCAGATAAAGCGAGTAAAAGCCCTTTTTTGTGGGCCATCATCAAATGACCCCTCTCGCTGAAGGTGTAGGGTACCTACTCTCTCACACATTGTCAGACTTATACAGATTGAAACTCACCGTATTGCTTCGGAAGCTCTTACGCGAGTACCAGCCCTGACTTAGCAATGTGTTTAATGCGCGTTCTCATAATCATGGCATTAACCTTATCGGACAATGACAAGCCACGGGATAAGTAGTAAGTGTCACACCACGTAACCGCACTTACTGTGAGATAACCGTCTTACTTGACGAATTAGAATTAACTTAACTAAAGCTTTCATAAGCACTGCTTTGTAAGGTAACATGTAGGTATAACTATTTCATATTTCAAACTCAAATTCAAAAACGTTTATTCAATTTTAAGCACTTTCACAATCAGCACTTTTCGAACGTCAAAAACAAAAGATAGCCCCCAAAACGCCCATCCTTTATCACTATGAGTTTTTCCGGGAAGAAGTGTTGCAACAAACTGCCCTGCCCAGCAATAGATATCTACCTAGGTAACTTACCAAACTTATTCCAACATTAGGTATAAGATAACTTTACACAGGTACACGTACAATACTATCTCAACTTACTAATAGATAAGACCACCTGTAGACTTGGTACTAGACCATTTCGCAAAACCAATCTTGCAATAAATCTAGAACACATACGTTAACAACAATCCCTTTTAATTCCGAACCATATATCTGAAACTGGTCCAATATCGAGATATTATACAACTAGTTTACCGTGGTTTCACCCACGTCCCGAAACCTTGGAAAACTTCGCTCTAGCTGATGAAAATTTGCCTATTATAGCCTTCCTCTAGCAATGAACTACATATGTAACACTGAAAGAGTTTTTCATACCAGAGAGGTTGAAATTTAGTAGTTTTGAGAAAAGCACGAAGACACATAAACATTATACTTATGTATTGGTAAGTCTAACAGACAAACGCTTTACCTTTTTAATATAAGTGTGAAGTATAAAGATACGTTAATACTAATGAAGTTATATTAGTGTGGTAACATAAACAACTGGCCACATTATGTACATGCACATTCGGTCTCGATATTTTCAGGTTGCGCAACGATTTGCATACACCGATATGCAGGCAAGATTTTAGCGTAATGCATGATAACCTGTCGCCTTTGGACATGTTTATTATGTCGAAATTCAGGCACACATGGTGCGAATACAGACGGTGACAAAACCTATAAGTTGCAATAATTTTGTCGGAAAATATCGTCCATCTGATCAGGGTTGTGTCTGGTCATGACAAGTTCCTGTGTTTCTGTTGTGTGGCTGTCATTTCGATATCTTTGGCAGTCGTTATGAGTAGTCAGAAGCTAGAAAGTCCGACAACCAGTCTTACCAAGGAAAAAGGCTAGGAGAAGGATGATTTTTTGTCGGAAAAGTCTTTTCGAACTAGAGAGCTCCCATACTTATAAACCTAATTAGGTACAAAATAAATAAATAAAACAAAAATACTCTTTTTTATATGTTATAAGTTTTTACTTTTTTTATAAATTAAGACTATTTTTAGTTCTGAAAAATATATTGAGAGACCCTTTCACTTGACTGTACCTACATAAAAAGAGCAAGAACAGTGTAAACTATTTGACATTTAACTACAAATGAACATTAAATAATAAATATTTAGACCATTTGACTAAGTAAGTGTAAATATAGGTCAATTAAATGCAAGTGACTCTCATTAAGTACTTGATTTAGAGTTTCAATGAAAACCGCTAAAATATATTGGCAGAAACCGCAAATAAAAAGCTATAAAAGAGTATGAGGAAAACCGCATCAATTTTAAAGCAAGTGATTGATCAATTCTTTAGAAGTCTTACCAAGAGGTATCGTAGTTGCCCAGGTAACTGGATTCAGGAGGTTATAGGCAGTCGCTCTTTGTGGCACACGGCCGACCGTTAGTACCGACCCCAGCATAGTCTGGAAAAGGCGGTGGGTGGTGAATCGGTAGTATTACGTTAAAACACATGCGCTGACTAGGATGATATAATTACAATAACAAACGAATATGGAATAGACAAACCATGTCAACCAACAATAAAAATTAATGACAAATGAAGGGTTGGAAGAAAGTTGGTCATTGAAAGAAGGACATATGGAAAATTATCAGAGATCGTATTATCGAAGCTTTGACCGTGATGGTTCAGCCTGACAACCGAAATATACCAAGAAGATGAAACTAATACAAAAGCCCTACAATTTAAGTTTTTCTTTAGAGGGTAATTGCGGGAATACTATGTATAGGAACTAATACAAATGCTGAAGTTTCCTAAACGTTTCAATCTCGAAAACTTCTAAATCGATATAAAGAAAACAGTGTTTAGATACCCCATTTGTCGAGAAAGTCTACTATAGGCTACTTTTTATCCGAATGTGCGAAATAGCAAGTAAATATTGTGCAAAGAACACGTGCAACTCCATGATATTCATTTATTTACCTTTTACTGATAATTGAAGACTTTTGTTGACTTATATTATTTAATGTAGACTTTAGATGATTGTATTATGCAAGACATGCTTAGATAGGTATTTTATATCAAATCGGAAATAGTTAGTCATGGTGATTTTATACTTTTAATGTTTTTTAGGTATAATGGATAGTGATGAGTGGTTTTCACTTATCTGCACGTGGTATCGAAGTACCTACACACTCTACATTTTAAATGATAGCAAAATAATAAATCACCTACGTATGTATTGATAAACTAACTGCACCACGCCGCTTCGCTTACGTTGTTTTACAACTACTTGTCGTCATAAATATTATCCTCCTACCCTTATCCCAATTTTATTTAGGATCGGCGCGAGCATATTCTCTTCTACCAAACTCTTCTGTTTGTCGTGAAACTCTTCCTAGCCATTTATGTCTTTCATACAATCCATCCATCGTTTCTTTGATCGTCCATTATTAATTCATCCATCAATTTAGAGCTTAGAGCTTTTTTTCGATATTTTTCCTAAAAAGTAACTGGCAAATAGTTTAATCAAAATCGTTTAATAAAAGTTGTTTTAGACATTACTCAGAATAGAAAAATATTTTTGAAAATTAGAAAAGGCTATTATTTTACCATTTTGACAATACCGACATTTTATTTGTGTATCTCAATGACAAGCATGTATTTTTTTTTTTTTTTTAATTTATTCTTGGCCATAGATACAAGTCTTTCAGCCGAAAACATGGACAATTTTAAAATACTTCTAAATTACAAAGAAAAAATAATCTTATACCTACTTATTTGCTATACAATACTCTTAACTTAACACCTTTTTATATTTTTTCTACTGTGTTACATATATATTTATACAATGTCTTATAAAACTTCTTGTTGGCAAGTAGTTCCTGAATGTGGCGGGGAACACTTTGTTGAATTTCTTCGGATTCAAATTCATCATTAACATTACCTTCACATTCACATATTTCACTTACTAAAATTAAACGTTGGAAATTAAAATTAGCACATTTCAGAACAATATGATCCAGATCAGCAACTTCAGCATCACAGTATTTACATCGGCTATCGTTATATACATTTATTCTGTTCAAGTGAGCTGGCGTTAAACAGTGTCCTAATCGCATGCGAGTTATAGTTGTTATAAATCTTCTATTAATATATTCACAATTATTAAACCATGGTTTTATTCGTAATTCTTTTTGGATATCTGCATACCACTTGCCTTTATTCTCTAGGGTTAGTTTCCAGTAGTCATTCCACAATTTACGGTTGATCTCTTTGATGTGGCTGTGGTAATCGGAAAATGGAACCTTCACAAGCTCTGTCTGGTCATCATAATGTTCCCAATGTGTTGCAGCATCAGCAATTTCATTTCCGGGTATGCCACTGTGCGAAGGCACCCATACGAACTCTACTTTAATAAACTTATCCAGTAACTGTTTGGTCTTAACTCTAATTTCATATAATATATAATTAAGCTTAAAAGACATATTTACATTGTTTAAAGCAGATAGTACACTCTTAGAATCCGAAACTATGAGAATTGTATGTACATTATTTACAGAAATTGCATGTTGTAATGCACAATAAATAGCATAGCTTTCTGCAGTGAAAACGCTACATGCTGCATTTAATTTTATACATTTAGTAAAGTCCAGTTGTGGATCATAAAATGCTGCCCTTACATTATGATCTGTTTTAGAGCCATCTGTGTATATAATGTAATTATCTGGTTTATTATCAATAAACACTAAGAAATCAAATTTATTGTGCACTACATCTAAATGAACTGTAAAATTGTTTATTAAACTAGGAAAAGGAATTTTATACATAGGCCAAATATCATTAACAGCAATATCTTTTGAATTCTTATTTACATAGTAAAATATTGTTGTAATTCCAGGTAGACTTCCACCTACCAAGGAAGAAGCAGAAATATTGCATGAAATTGACTGAGAGACCCTGTGATCTACTACCAGTTTCTTATGTAAATGACTATTTGATGAAATGATCTTCAAGAAAAATCTCTCAGCCAACATCAACCTACGTAACATCAAGGGTGGTATGCATGTCTCAACTTCCAATGAGTTAATTGGTGTGGAACGCATGGCTCCACAAATAAGTCTCAGTCCCATATTTTGGATTACATCCAATTTTCTTAGTAAGGTGGTACTGGCATTCATATAAGCTAAACTGCTGTAATCAAAATGACTTCTTACTATACTTTTGTATAACATACTCATAACTTTGGGGTCAGATCCCCAAAAACTACCTGCTAAATAGCGCAATATGTTTATGCCATTCAGTGCTTTGCTACATATATGTTTGATATGATCATCAAACTTTAATTGATCATCAATAATAATCCCTAGGAATTTATGTTGTTTAACAATAGGAATTTCTACATTGTTGTACAAAATTTTCACATTAAAATTAGTGTTTCGATTTTTACTAACAATTAGAACCGAACTTTTTCCAGGACTTATTTCTAACTTAAGTTTATTGTGGTAATAGTAATACAATTGATTCAAAGCAGTATTTATTTTGACCTTAGCTATTTCTATATTTTGATGTATGCTATACAAAAGTAAGTCATCTGCAAATTGTAATATTTTAACATCTGGTACATTTACAAATTTTAATATTTCAGAGGTGTATAAATTATAAAGTAAAGGAGACAGAGTGGCTCCTTGCATTGTGCCCTTATTAACAGTCTTAGGGCCATGTAATTTATTGTTGTATTTTACAAACACAGTTCTATTGTTCAAAAAGTTGTAAAGCCATTTAAGTATATGACCTGGGATACCAATATCATGGGATATTTGAATAAGTTCCTCTATATTTACATTGTCAAAAGCCCCTTTTATGTCTAAAAATACACAAATTGCATTGGAGTGACTTAATTTAACCTGACCTATATCTGATAATAAAGAAACAAAGCTTTCAGAGCAACTTTTACCTTTTCTGAAGCCAAACTGAATAGAAGGGATTAAATTTTGTGATTCAACAAAATAATCTAGTCTTGTCTTTAACATATTTTCAAAAAGCTTACCTAAACAAGATGATAAAGAAATAGGTCTATAAGAAGATGCATCGTTTAAAGGTTTATTCGGTTTTAAAATTGGAATGACACATTGTGTCTTCCAAGGCTCTGGTATAGTTAATTCAAGCCATAATTTATTATAAATATTAAGTAATGTAGTCTGTGCATTTAAATGTAACTGTTTGATTAAAATGTAAGGTATATCATCCAATCCGGGTGTAGTATCTCTCCTAGACTTTAAAGATGTTTGTAATTCCTCCATAGTAAAATTGTTCTTGAGAAAAATATTTAAACTGTTATCTGTAGCATTTTTAAACAAATATTCAAGCCTACTCTCATCTGTTTCAGTAGAATCTGCTAAGTTATTTAAAAAACTGGGAACCCACTCATCATTGAAGTTTCGATTTCGATCAGTACCTATTTTTTTAAATCTTTTGATGTATCCCCATATTCTAGACACTGGTGTTAACCTATTAAAGCTACTGCATAAATTGTGCCAAGAAGAATTTCTTTCCTCCTGCAAAATTCTCCTTTTATTTGCATCTAACTTCTTGTACATAATCCAATTTTCTATATTTGGGTTAGAAAAATAATATTTTAGTGCATCTTTTGATTTTTCTACAGCTTCACTACATTTTTTATTCCACCATGGTACTGGCTTTCGTATAACTGTATTTGAAGCTAATTTTCGTTTCGGAATAGTTTTATCCTTTAAATCATGTAAAGTTTCTACAAACTTATTATATGAGTTGATAGGGGAATCTTTAATTAAATCAATATGAGAGAAACAAGTTTCTGATAAACTGTTATATTTGGACCAATCTGCTTTACTATAAATATATTTTTCTTGGTCCACAGGAGGAGACACGTCATATGCTGATGGTTTGATGTTAACGTCAAGCAATGTTGGAAGATGATAGCTACCCATAGGGTCATCATGAACATACCAGTTACATAAATGAGCGATTGAAGAGCTAACAAGGGCAAGATCAATAGCTGAGGCTTGTCTATTGGGATAAGGAACAGTTGTCGGTGATCCATCATTCAAAATACATAAGTCAAATTCATCAATAATATTAAGCAAACATCTACCTCTATTGTTATCACTCTGGCATCCAAAAGCTATGTTATGAGCATTAAAATCACCCATGATAATACAAGGTTTGGGTATATTATTGATTAGTTCCCTTAACTTTACTAAATCGAATCTGATACTTGGTGGACTATATACACAAAGTATTGCCATAGATCCATATTGTGTTTCAATAGTAATACATACATTTTGTATAGATTCTGAGAAGTGTGTGTGAATGACTTGGTACTTTAAACGATGACTAACCAAAATAGCTACTCCATTATGGGAATTCTGTGAATTTTTGTGAATTAAACTATATGAGCGAAAGTGGGGAATTATGGAAGTAGATTTGAACCACGTTTCGTTAAGTAGACAGACATCTATATTTTTTTCAATAAGTAAATTTTGTAAAAGGCTCTTTTTACTCTGCAAACTTTGTATATTGTACTGTAAAATATGTATGTAATTATCCATAAATTAAATTAAATTAGATAAAAATATTTCTTTTATTCTCTTATGTGTGAGAGGCCCATCAGAGTCACTCTTATTTCCTAAGGCTACCAACGATTTTACAATTGCATTTATAATTATATCATTATTTGCTATTTTGTTCATATCTAGGGCGTCATTTACTTTCGGTTTATCTGCGACTTTAGGTAAAGAAGGGAATGATTTATTAGTAAAGGTAGGGGGTGTGTTCACAACAGTGGCATATGATTGCTGCATTTGCTGTCTAAGGTATTTGGCTTTTCTTTCTTCTATTTTTTGTTTTTTAATGGGACATTCTCGAGAAATGGCAAGGTGATTACCTGAACAGTTTATGCATACAACTTCTTCGACATCACAATCTCGGTAGGAGTGGCGACCAGCACATGAAGAGCAGTGCTGTTCACCTCTGCAGACTTTTGCTGAGTGGTTAAATTTTAGGCATTTGTAACATTGTAGTAATGGTGGTATATAAGTTTTAACTTCATATCTGAACAGTTTAATATAGGCATACTGTGGTAAAGTTGTAGAGGCGAAAGTTACTGAAATAGTGTTTAGAGGCACGAGTTTACCTTCTACTTTCCTCATAAATCTTTTGACAGATACGACTTCGGCGTCGCACACCATACTTTTGTAAATCTCTTCGTTGGATAAGTCCTTCGGTACATACCTCAACACACCAACTCTTTCAGTGAGGTTTGATGGGATAAATGCTTTCATCTTATGTATCCATAAAAAGTCCTCCATTTTCAGGAAATTATTTGCTGCTGCAGCTTTTCGAAATGTAATCCCTATTTTATGAGCATTAATTCTATGAACCCCTATAACATCTTTCACCTGATCTGTGATCAGGTTGGTGAGTGTTATGGGGTTCTTGTTCCCTAACTTTTCATCTTCTGTGGATTGTACATAAACTGTGAACTCGGTGTTATTGTTTTCTATGAATAAACGCTTATAGTTAGGCTTCGTAAATATTTTATACTTATGCGAATCGGCATTCCCGCCTGAAGTGTGTATTCTTCTTCGCTTTTCTCCGGGTTCCGGCGGCGGTTCTTCACCGCCACTATGCACACTCATTCTTAGTTGTTTTAAGTACTTACTATGTTGACTTTTAAGGTATTTTATCAATAGTTTTTTATTAATTCAAAAATTTATAAAACAAATTTGCCGCCTTGTTTGACTTCCCGCCAAAAAGTCCGACAAGCATGTATTAATACTGGTATGTAATGTACACAATAAAGTGATAATAAGGCAATTTTCACTTATGTAACCTTATCCTCATTGCTGCAGTGTTATCTGCATTATGGTTGTTCTGCCGAATAAATGAAGCTATAAATAATTTATTGCCAACTGTTTTCGTTGCACAAAATAAGCAATGTAATTGTTACAATTATTTCAAGTTAGGTCATACGGATTTAAAAAAGGAAAATCGGTACTGAAAACATTGTTTGGCATACCTATATACATACTCAGTTGTTACTATTAGTAGTTTTTTATGTTTATTTAATCTTACTCACTAGATCCTGAAAGTATCATTTTTAACCAAACTAACTAACTCTAACACCTACATTTGTATGGATAAGCTATTAGACACAACAGAACGCGTACCTACTTACTGGCAGCTTGGCCCTCATACCTACAACCTTCATACCACAAGACTCCTCCTGACATTGACATTTCTACTAACATGGTCACCCCAAAAACCGTTGTCCCTCACGACTTCAGTTACGTGGCCACCCTCACGTGGAAGGTCACGCCAGGTGGCAGACACAGCCAGGCCATAGTGGCCTTTACGTCGTTTTTTGTCTCGGAATCTGGATGGACTACTTTCGAAAACGTGAGGTGACCCAAATTTTTGTGCCTGACGTGTAATGTAAATCAATACGTGCATGTTTGACTTTGATATTGTTTTAAGTGGTTTGGGGTACCGCAGATTTTTTTGGTTGCTTTCGAGGATTTTAGAACTGCAATTATTTCACCAATTCAAATCTATATCTACGCCAATTCTTATTCCTGTGCTGATCTAAAGGTCTACACCAATTCCTATCCCTATGCTGTAAAATTGCGTAAGTAAGGTCGAATACAAAGTAAGTATACCAATCTACTGAAAAAGCGTTCCTTCTTAGGCTTTGTGGAAAATAAATGGTAAGTAATAATAGTGTAATTTACTCCACTTCTATCAAATCTCTCTATCGCTTTAAGGTTGGCTGTAAGAGAACCCAATTCTGAGTTAAGCTCGCCGTTGTACATAAACGTCTACGACCCAAAATATTAAAGATATTAATATAAGTGCTAAAGCTACTTCACTGAAACTGTCTATCCATAAATAATAATTATTCTGAAACCGATTGACTTATATGATAACTAAAATGTGGTTATATTAAGTAGTTCTCGTCAATATTGAGCTAGCACATGATTCATAATAACCAATGGCGTAATAGTGAACTGTAACAAATTTTACACACTTGGTACTTACTAATACATCATTGCTACACACTACACGCAGAAACTGGGATATTCATGAGGTGTGTCACTGCGCAGTTTCGCGTAGCTCTCGGATATAGGTACTAAGACTTCTAAATTAATTTTCCTTATTAAAAGAAAAGAAGGAAACTAAAGTTCTAGAAGTATGTAAACAAAAGCTCAACTTTCACAATTATTGAGTAGGTACCACAAGCACAAGTAAAAGCATAGATGGAAGAGAGGTAAACCTCTCTATGCTTTTCCAAAAAATTACCGAACAGGTAAACTAGAGGTAGGTAGTACCTTTTCAGGAGACTTTCTTTTTTAAAGATTATAATTTAAATCGCTCTCTACAGGTACTGATTTTGTCGTGTTGCAGAACAGTATAAATAAATGATTGAAAATTGCAGTGTACCACAAAGAACTTTTTATAATTCATAAACCAATGACGAAAGTCTAATTACTTAATCATTTAAGTCTTAAACCATTATTCACGCGATTTGCCATTGCTCATGGAATACCCAAGTGCTGACTTGCACCTGACATGACCCAAGTACAGCCGCAGGGTTAACACAATTAATTTAATATTATACCTACAATAAAAATTAAGCACACACCTAGTAAGGTTTTGTAAGACATACTTTAACACGTAAACTGGTTTATTTTAATTGATTTTGTACATCGGTTTATTTATGGCAATACTGGAGTATGCGAGTGAAATATTGAATATTTATTTTGGTCTTTCAATTATAGGATTGTGTTGCGATATAGTAGCATATAATTTATAGGGACAAATCCATTTTTTTGTATGAAATGCACAAAGATAAAGTGATACAGCCAAAAACTTGTGACTAGCCTAGGTACAGGTTATATAAATATGAGGATGCTGTTTTTTTAAACTTCCTTCACCAAAAAATCTTAATTGCTAACTAACAAATAATAGGTAAACTTTAATCTACATATAAATCGGTCTATTAAATAGTGCTATATCCATATCTTTAAACCGTTTTCCTAACACATTTTGCTCACTATCAGTTCTATCGGTAATACGGCGATTAAGCTGCCGGACGCCATGATGCAACCAAACATAGGCTTTTAACTGAAAATAATACAGATTAAAGCTAGGTGTGGCCCTTACCTCATAATAATGATGTCATTATGGTTAATGTATGGTATGTATGTGCGTCAACTATTGGCCAAGCATCGGAATTGCTCCATAACATAATGTCTGTAATTAAACACATACGTTTTAGGTCAAATAGATGTAAATATCTGTAGGCCTCGGGGGTGGACAATTGACAAACTTTGACGTCTATTCGCATATCGACGACGTAGCTATAAAATTCTTACGGAATTTCTGTCCCCTAAGAAGACCCACTGACCGCTGATCTTATCCACAAAGGCCGTAAAGATGAGCAAGAAATCAAGATAACTTCGCCTACAATATGTTTTGTAAATAGAAGCAACAACTGCATTAAAAACTTCTTTATCAATACGTCACAGCGGGGCAGCTACGAACCTCCTTGCATCACCCCGCAACGGTCAAAAGCATCCTGCCTGCACCCAATTCTACGCTCCAATTACTAAAAAAACAGCCCTATATAAATATAGGGCAAGCAACATAGAATAAAAAAAGAAACTACCAGATTAGCAGCAACTCCTAAAAACAATACACTACAAATATTTTGACACCACATTACCATACGAAAGTAAAACGCATTGTTCAGAAACTTACATCATGACGTGGAAATATGCTAATTATCACGTGGAGTCACAGTTACGTTACTCAAGTATAACTCGAGAAGTTGAATCGATTCCGGGAATACCTTGTGATCGGTCTCGTTATCGATATAAAGCTAGTGATTAACGTTTCGTAAAGTGGGGTTTCCCTAACAGGACTGACCTCCTGAGGAAGGAAATCTTAGCAATTATATTTTCTGTCCTCATTTAAAACTGTTTCAAAAGTAAACTGAAACTAGTGATTACTTACACTGCACAGTTTAAGTAAGTCTCCTAATTTGGGTAATCCATTTAAATCCATTAAAATATGTCATCACAATGTTTAAAATTAAGCAGACTGTAACAAAAATATTTTAATATCATCACAGTCTCTTCTGCTTGTTCGCCCCTCTTGTTATTTTGTCTCGATCCTTCGTTCCTGACTCCATAGTCAAGTCGAGATTGGTCTTACCGTTTTGACTAAAGATCCTCATTACAAGATAGAGCATCGAAAACCGCATAGGCGTTTGTCAACGATCTTTCATTAAACCACAACATTATTTCAAGTTTAATCCTGATTAAAGCAACATTATCTGTACTCGCAATGTAAGTACCATTTCGTACACACACCTATGTGATGTTGCAATTCGGCACATGTTATGAATTTCTTGAATAGATAGTGTTTCTATGCGATCTTGTCACTTAAAGTGGAACGGTGTTGCAAATCGCAAGTGTGCTCTAAGCCAGCCGGTTATGTGGATGGTGTAAGGCTTAAGAAATCGCAGGTGCAAAAAATAATGAGTATTACAAAGCATTATAAACATGTAGATAGGTATTTATCCCTTTATCTAGACGACTTTATTTATTGTCTCGCATTTATTTAAAAATCTTTATTGTACAGTTTTGAAATGTGTAAGTGCCTAAGGAAAAATAAAGTCGATCAGAATACAATGCATAGGTATGTCTTATGTTAAAACAAGCTGTTTACTGCCTCTATATCAGTTCATCTGATCATCTAAGACCTACGGTGCCACAGACACAGAAACATACATAGCGAGCATATTTAGAACGCCCTCTATATTTGGAGAGCAGCTAAGAAAGTCAAAGCTTACCATTTGAATAAGCTCGCAGTACCTAACTTGCACCACACATTATGATTTACCTAATCCATTATACAGAAGTGCAGTATGTAATTAGACTGTAGATAATCCAAGGCTAATTATTCAAGACACTATGTTTTGACGGGGTAACAACACGTGCAGGGGTGAATTGATTGATATTTGAATTAATTTAGCCAATCAGCTGTGATAATGCTAGTTGATAATTAGAGAAAATGTCAGTGCCTATCAGTTGCCGGCTTTTGAAGATCAAGGCCTGTTAATTTACATTGGTAAGCTACTTGAATTTGGGAGTTGACATTAAGCTTTAGCATTGGGATCTTTTTGGTCGTGGTAAATCATTAGATAAACCTTCACGCTGTGGGTACATTAGAAGAGACAGACTTTCGTCAGACTTTGGCGATTAAAACTAGCTTTGTTCCTTCTTAAACGCTTTTATCTACGAGAGCCACGGTAATTCTTTTGAATTATTCTAAGGCTGGAAACACTGCTCTGCTCTATCAATGCAAGTCTATGAACGCGCACACAGCTACGCTGACGGTACGCGCTTGATTTGGTATGTGATTTGGTCTCGACGTACGGTCAGCACTGACCGTCGTGGGTCGAGCACTGTTTCCAGCCTAAAGCTCAACGAGATAAGCAACATATAACCCCACACCAATAAAAGAATAACACTGATTTACTTTTGCTTTTTCAATCGCAATTCGTATCAGAACTTACTCAATAAATACCCAACCAAGGTGTGAATGATCTTTTCGCCCTTTTAATACGACAAATTACCCTTTTTGACCCGCATTCTTAAACACACATTAATACAATTTAAATGATAACTTATTACTTAACAATATTTTCTGCTCAATATAAAGGCACGCAAATAACTGTTGACAAATAAGTTGGGCGGTAACTATTTGACTCGATGACGAAGGTGCAAGCGCAGTCGGTTGCAAGCAGAATGTCAACTGCATGTCATAGGTTAGGTCATATAGGCATTGCTTAAAAATAACTCATATTTTGGTAAGGTGGGGTGGGGCAAAATGGAAAATGGAGTAAAATTAAATGTCGCATCTTGACCAGATTTTCATTCAGACAACATTCTCAAAATTGCTATTTCATTACGAGCAGGAGTATTTGCCGCTCTATGTTGCATAGGTAGATTGTACCTAGTTATTTTCAGGAATCACGATCCATTACATAAGAATAATTTTCTTTTATAAAACAACCTGTTTAAATTCTTAACAAGAAAAAAAGTTAAAATTTTTGCTTCATGATATCCAAAAATACCCACAGCACATGAACTTGCGACTTCTAAATGTCAATGCTGACAAGTGCGCATACTTAGGTTTAATAAGATTACAGGTTCAGGTTTCCATTGAAGGACTCGTCCAAATGTGGCCTCCGACGAATATGGACAAGGCTGCTTATTCCGGGTAATCACTCATCAATCTAATCCTTCAAAAACACCGCCTATCATAAACAAGACATCTATGTATGTAATAGACTAGCCGTCTTCCCGCGGTTTTACCCGCGTCCCATGGGAACTATAGCCCGTACCGGGGTAAAATATAGCCAATGTTACTTGGGAAGAGTGTAGCTTTCCAACAGTGAAAAAATTGTCGAAATCGGTTCAATATTTTCGGAGCTTTTAGGACAAACAAACAAACAAAAAAAAGTTTCTTCTATGATATTAGTCCGGATTATTACTCTTGTTACATCAACTTTGCATATTAGACCCATTTGGTGAAACAAGCCCACCTTGCTATTCGATATAAATTATTATTGTAAGTAATCGATTTGCGCCTCACACCGACTCGATTATTCGATATGGAGTACAACCTTGATTACAGACTTAAATTTAATGGCGACGCCTACAGAACCAGATCATTGAACGTAAATGTGAAACTCATGTTAATTATAAATATGACTTAATTTACTTGTTTATGAAGTTCACGGTATGACGTAGCACAAGGCTTATTACTTGCTCTCACATTTTTGCACTGGGTCGCTTCCAACCGGTCCTTTTGAAAATAAATGCAGTTGATGTCCTGTGAATTAATTTAGGTCAGTCCTCTGGGATTCCTGTGGAAAAACAGAAAAGGTTAAGGTTCTATCCCTACGAAAGTTAAAAAAAATTGTCAAATCAAGTCAAGCTCAAAAATACTTATATCAGCCAAACCTTTCTTTCAGTTAGAGTTACCATTTTTCGCGATCAACATTTCCTATATTATAAAACAAAAGTTTTGGACCTACAAGTTTCTTACCGTACAGGTAATTTTAACCAGTACAAAAACTAAGATCATTTTCAGGAATCACGTAGGAGGACAGTCTAGCCCATTCAACATTTTAAATCAAGATGTCTGTCACAGATTATACACATATTGCGCAATCGTACGAGCGATGACCGCTACCGTTTTACTATCTCACCTTACATACAGGTACGTATATGTACAACTAAGTAAGAAGGTAGGTACATATGTACAATGGTACATATAGAACAATGGCCGCAGCTGTATTCCCACGTTGAAACGGATGTGGGCGGCAGACCTTGAAGAAATATGTATCAGAAATTAAAAGAACTCCGAGCAGATAACGTTACAAGGATCCGGGAACGTATTGTTAAATTCACGATGCAGTTCTTATTTCGATTTTAATTAAATAAGCAACATGCATAGATTATAAATGTCATCGGTAGTGAGCTTGTAGATGACTTGTAGCAAATAGTCTGTGGTAATTTTTCACAAAAAAAAAACTGATTTGGCGCGAAAGTCAATGGATGTCCTCATGTATGTGAGTCAAGTTGTGTATTAATTACTTTGGTATTTAATTAATGTCACAGTAATTATAATTACTGTAATAATTATTAATAGCTTGGGCATGTAATATTTTTATAATAATGTCAAATTCTTAATATGATACGTAGGTAAACAAAAGCTACCAAGGCCGAGCCTCCCCTGTTGTCGAAGGTTTGGAGGATATTGAGTAGTTATGTGATTCTCCACTTAGAAAGAGATACTTATAAGTCCCTAAGTTTGTACAGCAGAAAAGTACTTTGTGCTTAGAAATTAATAGGAAAAACGTTATGCCAAGAGTCCCACTTAACCATACATATTTATAAGAAGTTTTATTAGACAACTTGCATTCTATAAGGGATTGGTTGATGTGAAGTCAAGATTGATGACTCAGCAATAATCAGTGTATGGTCAAAAGTCAAAATACATCCTACAATGGTAGATAACATTTTGAGTAGATGCCAGGGGCCCGATTCTCCTAAGTTAATATTGTCAAAATCGAATAGAAATTGAATCGCAATCTGATCGCAATAGCAGTTTTAACCTTATCGGGCATTCTGCTACTAATATAAGACCAATCGTATTCCAATGACATTCGATTGGTTTGCGATTGGTCTGCTATTTTGATGATTTTGGTCTATACGGTTGTTTGCTGTACAATCATTTTGCAATCGTAAATCATATGCAGACAAAATGATTCATTATTGAATGACAGAAAAGGATAAAAACGTTTATTTCAAAGAAAAAATTGCGGAATGCCACATGCGCTTCAATCGTAATCGAGTCGGGATTGAATCTCAGTCGAACCGAGTCGAACGTGAATCGTATGTCGCTTAAGTAAAATTAGGAGAATCGGGCCCCAGACTGTGACTCAGAATTCGTGCCTTACAGTAACTAAACTTTTTGACTGTCAATCAAATATCATGATATTTGAAATATCTATAGATATAGGTAGTTTTTAATTATAGGTATCGTTTAGAAGTTTGTAAGTCCGAATTTGAACCTGCTTTAAAACAATAGGTCTCGGAAGAGGTCATGAATAAAACAAAACTTCTCTTGAAAATTATTGCTAGATATGCTATACTTGAAGGTGATACCATAAATCACGCCCATTGAACCTCCAAACTTCTTTCAAAGCTGAATGCATTTAAATCAGGAGCCCGATTCTCCTAATTTTACTTAAGCAACACAACATACGGTTCACGTTCGACTGCGATCCAATCCCGACTCGATTACAATTGAAACGTGTGTGGCATTCCGCTATTTTTTCTTTGAACTAAACGTTTTTATCCTTTTCTGTCATTCAATAATGAATCATTTTGTCTGCAAATGATTTACGATTGCAATATGATTGCAGAGCAAATTACCTTGTAGACCAAAAAATAGCAGACAAATCGCAAACCCATCGAATGTCGTTGGAATACGATTGGTCTTATTTTAGTAGCAGAATGCCCGATAAGGTTAAAACTGCTATTGCGATCATATTGCGAGTCGATTTCTATTCGATTTTGACAATATTAACTTAGGAGAATCGGGCCCCTGCTACAGTTCAACCAAGGTAAGGATCTAACCACGTTAGTCAAAGCAACCAAAAAGTGCACTATGAAAATAAACCAATTAAAAAGAAACAATAACATTTCATTCTGACAATAGCAAATTGCACACTTGTAACAAAATGACAGATACACTAACAAACTCATAATGGTGTTAGTTAGACAACTAGATATTAATATTATCTTAAATCTACAGATGTCGCGTGGGCGTTCAATGGCGGTCATTCGAAACCTTTTGTTTTAGACAACGAGGGTCAATGGATGATAGATTGAAGATATTTTTGATTACCATTTATGTTAAATAGTAGAGTACAGGTAGGTGTACCTATCAAATAATATGACCTACATCAAACCACTTAGATACCTACTCATAATAAGACTTGATCTGAAATACACTTTGTGGAAATGTCGTGCGTGATAGCTTTTTGTATAAAGCGAAGAAAATGCCTGCGTCTTAATTGTCACATGCATGCATAAGACCATTGTTTAAGAAGTTTTGAGTTATTTAAAATGTTATACCTACTTATGTTTGTGATGTGGCAGTACTCTTGAAATAAATAAATAAAGAATCGAAACTGGTTACTATATACCTTTTCGTATATTATTTTACTTTTCATAAGTCTCTGCCCAACACTAAAAATTAATGGAACTAAAATAGAAGTCTGAATTATACATATGCTCTTTAGATCTCAAGCCGACTGACAAATGATTAAGTGCAATCAGGTTTGAATTTCAGTGCAATATAAACTAGAACAGGCGGGTCACGAAACTGCAAGGTTGCTATCTGATATCATAGATTTGGACGTGTTCATTTGTTTAATCTGTAAGTAATATGTAATATGTTCTCGGGGAATGACTAGAATTTATTGTTTCATACAACTGCAGCTATAATTAATAAAAATTACTAAGTTTAAAAATTGGAATACCTACTTATTTTTTTGCAAAAAATTTACAAAAGTTGTTTGGAGACTGGTTCCATATTAGACAAAGGCTGTATATTGGATGGTAATAGGGTGTTTACCCATACGTAAATTTGATGTACATAGAAGTAAACGAAAAGCTGTAATATAAACTTAGTTGAATAGTAATTTTGGTCGCGGTGTCATTTTGATCGGTCCGTGTCGCTGGCTGGAAAGGATAAATAAACTTTTTATCCTATTTAATTAGAAGCTCAGTGGAGTAAACTAACGGTGAAGCTTACTTCATTAGCTTCTAATTATATTGTAGATTAGCCATTGAAGTTGTTTTCTATAAGCTCCTGAAGCGCATGCCTAGTCAGGGAAAAGAGATTTTACTTCCCCTTTTTTACAAAACCAGTATATTTACCATTGCAAAATAAACTCCTTAAGACCTTTAGAAAGCTTGTCAAACATGACACATAGTCGGCTAATATTTTTGCGCGCAAAGGCCACTAATACCACATATGTGACCCGACCTGAAGGCCACGCGTCGGCCTTGCGCGGGCGCAGATAAGCGCGATATGATCGACACCGATCTAGATCGCCCGATACCGTTGTGCAACTAGTCACTGCTTAGGGTGTTTATACACTGCTACTCTAAATCGCAAAAAATTATTCAGTTCTTAATTGGCTAAAAGATATAGGCATGTGCACGGAGTCTCGGGTGGGATTCTTTCCTGGGTAGGGCCGACGTCCCAAATTAAAAGTTCTTAAAAGCCGTGGGTTTTTAAGAACTTTTCACAAAGCGGCCCAGAGTCTACACCCTTGCATAGAAGAACAGTCAGTGTACACAATAAAATATCAGTTAGTCAGTGTCCATATTTTCTCACAATTTAGAGAAACGCATTCTTAAGAATCATATTCTCGATTCATATCAAAACAATTTGCGACTGTACCTACCAAGACGGTATATCATTGCAAAAAATATCGCATTGTACAAACCGCCTTAAAATTTCGCTAAGCTGCTCATTTGTTTCATTAATACGTTGATCATATCAGTTACTATTGTTGTTTTTTACACTAGAATAAGCTCACAGTTGTTACTTCTGACGCAACTATTGTGGGTTAATTTTTTAATAGAGTGCCGCTAACTCGATTATTGTTATCTTTGCAATCTTGATAGTGCGATTATTAATATAGTAGGTGCTTATACTAGGAGTTATTTTGTAATAGCTTATGCATTTTAAGTAAGAATGATATGTTGATGGTAAATGCTGGTGTGATTTCTTAGAAATGTGTCGTGCTATAAGAGTATATATAGAATGTGAATATTTTACTTTGCATTTGCATATTTATAAAAAATATACTTCTATCGTTGATAACCAGAAAGTGCATAAAACAATCTACATTTTATTTTTAACCATTACACGCAAATGCGCTTCATTCAGTTAAAAGCATTTAGTTCTTGTACCAAGGTCTCGGAAAATGTCTCAAGTTTTACTTAAAGTTACGTTTTTATTATTTTGATAGCTCATGACCTACAATATTACCGGTTAGACCGGCCTACTAGTTCATGTACTAGACTAGTTGAATAGAAGTGCAACATTCTTGTATTTTGAATAAATAAAACTAGAATTTTACAATAAATAATTTATTACGTATTGATAAACAATGTCTTTCTATTTAACACTTAAATAATAACCTCTATAAATGCTGCTATCACTACGCTGATAAGGCTTATTGTACAAAACTAAATATTTTTTAAAAATATTATTCCAAATTGATAGACCACTGGCTGAACAGAGAATATGACAGGAGTGATTATGAAAAAAAAAAACACTCGAAAACTTTTATAAAGTCTTCAAGCTACTTTCGAGAGCACACACGAGAATATATTCCATTCAATAACTAATACTATGTATTTATGATTTTTTTATCCTAAAGTAATACAATATCTTCATTTAAAAACTTCGTTGCATACCCTAACTAATGACTTGACCGCCATAACATAAAAAAATATACAAACTCCTTACTCAAATACTATAATGCCTTACATAAAACCTCTTTTATGAACCGACTTCCCAAAAAGGAGGAGGTTATTTATATATCAATTCAAGAGCCATCTTGATTCTGTAACTGCTTCAATTGCTTAAGTACGGTGTCGAGCAACTTCCTTCTGTCTCTCTCATTCTTCTTCAAGACGGAGAAGACAGAAGACTTCTGTTCCGCTTCTTTCAGCTTCTCGAGTAGTGTGGCGGCGTCGCGGGGCGTCACCAGTGAATACTTGCCTCCGTCGATGCCTATGTCGTGGAGGTAGGATGACCAGTCCCAACCTGTTATTAGGTCTAGGAGTTGCCTGCAAAGAAGATGTAATGTTAACATCAGTGGTATAGCGAAAAATGAAGTTTTAACTCGGAATAACAGCCAAAAATTTTGATATAAAATAAACTTTCAACATTTTTCTGCATCAAGTTCTCAAAATATTCGAGAAACTCCCATCTTTGATCAGCAATTGGTCTGATACTAAACCCTTGGGTTTCAGGGAAATCTCGTCTCTTTCGTAGTCTGACGGAATTCCCTACCTCTAGGTTGAAAAATATTCTACAAACATTCCTTGGTGTGCCTGTTTTTGTCCCCGACCTGTACAACGTCTAAATAATCTCCAAAAATAAAGTCATATGGAATAAATGACTTATTTTTATTACCTCAAGCTCGCAAAATGTTCTAGCAGCTCTCCCTCCTTGAGCCCCGGCACGGGTTCCCCCGCAGCGAACTGCTCGCACTGTATCACGTCCAGGTTCAGCTGGTCCAACGCTCCGGAGGATATCTGCTTGACGGCAGGGTCGAGGAGTAGCGCTCGGAGACGGGTGGCGATGCGGTTGGTAGCCGCTCTGACTGCTGCTACCCTGGTGCGTTAAATTGGAAAACGTTGTGTCAAATATTGTGTAAAAAAGTGGATATTAGGAGTTTCCCGGGGAATACATATAGCTTTCGCTAAGGGGAAGTAATTCATAAAAAAATGGGGAAAGGTCCTGAGACTGGATTTTTGAGAGTTGACTAATGGCTCAATTGTACTTGGCTGCATACTAATGGACAAATATTGAGACATTTAAGGGTTACTTAAGCCGTCCCTTAGTGCAGAATTTCTATGAGAATCTGTCACTTAGGAGTGGCTTAAGTAATCATTAAATGTATCTGAGTGCGGGGGTAAGAGGTACAACTGGCAAAAAAAGGATAGCAAGCAAATTAAATACAGTTGGTTTTTATTTTCCCTTAAATACCATTTTTAGAGAATGTTGGAAAACTTCTAAAGAGGAAGACGAAACATTTATAATTGTACCGACATTACCCAGCTTATAAATTAAATAGTTACATACCTCGCTCTCTCAGGCAGTTGTTCGAGTGACGTGAGAACACCCGACAAATAGCTGAGCATGTCCGTCACGAATGAAGACGCCTGACCAGTTGGCTCCACTGAAATATACGGAATTATGTTATTTTTTTAATGAAATTGATTTTTTTCGTTTTTGTTCTGAAATCATTTGGATCCCATAGTAAATTATGTAAATGACGATTTCTCCTATCTTCACAAAACAAGTATTTTAATCATTCTGCTATAGTTCGGCCATTCAGAGAATGCGTTCCTGACACGTCGCGATTGAACTGACGACGTAACTTTGCAATGGCGTTGCAGTTACGATAAAAATATTTTTGCTGGTTGTTTACCGTTTTAACAATTGAGGAGCATTAAAACAACATTATTATATCAATAATCAATGAATGTTATTACGTCGTCAGTTCAATCGCGACGTGTCAGGAACGCATTCTCTGAATGGCCGAACTATAATAATAATTAAATATTTCTTTTGTTTAAATGTATGAAATAAATGGGATAATTTTTATCCTACACAAATATATAAAAAAGGTAAGTTATCTTACCCAGTAGCCAGTCGTAGTTTTCGAGGTCAAGGAACTCGTCCACCTTCTTCTCGAGTTTGTCGCAAATCTGTTGTTCAGCGTCATCGCGAGCTGCTTGGAACATACTGCCCGCCGTCTATGGAATAAAATGAACAATGCTCCATAAATATGTATGTTCTTATTTAATAATGGTACCTCATTAACGGAACGGAAAATACGTAAGATACCTTAACCCTGGGGCATTTACTACGCAGATGTACCATTTTTTGTACATGGCGTTTAAAATAAATAACTAAGACATACAGTTTCTGAAGTGGAGTTGAAACTGAATTTTGGGAGTAAATTGAGCGCGTCAAATAAATGGGAGTCTGCTTGCGTTCTGTCAAAAATCTCTGCCATAATATGATCTCTTTATACATGTAACACACGTCAGCAAGTGAAATGAGAAAGAATCAAGTTATGGGTATCTTACCTGCGTAGTAACTAGTTCGGAACCAGTGATGTTGCTGATGAACTCGTACAGACATAATGTAGCGCCTTCCAAGTACTGCGTGTCCACGATTATCTGAAAGAATGTTTATGTCATCAATATAAATAATAGGGATTTTTTTGATTAAATGTAATATTAAATCTTTTAGTTTATCACATTACATCTTTACAATTTTGTCTATATTCCTGACACTATACATTGGTTGGAACATCATATATAAATATATTGATATTTACCTGCACCAACTGCATAAGCGGCAGTGGTCTTCTAAACAGCGCAGACAGGCAGCCAGTAAAAGACCTGCTCAGCAACAGCGAGGCGGAATGTCTCGCGGCCGCGGCTCTACGCCCGCCGCCCAGGCCTAGGCCTGCTGAGTACTTCAGCCACGCGTATATAAACTCCTTCACTTGCACGTACACTGCAGGGACTATAGATGAGAATGGGAACCTAGGAAGTGTGAAATAACAATGTATTTAAGTATAGTTCAGATTTGTATGCCAAAACATAGATACATATGTAGTTTAAAAAATTCTTTACACAGAAAAATGGAATAAACACAGAACATATTTTTTAGGACACGAGTGCTAATATCTTCTCTAACATAATATCATATCATGATATCTAAACTATACCTACAATCTACATATACATAGATCAAATGACTTACTTTCTCGGGAACGGCTGAGTCTCCAATTCATCACCATCATACGGGAACGTATCCATCACACCCTCATACTGGTCTTGTGTCTCCACCTGTACACATAATAATCTTGTGTGTAAAAACTGTTAGATACTATATTAGTAGTTGGCGCGGTCGGTCAGAGGATGGGTGACCATCATGTCATGGGTATCGACTGGCAATTGAACGTCTTTGGTAGCCATTACTAGTTCATTTGGTGGTCAAAAGCCAGAAAGTTTGACAACCAATGTGAGCAAATGTGGGTACTGGGTTGCCCAGTTAACCGGATTGAAGAGGTCAGATAGACACTCACTCTATGTGAAACACTGGTATTCAGCTGCATTTGGTTAGACTGGAAGCCGACACCAACATTTAAGTGGGTAGTATTTTTAATTAAATGCATCGAATATAGTGTATACAGTACAAACCTCAATAGGCAAGAAGGATGCGTTATCCAGTATATCCCGGAAGACGACCACCCATCTCTGCATCAGCACCTCAGTGTAGTGTTCCGCCATCTCTTGCAGTAACGTCGGCAGTGGATCCGTCGGCAAGCCATAACATCTGATAAATGAGAACATATAAACATTTATAAAATCGTGTTTTATTCATTTTGAGAACTGTCAGCCAAGCTTTATTTTAAAAAATACTTTCTAAATTAAAAAACCGGCCAATAGCGATACGAACTCGAGCTAGAAGGCTTCCATTCCATTCTTACATTTGTACGAACAAAGAATCGTGTGTCTACAGCGGCAATAATAATTATTGTCGCCACTATATGTTTGTATGTGTTTGTGTAGGACACGTTCGTGATTCTAATACATCATCATCTGTGAAAATTTCCTCTGTCTTACTGACAAACAGACAGCGATGTAATAGTAATTGGATCCCGTTTAATCCTTTGCGTATGGAACCCCCCAAAACAACCCATACATAAAATAATAACCACTATACATACAAAAAAAAATACTCACTTCAGCGTATTAATAAAAAGCACAATCTGGTGCTTAATACTCAGCATCAGCGTAGGATCAGTTATCAAGGACGTGTTAGTCCTCAGTGTCGCAGCCACTTTGGTCACCGACATCCCCCACATATCCAGAAGCCAGTCCTTGGAGACCAGACCTGAGCCTGCACTGAGGAGGTATTCCTCGAGGATGAAGAAGCCTAGAACGGCGTTGAGGTAGTTCTTGACTCCTTGGGTAGAGTCGTGAAGGTTTGCGGAGGCTGGTATGAGGACCAAACGGGCTTGTTGTTTGCGTTGTGCTCTGTTGAATGGAAAAAAATATATTTATGTGGCGAATGCATGAGTGAAGACTTTTTGTGATTAGCTACGAAATGTTGTGAGAAAGTATAGACTGCTGCTTCTTACTTAGCCATATATCACTCTCAGTGACAGAAATAAGTAAGTTTTTCTAAGTATTTTAGAGTTGTATTCTCAACTTTTTTTTACAGCCTTTTATGAACTCTCCTACAAATGAGCAAACATACAATAGAAAAATAACAATCAATAAACTTTCACAGTTTGTTAGGGTCTCTCCAAACTTGATAGCATGTACATGCGCATACCTGTGCACGGAAGATAGTTGCGAGCCGCCATTAAGTTTGGCACGATCCTCAAAACATGGGTGAAACAATCCAAATTACCAAATATTTATTTTTATTTATTTATTTATTTAAAAATACTTCTTGCACACATAGTACAATGGCGGACTTAACGCCTTAGGCGTTCTCTACCAGTCTACCTTTGGGTGGCGGAGAGAAAGCGTTGGTAGGTGCAAACAAATCTGAAAAACTAGTGTGAAACATATACCTACATATATTACAATACACAAATAAATTAATAATAATATATATGTATATATATAACTATATAAATATGTACACTACAAACAATACTAATAACATATTAAGAAAGTTAATTTGAAACTGACTATTTATGTTTCTGCCAATCTGTCTATTTATGTGACTATTTATGTTCTATTTACCTGTAATACTGTATGAAGTCGTTCTTAGCTCCCAACACGCTGTGTATATGTAGGCAGCGGTGAAGTGGACTGAAGTCCACTAGCTCGTGTGGGCATTGAGGTCCCGTCGTGTCTTTAGCTGACATGCCCAGTACTGCCATGTCTGGGAAAATAAATACATATACAGAAAAATAACTATGGGACTAATATGTAAAAAAAAAAAAGTTTTTTTGGGTTTGCCAGACACAGTACTCTATTTAAGTAGGCGCTAACTCAATAGACAGACTCAATCTTGATATGTATTTCTATTTAGAAGTCTTAGTTAATACAATGATAATCAATTTTTGTTTAAAATAATGGATTCACCATTATTTTAAACAAAAAGTCCCAGAAAAAAATTGTCCTACCTTTCTTGTTTTTGACAATGCTAGCTAAGCTTCTTCCCAGCATTTCTTGTGTCTGTTTCAAAGCCATTGCTCCCACCTACAAAAAAAATTACATGAATCAACAACTGAATGACTTTTTTTTTTGCTTATCAACTGCCTTTTATAGCAGAGCTTTTATCCAGACAGACAGTCTAGCTAGAGTCTATATAGACTGAATCTGTATTCATTTAAATCAGTTTAGTAGTTTTTGCGACAGACCGACACTTGCGCATTTTGTAATACATAAGGATCTTGCAATATAAATCTTCTATCGCTCAAGCGGAAATGTGTAAAATCCCAAAAAAAAACAATAGCTAGAAAACCAGAAAAAAAAAATGGAACATGCATGGCCTGTCTTTGTACATTATGGATCTTGATTTTGCCACCATCACCTTGTATACAAACATAACACAACTGACCTGCGGACTAAGCTTCCGTATATTCTCAAGGAAGTCCCTAAGGTCTGCCATGGAGGCATCCTGTATGGCTTGCCTCAGCCGCGGTATGTCTGCCGAGATCTGAGCACACCACTTATACGGCCCCACTCGTGGTAACAGCACGTGTTCTAATTGTTCCAGAGTTTTTAAAGCTGGGTAATATCTGTGAAGAGTGGAACGTAATACAGTAACATAAAAAAAAGAAAATAAACACTAATTAACAATAATTGGACGTAGTTATGCAGAAACGTTCCAACCCACAAGTCACCCGAAATCGAGTTATTGTGATTGAACAGCCTAAAATTTAGCATATGGTTATCTAAACTCAATATAATTCAACAATAAAACCTCTAGTACCTTTACTAGTTAGAATAAAAAGAATACAACTGAAACGCGTAAATGCTTATATCTCAAATTCAAGTTTAATTTGAGATATAAGCATTTACGCGTACAGTGGGTTGGAACGTTTCTGCATAACTACGTCCAATTGTAGTTTTTTTGAGATGTATGTTAATGAAATGGCTCAATACCAGAGACAACAACATCCACATTCTAAGGGAATTAAGTGCACCCAGATAAAAAGGAGCCATTTCTATCACCCACCAGATAACAAAAATCCAGGTCCAATTATTTTTTTTTTTGTGACAGATAGGCCATTAATCAAAAAAGGGTATGGACAAATTTTTATGTGGGGGCACAGAGTAGTTCCCTAAAGAATGCAGTTGAAATTGCCGGCGAAAGCTAGTGTATAATACTTGCAAGTATAACTGTATGATTCTGTATTTGTTTGTGTGTGTTTCTGTTTATATTTAATTAGTTTCTTTTTCTGTTAAATTGTAATTTGGATATGTTTATTTGTGTAAATATGGAGTGTAAATTCCGAAATAAAGATTTATTTATTTATAACGTAAATATACCTTTTGGCATCCACCTGTGACTTGAGCTTAGAGTAAGTAGTGAGCAATGGTAGACATAGCTCCATCTTTTCAATAGTGGCAGCAATATTCAGCTCTACCCTGCGAGCCCGGATCAACTCCTCAGCTTTGGCACATAGACCTGATGAGAAGAGATAGTTGTTTATGTTTTAACTATCATTTCACAAGGTATGGTAAAACATCCATTAAAATATTATACAAAGAGTATTTATGTAGTTTATCAGTTGTGTAAGAATGCAGTAGCCATAAATAGCATTCATCATAAATAAATATCAACTTTTTATATGTATATTAACCAACAATACAATGGATGGATTGCATGAGAGTTCATATGGCTAGAAGGAATATTACTTGTGAGATCAAACAGACTACAAGTATGGAAGAAGAGAACATGCTTCACTCCGCTAAATATAATTGGAATTATGGTAGGAGGATGATAATGAATTATAAGCAATAAAACATAACTTACTGTCAGTAGTGTCAGTAACATTGGCGTCCACGTTAGATATGTCTGCATGCAACTCTTCAGCGTGTGACCGCACTTGTAATAACTCACGGATTGAGTCAATAAAGCCCTGAAAATTAACATGACACCTGTTATTACCGAATCACATGATATGTTTTTATATCTAAAAAGGACTTAAACAGTAAATATGAAACTATTTTTGCTGATGTATTACATTGGAAATTACAGTAAGTAGTAAATTAATCGGTTCATTAAAGTTTCAAATACAAAAATACAATAATAATTAACATTGATAACAATACCTGATAATGAAAGTTGCACAGCTTTTCAATTTCCTTGTCATGTTGCTTGATTCTCTCATCCAACTGCTGGACAAATGCTTCGTGGCCTTCTCCCTCGTATATGGAACGGAACGCCGGGCCCCAGTAGTCATCTATACCTTCAATCTCCTGAACACATACATTCAAATTTTATGACAACAATTTTGGAAATAATTTGTATTTCGATCTCTATATACTAAACAACTTTGGTCAGATGGTGGTCGAAGTAGCTGTTCCAGGTAAATTACCTTCTTATATGAGCTGTTCTCAACACTAGGCAAGTTTTAAAAGAAAAATTCTAAGTGGGTGTTACCTGGATTGTAGCGTTCGTCATTTTTGCTCACGATCACTTTTCTTTATAAATAAAAAATCATGTGAAACTTAAGTATTTATGTATTCAAATTAAGCTTGTTTCTTTAAATGAAATTGTATTGAAAACACTTGTAATGATTACTTATGCTCATCCGAAAACATATTATTGAAATTTTATTTTGACATTTTAAAATATGATGTCAATGACAAATTGGACATTTTAGACGTTAACATTCCCATCTACAAGGTTTCAGTTATATCATACGTCCAACAACTCAAAAATACTATTGTTGTAATCGACTCTTTAATTCATAATTATGAGTTGTATGAAAATAATAACAGTAGGTACTTGATTTATGAAATAAAGATTTAGTTTTTAATTTATAAATAGGAAACGAGGTAAGTAAGCTGTAAAAGTAAAATGGAACGTAGAAGGTATGCTTGCTTGCAAAAAAATAATTTACCTTAATTAAAAACCAACAGAAATCATTTATTTCTAGTATTTTTCGAGTCTAACAAATGCCGTTAGGAAAAGGAGGGATTTTTAGAAATCATTTAATTGAAATCGTAATGGTATTCACGGTCTTAGGTAATGACGAAATTTGACAAAAATTTCAAATATTTTTTTACCCGCCTACCAAAAACGTTTTTCTGGTGTAGCAACTTAAAGAACCAACGTCAAAATCCGTGTGCAGAACAAAAAACTGCCAATCCTGCGAACGCAGTGGTGAAGAGTGTGATTTTTGTAGTCTATATCGATCCATTTATCTGGCTATTTATTCCACAAAATCCATGGTGCCGTAACTTATTTTATTATACTGTTGTTTTCAAACTTTTTAAAATTCTGTGAAGTCCGGGAACCATGGCTCACTGTATGAGAGTTTTGCATGGCCAGGTAAGTTCGTTCATATTTTAGTGATTCCACGTTTTGGATTCTTACTCGACAAATACCCAATATTAATGTGTGTTTATACAATTAATTCCTCATTTGTTTACGCTGCTATCGCAAATGTAACCGATTAAGAAATTCCGATAAACCATCATGAATGGATAGGTCAGGTCACGTAAAATAAACCATATGAGGTCAACCGGGGTTATGATTATACAATTTATTAAGATTTAAGTTACTAACAGAATATTGGCAACAGCCCCTGCATACATTGTAATGTTTTTATAAGGTTTTTATTGACGCCGTAACTTTGTTACCCAGGGATCCAGGACACGGGTGGTGCTCTTGGAAATCCAACAAAGATGCTTCAGCGTGTCCCCACTCGCCGCTGCGGCGGCCCAAGTACGTACAAACCTCCAAAAAGTGTTATTTCCAGTGTTTTCAGTGATAATAAGATGATGTTATGTAATCGATGTAACTGTGGAAATTTGTGATTAGGGCTCGAAGTTGGGGTTCTAAGTGTTACGATGTGTTGTAGGTCGCCATGTCGAAGTTCGACAAGGCCCCGCTGCCGTACGACAAGTTGTCCCAAAACTTGGAAGTTGTGAAGAAGAGGTTAGGTCGCGACATGACCTTGTCTGAGAAGGTGCTGTATTCTCATCTGGATGACCCGAAGGGACAGGTAAGACACCATTATATAATACTCATTTAATATTCTGAGGAAAACTTGGAACTCAAAAGAAGCAGAAATGTGTATGACCTTTTTCAAGGTAAACTCCTTAAAAGTTTGGAACAACTGATGCATTTTAAATAATATTGAGACTTTATCCTGTTATACACAATTTGTTGAAGAAAATCTTAAAGTGCAAATTCGTAAATTAATATCTGGCCATTAAATAGGTATGTTTTCCTCAATAAATGTAAAAACTATAAAGTTTGTAAACAATGTTTTGTTTGGGATTAATTCTTATCAAAAGCAATAGGCAGAATATCAATACAGTAAATAATATAGCTTCCAGGGATTACATTATCATGTTCATGTAAAAAAAACAAAAAAGTATTTAGAACAGTGTCATTTTGTTTATGCAGGGACTCTAAACTCTAAATGTAATAAAATAAAAAATATTTATTAAAGAATAATATGTAGCAATTTTAAATAAGAATAGAAGAAAAATACACCTATCATTAAATAAAATCAAAGCATCAGAAGGTACATTTACAAATTGAGACTGCTGTTCTTTATTTATTAATTCATGCTTTTGCTATTTACTATTATAAACATCTAAATAATAACTCAGGTACTAATTAAATATTTATTTTTAACAGTCATCAATTCCCACCAAAATCAACAATTATCTCCAATTTATTCTAGAACATTCCATATATTAATTTCTTCCCTAGGAAATTGAGCGTGGAACCAGCTACCTTCGCCTGCGGCCCGACAGGGTTGCCATGCAGGATGCCACCGCCCAGATGGCTATGTTGCAGTTCATCTCATCTGGTCTGCCCCGTGTGGCTGTACCTTCCACCATCCACTGTGACCACTTGATTGAAGCTCAGATTGGAGGTGACAAGGACTTGGCGAGAGCTAAGGTATGAACTGTCATTTTTATAGAACATTTTCATCGGTATCCCAATACAAAAAAAAGTCATAATTTTAATGTATGTTGTAAAACTGGTGTTTTACTATGTTAGTATATTAAAAAAAGCGAGTTTCATGAATTTTATCCATTTATGTTTTAATTAAGTACATATTTGTATGTATTTTTAAATAAGCTATTTAAATGTAGCTGTGCATACAATACAAATGTTTATAAATATTTTTTACTATGATCTACAAAATGATATGGGCATATCACAGGTTAAAAGTCATATAAACAATGAGTACTCAGTGCAAGATATATTTTTATATGTCCCAAATTGACGTATTACTCAATTGTCACTGATAATATTATTATTGAAGTTAAGGTTGATGCACTATTATTGTTCTCAAAAATAAGAACACAAACATTTTTAAACTTACTAGACTAAGTATCTACTCTTATAGCCTATCTTTTTTCCTATTAACCAAAAGACAAATGTGTCAAAACAATACTTTCGAGAGGTCTCAACACACTTGAAGACTATTCACACTGTTCAAGATAGCTCATACAGAAAAAACACCAGAAAAACTCCATAACATTCAAATATTTACTTTCCTAAACTAACTTCCTAAACCTTCTCTAGGACATCAACAAAGAAGTATACAAGTTCTTGGAGACAGCTGGAGCTAAGTATGGCGTCGGTTTCTGGAAGCCCGGCTCTGGTATCATCCATCAGATCATCCTTGAGAACTACGCCTTCCCTGGTCTCTTGATGATCGGAACTGACTCCCACACACCCAACGGTGGTGGACTCGGTGGACTCTGCATCGGTAAGTCAAGAAATATTATTAAAATGCTACTAAAAATGTTTAAGTCCTATTTTGTTGTGTCTGGAATATTTAATACATAATAGACATATGTATATGTATTTACAATTGCTAAACTTAAAGATAAAGGGCACACTGATTAAAATCGTACTCTATTTATTTTAAACTAGTCTACAAAAGTATGACTAGTATGACTAGACTATGAGTAGAAAAGTATGACAGATACAATATATGTATCTCTTTTTATCTTACAATTAGGCACCAAATAGAAGAGAAGTTTGCATTCTCTAAAACCACTTACTCCAAATCATTCATTCATTTCATAGTGTATTAGAAATGTTAAGATCAAAAACTGAAAGCTGTTGCATAAACGTAGTTACACATTACAATGATAACACTTCATAGATTATCTTTAGATTTGCTACCAGATATTAACATTTTCAGATAACAGACTACCTTGTTTCAAGTAGATATTCCTTTGAGAGAAATGTGATTTTATTCAATGAAACATAATACTTTCAATATGTTGTAAATGGTTTTAAAATGTGCTACATGCATTCTAATAGGTATTTAAGAACTTGAATGCTTATCGTTTACTATAGTAAAACGATTTTTCCATCTAAAATTTTTTTTTCATAAGCTCAATAGCTAATCTCAGGAAATAAAGGACCAAATTGAAAAATTATTGTAGTGTTAATTAGCTGGATTCCTGGATGAGGAAGGCTATAGACTATTCTTAACCAAATGCCCGAATTAGTTCCCACGGGTCATGAATGAAGCTAATAATCTCTCTATAAAATTTTTAGTTCTACATTTTGTCATCATAAAATCATGTACAACCTTCATAGGTAAAACCTTCTTGTCTTCTGTCCAGGCGTTGGTGGTGCTGATGCAGTAGACGTAATGGCCAGCATTCCATGGGAACTGAAGTGCCCTAAAGTTATTGGTGTCAAGCTTACCGGTAAGTCTACTATTTGTTTATGTTCTAGTAATAACATGTACTGGTTAAGTACAGTAGAAAAATACTAGTTTTACTGCATCCATTGTAACAAAATATTACAAAAGAATTGGTCTAAAAGAGACTTTTTTTATCGAAATATGAAAGCAGTTGCCAAATATTTAGATAATTCAAAATGACACGAAATAAAAAAAATATAATAAGTACACCTTTTTTTACAAGATAGGTGACATAAAAGTCACATTTACTTCTGCAAAAACTTGACAAAAAGCGATTTCTTTAGTAACTTCCAATAAAACCGAAACTCGCCTACCAACAGTAAATAGGTATTATACATAACCAAACATTATGTAAACTATTTCCTCGCCTATTAACATGGCGCTATTAAACTGTCTCGTTCAAGTCACCTTGTAAACGAAACTTAATAGCACTGCGTTCATAATGAAGAATAATAGCTCGTTATTATTTACGACATCATACGTGATGATGATGATGTCCTCCTAGCCGATTATCGGCTACGGCGGCTGTTCTCATGTAAGGAGATTAGCCAACTACGCAGGACATATTATAGTGCACGAGCATTTGCGCAGACACAGGTGCACTCACTATTCCTTAACTCTCATAGCCCGATGGGACGGTAATCCGACACGACCGGAGAGAGATCAGGCGCAGGACCGACATTTACGTGCTCTCCGATGCACGGGTGTATCAATCACCAGCTTCCAGGCTCCGGGCTGCTTTGTGAAAGTCTTCTAAAACCCACAAAGCGATTTCGGCCCGACTCGGGAATCGAACCCGAGACCTCGTGCTTAGCAGCCGCACTAGCGACAGCTAGACCAACGAGGCATCATACGTACTGTACTTGTGACAAACAGACGACCAAAGGTTATGAGTACAACCATTTTTGGATAGCAAAAAATATTAAGGCAATTACACCATTTAACTAAGTATAACTAGATGTACACTTGCCGCCTATTGGTCAAATCGGTGTTTGACAACTGAAAATGGTTCGACTACCGGTATAGGCAAATGGTTCAACGCGCTGTAAAAATCTCATACTTTATTGGTATGTAGAATAAAGACGTGTTAATTTAAGCTAATATATGCTTGTTTCTTCGTGGCTAAAGTCTAGCCATATTTTATTGCCTGAATCACAAATTACGGATATTATAAAGTAGGTACCTACTGGAATACATATGTCATTGAATATAATTTTTGAATAATAAAGTCCCTCGACATCTTGTTAATAAAAAAAAAACAATTGTATTTATAGATATCTTAAAAAATTGCAGATTCCTTCTGTTATCAATTTGACCTTACGAATTGGACAAGTAAGGCACAGTCAGCAAACAAAGTACTTAAGTCATTATTCTGATTGCGGTATTCGTTTGAAAATAAAGTTATGTAAACTGTAAACATTGCACAATTCGGGCGTAATACGTACCCTATCTAAATCTTTGTATTAAAAAAGAACAATCAATGACAAAAGTAAATTAACAGTTTCAACACGAAACAAAATAAAAATTACTCGAGAACATGGATTAGAAAAACAACTCGAGAATATTAAGTAGAACAAATATTATGACTGAAATTACGAAAATATGCAGTTTATTTGTTATTTAAAAACTTTGTGCTTGACTGTACCTAAAAATACGATTGTTTATTCCAACTTATCAATGTTTAATGAAGACCAATTCTTGTAGTTTCGTTGCACTGAAAAAGTAGTGCGCACACTGAAACATATGTTATGCATGTGTGTGTGTAATATAAATAGATTGGTCAGTCTCGCGTGGCGGGGCGCCAACCTGCCAATGTCAATACGAAGTGGGCGAAAGAACTTTCTAGGGATCCGCGGGTGTGATAAGAATTTTACGATTTTTTTTGCAGCATCTAATGTAAAAAGACACCTGATTTGTATTGGTGGATCTATTTTTTAGATTTTAGATTTTAAGTTTAATAAATGTAAATTTGTACGCCTGACATGGCAAAACATATTGAAACTGTAAATAATATTGTAACACCTTTATAACATCTGTTTTTTAACAAATAAATTTATCTTTATCTTTATAGTATAAGTAGGATTGACGCTGAACAATACAAGTTTATGATGATTTTTTTTTGAAAAAAATATTATCTAATTTATAATGCGAAGTTGCTACCACTTCCTGATGATAATTTAAGTCAATTTTATTGAAATAACTGGTTTGGCACAATTACGGAATTGCGTTGACTAGATCTTGTCAGACAACTACGATAATTATGTTAATACAGATGAGGACATCAATCTATACAATTTTAGTACCATAGAAAATTAAGTTGACCAATTAAATCCTGCCCCACTCCAAATATAATTAGGATATGGACAGGAGTATGATGATGATATAAAGTAAAATTCGTTACTATAGTAACAAAGTTACGAATCAAGAGCACATTTTATTTATTTTTCTTCTTTATTTTATTTCGTTTTTGTTCAGTTGTAGATACATTTATTACAGGGAGTCTGTCGAAACCCTGCCATATGCTGGTGTCTTTCGATCCGCATGTGAAAAAGTTTGGTGAGATGTTCAAATAGTAGGATTTTTGTTTCTGTTTTTATTAGTATTGGTACATATTTATTTTAGTTTTTTTTATTTAGAAAATATAAGACAGAAACATAGATATAATATTAAAATGTACTTGTTAAAGTCAGTAAAAGTAAAATAGTTATGATTTATTTTTAGAACTCTAAATTGTATTTTTATTTTTGTACGGAACCACATAGATATTTTTTTTAGTTTTAATTTTAAATCGTGGGCGTGTAGTGTAGTTTTGTTTATAAAACACAAGAATCCAATGACGTTGCATATTACTGATAATGCAATGCGTTTATGGCCTCGATTGACGTCCATTTTGATAATTTTTGGTACATATGCGCTCAGGTCACGAGAAAATTAAGCGGCGATATGGTACTACGAAGATATAGGTACATAATGAAGTATATGTAGTATAAAATACGTTGAATACTTTGGCATTTACTTATTCAGATATACAGTATGTGTACAAAATTATATAAGTTATAATGCAACGTGCTGTTAACAATGTTATCATAAATCGGAATTAAAACACAAACAGGCATATTTCCTAAATTGAAATGTATCCGGTTCTCAGTGTTGACTCAATTAACACATTTTGAAGTCGTCAATCCTTACACGAAATATGAAATATACACTATAATTTTGGTCACCATTTTCTGTTCTGGTATCGCTAAAATCTTATTCTCTCATAAAAAAGCATGTGTAAAAAAATACTTTCATCTTCAAGAACGCCTGTGATAGGCTTGGAGTTAGAAAGACTTTCTGCCTATACTTATGTCTTAAACAAAATATCTTGGACAGTCTTCACTCTTCCACATAACCTACTATTGCAGAAGGAATACCTACATACACCCCTATATTTAAATACCTTTATGTAGATATAACAAGAATTACACTTTCCGCCTATAGTCTATACATCCTAAACAAAATATCTTGGACAGTCTTCACTCTTCCACATGACCTAGTATTTCACAAGGAATATATCTAACTACCTATACATAGATATAACAAGAATTCTAGACTGCGCAGTATACACAAGCAATTGATACAAATTGTGCGCCGCATCACGTGGTCGCACCGTTCAATGTACGACTATGTTGATGAGTAGGTTTTTGTTTCTTGTAAGTATTCATTTTGTATTCTTGTTGTTTATGGAAGTAGGTATTTTGTAAAAAGGTCAATGTACACTATACAGTGGTAATGATTTTTGTAGTCATTGTAGCGTAGATGGTAATGATATTTGACGTTGACACTCAGTGGTGTCCATTGAAAGGAAAAATATTATTGGTTGTTTACAAACTCCTACGCTCCACTTTAGTGGAGTCCTGAGCCTTATACATAAGGCGAATTGAAACTTTGTGACCTACGAAGGTTAGAAAAGGAGACCTATTTCACAATGTTCACAAACGAAAGATTCCCTGTGAAGTGCAGGTATTTATAAAACAAACAATGCGACGTTCTGTTATCTATGCCCAAGATAAAATAATGATAAAATTAAACTTTTTCAGGTGCAATCATTAAGCAATTGATTCACCTCATTTGATCTTCCTTACAATTAATATCAGAATTATAGCAATATTGATTTCACGTGATTAAATAAATACTAATAACCTAACATTATATTAAAAAAAAAACGAAACATACAATTTCTGCTTTCATATACAAAACAAAAAAAAAACAAAATATTTCCTCTATGATATCACACTATTTGCTCCAAAAAGGCTGCCTTAGAAGGACAGGTTGGTTTACAGAGAATATTATCATTTATCAGCTATTTCGCGTGGAAGCGACAATAATCTTGACGTCACGGAAACAAACACAGTGACGACAACTGCAAATATCCTGCGTAAAATATTCTATGTATATGAAATCGCAAACAGCAGCTGTTTAAAATAATACCTTTATAAAAAAGAAACTCTTTTGTATATAAAGAAACCAATCCCTAACTAAAAGCAAAGTTTGAATAAAGATCGTCATAGCAGTGAATTCCAACTTTATACTCGATTCTAAATTCGCCATAAATTATTTTTATCTGGCATTTGAACTTGGCAAAGACAGCCGGCATTTCTCCCATATAGATACTACACAAAGAAACTTCGCATGCTATTGAAAATGTTGGTGACAATAATAAACAAACAAAATTTGTCCTTTATCGTACTCTTTGATTCAATTAAAAACTAAAATGCGTCACCTTTCATCACGTAATGATTACGAGTTCAGGCTTTAGTTTTCTTGCCTTCGGCTTCAAAATGTAATGATCATACAAGTCGTTACCACAAATAATGCGCCACCTTCAAGTGGTCCAGTGTGCCCCGACACCTGCAAAGCGAAAGAGCTACATGCCACCACTGAAAATGAACAACGCCACGAAATATCTAGCAAAAAATTAGGTTCTATTGCCATCGACTCGCTTAGAAGAAGAAGAAAATAGTGCTCCACAAAGCAAAACTTCTGTTGTTGATTTGATTCTGAAACAGCTGAATGACATATAAAGAGGGAATTTCAAGAAAGAAAATGTTTTTTCCTGTCATACAACAGCTGTAAACAATCCTGTGCTCAAGCATTCATGACTTCTCTGAACAGGAAATAACATATCCCTTTCATTTCTGCGTAAATGTGGACTTCCACTTGACGCGTTCTTGTTAATCGAATTAGTGAGAACAGGAAGGGCGTTAGTGCCTTGTCCCATTATGTTATCATATCTGACCCATTATTATAAAAAAATCAAATCGCTAAAATAAGATTGAACATGTTAAACAAAATTCCATCATGGGAATTACCCAATTTCTTAATCGTATACAATACAATCTCTACCATTGGCGATAATAAGGAAACAGATAAGGAAGAAAATTGGAGAAGAATAAAAATATTAAATGACTACCTAGATAAAAAAATGGTTAAAGAAAGTATTCAAAAACTTTTGCACTACCAATATTATATTTTTTTCTGAAAATAATCATTTTCAATGACATCTTTCAGAATGACTGCAATATTCACTCATATTAATATGCGCAGACAATTCTAATAACTATTATTTTATTATCTAAATTAAACCACGATCTGTATTACGTCCAAAAATACCTTCCTGCCAAACCGTTATTGCCAGTTACTAACCCAAAACTCTCTACCAGGACAAATGAAGGGCTGGACGAGCCCCAAGGACGTGATCCTCAAGGTGGCCGGCATTCTGACCGTGAAGGGAGGCACCGGCGCCATCGTCGAGTACTTCGGCCCTGGAGTCGACTCCATCTCTTGTACCGGCATGGCTACCATCTGCAACATGGGTGCTGAGATCGGAGCTACTACCAGTGTAAGTATTTCAAGAACAAAAATGTACGGATTCAGATATGTTAAGAAACTACATAATAATATTTTTGGAAAGGAAATGTTCTAGGTGTCGTTTGTAAATCCTTGATTTAAATGAGTTTTGAAAACAGTTTTTCTGAGGGATATTGTGATTGTGTAGAAATATTTAGCAACTTAATTAGGGTTAGATATAATAGTTTTAATAGTTCAAATAAACTCAAGTTACCAATTAAAGTTAAGTTACCAGTTAAACTTAAGTTAACACTTATCCTAATCCTTTTTCCAAAAAAAAATAATATAAAAAACAGCCTGAAACTTACTAGGATAGTTTTTGATATTTATTGTAAATATGTATTGAAAATATGTATTGTAAATAAAAATTAGCTAATTCCTAAGTGGTTTTGTCAAAGTCTCAGAGAAACCAATGTTACAAATTAAATACAAAGCCTGAAACTACATTAAATTAAATGCGCGTAGGGCTTTGAATTTCTCATAAGCTACGAACTTCATAAAAAAATATGTGTTTTGCCATTCGGCGTTAATTTTATTCACGTGATTAAATGCTTCATGGGCATTACAATTTTCTCTATGAGGTCTATTGCACTTTGTTCAGGGCTGCACATCTATTAATTTCCACACGCAGTCTAGGTCAGCCGATACGCACAATCTAAGTTCAAGGGCAGTTGTCTATCTATGATATTATTATCTAAACGAGGTGTTACTCATCTAAACACATGTCTAGACTCAATAGAATCTTCTATCGGAAACCATAATACGGATTTGTATTGATCTAGAAGTCACGTGAAAGTTTAGCTCAGCAGCATCATTATGTAACTCAACTAGTATTACATTATAAATATTCTGAAACAAATAAATAAAAGTTTGGATTTCAATCAACCATATCAGATTGTCTTATTTATGCCAATTATGTTTGGTGAATGTACTCAAAATATAGGGGAGAAATATACAAAAAATAAACTAGCTGATCCGGCAAAATTTGTTTTTATATATAAATTATTTCTAGATATTAGGGTTATGAAAAATAGCTAGTAGCCAATTCTCAGACCTACAAAAATTTAATAAAAATCAGCAAAGACGTTTCGGAGGAGTAAAGTAACTAACATTGTGACACGAGAATTTTATTTGTAAGATAAATAACTTTTAAAACGATAAACAGAAAAACAGTGCAAGTCCTATAGTCTATGGGAGTGCAGACATAATACCACAAAATGACATTTGGAGTCATTTTAAAGACAACTACAATCTATTTCATAATGTAACATGCTTACATAATATCTGTTTGTACAGGTGTTCCCCTACAACAGCCGTATGGAAGCGTACCTGAAGTCCACCGGCCGCGGTGAGATCGCCGGCTTCGCTAACAAGTACAAGCACCTGTTGACGCCCGACTCTAAGGCACCTTATGACCAGGTAATAGAGCTCAATTTACTTTGACATTGCATTTGAATAGAAGTGACCCGACTGAAAGGCACCTTATGACCAGGTAATACAGCTCAATTTACTTTGATATTGTATTTAAAATTTAATTATTGTGAGATATATTTTAATTTTGAGAGTTGGTTGGTTATACATGATGTTTAGGAAATGAAGACCTTACTACCAAGTAGATGTTTTTCTTTGCTAAAATACTTTACATATTTACGGCTAATAAATCAATAATCTAGAATGGCTAATTACAAAGTTTGTTGGTTGGCGCAAAATTCCTTATCTAAAATTAAAATAATGTTACAAAACGACTACCATTTGTGCTCAACTCAATAAAAGCAAAATCCAGGATAGCGTCTTAACCATGAATCCCTTAAGTTTTGTAATAAATTGAAATCTTTTTTTTGCTAACACAGATTAACTTGAACAACATAACAATATGGTCGCCTAAAATTTTCTTTTATCTAAATACGTTTTTACTTACCCAGGTGATCGAAATCGACCTCTCAAAACTGGAGCCCCACGTGAATGGTCCCTTCACCCCGGATCTAGCGAACCCCATCAGCAAGCTCGGAGACATCGCCAAGAAGAACAGCTGGCCTGTTGACATCCGTGTCGGTCTTATCGGATCCTGCACCAACTCGTCTTATGAAGATATGGGCCGCTGTGCCAATATTGCTAAGGAGGTAAGGTCCTTAGGTAGTTCTTGAGGTGTGAATATAATAGCAAGCTTGAGAATAATGTGGTCTGTCAATATGGTCTATTTATCAGCCTACTTACCTAAAAATACATAGGCTGCTGGCTTGGTCAATATTGCTAAGGAGGTAGTTCCTTGCTAATATTTTAAACTAGCTGTTGCCTGTTCAATGGGAGCTACTCCACGCACCTGAATAAATTATGATTATAAATCATACTAGCTACATTACTGCCAAGTTTCATCAAAATCAGTTTAGTCGTTTTGCGAGTGAAGTAACAAAAACACACATTACACACTCAGACAAACTTTCAACTTTATAATAGTGTAATGTTACTAGTATGATTTCTCTAGTAGTGATTTCTCTCCTAAAAAATAGGAGAGAAATCATTACATGCGGAAAATTGTCGGTAGACCAAAAGAAAATGCGGAAAATTATTTTTTACTAACAGGATAATTTTTGTATAATTGTGAAAACGGAACTACTTCTTCGGAATGTCCGAGACTGCTAGTTATTAATAAGTTAGTTACCGATAACAAACCGGATTCCGCTAGATAATTTTTACGCATTTATTTACGGTCATGTCAAAAGTCATTGATATAAATAATTGCTGTTTTATCTTTTTCTAAGAACAGATTTTTATCATATAATTTTCGTTACTGACGCGTTTTTAAAGATAGGCACATATACAACAGCATTTTTTGTAAATAAAAAATATCTATTTTTTTCTGTTCTGTGTACTTACAAAACTACTCCAAGCTAGGCTAAGCTAGGTAATAATTAGCATCAGTATGTAACCATTTTCAGTTTGTTTTCTGCAAAAGTGTAATAATAACGTGATAGTTTAAATAAACCTATTTTCTTTCGCTATTTATGAAACATTATTTATTTTGTGAATGACCTATATGTACCTGTTTTTTTACCCTGTTTGTTACCTTCTCATTAATTAAATAAAATATTTTTTTTTTCATCCAGGCATTGAAGCACGGCGTAAAGTCCAAGATCCCATTCAACGTGACTCCCGGGTCGGAACAGATCCGCGCCACCATTGAACGCGACGGCATCGCGGCTACCCTCCGCGAGTTCGGAGGCACTGTGAGTACTTTCTGGAACATTTTGGAATATTTTTGTGTAGAGGAATAAATAAAGTACTGAGTCTGTACGATGAAAAGTTTTCATGAAATCATAAACCTTGGTGTTGAGCTTATAATGTGACTTTTTTTGTAAATGTCATAACTCAGAATTTAATTTCAACGTGCTAAATAATTAGTACATCATTTAATTTCATGTGTTATTTTCAATTTGGTTAATCTTATACTTTATTTACCTTTAGTATTAAAATTCGTAATTTATGAATGATCCTCTGATCAAAGAACAGGAATATCCTTAAAAATATTGAAATAGTAAAAATTACCTCTTATTTTTACCATAAAACCATTATCCCTCAAACCTAAAGTCACACATTTTCTTTTCAACCAACCTCCCAAAAACTCAGTTTCTCAATAACTCATTTCCTTATCCCCAACAGGTGCTAGCCAACGCGTGCGGCCCCTGCATCGGCCAGTGGGACCGCAAAGACGTGAAGAAGGGCGAGAAGAACACCATTGTTACCTCTTACAACAGGAACTTCACAGGAAGGAATGACGCCAACCCCGCGACTCACTGCTTTGTCACCAGCCCTGAGCTGGTCACCGCTTTGTCTCTTGCTGGTAAATTAATAATATAAAATCATATTATAAGGAGGAAAATATCTAGTTTGTCTTCGTAAAGGCTCCGAAAGTTTAAATTTGAACAAAATACACTGTCCCAGGGTGGCATACGTTACGCGTCGCAAGTGAAACCGTGAAAAACAACTATATTTAAATCATCCGTCATCTGCCTAGTCTTTTCTCAACTATGTTGGGGCTGACTTCCAGTATAACTAGATACTGCTGAACTCCATTGTTTTACACGGACCATAAAGTCAAAGTCAAAGTCAAATCATTTATTTCACTTAGGCTTTCACAAGCACTTATGAACGTCAAAAAATATAAATAAAGTTGATTCTAGTTGCCCATTCCAAAAGTAGCTTCCTATGGAGAAGAACGGGCAAGAAACTCCATGGTTACTCTTTTTAAAAATAATAGGTATTACAGTTTGTATGTATTGATACATACTATAATAACATGCGAAGATCATGTAGAATCACAATAGACAAAGAATATGAGAATAAATAATATTAAAAAAAGGTTAAAATGCTACATGGTGTTCACATTTACAAATCAGTTTATATTTTTGTACAAAGTTACAAACAAACAATCAAAAGAATAACACAATCTTACTAGCGGGTGTAATTTTAAATTCGCAATAATTTGATACTGTCAGTGCGTCCTATGGAGCAGGACCAGCATGTTTCCAAGCATTTTTATCTTGAATATAATCTTCTAATTTATAATAAGCGTTTTTACAAAGTGTGGCTTACTAAAACAGCTGTTATTTAAATATAAACTTCTCTTACTACGTAACTTTATTACGATGGTAATATTATATTATATTGTCTTTATTTCAACTAGATTATGACTTTAAATCTTCATTTAATTAATATTTGCTATGTATATTTTGTTTCTTAAGGGATTATCATTTGTAACTTGTTAGTTTAGCCAGTATTATTGTGCATGCTGTGGTCTCCTATAAGTGAACGAGTACGCGGACAATATTCCCATTGTTTTGTCATGCCTATGTCATGATATGTGTAAATCTTTTGTAAATTTTGGAGATGCTAAATACATAATACTGTAATCTATTCATTCCCCAGGTCGCCTGGACTTCAACCCTCTGAAGGACGAGCTAGAAGGCAAGGACGGCAAGAAGTTCAAGCTGTCGGACCCGTTCGCGGACGAGCTGCCCTCCCGCGGCTTCGACCCCGGCCAGGACACATACCAGCACCCACCTAGCGATGGCTCTAGTAAGTGAAACATTATGATTATCATTCATTAGTTGCCGTTAAAAGTAATGATGTCCATAAAAAAGGAAGATTAACAAAAATGTACCATGTAAAGAAGGGTCTCCACATAATATGCTACAATAATAAGAATGTTTACGACTTAACTTAAACATATCTTTTTCTTTTATGAAACTATTCATAAGTGTCTGCTGGTGTTTTTGAAACAAATACTGAAGATTTTTTAAGGCACAAAAAGAGAAATTTCAAATTTTTTGGAAGATAAACGGGTAACAGTGTGGATGTCAAAGCTATTAGCTTTTAGGTTGTGTAGTTTCAAGTTGTGAAATTTAAAAACGTATTAAGGCCTTCTATTTTCCTTATCCTTGATTTCACCAGCACTTTATTTCATAAAACCAATGAACTTCCCACCTAAAAATACTCCATTACTCCACAGAGGTGCAAGTAGACGTGTCCCCATCATCTGACCGTCTCCAACTCCTGGCTCCCTTCGACAAGTGGGACGGCAAGGACCTGACGGACATGACTATCCTCATTAAGGTGAAGGGCAAGTGCACCACCGACCACATCTCCGCCGCCGGACCCTGGCTCAAGTACAGAGGACATCTCGACAACATCTCCAATAATATGTTTATCACGTGAGTATTGAGATCCTTGAATTTCATTGAAAGTAGATTACAAGAAATTTCATGTATTAACTTCTTCCCAAACTTGGATTGCAAAAAAAGTATTTTATATTCTTCTCCTGGTACCAAGCTCACCAATTTTCAGTCAATATTAAAATTTATTAGAAATGCTTATAATCAACTGCAGTTATTGAAAGAAATATGTGAAAAATAATTAACATAACCCCCAGCGCAAAAACGGAAAAAGAATATTTAAAAAATCTAAATAAAACTTAGTTTTCTTTTACATCTTTTAATCAAACCTTTTTCTTAAATAGTTCAGACCACCACTTTCTTTTGTGTCAGTTTTTATTAATATACTTACCGTATTTCCCACCCACAGCGCCACAAACGCCGAAAACGGCGAACTAAACAAGGTCCGCAACCAGAAGACGGGCGAGTGGGGCGCCGTGCCCGCCACGGCCCGCGCCTACAAGGCCGCCAACATCAAGTGGGTGGTGGTGGGCGACGAGAACTACGGCGAGGGCTCCTCCCGCGAGCACGCCGCGCTCGAGCCCAGGCATCTCGGCGGCAGGGCTATCATTGTCAAGTCATTCGCTAGGTAAGAGAATACTAATAAAAATATTCGATTAGTGTGATTATAGTATCACTTCCCGCCCCAGCTTCGTACGGGTGCAATGCTGATACTAAATATTCTTCACTATTTACTGTATGTTATTGTACATATAAACCATCCTCTTTAATCAGTCTATCTATTAAAAAATACATAAGTAGGGATAGAGAAACATAGGGCGTACATAGGGATACAGGGACATAGAAAGCGACTTTCATTTATACTATGTAGTGATGTAAATTAATGTTACACGGCAGGGCAAATCCTATATTATTATAGAAGACTTACGTTTCCCTAATTGAAACCTATTCTTTCCAACCCTTTCCTAGAGTAACATTTCTAGCTGTAGAAATATGCCCAAAATTACAATTTAAATACACAAGCTTACATAAATAAATGATTATGATTAACTAAACTCACAAAAACCCTCAGGATTCACGAGACCAACCTGAAGAAGCAAGGTATGCTGCCGCTGACGTTCGCCAACGCGTCCGACTACGACAAGATCAAGCCCGACGACAAGATCTCGCTGCTCGGACTTAAGGACCTCGCGCCCGGCAAGGTGAGCATAGACCAACCCATTGAAATCATTATCACGCTTATATTAGCTTCAATTGTAAACTATGTCTGTAAGAACATCTTGGAATCTTAAATTGACCCACTTCCCGGTCTTCGATTATTTTTCAAACCAGTTCATTAGTTTGGAGTCAAAGACTCCATATAAAACAAACAAAAAAATGATTCCTGTTCATAATTTTGAATTCATTAAAAACATAATCATGGTGTCTGAATTTTGCCACCATGAAGGAATTGCATCTGTACAATTATAAGTACAGGCCAAAATTTAAGCGTTGCTTTTCGTTGAGATATGTACTCTATTGTTCCTATAACCTTATAGACCTGCCAAAATCGTTACATAATTTCTATTGACACAAGTGCATTTTACATTTCAAATAACATGTGCATTTTCCTCGGAAGATAACTACAAACTCGTGGAACGTTCGAAAAACACAACGCGGATGTCACCTCACGTGTTTAGTTTCTGATAACGAATGTGCACTAAGGACTAATTTATAACAAAAATGCTTCGATGTTTGTATGTATTCTAGAGCGTAATATTAACCTCAACTTGTTATTATTTCCAGCCTGTCGAATGCGAGATCAAGCACAAAGACGGCAAATCGGAACGCATCCAGCTCAACCACTCACTGAACGATCAACAGATCGCCTGGTTCAGGGCCGGCTCCGCGCTCAACAGGATGAAGGAAATCGCTGCTGGAAAGTGAACGCACTCTCCCTAGATTACAATCATCTTGCACTGGACCCCCGAGCCTAAAAGTAGGGTAAATTTAGAGTGTAGCAACATTGAGCCAAAATTAAAAAAAAAAAAAACTTCAAACTGCATTCATTTAATGCATGCAGTACGTCGGTCCTTTGCATTCGTGCCACCTTTCGAGTAGGAATGAACGATTTTATCCAGTAATTGATATCGATTTTAGTATTAATTCGTATTAATTGAAGTTAGGGAAATTTTATGTATTCATTTTGTAGGCGCTGTCATCATCGCCATACCTTACCTGAGTAATATTATAATCGTGTGAAACGTAAATTATGATTGATCGGTGAATACTATGTAACCGTTGTATAGAAATGAAAAGTTTGTACTATAATGAAGTTCAGCTAAAGTCGATAAATATCGATCATCCCTACAACAGACCGCGGAACTATGTGATCATTCAACGACGATGCATTACTGATGGAGTCTGTTCTCGGAAACATGTAGACTCGGCCTTATTCATATGAATATAATTAATGTAATGTTAGGGTTATCACTTTTTGCCTTTATACCCGGTGCAAGTAAGCTGTTACCACGTAGTTCAATGTATACTTTTAGCCCATTTTTTCATTATTCAGACAATACTTAGTCACGGCGGTGATGAATCTTAAAATCTAGCTGTAGTACAAATCATCAAGTCAAATGATTTTATATTAATTTATGTACATATTTACCAAACTTGAAAAATATACGTTACTTATTACTTTATTTGTCTTTTGATTTTACCCTACACCTATTCAATCACCCACTAGTCATGTCACCATTTCCAGTGGCCGTGTCCCCACGGTGGGTTCCATTTTGGTTGAAGATTTATGAACCCAAAGCTGCTGTTCTGCTGGGTGCGGTTATTATGTAAGTATTTATGTAGGTTTGTTCGCTGTGAAAGCCACTTTGCATCATTATTAGTTGGGGTAGTCAGAAGACGAGAATTTGAATAATCGCATCGCAGCAAATAATGTCGCAGTTTTTTACATTAGGAACTTACTTCACACGGAAGCATAATAATGTTTGAAGATCTAACGCATTGAAATACTGAAGATGATCAAAATCTGTGATGATGTATGCTAAACCAGTTTTACAACTGCATGGAATTATCCAGGCGTTGAGCTATCTCATCAAATCATATCACACTAATGTTGTAAAGGCGATAGTTTTGTGTTTATTACTTCTTTACGCTCAAACGGCTGAACGGATTTTTATGAAATTTGGGAGTAATGTACCTTAGCTAATACACCAGAATAAATAACATAAAGGTGTGGGAGTGGAAGTGGGAGTATAGTGTGCACCTACCTTTCTCTCATCAGACTTACCCTCTTTTTTTGGGCGAAGCTGAGACTTCGTTTCGTAGGGTTCATTTTGATAATAAAACTTATCAATGTTCTTGTCTTTGCCTTTTGCATTCTAAAGCTCCAGTCGAGCTTTCCCTATTCCGACCGCTTGTTCGAAAGTGGTGCACTACTAGAGGTACAAGGTTGATTTCCAATAAAAACAAAACAACCCTCTACCTAGATTAATAATTTGCTTTCAGTTATTATAATAGCAGCCGAGATTATGATTTAGTTGGCAATGGCAAAGATAAAAGTAAGACCTTGTCCAGAAGAAGCGAATTCGTCGCGAAACGTTTCGCGCGCTATTGAGATACTAGGCACTAATACATCGCGTCCACGCAAGCATCGCGCGAATTCAAAATACGGGCGTACGTCCCGTGCATAACGCCAGACCCTAGACTCGCGCGTATTGCGCCCTTTCTGGACAAGCCCTAAATATAGGTCTGACCAAACAAGCTATAGTATATTCTTTAAATATCTTTGAGCCCTGAGCACAAAAATGAGCTTCTGTTTTCAATAGTAGTTAACATCTACAAAATATATTGTGCTAAAGATTAATTGGTGTGGAGTGTATAATAGAATTGTAAGAAATGTCTTGACTTCAAATTCAGTCTATCAAAAATCCTGGTGACCAAAATAACATAAAAAAATAAAAAACTATAAAATAAAACGAAAGCATTAGTTAAAAACTATTTTATTGTGTCAATAGCTTAATCTTCATTGTCCTCGTTGTCGCTGTCAGCGTTGATGTTGAAGTAACGCAGCTCGTACGAGTCATGAGCAGATGCAACCACTCGCAGCCAGTCACGGAGGTTGTTCTTCTTCAGGTACCTCTTTGTCAAGTACTTCAGATACCTCTTTGAGAAAGGAATGTCTGGAAACAAGGAAAGATTGTGTTAAGACAATTTTTTTTTTAGTTGTAGCTTCTATTGATCATAAATAGATCAGTATGTAGGACAGATCATTTGCCAAATATATGAGCAAGTTAGGTAGGGATTGGTTAGTAGTCAAATCCAAGAAAAAATGATTACTAATGGAATTGACACTTTTATTCTTCAAAAACTTGCAACTTGCATGAGATTGACTTGAGGAAAAATACCTCATTGTCCATAAAAAATTATTGAATGCCCATCATAATAGCTTAAACCATAGGTTCTCCTTAATCTAGCACTAAATGTGAACGTTGTCTTCACCAATATTCTCACAATAAATATTGACTACTGCACTAACCCTAAAAGCCCATACACAAAGAGTCATCTAAATTGTTGATGTGTTTTAACATGAGAGTTGAATTCTAATCGTCATTTTATAGGGATGTTAAGGGCCTAATACATCAGATACTTTTAGAATGATGGTAAAACGCTACTAACCTGCGTTGATGGAGATTTTCGTCTTGTCCCTAGCGATGACAACGTGATTGCCTAGGTTATTTGTTTTGCCCTCAACTTTGACGCGCTCCTTCAGGTACTTCTCGAAGTTGCCTACGTCGAGGATGCTGTCCTCAGCGGGGTGTGTGCAGTCGATCATAAACTTCAAGTTGATCTTCCGCTTGATGCCTTTGCCGCGGATTTTGCCACCTTTGACTCCCTTCTTACCAGACTTCTGGTGAAGTTGGGCTTTTTTAGCCACGGGTTTCTTTGCAACTGCCATCTCGGCAACCTGAAATACGTGTAGATTGTTTAAAACACACTCATTTACTATAATTCTATGATATTTCTGATATTTTATCGAATAACCTACCAAACACGTGTAGAGCAGTTACCGTAAAAACTGCAAAATGGCCGACATAAACGTCAAATTTTGTTGAAGTTGGCACTTTTGTTTAATGTTGCTATTAAAAAAAACTTTTAATTCACTGCAACTAAATAAATAGAATATCACTTGGAATGCAGCGATACTAAATGTACTAATATTTGTAACATTTTTAGGGTTCCGTAGTCAACTTGCAGTTTCGCTACGTCTGACTGTCCGCAGATACTCTCAGTGATGCAATATGTAGTAAAGTTTAAAAAGTGAAAAGAAATGTTTTATTAGGGTACGTAAAGCTACAAAAATTGGGCGAATTTCTATTCATTCCTACGTGTGATATTGTTGTATATTTATTTATAGATGAATAGGGGTTTACTAAAATCATTTCGTGATAATGTTAATATTTTCGGAAATAATCGATCCAAAAGTTGAAATTATTTTTGACCCATTTTAACTTATGAACCGTAAGTTTTAAAAATGTGAAAAAATCTCAAATGTAGAATTTTATAAAGACTTTCTAGGAAAAATATTTTAACTTGATTGGTAGAACAGTTTTTGGAAATAGGCACATAATAATTTCTGAAACAAGTTTGTAATTTAACCAAGTAAGCATTTTCAACTGAATTTTCATACTTTATAATCCTAATCGTATCTTCTTTCAAATGAAAAATAATCTTAACATAATCCAACATACAACTACAATATTCATCTAGTTTTTACAAATGAATTACCCACTTCCCCAAGAGATGTCGCTGCTTCTCGCTGTTAGGGTACGTCTCAATAGCTGTCTACCGACTGCAACTGCAGACCGCATGTTCCGCAACTGCACTACGGGTTTGTATGAGTATATTCACATAAAACAGTTTTGAATCGAAGCGGCTGCAGCATATACAGTCACTCTCAGATATCGACCGATTTCATGCAGTCGCTGCAAGTGCAAAGATAGCGATTGAAACTGGTATTCAGCTACATCCGATGATATTGAAAGAATCTACCCCAAATAGCTGGCAAAAAGCACTAGTACAGAATACTAAATTGGCACTTGGCCCTAGGCAGATGATGGCTGATGGGTACGAGGTAGCACTGGTACCAGTATCTCTATAAATAAAATAATATTACTTGCATACGTACTTCGAAAGCAACTATAACACCTACCTACAACGGACAACCTATTGTTATTGATCTCTGCTTTCATACACAACGGTAAACAAAGGTTGAATCAAACGTGCGGCAAGTATAAATATTTGTGTTGCATTTAAATGCAAGGTGCATCTGGATTATGTACTGAGTAAAATTGTTGGCAAATTGTAGGAAAATACATTCCTTCAAGCCGAAAACCAGCCATTTCAGCTGTTGGATACTAATCCTGCTATTTATCTTATAGTTTAGTAGAATTAAAGTGATTAAGAAAACACACCTGCCTAACTTAAGTACCTTATTAGCACCCTGTGACGTAGGTACATAACAAAAACGGACATTCAACCGGTCTCGTTCTAAGGGGAGCGGTATAAGCGTAAGACTATTGTCTTCGCTTCACCTCCGTGATATTATTTCCCATGAATGAACAACGCCAGTCAGCGAACGAGGTCACGGCAATTTTTTTACCTGTAGTGATGTAATGCTTTACATGTTTCATACAAGTCACATTCACTCCTTTGTCAGTTACCTCCGTAAACTTTTTGTTATTGTGTTTTATTTGATTGAAGATTCCTCAAGATTATGGATATTTGACAAATCTGGCGGGAAAGTTTGAACTGTTAAGAAAGTCGAGCATGCGCATTGCGTTATCATGGCATCGTGAACTTCGTGACTTCTCGTACCAATACGCAAGGCCCCTCTAACGCAGTTTATTTACGCCGTGCACGGAAACTGTCGGCTCGTGCCTCACCGCATTAAACCTATTTTTGTAGTTAACCTCACTTCTATTGGTAAATCTACAAGTGAATCATCATTTGAATAAAAGTTTTGAGTGTCATTATGTGTGGAACGAGTGATTTTAAACACTGGAATAACCAAGCTTTTTGAAACAGTAAGACTACGCTTCGTGTGGATGACTGATTGTCACGAAAATGTAAGCAGTTTTGTTGATGAATAAGATCAATATTTGAAACAAATAGGGCCAACCGCATTATTTTTCTAATGATATTAGAATGGATAATTGCTTTGTCCCCTGCGGTTGCGACGAAAATGAAGGCATTACAAGAGCGGACTTCGATCGCTTCACGGACACCATCGAAAATGTTCTTAACGATGAAAGGGGAAGAAAACTATTCAGAAATTTTATGCGCACCTCAAAACTGGAAGATGGACGTCGAGCTTTAATTGTTTGGGAGCTTATAGAAAAATTGCTTACTTATGAAGAAACTGAAGAGAGCGGATCACAAACACACCAACATTGGTTGAAAGAGGTCGACATTTTGCTTAAAAAGGCTGATAGAATAGATGAAGTGGAATTCACTACAATGGAGAGGATTACTACTGCACGGCAAGCTGATAACCGGGAGGGAATTATAGAAGGATTGCACTCGCTGAAACTAGAGGTAGTAAAAGCACTCCGACGGGAATACAGTGCCTTCAGACAGCGCTTTACACCGCGACAATAAAACACCGCTTAGAAACCACCCCGTGTTGGCATAGTCAAATGTGAAGTCCAGTACAACTTTTTATAGCGAATAGTTAGCACACAATACAAAATGTACAAATATTCAGAAGTGCTAGAAACCTACTTGCAACTCTGGTGCTGTGTGCCATATGCTAGGTACCGTACAGAATTCTAAATTTTAAACTTCGCGCCGGTTTACAATAAATTGAAAGATGCAAATTTTTTTTGAGCTTCAGAATAAGTTGTCTAATGTCTACGTTTGTAAAGTAGGTAGGTAGGTACCTACCTATACGCAAACATTTTTTTTATATTTTCGCAATGTTTCACTTTTGATAGGAACTTACTTAAATTGTTTTTTGTTGTGAGTTTGTGTTGTTTGTTTGTTCTGAGACTAAATAATTCCATTTCAGTGTGATGACTATTTTGAATAATTGTAAGGAAAATAAACTATTTATTGTGATCTTTGTTGCCTTATTTTATCCTTTTAGGTTTAGGTATCCCTGTTATCAGGGGAGGAGTTGTCATTGCATATATTATGTATAGGCATTACAAGATAAAACGGACATAAGTACCTACCTACGTGATATTTCTAAGGCCCCGCCCTTAACGCTCGATTGGTGACAGATATTCCCATGCACTTGTTATTATCTGAGTGGTGCATTTGATAAGTAGGTACCTAATCTATCCAGTATACCATCTTGAATGCTTTATTTATTGCGACAATGTAAAGAGACGTAACTAAGTGTACGTATAGTATACAAAGTACAAATAAAACTATGAAGCTAAAATGGCAACCCCCTTAAATTAACGGTACCCATGGCTCATCAGAAATCTTATAGGTATTCCCTATTCGCGGAAAGTCATCGCAACGACACAGGATTTTACGGCTATTTTAATGCCAATTTTTATACTTACAAGTTTTTAAAACCTTGCAGGTACATTCATTTATTGTAGGTGGATACAATTTCTCGCGTCTATTGGGTTACCCTGAGATTAGTTCTCATATTTCTGGGCTCAGAAGTACCTATTAGGCTATTTCAAACAGATTATATTTCATTACTACGACTCAAATAAAATTATGATACTTATTAGATAATATTAATTCCATAATTAGTAGTTAGGTGTGCCTAAGTAATTCCATAAATTCTGCTACCAAATTAGGGAAAATATGGCATTTTCGGGTATTATCGGAGAATAGGTCTTGCATAGTAGTATGAAAGACCAATAATGTGTTCAGTACCTACCTAACTACTGTCTTATCTCAGTTGTCCTATGAGTTAGTAAAAAGTACCTAACTATGTAAGTATCCTTCCTGTCTTACTTACTATTCATTGGTATTAATGACTAGGTTTCTGTCTGCAGCTCATCTAAACTAGGCATTCTGGCTAAATCAAAGATAGATGATATTTGAATCTGTCATTTAATACAATAATAATTGTACATTACATTATAAAATTTCATACAATTGAAGAAGCTCCTATTTCTGTTAAAATAACCACCTTCATGCAGGCAGTTGCATTTTATTAAAACTATAATATGGAATTCATATAGATATACAATTACAGTGGAGAAGGACTTGATACATTAATTGTACCAGGATTATTATATTATATATTTACAAATTATAATAGAAACCCCTAAAAAGTTAAAACAATCAGTAAATTCTGCATTGTTAAAATAATGATACAATTCATTGAATTCATAAAATAAACTGACATCTTAAAACTAAGCCGTACATAACTTATAATAAATTTTATATTCTTGAGATATATTCAGTTGATATCTTATCACAATTAACAAGAGCCCAAGTCTCGTTGGTAAATCGTGTTGTTTACACTAAGATTAATAAAATAACTTATAAATACTTTATCACTGCACTTTCATATGAGTCTTTAAGTAAATGTTGCTATATGTATTTAGGTTTTCTTCCATGAGTAGTACATCTCCAGTGGCTTGTTTACCTGAAAAATTAATTAATCACATCTGAAAATAAATCGATTTGCATATGAATATGCAATTGCAATATTATCCTTTATAAGCAAAACTTATTGTTGGGATATTGTCCCTTTACTATACTATAAAAATAAACCAACAGTATAGTTATCGGCACGGATAATGAGCTCTCGGCGGAAGAGTGGGGATCGCTTTGCGCACTGCACACTTAAGACAATAAACCAATAAATCACTTCTGCGCAGGTGAAGGTCAGGGCTCAATATCCTTGCCGATGATTATAATATGAAGTAATGTAAGTAATATACCTAAAACCTATTCCCAAGTCAGGCATATAATCGCACACCTTGCATACATACAGGTTGAATTGAGAACATCCTTGTTTTGAAATTTGTTAAAACAACATAATACACAAGTGCATTTAGCATCTGCAAAAAGTATAGAAACAAAAGTTTTACCTTCCAAAACTTATCGTTGATCTGGCGCAGAGTCTGTGAGCCGGCTAGAGGCACAAACTGTCCAGGCGCCGGTGCTACATAGATGCAGAAGTTGAGCAGGCGGTATGCTTCCGGTAGTTCAGCATCCAGATCTAGTGTCAGCCGCATTGCCAAGTACTTGCTCAGGTGGTCCACTGAAATAATAAGAACAAGAGTCAAAAATTTTGAAAAAATCAAAATCCTTCTTAAATGGAGTTAATGCTATGGTAATTTTTAACACTTCTGTGTTTACATGTACTTTTAAAATTAAACACTTTTATTTTAAAAAGCTTGCCATGGCAAAGTATGGGGAAAAATATCCATAGTTGCTGTACTCTTTTGTTTTATAATAGTGTTATTTCCCTTATGCACAATTTGTGCATAAAACTTATTTGTGCAGCACAAATAAGTTTTTTACATTATCTGTTACAGCCTTTTTTATATTATCATTATTTATATTATATTATCTATGTTAAAAAAACCAGGAACCATCATTAATTGTAATAATACTTGCAATACAACAGGTACTTCTAATGATACAATTATATGTTTTATTTCATATACAGACCTTGCACTGAAGTACTTTTAAGTAGAAAATGGAGTATCTATTATCATTGTTGTATTAACATTTTCATTGCATATTATGATTGTTGGCAAAGAATCAATTTGATTGGTTGTATTGGTCTCTTATTAAGCCAATTGAGTATAATAGTAGATAATGGGCCTTGAGACAAATAACAATAACTTGAATTATAGAATCTTACCTCTACATAAAATTCTGATTAATATACATACACATATTATGTCAATATTTTAATGTGATAAATATTTATAGGTAATAAATAAACTGAGTCATGGATAGAGTATTAGACGATAGCCATCAATCGCAAATGATGACAAGACCCAAGCAAAACTGTAATCTTGTAATGGTTTGTTAACATATAAAAAGGATTTCTGATCCCGTTCTTTTTTAAGAATCCTGTAGAAAAACTGGTATAACTGTACCAAAAAGATACATAGATGATATAATCGCTATTGATATAAATATGAAATTAAGTTCTGCAGTACACTCACCAGAAGCATTAGCAGTGGTCTTCAGATATCTGACGGAGCTGTCTCTCAGAGCCCTCATGAGCTGGTTGTCTCCTGTCATCTCAGTGGGGTGAGGCTTGAACACCAGCTCAATTTCATTGGGATTCAGCGGCTCACCCTCGCCTTCTGTGTCCATTGAATTCTCACCTTCAGTCCTGGAATTTGTTGTAGAATATTTTTTAAGAATTTTACATACATTATTGTAAATATATTTAGTTCTGTAAATATCTATGTAAATACATAAACATATACAATTAGGTCCTGTTAGACTGTACCATCAAAGCACTATAATTTGCGTATGAGGTTGGTGCAAATGGGGAAGATGAGGTCAGATAGGCAGACGCTCCATGTATATCACTGGTATGCTGCTGCATCCGGTAAGACTGGAAACAGACCCCAATATAATTGGGTGGTACTGTAGGTATTAACGCTCAATCCTTCTCCATGTAAGAGAAGGCCTGTGCCCAGCAGTGGGATGATAAAAAGGCTGTTCGGTAACAGTACTGTAGGATTTATTCTGGTCATTATGTAACTGAAGTATATTATTTACTGAAAGAATTCGATCCAATCTATTTTCCTATATACATGGACACCAATGTAGGCCATATCATATAGTTTGCTGTACAATAGGTTCAAATGCAAATGCCACTTTAAGATAGAGTAATGAATTAGATTACTATTGGAATATAAATCTGAGTGGTGATAACACCACTTACTTACTTAATTGTAAAATTGATTTCACTGATTTGTGAATTATATTGTGCATTTCAAGAAATATACTTGGGAGACTTAATTTGAGAAACAGAATAAGGTTGAATATAGTTACCGGCACGGATATTGAGCTCTCTGCGGAAGAGTGGGGATCGCTTTGCGCACTGTACACGTAAGGCCAAATAAACCAATAAATCGCTTCTTGCGCAGGTGAAGGTCAGGGCTCAATATCCGTGCCGATAACTATACCAATACTACATCAAAGTAAATGTATTTCTATCACAGATCCACAAATCATGAGGTAACATTAACTTATCATCACTATCATAAAAGTAACAACCAACCTGCCATCGCTAGATTCACTCTCTTCACTTCTTTCTGACGTCAGAATGGACTTGGCTCTTTTAGTGGTGCTGGTGTTTTTTGACACCGAGCTGATATTAGATGGCACAGGGGACGGCGTGCTTCTCACCGATGCTGGATTTGATGTTGACTGGCCTCCAGATGGAGTGGGATTGCCTGTGCTAGATGTGCCATCCTTAGGAGCAGTGGGCCCACTCCCTGCACTGCCATTCTGAGCACTCTCTGTGTTACCATTTGAATTAGAAGTGTTACTATTGTCTTCATGATTCTTCCTAGATCTTTGAGGCCTATTCTGAGACTGCAGTTTTATCCCTTCAGTAATTGAATTCACTAACGACGCCTGCGAGTGTGACATACTCAGCTTAGTCAACAAACGCTCCTGATGAGCCTCGTACTCATCTCTACTCGGATATATCTTTGAGATCAACAAGTCAAAGTTGGGGTCAGGCCTCAGAGAGCGTTTGGACACCAACTTCTTTCGACAAGTAGGACATTCCTTGTTGCCTGAACGAAGGGCAGTTATAATACAGTCGTTGCAAAATCTGTGGAGGCATTCCTTTGTAGTCATAGTCTTCTTGAGCATGTCTAAACATATCGGACACATTAATTCACTGTGTAGACTGCGGGGGGACACCGCGATCTCAGTGGCGTCCGTGATGACCTCCTGCGGAGTACGGTGAAGCTCATACAAGGATAGCTCCCAGGTTTTATTCTGGGATGGCTCGGTCGACGACATTGTTTTGGTTTTATAATGCCTCACTCAAGAATTATTTAGTTTTTGTCTTTCCGTAAATGACAAATAGTACCGCAACCACCATGTTGGCTCAAACACTAGTGATGTGCGTGGACTTGCCAAATGTCAATAATGTCATGTGGCAAAATTGGTTAGTCGATTCCAAACAGTTGACATATATCGCCTACGATTTTCAACAAATAAAAACGTGTTTTGATTGAATTGTTTTGAAATATTCTTGTGGCCTATTTAACTTTTTATTCACTTTCTTAAAAGTATAGAAGTAGTTTCATGTTTTACCAAAATCAGTATATTTTGCCCTACTTTGCCTCAGTTGCTGCTTGACACTTCCAGTGGTAACAGACCTACACAGATTTCTCATTATAAGCGTGCATCGATAATCGCATCTATAACAAGTAATCGAACAAACATCAAGTACCGTTTCAATTTACTGATCTATCATTTCCTATGTCTACTTCGATTTGATTAATTAAGACAACTTTTGATTAAATATTTTGACTTGTTGTATCAACTGTAAAGTAGTCTAATTTAAAAGATACATTCAGTTAATCGTCGAGACATGGTTAAGCAATTAAAATGCTATTACTATTACCATACTTTATCTCTGCGGAGGTACGCACGTCAAATATGATATAGATTATATGGGCAACTCGATAAATCGATCAAGATAGCGAACCTTAAAAATATTATTTTTATGGGTAAGTAGACACTTACCACTTAATTATTAAAAAAATAACCTGAAATAAATAGGTACGTAATGACCGAGCAATGCTTCAAGATCTTATACATACTATTTATTTATTCTGCTACAAAGGGATAATAAACCTTTATTTTTTTTCTATTTCTTTTTTTTTAAGAAAACTCCGCCTGTGACGAGATGGAGAAATATTGAGATATTATTATTTATAGTTCGTAAGTTTTCACGGAATGGAAGAATGACGATGATTACTCACGATGTTGGTACCTGTTAATTCTTACATAAACACCTTTTGTAATCAGATACTTACAATACAAACCTTTGATTATTGCAAACGTTTCTTGAAGAAGGTTCTTCAAGTAGCAAGTGGAATCGCCAGGCTAGCAAGCACCTTATAAATCTTTCTTATTTCTATAACTAAGAATTCGTGTTTTATTTCGTAATCATCATCTTCCTGCCCTAATAATGTAATAATAATAATAATGTCGCGACACCTTTTCACACACGGTCGGTTAGCCCCATGGTAAGTTATTTATTAACTTGTGTTATGGGTGCTAACACAACTGATAAACTACATATAGCTACATATATACATATTTATAAATACATATAGTAACACCCAGACCACGGCCAACAAGCATGCTCATCACACAAATATCGACCGAACCGGGAATCGAACCCGGGACCTCAGGTTCGGCAGTCCGGCTTGGTGACCTTTGCGCCACGGAGGTCGTCGCCCTGTTCCCAAGTCATTTGGGGTCGGCGCAACATGTCTTTTTCTTCCATTCCTCTCTGTCAGACGTCATACTTATTCTACTCCCTTCTGCTTCATGTCCTCTTTCAGGCAATCAATCCAGCTTTTCCTCGGTTTACCTCTGCCTCTCCGTCTTTCCACATTCATACTTAGCACACTCTTTGTAGCATGCGTTTCACACCGTCTCATCACATGCCCATACCACGACAAACGCTGACCTCTCATTTAATATTAATGTAATACAATACAATAATACACCAGAATAATAAAATACACCAGAAAAAAACTTAATGTTTAACAGACTAGCCTTTTATTTCCAGGAATTATTTCACAAAACATAGTTTCAATTTCCCAATTCAAGTTTATTTACCGGTGCTCAATATAATCGGGTTGGAGTTACCAGATTGAACAGGAATTAGGTAAGAGCCACCAGAATTGCTGTTGATATTACTCTGTCCATTCAGTGGTATAAGCGTGTACACAGTGGAGCCAGGCTGGTTCTGATTGGGCGACTGGACCAAAGTTCCTTGAATCTGATTCCCATTAGAGGGGTTTGTGGCTATGATAACCTGCTGCGGCTGGTTAGGTTGCTGAACATACATCGGCTGGTTAGACGGTTGTTGGACCAACACAATAGGCTGGTTAGACTGCCCATTCGGCTGATTTGTCATCACCATAATCTGCTGATTCGGGTCACGATTTGCTGTTAACGGCTGTTGGGTGTATATTACATTAGGTTGGTTCGACATCGGCTGCACATTAGGAGCTGGCTGGTTCATGTTCGGTTGGTTCGTCAGCACCGGTTGGTTGTTCAAACGCGGCGGCTGCATCACCATTTGAGGGTTATTTATGCTAGGTTGCTGATTTTGAATGGGTTGCTGGTTTAGGGTGGGGGGCTGGTTCGTCATTACGGGTTGTGGCTGATACTGCTGGTACTGCGGCTGATTTGTGTTGACTGGCTGGTAGGTGGGCTGTTGGACAGCATTGGTGTTGATTGGCTGGTAAGTTGGCTGTTGGACACCGTTGGTCACCGGCTGATAGTTCGGTTGCTGATTTTGCACTGTTCCTTGGACCTGTTGGCCATTGTTCGGCGAATTGGCATTAGCTCTGTCCTGCAGATTCTTGAAGGCATCAGATGGGATGAACACTCCAGTGATCAGGTTCTTCCCTTGGTCGTTTGTTGGGTAGCCATAAGAGAGGGCCACAGCTCCTAACACCACAACCTGGAAAAGGAACACTTTTTAGTTAAACAGAAAAAGGTACACGCCTGATATATTAAATTGCTTTCTGTTGTTAATATGATGAAAGTATGATTTGTGATTGAATCAAGTTGAAGTGTAAAATGCCCATTAAAAATGTAATCCCGACAAATAAGAATGTTCATATGCCTAAGTGTCCTTTCCAGTGTACATATGGGCCTGCTACATTTTTTCACTTACCAACTGTATTCCTTTCATGTTGAAGACACAGTTCACTATGGTAGATCGTTGTCAGCTATTAGGTTTTATATCATAATGGTTTCACCGTTAATTGATAACCTAACGACATCATCGATTGCTGTTTCTATCGGTATTTCTGTGTAAGTAATTTAGAAAATCCTCATTTGTGGTCGCACGTCATTATTTTGTTTTGTGATTTAGTTATTTCTACAGGGTTTTCCAAAGACATTGGGTTTTTTCAACCAAAATTTCATATTTATGTACAGTCAACTTCAGGTCAGTGGTAACAGTTTTATAGGAAAATCGTACTTATTACTATTGAGCTATGGTGCATGACAGTTACCACCTATGTGCAGTCTACCGTACAGACAGGTCCATGCCGAATACTGGAAATATAGGTCGTTAGAAGAACTATGGGCGCACTGCAAATAATGCACATTGTCTTTAACGTGACACATTGAACACAAAAATGGTAAAATTGCTACAGGTAAGGACAACAGAGACAACAAGACATAAATTAACTAAGCTAGAACGACACTGATTAAAAGCACTAAGTATTAAATTCTACCGAGCATTAGGCTCTAAAGTGCGTACATCTTGGGCCGTATCTAGGAGAGAGCGTAATGACTCGTGTTATGGCTAATATGACAGGCCGGCAATTATGATAATGTGTGATATTGCTAACTCGATACATAAGTTTACTGTAGCTAGTGTTATTTACTGTCTTCAACGTAGGATTTATGGATTCTCCTTGGATAAAACTGACTAGGTAGGAAAGTAAATGCATGGCAGAAAGCTGATTAAACGGTATGAATTTTGATTAAAATAGTTGTTTGAAACAATGTAAATCGACAGTAGGCTATTTAAGAGGCAACAAAACTATTATTTTTAAACAAATATAAAAATAAGAAAAATAATGTAGTTCGACTGCGGTTAGTTCAGAAGATCACCGATAGTAACGATTCTGACAACAGACTGACACTTCTTTAGGATAAGGTTGTTCGCGAAAGAACATGTTAGTGAAAAATACAAACTTTGAAGTCTAACTTAAAACACCCAAGTACAACGAAATCTTCTTATCAGTTTTAAAACACCTACTTAAAACCAATGAGCAACTTTCCTTCGGGATACCAAGTAGGTACATATTTAGAACTGGAACCGTTCTGAAAATTGTGTACCTACCTATTCAAAACTTGGACAGCCCTAAAAACTATTATGTGCTTAGTGGTCCAGTGGCCTAGAATCATAACTTTTATGGTAATATCGGAAGATTGGAGTGAGCCGTGCTTTTTCGTAATTATGCTTATCCCGGGCGCGGAACACCTAGAGAGCGACCTGATAGAAACTTAATTGTACTTAATTCAGAGAAAGGCTGTGTCATAATTATCTCTAGAGAAATTCTAAATAAGATTATTCTGATGCCATAAAGTTGCCAGTCATATTTTATGAAGTGCTTTATGGTTTGCTTGCTTATGGTCAGTTTCAACCTTAAATTATAGTAACTATTTTCTTTAGTCATAATTAAATTCAATTAAAATGTTGCTTTATGGTCTGGCTGGGAACTTGGTTATTTATCAATCAAAGAATTATAGAAATGATTAATGATACATTTTCGACTTCGTATAAGGAAACAATTTTCCACTCATTAGTCGGGCAGTAAATATTTGGTTAAATAAATTGTAATTAAATCTTCATAACTCCTTAGTATAACTTAGCGGCAATGGTACATACCAGTGCAGCTCTATATATTAGATACAAATATTCGGACTGAGCGTAACCAAGGAACGATTCGTCTGTCACATTTTCAGAGACATCAACATTTTTAAGCGTAAGTAATTTTACAAAATCTTAAAAGCAGGCATTCTAAAACTAGTGTTATTTTATGGCATAAAAGTAAAACATATGGCACCAATAGAGTATCGTGCCCGTGGTGGCACGCAGCTAAATAATTTGGGTACGCCATTATTTTGCAAGTTTTCAATTGTAGTTTAGACCATAATGACGTACTATTAAATATTGCTCGTGGATTCAACCGGATCACATAGGAACTACGTCCCATATTCAGAATAGAGCCTATACCTGTGCGTTTTATTTATTATTAACATCATATTAACTTCCTCTTTGAACCCAAAATAACATTCGTCTCTGAATAGGTACACATTATAGTGCCAAAAGCAAAAAGATATTTTTCTGTCAATTTCTCACTTTTGGTTAAGCAACTTCGATGATATCGATGTACAAATGATTTCTTTAAATTATCGATATATTTTATTATGTTTACTTAATTCTCTTCCCTATTTTTAAACATGAGTGCGTTTCGTGGAATAAAATAGGTGCGTTTCATCAGGTGCGTTTTAAAACAGGTGCGTTTTGTGGAATATTTACCTCATTTTATTTAGAGATCTGAGCATTAATGTTAAAATATTTTAAGAAAATAGGCGAATCAAAAACAAGTCCCTTCTTGATAAATGTTTTAATTTTTGTGTTAACTATTTGCCATAAAGGCACCTCTCCATTAAAAGCATTGTGTTTTTTATTTAATTTGGCACGTAAGTCAATAAAGGTTCGCCATCCCTGGAGTATGTAGTTAAACTTAAATCCGCAGCTAGAATGCGCATTGCAGGTATGCGGAAATGCAACGCAAAAGTAAATGGGACTTTTAAATACTGCAACCATTTTTATTTCAATTTATTGTTTGGTTTATTCTTTCGGCTCCTTTATTTGCAAAGAGGATGGTTTTGCGTTTGGGACGCAAATACCTATCGCCCCAGAATTCCGTTCCTTTATACCTGTATAGTGGGTGCCTATGTTACCTGGGTGCCTACTTGTTGTGTTTTTGCCTTACACATCTTGAGAAAAATGTTCCCAAGCCGTAAGCGCTCGTTTTAGAATTTTACGAGCGACTGATTTGTCTAGAAATGTATCGTGAATAGAAAAACCGAACAACCAAATTCGCTACTGAAAAAGCGCTCTTACCTTACCTACTTGTTTTTTTTTCAATCATCAAATGATGACACTCCGTCACTCAGAGAAGTTCTATGACGGACAGCTACATCTATGACATGAATATCCGTCGCTGACTACAGGATCCATGGTAATATTAATATTATTACGATGTTCCTAGAAATTGTACTCATGTCACTTTACGTCCGCGACTTCGCTTGAGTCGCGCTTATCCGGCATTGCACAAAAAGCGTCAATCATACGTATTTACTGTAGAGGAACAATCAGAAGGTTGAGAACTATTTCGAAGGTTTTATTCATAAATATTGAATTGTAACGCTGCAGGGCAACGTATTAAAATGATTCACTATAAGATGCTGCTGCAATTTACAGCTGCCTGACAATGAGGTCTAATTATTGTATTAGATAGACACTTTCAGTATCAGTTTACATGATCTTCTTCATTATTTATCGATAGAATTATACTTACGACGCGACGCCCGATCGGTCTTAACTTTCTGCATCTTTTATTTCATCATGCAAACAGTAATATTTCCCATCGTTTCAACTGTCAAAGTACCTATTGAACATCCCATCAGCTTTTTATTGAAGCTTTCATTCATCGTGTGCTACTACCATCCTCATAGCCATAGCTACATATGTTAACGAAAGTAATTAATTTAATAAAGAGATTTAAACTATCCTGTAATTAGACAAGTGACCTGAGACTTCACGTCGGCTTAACACGACAAGGAAAGCAGTCTAAACTAGAATTAATTAAATCTATACCGATTAACTAGTAAACTAGATCTTTTGTAGGTCGGTATTTCCTTTAGCAAAGTGTCTAAATCTAAGTTTCAGTCTGAACATTATCTTAGGCAGAGATCTGATAAAGGTTTCCGGACCACTCAATGTTGGATATTTTTAGATAGGAGTAATGATATGTAAATTAAATATTCGAGTTTAAATGCAGATAGTTTACGGTAGAAAATAATTAGGATTTGCACCACCGTCTTTCAAATCTACAGGAGAAACTTATATATAGAAAACATAAACAGTTGAGGTAAACTATGTTTTCAGTCTTATGGGCCACATGCATGTTCTTATACCTACACGGAATTCAGTTGCGGTCGGCTATTAAGTTTTGCGAGAATTGTACATCACTACATAGTATACACAACAAAGTCGCTTTTTCTGTCCCTATGTCCCTTTGTACGCTTAAATCTTCAAAACTACGCAACAGATTTAAATGCGGCTTTTTTTTATAGATAGAGTGATTGAAGAGGAAGGTTTATATGTATAAGGTTTATAATAACAGCCATAAAATAGTGGGGAAATTCTGCTGTCCCGTGCGAAGCCGGAGCGGGTAGCTAGTCCTTAATAAATAGAGAAGACTTCAGAATTTGGTAGGTATGATGATGATGATGTCCTCCTAGCTGTTCTCATGTAAGGAGATATAGCCAGCTACGCAGGACATATTATAGTGCACAAGCATTTGCGCAGACACAGGTGCACGCACTATTCCTTCACTCTCATATCATCAATCACCAACTTCCAGGCTCCGGGCTGCTTTGCGAAAGTCTTCTAAAACCCACAAAGCGATTTCGGCCCGACCCGGGAATCGAACCCGAGACCTCGTGCTCAGCAGCCGCACTTGTGACAGCTAGACCAACGAGGCAGCTATATATATGTTATGGCATTCTTTCAAAAATTCTTCCGTGACCTTGATTTCTCTTGGGAATTCATAGGATGCACCACAACACAATGCAAGCAGAATGTTCACAATTCCGTCTCGTATGTCTTAGATCTTTCTTTCACGGAACAATGTGAGCCGTGTGCGGTGTCCCATCATTCTTTACAATTAAACGAGCTTTTCAACAACATTCTTACGACATGTAGGCGTAGAATCTTAAGTGGTTTCATTTACAGAAGAAGCGCTCAGGATACATTTTAAATGATTATTGATGTACGTAAAGTTCGCAGTTTTGGCTTCTGGGTCCTGTTCTTAACTTCTAGTAATTAACTGCAACTACCTTTCTATAGCAGCTGAAGCCTCCTCTTCAACATCATTTCTAACTGAAATGAGTACCTACTGTGGGTGCAGTATGAGGGAGTGTGAGACTCTTAATGACTAAAACCCACCATGTTCCTTCTGGAGTTCACCAAGTAAGTACCTACTCTGGCCGCGGTAACTCATTCAAACAACCTCTCCACCTCACCTCACCCCTAGTAGAAATCGAACCTCTTTTCGCTTAAAGAAAACAATAATATAACCTTGTACAGCCCTTCTTATCTTTTAGTTCAAACAAACAGACATAATAATTTACTCAAACGTTGGCAGTGGCAGGTCGCATCGTTGGTCACACGTTAGCGAGCACCACAAACATCGCAAGTGGAGTACTAACTGTACCGGGGAGAGTCGGCGTCATTAGCCACCGAGATTCGACTGCTAATTAATAGTACACGACGTTTGTACACATAGTTTGTAATGTGTAGTGTTTTGTTTATGTTGTTCCGAAGAATTTTGTGAACTTGAAGACACAATACCCACAATACTTGGAAGACAATAATGGTCTCCTTAAAAGTAGCTAGTGAAGAGCGAATATTGAGACCTATACCTATGCTCGGCAGCAAAAATAAACAGATTACTGCAACTGCTGCTAAATGTAGCGAGCAGTCAGAGAATATTGAGATAAATTGTTATGAGCAAAAAAAAAATAGATTACTGCAACTGCAGTCACTAATCGTAATAAATGAAATTTTTAAAGAATTTAAGGAAGTAGATGATGATGTAGCTATGTCTCTACCTAATAGAATTTCAATAGTAGGTACCTAAGAATGATATGTATAACTTAAGACATTCAGATATAGACCACCATAAGTAAGCAACAAGCCCTACAATTTCCCATCTCATCAAATGCAAACCATATTCAAACAAATTTTCATGATTACCAACAGAGTAACTAGTCGATGCTAATTCCGCGGTAGGATTATAAACCAGCGTACTACTTTCATCGGTCATTAGGTTATTAGTATTGGCGGCATCATGAGATGCTAAATCACTGGGCAGTTTATTCATTACGAGGGTATTAGCTTTGGATTGCTTGTGGCCTACATAACTGGCTTCAGAGTATGTTACTATACGGAGTCGCTACATCATCTGCCTCGCCTTTTCCTATCTATGTTGGGGTCAGCTTCCAGTCTAATCGAATGCAGCCGATATCAGTGTTTCACAAGGAGCGCCTGCCTACCTAACCTCCTTAACCCAGTTACCCGGGCACTTACTGGCTTCTGACTGCTAACGATGATCTAATGACAGCTGGACAACCTGGACAAACTGGAGCCGCAAATCTCTATGTAACAAGTCTGCTTTAAATTCGAGGGAACGCAACAAATGGTGACGGCTCACTTCTCACCAACAAAATTTACAAACACGAGCTCTGGTTTATTTGGCAGAGGCGAAGGCACAGCAAAGTCGTCTCCCGTTGGTTGACTTATCTAACTAACTAGCTGATCTGCGTGGAATTTGTTAGAGGATTACATGTTTGATTGAGTCAGACCAGGTGGTAACGGCTTCGACTTTACGAGTCCTAGTCGAGAGCTAGGAATTAGATTCTTAAGCGGGTATTTTATTCAGCTGGCAACGGCTTAATAATTAATACCTGAATGTGAAGTATAAAGAAAATTGTATCGTTTCTCAGATAGCATGGAAAGCCGACAAAAGTGAAACTTGAAGTAAGCAGGTGTCAAGTTTCAAGAGGCTTCCGATAATATTATCTGTGGTAGTTAGGATTTTCCAACAGTTGATAAAGTTAAGCGATAGCAGATAATCATGAGCTTTAATAACCTAGTGCCTATGTTAACTAATTATGGAATAGATAAATACAGTAGGAGCAATTAATTAGGTGCCTCTCAAGATATTTTAAAATAAATTAGGTAAGTGTGTTCTGCAATTTATTTTACAAAATAATACACAAAATGTGTTCTTACCCAGTGGCATACAATACAATAATATCCTTATTAATAAAACAGACAAAAAAATATGAGAATCTGAAATATTTTTACTGAATAAATCGCACAACCGATGCGATGTCGATGTTCGGCTTGGGGGGGCAAATAGGTCTTCCTGAGGAGATAAAAGATAAATTACCAATTTACCTGACGGATGATAGGCAGGATTATAAAAGAAATTATAAAATGCATTATCGTATTTAGATTACCATTAACGTCACTTACATGCTGATTCCATCTTAACATTCTTAACGGATTAGTTTGATGGGGAAGCGAAACTTTTTTGCATGTTCAAATTAACACGAAATGCATCCATCTTCGATACGCTTGCTTATTATGAGATTATCTTAATATTGAACTAGCTGATTTCCCCTGGTTTCACCCGCGACCCATGGGTACTACTGCTGGTACCGGAATAAAATATAGCCTTTGTTACTCGAGAAGATTGTAGCTTTTCAACAGTGAATGAATTTTTCAAATCTCTTCAGTAGTTTCGGGGCCCTCAGAGTATTTCTTATTCTTCTTCCTGTCCTGTTTCCAATTTTATTTGGGGCCGGTGCAATATGTCTATCGCTTCCGTTCTTCCCTGTCCCTCGTCACACTGATTACAAATCTCAGACTAGGTAAAATATTTCCTCGTTATTATATAAGTATAGATTAACTAGGTATAATAGGATATTTATCTGCGTAGCATCTAGTTTTGCAGCTCAATCGTAGCTAGGCTTGAGGCAATTAGCTTCATTTTCATATGAGATAAGCCGTTGCTTTTATAGCCTGGCGCGAAACTGGCAGCCATTTTGGCATGGCTGGCGGGAAATCTTAATAGTTAGTCTTTTTAACCGACTTCAAAAAAGGAGGTTCTCAATTCGACCGTATTTTTTTTTTTTTTTTTTTTTTTTTGTATGTTTGTTACGCGATTACTCCGCCAGTTATTAATCGATTTTGATGATTCTTTTTTTGTTTGATAGGATATACTCCCGAGGTGGTCCCATAGTCATCAGGTCAGGATCTGATGATGGAAACCCTGAGAAATCGAGGGCAACCTTCGAAAGTTGTAGGCATACATAGGGTAAAAACTTGACACTCAGGTGTACGCCTAAAAGCACTATTCAACTGTGAAGATTTGGAGCTGACCTGATGATGGAGACCAGAGAGGGTCGAGGGAACTCGACAACTGAATATGTAAACTACCTCGTGTTTGGGCTTAAATTATTTGTATTGACAAGACCTTTGCAACAGTGAAGGTTTGGAGCTGACCTGATGATGGAGACCAGAGAAAGTAAGTCGAGGGAACTCGACAACTGAATATGTAAAATACCTCGTATTTGGACTTATATTCTTTGTATTGATGAGAACTTCTCACTTGTATGGATAGTGACAACTATTCGTATCACTGAAAAGCTTTAAATAAAAAACTTTTTTACAAAAAAATTAAACCGACTTCCCAAAACACTAAAAAGCAAAAAAAAACTATTTTTAGGTGCATCGGCCTAGAAGTCGGTGGCAAAATTAACTTAGTAACATCCATTAGACACCGACTTCTAGGCCGATGCACCTAAAAATAGTTTTTTTTTGCTTTTTAGTGTTTTGGGAAGTCGGTTTTAAAGAATAAAAAACGCGATAACGAGCTTTATGTAGGTACATACATATATATCTAGTCTTTTGTCCTCCGTGGTACATATTTATTTACGGATATTTTGGGGTTTGATAAGCTGGCTGTAAACACGCGATGCTACGTCTGATTAGTTTGGGAACCATCAGCGGAGATGGGAAAAGAATTCTAAACTTGGCCATTGTCGATTGATGAAGATAATCAGAAACAATGGGTTAGTAATAAATAACCAAGTAAGTATGTGCAGACATACCGTCGCCGTCCTATTGTGCTATAATCTTTGGTTTCTCATATCACGACAGAAAATAATCATTCCAATTGAGTATGGTATTGACGGTGACGGTAAATGGACGTTTAACAAGCTATCCGTCAATAATAGTGTGTGGTAATAGTAATGCGTAATGGCAGTAATAGTAATCATCGACTATTACCTACGTACTGTCGTACAACAGTCGCGGTTAAGTTGTCAGCGAATGTTGTTATTTCTATAAGTGGATACTAACTGGCTTTGATGGATATGAGTATTGGTCAGTTATCTGTTTTGAACCCGCATGGTATATTCCCATAAAGTTATGTATTAAGTTACTATCTACCCTATGACATCAACCAGCTACTACTACTATCACTTATTAAAATTCTTTATAAATGGGTAACAAAAGCATTACATGTATTTTTTTACAATAGGTCATCATTTTTATTTTCACACTTCGTGACAAGTAATAGTTTATAAGCTCTAATACAAATAGTACCTACATCAAAGTGTCCTACATCCAGCTTCAGAGGGAAGCTAGTGAGGGCACAGGCCGAGGGCCGAGTGCCGAGAGCCGGGGGCCGGAGGCCGAGTGCCGAGGGTTATGACAACGCTCCCTTGTTATCTCTCACGGTTCGATTGGCGCGCTCAATGCTAGCGGTGTCATTAATACTAATAGGTACAGGCGTGAACAGTAACATGCAGTGAGCTCAATAAACAGAAAAACCGGGTGATTTTTTATTTCATAAAAATAATACATTAATATTTTAAAATTAACCACAGTTTTTGAATTTATCGTAACATTTTGCGTGGAGAGAACTCGAAAAGCTTTTGTAAATACTGTGTAAAGAACGCATTTCTTTGCCCGTTTTAATGTTCTATTTAATCAAGAGTCGAAAAATTCTAGCCTTCAGAAATAGAAAAACTTTAAATCATTGGACTATCTCCTATGTTTTTATATAACATTATACCTAATTTTATTGCAAAGCTGAAGATCAATCTTGATGAGGTTTTGTGCATTACGATACCACTAAACCTGTTTATTAAATACAAAACACTTTCGTTGTCGGCAGTACCCGCCATTCAAGGTGTAACTAATGATGGATCACATGAATGAATCGCAAGCAAATGCACTTTGCACGTCGATACGAAAAAACTAGTCGATCGACTGTCGTAATCTGTAACCATGAAAACATTCATATGCATGATATTATACAGGCTATCTTTAGGAGTTTCTAGTATTTTTGTGCAGAAGTAAATGTTAAAGACACTTCTATTCTTAAATGAGTTCTAGATATTTTATTTGAAATTTTTGTAGGCTAGGTAAGTAATTAAAAAAAAAATTTTGGAACATTGTTAAACGAAGGAATAAGTATCTGCTTGTAAAATATTCTCCACTACTTAGGTAGGATTTGGCTGAGTGAGGTACATTTCATTAGTAATTTCGAAGTTCAAATACCATGTAATAGGGGCAGGCCCGTGACAGAAAATCCTCATGGGAAATTCCTCATTTAGTCTTAGAAGCATGATAATTGAAATACTTGATAAATGCACGTTTATCAATTGCAATTGCCTGTGAAGTATTATTTAATTTTCATGGACAGCCCGGAATCTGCAGGAATACAAAAAGCTCTTTATTATTTGTGTTATATTTCACTTTTCAAGCAATCATTCCATACATTACACTGGCTCTTTCTACCTTCTCTCAACAAATACCATGATCTAGTAATTTCTCAATCAATCTAGGGAAACAGGCCGCCATGATGTCTGCAGGCTGATGATCAAGTTTCTCTGCTTACGGAACGCCTATGCATTACAATCTGTGTATTAAAGTTCTTGTGCACCTTCGATAACGATTAACACATCAACTGAACTTTCCAACTAAATTAATGTGGTAATTGACCTCAGAGGTTTCACTTATGAAGCTGTACCTGCCTTGGTACGTCTGAACTGGTTTCTTTTTCATCATCTCACCCGTAGGACATGTTCTGAATAGGTATTAATAAAATAGACCTGCTTCATTGATTTAAAGGACCAGTTAAAGGGAACCAGCGTATTGTCATTTATCCACTTTATTAGTTCATGTTCTAAGATGTGCTTCTGTCTGTGTTCTGCACTCGATAACTATTCGATCCTCAGTCTATTTATCACCTCTTAAATATACAATTCAATAATCTGAATTCATACTCAAAGTACTCAAACCTTCCTCAATGAAACAGTACAGAACTAAATATCAGGTATTGAAACAAAATAACTGACAATCGAGCAGGAACGTGCATCCTTTCAAACCAATCAACACATTCATTAGACTTGTAAAAAGGCTACATTATTTACGGCTCACTTTGTTTACAATCAGGTGCTTTGCCTTCCGGCCGAGCTCTGATTAACGATACCACGGCTAAGCCCATTGCCCACTCACCACTGAAATATGTGGAAACTAAGCTAAGAGAAGTAAACAAGTAAGTATAAGGAATAAGTTGTCCGTACATGACAAAATTTAGACAAAAGTGGTTAGAATATAAGGTGCAGGTGGGAATTATAAAAGTATTTGTAAGTGATTGGAAACATGTCGCCGGAAAACCGTGCCGGACTCTTAAAACCAGCTTTTTGTTAGCATCGCTGGGATACTAGCTCTATTATGCCAGCTAAGCTAAACAGAGTTCTATAGTAGTGGACGATCGGCGTTAATCAAGCTGGAATCAATTTGCGTGCCACCCGACCACGCCATCCGAGCTTACTGCGCCAACTCACTGTTCATGCGGACATATTGCTTTTGTAAACTGACTTGCAGTATAAACGGCCGGATATTTAGACTGGCTGCACATTGATGATATAGTCTATCTGTATTCATTCGTCATTTTCGTCATTTTGTATACAATGCTAATACAATGCTAGTCATTTACGAGGTGTTGAGTAATTCTGGAGAAAATAAAATTTCAATCAAGGGGATTTACTGGCAAAGGAACAAAGTTTACATAAAAAAAAGAACATGAATTTAGCGCTTAGAGTGATAACTAGCTCTATGTTTAGCATCTTTAAGGCGACGAATTGGTCAACAATAATTCCATAACCGGCACGCGCACCTAAGGCGCCAAAAGGGGTCGGAGCGTCTGAGCGGGGCGAGGATAACAATACGCGCGCTAGCTTATAACTGAAAGTCGTAAGCGACAAAATGGTTTTGTAATTTTATTATTTAGAAATGATAATTTGATAAAAATTCCTTCTACAATTTTAAAGAGTATGTATACACTCAACTACTAAAAAAGTTAAGAGGCTTAAATCGGTCCCGTTTGCCCATAATATGTGAATCTCTTTTTAAAAAGAGGTATGTTTGATATATTTTTCTCTGTTATAAAAGTTACCTAATCATGTTTCTACGTCTAACAGAATAAGGTTTATATCATGAACTTTCAGGTAACCTAGTTGTATTTTGATCCGTTTTGTATTTACTGAGAAAAATTGAGATCCTTGGCGCCAAAAATTCCAATTCGTCCTCTTAAGACAATCTATATTTGTGGAAATTCTATTCAAACTTATGATAAGAAGTGTGAATGACTAAAAAGACGAATACATGATAATGCTACTATAGAACATACCTACCTAATTTGCGAAAATGCACTACAGCTAAATAATTTTAAAAATCCCTTTAAAACGCACAACTAAGTCGTGCGAACGTGCAAACAAATAGTCAGGTTTTCAACATAAAACCGCGTGTATTTCCCGCCTTGATTGTTTTTAAACGAGAACGGTTGCAATTCATAGAAAATGCACGTATATGAATGCTCTGTGGATTTCATTCCCGACCTAGAAAGTGGGGCGATGTTCCGAGCATACCGCACGAGCTTTGAACATAGCTTTAAAAGTTGTACCTACAGATAAAATAGTTATTTGTCGCATTCATTGCAGGTGATAGGAAATTGCTACGCGTGTCTACAATTTGATGGAAGATTTGCCAAAGGTAAAGTGGCTGATTCGGAAAGAACGTTTTGCGCCAAACGCGACGAAACATGCTTCCATCCAAGAAATCCGCAAATTACGCTATAAAGACTGTACCTTTATAGTCTTCTTACCTTTGTTCAGGTGCTAAACTAAATTGAGAACCAAAACACGTTAGCAGCCATCTTTTATTTTTCCACCGTGTTCATATTGTCAGATTTGCGACGCATCGCTGTTATTAATATGCTAATAGCTGTTATTATCAGTGTTAAAAGCGATTAAAGGCACTAAAGCTTTGCCTTAAAAGGCGTGCAGTATAAGGGAATATATATTTTTTGCATGAAAACGTTCGAACATTGTGAATTTATTGCGTTGATGGCTAGGATATTAAGCGATTGGTGGATGACCGCAAACGTACGCTTTGTAACCGCTGAATGACGCTCGCCTAGCTGGTTTCCTACACAATTAATAGCGTTTAGGATATTTATTCTCGGAGTTCCGTGGTTTTTCTTAAGTGCCATTCAGTTATTTACGTGGAAGCAACGAAACGTGTGGCGGAATAATTACAGCTAGACGTTTGAATTGCAAGTATGGGAGAGGTGTAATAATTTTCAGAGAAATAGTCATGGGTTATTTTATGTGTAGAAAATTACTGTTTAATTCGTTTAGCTTAACGATAGATATAAAAGTTTGGATTAAACTAACATGGTCAAAAGTAATTTTTATTGTGTAGGTACATGTCTTCCCTGTTGCAATTGTAAATATTTACCAAATTATGTTTCAAGCATTGAAAAGTAACACATACACAGTGTACAATTGGCTCGTGTCTTAGTTAAACAGTAAAGCGTAATTCAAAACACAAAGTGTTCATAACAACTTTAATTTCCGTGCGTTATTGTATTCAATACTCCATATTTACAACTGACCAATGAATGAATCACTTCAATGAATCATCATGATTTCGCGAACTTACCTCTATTTACACAAATGCAGTGAAAGGCAAATTAAATACTTTCTTAAGTAAATAATTTCTAATATCACTTACAATCTTGTACGCAGGTAATTCTTAGTCTAGATTCATGTCAGTCATTTCTGTTACTTTTACTATTAAGTGAAGTCTCCTGAAATCGCCAATGTAAAAGTGAATATTAAATCTCCTCAAAATTGGTACATTGATATTGGAGACCACGATAGCTGTGTACAAAAAGTTAATAAAAACCAAAAATCTAAGTAAACGTATAATACAATGGTGGGACGTACTTACTCGAAAAGATTGGAAGTAGTGGAGACGAAATGGGGATGACATGGTGAAAACACTTAGGTATAGCAAGCAAACAGATATTCACAGTAACCAAAAAACAAAGCTTCTACGCGTGTATTTTGAATATCAAAACGTTACACTAAAAAGTTCGTTGACCTTAACCAAACACAAAAGCCACACAAGATATCGTGTTTAAAAAGGGAACTGTGCCAAATAAAGCCTTTTGTTCCAAATTCGAAACCGTAATTAGACGTTAGTTGGCAGGCTGCACCATGAACTGGCAATGCGTTTCTAAAGGAGTCTGCAAACCTTGGCAGGTTGCCAGTACCAGATGCAAGACAGATGAAACCTTCATGGTGTGAAACTAATTATTTCTCGAAGAGGCTTGTACATATTGGAAACTGTACCTAGGTATGAGCATTTTGATCAATAAAATATTTTGGAACATTTACGTGTATCCAAAAAAAGTAACATGATCTTAACGGTATATAAAAAGAAAACAAAAAAATAGGGAACCTTATCCGCAGACGAATGCCGGAACACAATGCACAACTTGAATTTCTTTCTGCCTGAAATGAGAGCCTTTTTGTGACAGCAAAGATTTAAGAATGCTAACATTAAGTTATGTTTACAAGTTATACAAATAACATGCCTTCAGAAGAATTATTAAGTAAATGATATTTATGACCAGATTATGTCATAATAGATTTCTCAAACAGATACTTTTATGGTTATGTAGTAGCATGGACTACTGACTATGTACTCTACTAACTATGGAAATGTTCAGCTACATCAGCTTTATTAGGTTTCAAACTATCGGGTTTAAACCACCGTTCTGCGTTCCAAAATGCTAATTAAGGACTTAGTTCAGGACAGCTGCCAAACTAAAGTAGAACTGGGGCCGCCATGTTGGTCGCATAGTTGCATAGTAGATAACGTGTGCACCAAATGAGGAATGCAGAATATTGTGGAGAAAAGCCTTAATTAATAGGTTTTACGGCGAGTTTTGATAACAATTACTTGATTATTGCAAAGAAAATTGTGTCTGATAAGAGATTAGTGCAGGAGTGAAAAGTTAAAAAAAATACTGGGCGGCGGGAAAACCTCTTTCGTACTGTAGCAATTAATGGCTTTATTAGATTTTTTGCAACTGTAATAATGTAGGTATAGAGTTTATTTTTTAAAAATTCCTTCAGTTTCATAAATAATTCAGTGAAATCATTATGAAACACAGCTATTTGAAGTAATCGTAAGTAGAAAAATAAGAAAATTATTTAGATGGATTTCTAAACACGGTAATAAAAGCACTTTAAGCTGCCCTTTAACAAGGAAAGTACACTTTAATTGAAAGCTTAGCTATTCGTAAATTGCCCTTAGATGATCAGCTGTCAACACAGCTCTTGCTCCACTTTCCTCGCGTCAACCGATCAGGGCTGCCAACATTCCGTATTGATTTGCCCCGTTCGCGCCTTTTCTTGACAGATCTGATTGACAGGTTATGTTAATTACAACCTCTTTATTTCACTTGACTGGATTGAACATAGGTTTTGTGCCAAGTTTATTTATAGAGACGTTTTAAACCACCTTTAGTAGTTAATTTGTAGTAAGTTAGTCATAGTTATAATTTTCGCCGAGGTAGTTTAAGTTTTCTTATTGACAGTAACTGCTAATTTTTATGTAGTCTTTAAGTTTAAAGTATAAAACAGATCAGTTTCTGGTGGGATACATTGATAAAAAGATATGAAGACATTCAATTAAATAGGTACTTCAATCGCACGTTGTCAATATATCGGTTAAAATGTCACTATGAGTCAACAGTAAGAAATTATTCAAATACATTTTTGATATGATGTAGATCTTCAGTGAAAGTCCTCTTGGCTTTCAATATCTCTTAAAGAAGTATCAATTTATTTTCCCGTTGACGTCACACCTTACGTGTTCAGAAACTATTTATTCTAGGCTTATCCATAACTATCCTATGAATCATTTCGGAAATCACCAACGTATGTCAATATTATATTTTTTATAAACCGTGTCTATTTATAGAGCACTTGTCACCGTTAGTGATCAGAAACATTCGATTAATAAGTATTTACGGCCCCCTGGAACATCACCAGAACCCTGAAAAATTCAATTATTGTGCCCAGATGAAATGTGTCCTATTTCTTTAATTAAGATTTTAATATTAGACTACTTACTACAATTACTTTACACATGACCGGACTAACATGGTAAAAAAAAAAATATTTTCGATCATAAGATATCATCTGGCCTCGTATTTACTTTTGTCTCTTCTAAAAATAAGTGACAACTATGAAGTTTAAAAATCTAATAATTATTTGAATCAAAAAATGAAATTTGAATCAAAAAATATTGAGGCAGTTTTCTAAATAAATGTAAATGTCAAAAATGAGCACGCAATTTAAAATGTATAAACGACAGATCTCGTGTGTCCGTCCCAGCTATGTAAGCAAGTGGACGCTACATGAGATGGATGAGACTGACGGACATCAGATTTCACTTATCTCGTCCAACTAAACACTTCCTCATTACACCAATTAGTTTTTAATTTGTTTCTCTATAAAATACACGATGAATTTTCATGAGACGAGTGCAATTTCTTTAATTAAGTTACACAAATCGCGTTAACTGCATCTCTTGAGCGTGATTTTGAAAACAAAAGTAAATGTGCACTTTCCCTGTTAAATGGGCGTTTGTAAAAGTTTCAAGAATGTGTGTTAATGCACTTATAATAGTGTAATGATAACGTTTCGTATAAAAGCTGCTATTACTATTCATGAGCGCGTCTAATTTGGTATAATTCGGATAAATTGCTGAAACACTTTAATGACACCTGGTATTTGAGGTTTTGTTATTTTTTCTACAACACATTCGTATATTTAGTATTAATGGATACTGCACTTAAGTCTAGAAGTATTACTGTAAACACTTACAGGAAAATATCTTTGACGTATGAATTAAGATTCTCCGAATACTCAATATGATTACAGTGAAACTTCGGTTTAACCCAAACCCTTGAATTATGGCCTTCAAAGTGCGAAGTCTGGGAAAAAGACAGGCAAAGCAAAAAAGAGGAAAGCCTTTTGATCATTTCAAAAGATTTAATAAATACATAAACGGATGCTCTACTTATCATCCCACGTGTAAGATAACAAAACGAACAAAGTTAACTGTACTTACTTACATTTTTTGATTTAATTATGAATGAGAATTTTCACAGTAAGACAAAGACAAATTTGAATTTCTTGGCCACCACAAACAATTCGGGCCCAAAAAACAATGATGATAATGTGCGTGCCGCTTACGACACAAAAATGATACCTATATAAATTAATGTAGGCAACTGTGGCATAACGGAATATGCATTCAGCCAACAGGTAATCCATTTAAACACGTAAATAAATTTTAATTAGCTTAAGCAATTTCCTTTTATTGGCCATCATTTAGCTGTGTACCCAGTAATTATTCTGATCTTTTAATTGCACCGACCTGTACACTGGCACTAAATCGTTCATTCAACATTGCGCTGCAATAGCAATTCTTCAAATGTACGAACACAGCCTGCGCCCCCCAGCGACGCACTGATTGACAGATGTCGCGAGGGTGGCGCTTCAGACGACAGAGGTGACGATGAATGTATTGTCCAAAATGCACCGGTGTGCAAGGCAGTGCAACCTGCTGTCAAGTCACAAGTTCAAGAGCAGGCACGCGACTCAAGAACGGCCAGAATCGCCGCAGCTTTCGTACGGAGCGCACGCCGACGTCACTCGCGGCTCAAACCCGCCTCGCGATACGCACGAGTGTTCAAATTATATTTCAGTAAAGAAATCAAAGTGCATCAAAGTATTTACCTGAAGCAATCATGCGGAACTTCGTACGGTGAGTATCCCTGTTATTAAGCGATTTATGATAAATCATACCCTTGACCAAGGGTTATTGCAAGTTATCGCACTCTGCGATCGAAGTTAAAAAATAAGTTTCTGCGGGCTTTAATACGTATGCATGTGTTAATTAGTGTGTTGACCGAAGATAAAGACTGCTTTTACATCGAGTTCGTTATTCGATGTATCGAGTAGGATGACTCAAAAGTGATGATCAGTGTTTACATTTTGGTTATTCGAGTATCGATAATTTTTATTCGAATATTTTAGGGTCACAAAGATTATTTATGTTTTTTCGAATAATTATCGTTAAACATTTAACGAGTTTATATGTAAGTTACATACAGAGCCAGCTGGTTCGGCCACCCCATGCAAAAACAATGGAATGCAAGCGATTTCACACGGAGATAAAAATGCTCGCGAAGAGCGTATGTAATAAACACTTGAGGTCTTTAATGATGGATTATTGAGGCAAAACGTTTTATAGCTGTAAAAATAACGAATATTCTCCATAAAATGCAATAAGACCCGTAGAGGATATTTATATTTTATGACGGTATTAAATTGTATACGAAAATATTATGCGAAATTACATATGATAGAAATGCTAATCGGGAAAGCCATATGAACATTATAAAGAGTTCTCAGAAATGATATTAAGTGTTCTTGGAATAATTAAGTGTATAACCAAGTATAATGAGAGATTTACGAAGACCTTTAAATCCTCTAAAAAGAATTAACTAGGGATGTCCCCTTGGTTTTAACTGTAAAACTTGAGCGAGTGTTACGAACAAATGAATTAGCCGTGGGAAATATAAATAGGTTGTCATGTTTAAGACCTAGGCTGGGTTACACGAAGCAAGAGTGATTAGTGCTCATTAGTAGTTTTTTTTGAAGATTCCTACTAGAAGGTTTTTACTGAAACAGAAATAGTGAAGATGTATATAGGGGGCGATTCTGGTATAAGTAAATAATTATTTATATTTTTATGGCATAAGTTATTCCTACTTGTCTGCTGTTTTAATTTATACATAAAATGCATTACAATATTAATGGTACTGTCAGGTTAACCAAGCACTTAATTGTTTTTATTATATAAAATAATCGTTAATCTTACATGAAAACAAGAAAATAACAACCAATATTAATTTACGAGCGCAATCAACCTTAATAAACCCAACCATATTTACAACGTAATTGTCCATAAACAAGTGCATTAATCGATAAAATATTGATTAACTCAAAAATCTACTAAACGTAGCTTATCCATATAAAATGTTAATCAATTTTGTCGAAGCCGCTCTAGCGAGGCGCAGAGTCGCAGACGCCGGTTGGCGTTCATTTATCAAAGTGCACTGGCAATAATTACGCGTCCGCTTGATTTACTAACTAGCGCCGTAATGTTGGCCGGTAATCATCGCGAATAATGAAATATTAATTTTAAACCCTCCCCCCTAACTTTTCTGCTCATACTCAGAGATCTTATCGATAATTTTAACGCTCAGACGGACCCTTTGGCGCAACACTAATTTAAAAAGTTGCGCGCGTGCTCCGTAATTAGAAAATAATTTCACACGCATTCTCCATTTAAGTAATTACTAGGTTACGGCGTTTATGTTTAGTATTACTTGTTTGTGAATTAAATTTTAAATTGGTTTATCTTCGAGCTTATTTTTGTGCTTTTTAATATATTTTAATATGAAATTACTTTAAGCATGATTGCGATACATTCATTAGGTGCATTTGAGAACTAGATTAGGTTTAATATCGGTATAAAGTTAACACTAACGTTTATTTTGACTGTTAAAACCAAAACAAGTTACTCACATTACTAATAAGCTCGTGGGTGGTTTGACTAACGGACAAGTGGTCTATTCTGCCCTATGGATTTATGGGTCTGACCAGTGAAAGGAGTTTCGGAAGCAGCTTCATACAACATTTACAATACATACGAAACTGTTTTTTACGACCGAAACTGAAAATTCGGCAATAATGTCAGTTTCAGTTCAAACGCTTTCTTGCAAAAGATCGTGTTTGAGAACATTATTACTAAAACCTACTTAGTCAGTTATACTTATTTAGTGTACCAAAGTAAAAGGGCTTTTAACGTATGTAGTAATTAAAAATCAAGATATTCGTATTTCAATTTATTGATGCTTTAGCTTATTATTGTGACATAGATCCGATGTTTTCTCTGCATTCCATCATCAAAAAAATGTGTCATAATGCAAGTAAAAATAAGCAGCACCGTTATCAAGATATCTTCGAAAAAAGTTTCAACGTTTTGCTATACAAACATAAATTCCATCGACAAACGAAAACATTGTAACAAAAACTACAAACGATTTCAGTAACTGGCAGTTTCAATTTATGGCACAAAATGGCAGTTTAGAAAAAAAAATACGATCTATGACGTAAATGCAATTAATTAGTAAAGTCGATGGCAATAATGTTGTCGCGATAAATTAACGAAAGTAAGAACGGTTTCTATAAAAAGTAATATCGATACTAGATAAGTTTTCAACAATAATTTACACTCTGAGATGCCATCACTAAGAAAAAACTACATACTCACCTACTATAGTTTCTATTCTAGCGAATATGTCGAGACTAGAAAACAAAAATACCCAATTAGCGTTTTATAAAGAGTTTCATCACTACTAAAGATGTAATAAGACTCGCAGACAATTAGTGGGCACATTAATTAGACTTTTTTGCACTTAAAAACACATCTAATTTATTTATGCGGTGGAACCAACGACCATAACATAGGTAAGTAAGTACTCTTTGGTGCAAAACTTGGCTATCTCTAAGACATATGCAATCGCTGTAAGGTAGAAAATATCTCATCTAACAAGCGTCTACAAAGTATGTAGTTGGTTTATCTTGTAGATATAATCACCAGTACCATTACCAGTTAAAAAGGTTCATCTGTTACCATGGTTACCGTTGGAGCGCCATTAAATTGCACCAGAGTTGCAGAGTGGCATCCATGACACGGTTAGGTACGCGTAAACACGATAATTGATGGAAGTAAATCAAATTGAAGTAGATTAAATTCTAGATATAGGTACTCCTTTTTCAATGGGATAGATGCAGCCTTTGATTCTTATTAAATAAAAAAAAAAATGTGGTTGTCTGCAGTCGTAAGTTCCACAATCAGTCGTAATAAAAATAACCCTAGACGTTTAATCATGTTCCCCAACTTTTTCGCTCGAAGAAGTTTAATTGAAAAGTCTTAACGGGCACAACAAACAATTCATCATTTTCGAAATATAAAATATAGTTAGTACCAACTGCACGAACATAAAAACTTGTACATTACAACAAGAACAGACAACTTGCATAAAGTTTTAAAATAAACTTGCAAAAGTTGTTCGTACAAAACGTTATGAGAAATGACAGGCCGCCTCTCCTATCTGATTTCAATAAAGAACAGTGCAATGTGAAATACAATGGCTTTTACTGGATTTTTATCATTCCCATTGTCCTTCTTGGCGTTTATTTGTTCTTCATATCCGTACAATATCATATCTTCTGTAAGAGTTATTTTTAGTGGAGGTTCATATGAGTTTGTTGCGAATATTCCTCTCTATGCATTTGATTTATCTGTATTGTAGGGCATTGTTTGGGTTTCATCGTCGCTTATTTTGATCGTCTGGTCCTCATCTTAGGGCTTCGTAGACGCTTCGTAAGTTTTTGTACCTATTTCTTCTATTAACTTAAAAAAAATCTATTGACTTCTATAGTCAGAATGTTTTAATTCGTTTATCAAATTAAGTAAAGTGTTATGAATGCAATATTTTAATAATATGTCTAAACTAATCGTATCAATATGGCACAGGACTAAACACGCGGTCATTATTGTGTCAATAAATAAGTTAAAACACAATGTAACTTTAAACAAAACTATAGTGAAACATCAAAGCAAACAAAGAATTTGAAATATCTCTTTTATACAAATAATAGTTATTTAATGACCACGAAATGGTCAATTAATTCATCAACTAAGTTCTTCCCAGTAACCAAAAACAACGAGAATTAAAATCCTAAAAAGACAATTGAGTCAATATGACAAAACTTTGTAGTCGCCGCGTCACGCACAAGTCAGAGACAAAATAGTCGCGTCAATACTTTTTTGTTTGTTCAAAAACTGTTTGCACTGGCCAGTGCTGCGTGTGGCCCGGGATTCCGCGAAGTCCGGGATTGGTCGCGTGAGACCGGGAACGGGACACGTGTAGACAACGGCGCGTCATTAATCGCACGCGAAAGTCTTCCCGCCGATGCGCTATGGCGATAACGATATTACGCCACGTTCATTTGGAACCTGAGCCTTCATGATGGAACGATCTCCTTAATTGAATATAGTCACACTATTTCCTTGTTCTAAGGAAAACCGTTGCTATTAAAATTGAAGGATGTCTTTGCAATTTCAACAGCTTAGATGCAGTCGAACTTGAAGTTAGCTGAAAATTATTTATGAGCAATTGAGAATTGAAATATTAAATAGTTTTTTTTTTATAATGCATGATAATCAGTTAAATGAATTCGAAGCATATCATTTACAAAACAAACCTTATCATCAGGTCTAAGGTCAACTAAATCCTATCCCATCAAAACAGAATTTAACTATAGAAATAAAATTTGATGAGGCATGTACAGAAAATAGCGTAAATTTGCCAAGGTTTAACTAATATTTAGTCGTAAACGGAGTTCTTACTGGAATTCTATTGAAATGTACGTGCTCAGAAAATAGCGAGTAAAGTCAGCACATAAAATTGTATAGTTATTAACTTTATGTCGGACATAGACCACAATATGTGATGTATTACTGTTTGTTTAAGCTGTGTGTTTGAAATTGCTTTATTTTAGGTTCGTTGTTTTTTTTTTATACTGAATTTGCTCCATAGGTAATTCTGGATGAAATAAAAATTCTTACACTGTATCTGATGTAACAACGGTGTATCTACTGAGTAATAGTGTCAAAAATTAGGCAAATATGGGTAAAATTTTTGAGGTTGAGGTTAAAGTGATAAGTGCAGTGGGAAAATAAATCCATCCGAGACATCAAATAAATTATTAACGGTGAAATAATGATGAAGTCGTCAACAAATTGTAAATTACACAACATAGTAAACTAGGAAACAAACAAACATTCCCAGCACTTAAAAATGTATAAAATTACCTGATCGCACGGCTAACTGACGCCACCCTTTACAATAAATCGTGAACTGGAGTCAACACCTTCCTTTTTCGTTCCAAGACTAATGGCTTAAGTCTGGAGTCCATCTGACGGATGTCTGGCCAAGGAATCCTCAGGTACCTAAGTCATCGGAGACGTTTGAATGCTCGTGTGTGCCCACTCTAACAGTTCCCAAGGATCGCTTGCGTGTCTGATATTTACGCCAACAATATAGAACCGACGGAGTTAAATATGTGAAATAGTGTAAACGTCTAACGGAACGGAACCTTTACTATTTAAGTATTTATCTGTTTGGTAACCGTTTTTGAGTTGTTTATGTGTGTGCTTTTATTTGTGTTGGATTGTCGGCGTTAATAAGCTACAATTAGTACTTCTAAGGTTGAGGAATGAGAGAATGGATGCGGAAATGCAGCCAGTATTAAACTATGTAAGTACTGCTGAATGAAATCAAGTTTATTTGTAACATGCAAATAACTGACTCAAATATTCTTAATTGGCATACTCGAAATAGGAATTCAAATTATACTTTCATGATTATCCGAGCAAAAAAATTAATCGGTCTGTATCATGACCATAAACTATTTCAACGACTTGTACGCGGAAATGTGTGAAAAAAAACTATATCGGTTAATCTCTACGGCATAATTATGACAATCCAGTACCATGTAAATCATTATGGACAGTTCTTCAGTTCTTCACATCTCGTGCAGAGCTGGCAGTTGTTGCATTTTCCACGCGATACGACCATGCATGTGTGCATGGCTTCGTGAAAATTTCGTACAATATGTAAACTAGTGCATGTTTGAGTGATTAATCGAAATTTTCAAACTGTCAATGTATATAATAGTAGAGTTTCTATTATTTTGCATGACACCTGCTTCGTTTTACAATTCAAAGATTTCATGTTTTGTTTAAACGCGTGTTGGTTTTATTCAGTTTTTGCTCAGTATTTATTTTAACATATGATTTGACTATTGTAATTTTTCTACAGCAGTCTGTTAGAACACTGGTTTCGGTTTACAGTCATGTTAATTGCAGGCAATTTTGGTTAAAAATTAGGCAATTACAGAACAGAAACCCATTCCAAAAACCATCTCTTCTTTGGGTACATTTCTCATGATTGTCACTATAACCGAGTCATTACCAATTGTACTCAGTAGCTTTACAGAAATAACACTAGGTCCATTCACAAAGACACCGTTTAGTGCTAGAGATTGACGCTCCCATCCTACATAAGACGGTCACAATTAACGGTAAGCAAAGTGTGGTGCATTAGAAGATTGGCAGACTGCATTGTTGGCATATTCCCTGGACTATCAGCGACAGAATCACCTCCCTATCTCGATGTATCTTTATCTCGATTCATCCGGATGAATGGCAGCCGATAAACATCTTCAAGATATTAATTAGAGGATGCAATTACACGTAAAACTTTAAAACAATGTCGGAGTAACTAAGCATTAGTTGTAAAGTCAAAGTAGGTTAAGCATGTGGGCGAGAGGACCGTTGCTGTTTAATGTTCATTTAATCAATTAAGTCTAACGTGTCGGCCGATTCATCGCGATTTGTTAATGTGTTATGCAGTCCTGGTACTTACGTTTCCGTGGGTACAGAACTACAGAATGCTTAGGAATGTGATTGTAGCTTCTACGTCATTGGCCGTTAACCCTGGCCAGTGATGAGGTGTCTGATTACTCAGGCCGGTGCAGTATTGCAAGCGATAATGGTCATGCGATACTCAGAAGCGTATTGTAGTCAATATTTTGAGGACGTGAAATCGGACGCTTGGCGAATCGAAGCTAAGCTACGGTTATTGTTTTCTTTATAGCTACTGTTTCTTGTTTTACGCACGCGCACTCAAATTGCATTTTAAAAGTCTTTCTAGGTATTATTTGTGTGTCGGGCAGATAAAATACAATTTTGCAAACTACTTACGTTGTTAGGCACGACGTTCACTTGTTCTATATTGATGATCTAATAAGTGGTTGACATTAAAACTGATAATTACTATCGAAGAGCATTGTTTGAAGCTTATGCTTATATAGAGGCACTAAAGGCAATTAAACCAGCAATAAATTTACAAGAGCATAAGTAAGTAATGCGCTTGGAACTATGAATTACCCTCTGGAGGGCAATTATGTGAGCACTGGCTTGTTTGTACTGCATTTCATTGTTAATTGAACATTCGTTATACAGACCTACCTATGTCATCGTAAACATGGAAACTTCGCGTATTGTAATGTGTAGGCGTATCAACAGTTATGATACATTTATGTTCGGTAATCAAGAAGCGATTCGATTTTGCTTACGGACAGTAGTTGTTTGAGGCTAATCATCACAGAAAACATAAAAAAACTATGTATAATGGCAAAATGAGTTTTATATAGAACTGTCTAAAACAGCTTCTGGAAATCGTTGGATTAGGCGCACTATATGGATCACTAAGGAATAAGTAGTCAGGAATTTCAGTCAGTAAAAGAAACTCCCTTGATTGCACTTTACCCCAAGGATCGTTGCGCCACTTTTTCTTCCCAGCAAAAACACATAGGAAGTGGTGAAGGGTTTTGGAGGCTGTCTTTTGTAAATTTCCGATGTTCGAAAAGTGCTGTTTTGCAGCCAAGTTTGAATAAACGAATTTTGATTTGTTATTTAATGTTATCTGACATACCAAAAGTAGGTACACATGTTTACTAGTACTGAAGAGTATGAGATCCAAGGCTTTGTGTCCCTGATTCGATATAGTGGTGTTGGGTTTTCCCATTCGAGTTTCTTAGTACCAGTTTGAATTCATTTGCAAGGTTTACTTTAGTGCAATGCTGACTAAGCCTTCGTGAGAAGTCATATTCATGTACTAAAAGATCAGTGCTAAAGTTAGACTTACCGCAATCGCCCTATTAATGACTAGGGCTGCCATCCGTCCGGGTTTCCCCGGATTTGTCCTCATTTGGAGGCCGTCCGGGGACCGTCCGGGCGGGGTTTCAAGAAGTGTCCGGGGAAAACCCGGACACTTTTCATGTAAGGAAGCACCTCATTGAATTTAAGTATATGTTAATTGTAAATGGATTACAAATTAGGTATTATTTTGTTTAAAAAAAACGTACTCGTTCGGGGAAAAAATGCGATTTACGCCAAATGTCCGGGTTTTTTTAATGTTTGTCCGGGTTTGGCGAAATTCGAGATGGCAGCCCTATTAATGACTAACATGCATGTAATGGTTTAATGTCTTTTTAAGGACCATAAAAAGTCAGAGATATGCACTTTTCAGACAAGCCGGTGCTTTCTGCGAATAACTAGACATAGAATAGACACATTTTATCTCAAGTCTCGCACGAACCCTATGTTTAGTATCCCAAAATTGTTTCCATAACAATTTGAGACACCTTAATGCAATACAAGACGCGAGTCCTATTCTGAGACGCACAGATATGCAAGTTTTAGTCCTGTCGCTTCGTCTACGTTTGTACAGCTGACAGACTAAGATATAATATACATCATTTCAATTACTGAGCAACATTGACAACGACTTTATGGCTTAATATAAGTCTTACCTACGTCTGTGTTGTCTCCGACTTTAACTTAGCTATTAGTAAGATTTGGACCAATTAGGAGTTAATGTTTATATTTCAATTTGACTTTGATCTTGTAGAGTCATCTTTTGTCTTCTATAAATTACAAAAGCTGTGTGCCCTTTCATCAATGGTAATTATCCACGTACATCTTACCGGTCCAACTAATTTCTAATTCAAATTATGCAAAATGGCGGTAATTAGAGGAACGATTTGAATGTGGAAGCGTCGCGTTCGCTTTGATAGCTTCGTTCGTGTCAAACGGTTCGTTTTGACGCCACGATTGAATCTGTTTGACCCATAAAGCTGGAGTGACCCACGAGTGCGGGCGTGGGAGCTAAAGTGTTGCATCTCTTCCTTATTTGTGTGATACAACATTAACGGCACCTCATATAGCAGGTTAGGAGATGTGAATACGGTGGATATGGTTAAGGGCCACGTGTGGGACCCTATTGCTCTGAGAAGTCAAAAATATGCTCTTGTTTTAATTGCCGCGCTTACAGAAGATCAATGCAAACGCGATTGTTATAATCTACGTTAGTTCCTCGGTTTCGATTGAGCATAGTTTACCAACCAAAAGTTCGATGAAGGCTATGTGCGCAAAATAAATCAGCACAGTCCGTCCTCTGTCTTGTAATCCTAGTAAGATCTATCTCGTGTTTTCAATTAAATGTAATAATCCGAATTTCTTTGTTCATAAATTACTTACAATAAAAAGAAGGAAGTATATTATTTACCGTAAAACAAAGCAGCTTGGAGAACTTAAATCTAGTGTTCAAAAACCGGTAACTTATTATGTGTCACACATAACACGATCATAGTAAGTAGTGTGCCAGAATAACGGTTGGCGAAATTGTAGGAAATAATGAATCACCGCATAACAACAGTTTTGGTAAATCTTTGGTGACTATTGTTGTATAAACACAGACCATTTTGGGTTGAAGGACGTTACGAGTTTATTCAGAGAATTCGCTCAGTGTTGTAGGTGCTCATGGCGCAGTTCCTTTATGGTTTACTAATCAAGAGTTATCATCGTCATCATCACCAACTTATTGTCCGTATTCAAGAAAAATAGAACTCTAGTGGCCAGTTTGATGCATAGTATCCAGCCTCTTTTAAACAAGAGCTCCTGGCTGAATTTGTAGTTCTAAATTCAAACTAGTTATTTACGCAAAGTTTTTGTTATAAATGAGGCTACTTACGGCCATCCCCAATATTCTATCTATCTATTGTTTTGCTTACTAGAGATAGGAATTTGAAATTACTTGTATGGGGCTTATGTCAAAATTCTATCTCCAGTATGCGTATTAACTAGATAGATATCTATAATATTGGGAGGTTCAATGATTCCCATTTTCTGATATTGATAGAGAATCGAGTGCTCCTGTCATGATTTATAACGTCACGATTTCTTGCATTTTACTGTTTCTAATTTTCTGACTCATGTCAATTCCCACACGAAGGAAATAGAACAAAGCTAGATTTTTTCAAACATTTCTGAGTAACGGGATTAAATTGTGTATTTGTTTGTTTAGAAGTTCACTTAGGGCGAATAGTTCGTAATGAATCAGTCTTGTCAGTTTGTAATTGCTACCATAAATTGACTATCGTTATATTGGTTGAATGTTGTTCTAGTTGATGGCTGGTTGGCACCAATATTTAAGATTTTTCTCTTTGTTATTAGTTGTAAAACTGTGTGGGATTCGATTATTTAGTGAAACAGTTAAACCGAGTGACAGATGGCAAAAAAAAACTTTTATGTCTTACGTGCACAATCCAAACTAATATTATAAATGCGAAAGTAACTCTGTCTGTCTGTCTGTCTGTCTGTCTGTCTGTCTTTTCTTCACGCCTAAACTACTGAACCGATTTGTGTGAAATTTGGTACAGACATAGTTTGAAACTTGAGAAAGGACATAGGATAGTTTTTATTACAAAAAAAAAAAAATATTCCGGACATATAGCGCCATCTATTGGTCAAATCAAAAATCTGCTGGTAGTCACTATTCCACGCGAACGAAGTTGCGGGCAAAAGCTAGTTATTCATAAACTACATTTGTAATTTGTATGTCACCTGACAATCTGTAGTAAAAACGTAACGACTACATCTGTAGTAAATAAAAGCTGATCGGTAGTAGATTTTCAATACTCTGTTAGAAATGCGTAGGTTATTGTTTTACTTAAGAGGCGCCAAGCTAAGTGTTTGTTTAGATGGGGTCAGTTCAAGTCAGTTGTCACTTTAATAATAGAGAGGGACAGGAGTGCTAATTCACACGGTTGTTATATCCGTGTTTTGACTATGTTGGTTACAACAATAAGTTTTAAAATACACTTCGTTAAATATTAACGGTAAATTTTTTTCCCCCCCGAATAATAATTTTAAAAGGATTCTGGAATAAAACAGACTCTGAGTCGAATAATTTCAAATGGAAAATCAATCAAAGTATAATCCATTCACTATCGCGCATACGCACTCACTCGTCCAGGATTACATCTGTCAGTAAATAATAGTACCATAGACTATCATTCACCAACATACCAGCGTTCTCTAATTGCCTTTGACAGCGCAAAAAGAACGAAAGCGGACGTGCTTTTTTATGCATTTCTAAATATAGGATTCCTAGTCAAGATTTCAAGGAGAAGCGACCCTAATCGCAAATGAAACTAGTTGCATCTCATGGCATCGCATCCGCCATACCTAATAGATCCGTAGACAAGATAGAAACTCTTTATACCAGCCTTAGAGGCATTTACCAACTGGAATCGCCTAAATCGTTACCGTGGGTTACCTCTGCCAAAAGTACTACGAGAGTCCCGTCATACTTGTCATTACCGCTGAAAGATATTCACTGCTGGAAAAAGGCTTCACCCAAAGTTCGCCATTATTAGCCGGTTATTTATCTATTTATTATGTAAATCACTTTTATAAAATGCTGTGGCACCATTTGTAACGTTGCGTTTCCTCCCGCGCGTATATTGGCAGACTTTATCGCAAAATATTAGTCGTTATCCAGTTAGTGAAATGCTCTAGGATACCAGCAGCGGGAATGTGCGTTCACATATTGGTTTGACCGGACCAGTTCTTGGTAAGGCAAGGGCACTTGTCAATGTAGGCTCTGTAATTGATTTTCTAATGCCTAGGCGCCATTTTTTGTTGGTACAGATTATAATTATAATGGCGTGAAGTTTAATGGTGTCTACACACCAAAGCCGCTGATGCCGGCGGCACAGCCCGGCGGCCCAAGCCGCCGGCCGTATTTTGTTCAATCATGCCGCATGATTGTACAAAATACGGCCGGCGGGTTGGGCCGCCGGGCTGTGCCGCCGGCATCTGCGGCTTTGGTGTGTAGACACCTTTAGGTATGAATACCGATATGGAATGGATATGAAATCAAAACGTTCAACTCAGTTAGGTAGCTAAGAAGATTTTGCTACAAGCTTGTAAACTCTTCAGCTTTGTAATATATACAGGGTTACTGGTAAGTAGACCGCATCCTTTCAGGAGGTGATAGTATAGGTCAATACGGACAAATTTGACCCTGGGATACACTGGGCAAAAGTTAACCCGTTTCAAGATAATCGAATTTCAAGATCAGTCGTCTAGGTACACGTATAACTTTTCATTATTAGTTAAAAGTCTCATTTTTGTGGATTTTTGTTTGTTTTTGGATAGAAGATGAATCATTTCATAATAACAAACCATAAAACTGTACAAATCTCAGAGGAAATTATAGCGAACAGAAATTACTTTTTTAGTAGATATTTTCTCAAAAATATTACTTTTCATTTTTTTGTGCAGAATACTTAAAAAACATCTACATTTATATGGCTATCCAAAAAGCCACAAAACACACAAAAATCCGCAAAAACGAGACTTTTAACTAGTAATAAAAATGTATACGTGTACCTAGACGACTTGTAAAGAAAAGATCTTAAAATTCGATTATCTTGAAACGGGTTAACTTTTGCCCAGTGTATCCCAGGGTCAAATTTGTCCGTATTGACCTATACTATCACCTCCTGAAAGGATGCGGTCTACTTACCAGTAACCCTGTATAAGACCCAGTTGTACCATTCATGTAAGTGTAACAATAATCGAATGATTTTCAGTTGTCAAATCTGCGATTTGACCAATCGGCACCAAGTATTCGGCTGGTTGTGGTTTGGTTATCTTTATACTTCAATGGAAGCAACTTGTTGAAAGAGTTCTAATATGTAATCGTACTGACTATTACAGTATTTATTTTTCATATTTCAAATATTTTTAAGTCTCCTGACTTGTCAGACTTATGTCACTGAATAAAATTTTATCTTCACAAGAACATCGTATTTTAAATTACAACAATCTTACAACACAACTCACCGTAAGTATATATTTTTTTGTCTATTGCTAGATCATAGAATTGCTCTGATTGAATTAATTGCTACATTCATTTTCCCTTTCATCGCTCTTTCTATAAAACAGAATATCTTTGTAATCGTAACCATTAACGTATGTATCAGTGTAATGGTTTTAATCAATTAAGTCTGTATGTCAGTAAGACGCGATTTAAATTCCGATTAATTAATGCAATTAATTACTTTCTCGCGTCTTTGATACGGCTATCTCCGTTGTTTGGTATCGGATTGACGTTGTCTGAAATCTTTGATTAGGATTAGAGAGCTTAGCATGCATGTAGTATCTATGTACGCATATAGAGGAATGTACATCTTAAAATGAAGTATGTGCTCGATAGAATACCTATAAACTGAAAACTGTTTATGTATTCAAGAAGATCTGGCAGCGAAAATGTTAAACCTTTTGATCCACTTTGTGCTGTTGACGCTTGTAACATAAAGGAAGGTCCTTTATTTATAAAATCCTGGTCTCAATAGGTACCTACAGCTAAGTAAAATGCGGCGCATTGATGGTACGGTTATATTTTTCTTTGTCACATTTTCCTGCCTTGAACTAATGAATGGGCATTGCTTTATAGAAATTGAAATAAAAGTGTTCGTCCACCATAGCTCAGATACGAATCATCGCATAACATAACCATCTTCTGAATGGTCCATTCAAGTAATCAATATAGTTTCATCAGCAATTAGTCAGATTAATCGCTAAGTAGACTCGCGTGCAGCGCAACGAGATATTTCGGACTATTTGTATGCAATCGGATCATGCAGTTTTTTAAACGATCCATCTTTAGATTGCTATCTATAAATCTGCTCCAATCACTTTTATTACGAGCTTTAATAACATCATTACCATTACGAGTCAAGTATCAAATTCTGGCATTTCTCGCCCCGTGGCTGTCATCAGTTTAGCGGGACTTCTGGCGCCATCAAAACCAGTTACTAAAATTCGTCCGTTACGTTAAAATACGTCGTGACCTTGAAATGTAGGCTCCGATCTGTCGGATGCAAATGTACCGACACAGGCCGACCGGCAGTCTAACGGTAACCGATAAAAAGCCGATTGTCCTTTCATGGGCTTCGTGCTATATTAGGGTGAATTTCAACAGGTCCAATAAAATCTTCATTTCCGTGGATTTTTTATACTTCAACTTTAGAACAAGAAAAAATAGTGTTTACTAAAGTTTTTGATAAGATATGTATTCTTCCTTAATATCTAGTAGATAGCTTAAAAAACTAACGAGATATACAAGACTAAAATTTTCATGCCACGGCGGTGAAACATGCATGCACGGCAATGAAACATGCGTCCATGGCAATGAAAACTATTCCTGCAGCCATCGTTTTGACATATCTTTCTCTTTCTTTTCTTAAATACTCCTCTAGTAAAACAACCTAAGTGAACCTGAACCTGAAGTGGTGTGTGTAAGTTTATCATTTAGTGAGGTGAACGTGGAAATATCTTTTTGTAGTTGACTATATAGTACAAATTGATTTTTTTTCTTAATGATGCCGTGGCGATGAAAACATAAGTCACGGTAATGAAACATGCGGCCACGGCAATGAAACGAAATTGTTTTACAAGGCATGGCAATGAAAATTTTTTCATTGCTGTGTATTTTTTTTCATTTCCATAGCAAATTTTGACCACGGAAACCACGGAAATGAGAGCACGGCAATGAATATCAAGGCAAAAACATCAAAAAACTAAAAATCTGTTAATAATTCACAGTAATTAACACATCACAAATAAACATAAGATAGATGGCATTGTACCGAATGATCAATTAAGAGGACAAACTTATTCAAACAGAAGTAAGACCTATCCACGGCGATGATAGAAAAAATGTCCAGTGATAAAAAAATTGCATACTTGCATTTATGGCGCGAAAACGCAGGCACGTGCACACGTCATTCCACGTCGAACACTTGATGTCCACTAATATGCAACATTTAGCGCACAGCGGGAGGGACGCAAACCTTTAGAAAAAGGAATATTCTTAAATATGTTTAGGACATGGCGATGAATGGTGGTTCTGGGACAAACTATTTTTTATTTACCATTTGTTGTATTGTTTAAATATTTCAACAAATGTAGTCCGTAATAATACTTTAACTATTCACGAATCAAATAAAAGTAGGTTTTAATATAAATAACTAATACATTTTTATCAATAAGGTCTAGTACACATCAAGGTGACGTGTGGACAAACACGGCAATGAGAGATTTTGAGGTTTATTTTTTTTTTTTGGAGAACCAATTAATCCTATTAACAAAATATTTAGTGCTACACATAGATTACTATTTCACCTACTTAGAAAAAAATATTAGAATATTATAACAATGATTTTTAGTACCGATTTCATCGATGCCACGCAATTTTTGGTCCCGGGAAATTCACCCATTACAGATTTATGAAGCTTTCTCGGCCAGCTTTCCTTTTCATGGACGGTCCTAGTTGAACGGTGAATTATTAGCGGGGTTGTGGTGAAATGAAATGAAATTGTTTATTTTGCAAGTTGGACATTACATCACTTTTACACGTCATTTTAAGAACGCTGAGGCCGGCATTTCCTAACTGACTGATCCCTGAGAAGAAACGCCGAAACAAACTCAAGGGTCATATTCTCTTTTAAAGTCCAAACATGTTATAAATCAAATAATATTATGTGTGGTTTAACCACCTGTCTGTTTAATCGGGCTATCGAGCGATGATGGTGACAAATGATGAACTTATGTTTAGTGGTATAGCGAACGCCTAAAATATTTGCGTGCCTACGCAAAATTGACTAAGGCAACGCTAGTTTTCGACCTTATTGTTTCTTTCGCCAGGGTTTTATTAGTTTTTTTTATTGTTTGATAAATTATTCAACAAAAAAGTAAGGAAGATTCAGAATTCTTGGAAGGTATTTTAAATGTCCCCCAATCACCAATTGGAAACCAATTTTAAAGTAATCAAGGACCTCTGCCTCCATGGTTCTGAGTATCACTTTTCCTTACAATTTTCTTTTCAGTTTTGAGACGTTAAGTAAAGGCGTGTCAAGTTTAATTTCAGTATCCGAATTCCAATTAATTCGTCGGTTTTGGGTTTTTGAAAGCATCCCGTTAAAACGTGATGAGTAATTTGCGTTAGTGGGTCACACCGGTAAAATGTGAATAATATTAATTCCAAACTTATCGTGGAAGACTGGTTGCATTCGTAATTGAATAATCAGAACTCGGTGGTTTTACCTACTGCTGTAAACGTAAATGACAGATTTATAATTAGATATACTTACTTGAATTATCTGCAAACTGCCAGATAATATAGGTACATTCGGATGGATATTGATACTTTTCATGTGCTTCTTAGAACAAAAGGTTCAAAAATGTCACCAAATGGAGGCAAAAATCAGTAGTGCAGAGGTTTGTAGGGCGACTGCGATCGATTATGACGGAAAATCGACTCATTCAAAAGAAATAGAACGTGAAATCTGTCTATTGGTTCGTTAAACAAACACAGAATTTCATATTTTCCAGTAAACAAATATAATAAATGTTTACTTAGTCCACTTCTGTAGTAGCCATTTGCATTTTATTTTGGCGCAAAACGATTTCGATTATGTACCGTCAATCATTATTCAAATCGATTTTTTGTCATCGTCGCTCGGAAATTGTATTGGATAAACATATCTGTGTCAAGAAGCTAATGACCGAATCGCTGTTATTTCTTCCTGGTTTTATGTATAGCCTATATGATTTCTAAAATAACTGACAAATCTGTGCTAAGATTAAGTATTAAAAAAATGTATATACAACACAACAAAACAATATACTTACATTTTTTTTTGTTAAAAAAAAGAAAATTGAACCGATTTTATAAATCCTTTCACTGTTGGAAAGATACACTTTTCCCGAGTAACATAGGCTATATTTCCTAGCAGGGGTAGCAGTTCCCATGGGCCGCAGCGAAACGGCTAGTAATAAGTCATTTGTGTGTTAAAATAAATGGATTTTCTTTCTTTCTTAATAGATAAAATATGAATATTTTTTAAGGAGAGCCAATATGTATTTGTGTAAAAAATATGATTACGTTAGCAATCATGCGAGTAGGTGGTCAAGCAATATCTTTTTGTTTTAGTAAAATATTATATTTATTTATGATTGTCAGATTTTGAAAACATTGACCGCAATAATATGCGGTTATATCGCAATTTCTACTTAGGATTTCGATTAGAGCTTCTATTTTTCTTTTATCTTTATTTGCAATTTTAGTATTTTTGGCTTCTCAAACATTGGCGACTAAAACTAATTGATTTATTTAAGAGGTTCTTAGCATGTTTTCTTTGTAGATATGCACGTGATAGGTTAATAAAAATTACCGGTCCATTCCAGGACAAATTCATGCATATTATTTTCGGTTTACATAAACTGTTTAATAAAAAAATCCATGTCGATTGATTCTTTGCGAGGTTTTTACGTTCATTTAAAGTAAGTACGTACCTAAGCTTTTTATATTGTTCAAGTATAAGTACAACAATGGGACACGTAAGTTTTCCAAAGTTACTATGTAAATAATAAACTCATCTAATGGTATTTTTTGTGTATCGACGTGATGTTGACAACTATTGTCAGCTTTTTGTTCTCATTTTTTGGTCTTTTGGCGTTTGGTTCCGCATGGCCATCGCCATTCACAACTAATTGTAACGGAAATGATAAATCAAAAGTGAATAATTTTGAAGAATATTTAGCTAAGTTTTTTTCATACATTAGGTATTTTAGCAACCGTGACTGCATTTTTTTTTATCAAGAAGGAACTAAAATATAACAAATCCTTCTATTTTTTGCTAACGCGATAATGTGGCAATATTATCGTATGTATAATAATGAAAGTACGTAACAGCCGTACACTTATTCTAACAACGCAATCCCTCACGTTTCCGTGAGAACATTAAACTTAGAAATACGTATATTTGCAGACTACTTGACGTGTTACACGAAACACTTAGAATATAAAAATACCCAAAATCCGCAAACATTAATCTTCAGTTTCGTTGAAAACGGTAAATTCTATGCAAAACTTCTTGTCTAACAATCTATGTGACGTTTGCTAGTATTTGGTCCTACCGACCTCATTTGTATGTTACTCCTTCGATCCACACTCAATTTGAATAGCAAAAGGCTTTTTAAAAATCAATTCTCACAGTAACTATGTCTATGGTCCGTGTATATAAAGCAGTGCGGGCAAATGCTTAGATTTATAGAATAAGTTTCGCATACCTGTGCGGACTATGAAATGACTGAATTCTCAGGAATTACATTTTGTTCAAGCGCGACATTTTGTATGGGAATTTGAACGTATTAAAATGTTTTATGGCTTTTATTTACAATGGTAGCTCGCAATGAAATGTCCATTGATAGATTCTTGGTTTACGGACGTCGCGTGGACATGTTCGCGGAAAATCACCATTTATCTGCGTAGATGGTTATCCGCTATCCGCGAGTTGCGGCACTACAAAAATCTTATGATTTTAGAACTGCTTCCTCCTTGGACGACTGTCTTTAGCATTGGACTTGCGATATGTTTTTGCTAAATACTTAGGTAAATATTACTGGTAAAGGTTCTTAATAATCATTTTACCTCTAGAATACTAGCACCTTTTTAATTTAATACAGTTCCATAGACCCAAGTATAATGGTTGATATATTCTTCTGCAAATAGGGAAAAGCTCTACACTTTTTACCGCCTGAATAAGTAGCAAGAAAACAGCAAATTATTATCGTTTTTACTTATCCCCGTAACCTGACATAGTCCGAGATTATATAAATACATACTCTAATCTCACGACTGGCCGTGAGAAACCGCGGTATATGATTGTAGAAAAAGCTAAATAGAACGAGTTAGATTCCTCGGCGAGGCCTCTGTTTGTCTTGCAGTTATTGAGTCATTATGGTGGCGGTATACACAGGCTAAGGAAACTACTTTTTTAGTAGAACTCCTGCATAAATAATGGCAACACTAGACGTAGAAGCCTGTGTTTAGTTTACTCGTATTGCTACGACGGCGATCTACGACCGATTTATTCTAGGAATTTATTATAAAGAAATGACACGTTAGGGAAACGATAGGTCTTCTTACCCGACTGTCAAGGAGGGTAATGTTTTTCTCAACTTAAGTACTTGAGTACGTAAATTACCCAAAGGAAATGTTACGACAAATCTATACACATCAAAGATCGTTCTAAAACACTGTTATGAAGTCCTAAACACGTAAAATGTTGACGGCATAATAAACAGCTAAACTTTGATAGTTCAATTTGACACGGTAGGCTGAAGATTATGGAGTATGGTGCACGTAAGTTCCTCTAAAATAGCTTACTATAGGATAGTTAGGAAATAATGACAGTGTTATGTTCCTATATGGCCGGTAAGATGCTTGTAGGGCCGCCCAATTGTTCGAAGCTTAGGCTTGGTACAAACGAGCCATGGCATATAGACAGACAGATGCACCGCCATTGTAACTCTTCCAGGATTGGGTGTCGCCGATATTTGAATTTTGCATATAATCCTGATCAAAGAGTTGCGTACAAACTTAATAATAGGTTTTTACATAAGAATACCTGACTCGAGTTTGTTTTTTAATTTTGTAAATTGATGGAATAACTACATATTTGTACCAACATAGAGTATCGGGTTGCCATGAGAATTGGGTCGAGGAAGTCAGATATCGCACCATTTAATACACTCAACTGCATCCGATTAGACTGGGAAAAGGCTAGAGAGATGATAACGATGGCTTTAAAGGTATCGATTTACTACGTTGTGCATCAAAAACTATAAAGTGACTCAACTAGGTGGCCCGTTTGCATCGTACCTTAGATAAAGTCCGTAGGCGTCGTGCGTCGGTCAAATGGTTATTGTTACATTCTGCGTGCGCGCATAATGTTCTGTGTCGCTACTGCAGTGTAGGCGACTTCCGCAAGTCCTGACTTTGACAGATTGTTAATACTGATTTAGTGGCTATCCTGCGCTTGCAGACATTGTTAAAGCTTGCTTACGAAGGGAACCTACTTAAGATTTGAGTGAAGATATAAGGAGGCAAGTGATTATATCATATACCTAACTTGACAAACTAAATGTAACCTTTAAGCCGGCGTAGGCGATAGGTAGCCTATTCAATAAGGAAAATACATGAGCAGAGATCTTTCTGAGATTTCTTTTTCCGTCTCACCGAAATCAAATACACAATTATCATTGTAACCACCCACAATAAACCAAATAAAGACGTTAGTTTCGTGTTAGCTGAGCACTCCACATGCGGCCCGCATACCGTAACGCCAATAAACACGAATACATACAATGTATGAATTTCGTGGAAACTTCAACAATAAAAAACTTTTTAGAAAACTCGCTCTGTAAACTGAACCCCTTGAGAAAGTCAACGAGGCAGAATGAAGTGTTGTCTGTGCCTGCGTAACTAGAAAAACAAAGTTGAGTGACCACGAGGGCAGAGCGGGGCAGGCGACCCCTGGGTGCGCCCGTGTGTCTTTTCTTTACCTACCGTTTACATTAAAAACTTATAATTGTACACCAGAACATTCTCATAGATGTTTCAATGAGTACGTTTACTGGCTCGCGTTTGAATTCTCGATAAGTAATTAGAAACGATTAGTGTGTACGACCACCGGAGTTGCTTTTAGTTTGTAACATCTGTATCATAGTCATTAAAGATAATTATGTTCTTATATGTTTGAATAATCATAACACAGGGGAGCTTAAATACTCCTCCGAATTGATGTGTACAATGTACACAGAGAATATGAATATAGGATCAATACATCAAGCTAAATGATGTGTTTGATAGAAAGAGAATTAAGGATAATACATTATCAAGAACAGAAGATAAATAAAATATATACAACCATTTCCTTGAATCTGTAGGACCTGTCATGCTCTCCCCCACTTTTACGTGGAAAAGAAAATCTAAATACCAAAATCACTGGTAAGTAAGATGGCAGGTTCATAATTAACTACATACCAAGAAACTGTCGTCGGAAGACAGAAATAGGATTCCATTAACTTCTTAACATCTCCCTTATCCATAAAAATAATTGGTGACGATTACCGATACAAAATTTAATTTCATGAAGACGCTTTCGTGTCATGAAATGCATGACAAATATAGTCCAGAACAAAAAAGAGCATGTATTCAATTCACTTTACTCATAACCCAATGCACAAACTCGCCTACTGTCTAAACAGATTACCTAGAATACTTACAGGAAAAACGTAGCTAAACTTTAAAACAAACAAGAAAAATAAAATAGACTGAACTACGCGACCTTACAATTCGCTCACGTTGCACAAATCGAATGCACTGCACGCTTATCATCTCACAGATCAGCTGAAGATAAACTTCAGCGAAAGTACAAACACAAAAGCAATGGAGAAAGTGATTTAGTGCCTGAAGTCAGGTCTTGAAAACAAAAACATGAACGAAGAACTAAGAATCGATAATCCTCGATAGGACGGCGTACATGTCTGATTAAAAATTGAAGATGTATGTGGATTTGATCGTAGTTCTACCGATGTATTATGAATAGGACAGTCTAGCCCAGTGGTTCCCAAACTTATTTTGTCTACTACCCACTTTGAGAATAAATATTTCATTAGCGCCCCCTTTTTTAGGGTTACCCAAAGGTTAAAACGGGACTCTATTGTTTTCGCTCCTCTGTCCGTCCGCGTCTGTCAGGCTCTGTCCAGGCTGTATCTCAAGAACCGTGATAGTTAGAGTTGAAATTTTCACAGATGATGTATTTCTGTTGCCGCTATAACAACAAATACTGAAAACTAGAATAAAATAAATATTTTGTGGGGCTCCCATACAACAAACATATTTTTTTTTGCTCATTTTTGCTCTGGTACGGAACCTCTCGTGCGCGAGTCCGACTAGCACTTGGCCGGTTTTTCACTTATTTAAAAACCACTATAACTTCTTCGAAAGTGTGTCTGTTGCCTTTTTATTACCCGACTGTTTGTTTTTGTTTGTTTGTGTCTACTTTAATTACGAAACGGAGCGACCGATTGACATTGACATGATTTTAATTTTTTCTTTATTCAATAAAATAGGATAGATATATAACCGAGAAGTATAGAACCGAGTTTGAGCAATCTTTTAATTCATATTGAATGATAATAATATCAATAATCAGTTGATGTTCACAAGTTATTGTTGAGCTCATGCAGTCGTTGTCTAAGAGGCCTCCTAGCTGAATAAAATTACAAATCACCCCCCAGGCCTCTACACAACGCCCCCATTTTCTTTCTGGGTCTCTTACCGCCCCCCTTGAGACCTGCAGCGCCCACAAGGGGGCGTTATCGCCCACTTTGGGAAACACTGGTCTAGCCGGTAGACTGGTAGGCTCTTGTTCTACGAGGACGCGTTTTGCAGAACTTAATTCTCACTCAAAAGTTTTAACGAAAATCGAAGTTATACTAATGATGTTATGTAGAGAAGTATAAACGTTATGTAGAGAAAGAAGATCGATTTTACGTGCCGTTCGAATTAGAATAAAAGTGTTCAATGTAACTGTGACCATTCCACTATTGTTTATTTCTTATTCTTTTAAATATTCAAACTTTATTTCTTCAGCTTTTTGATAAAATAAGTGCAGATATCCTATTGGATTTATTTAAATGTCTGGCACGTTTTTCTAAACTCGGCTTGACTCTGACAACTTACCAAGACTTTCTCACTTTTGAAATAAGCAAGATTAGATCAGCATGACATTAAACGGATATTAGTGAAGACATAAATCTTTCAAATCAATCGGTAATAATTTTGAGGCAATTGGTTGGTTTATCGATAACAATCGATAAGATCATGATCTACCCGATACATGTATTCATGAACGCAGCGAAAGCTATCGGCTACCGAACGAGTTGATCTAGTTTTCATTCGATTACATTGAATGGATTTAATTGTGTTCGAAGCCGGTCTCGTAGGATAAACCAGTAAGATTGATGAAGTAATATTTATGGCAATTGAATAGATATTATCACTACATAATCCCGTTCTTACTTTTCAACAAAACGGATGTTTCTTAGTAGCTACTTCATCATAATATAGCTTTGAATTCTACATTTTTTGTAATCGATTCCCATGAAATCGATAGTCAAAGTTGGCAAGCTGACCGCTGGAAACCGGACGCCGCTAGTACGTGCGCAGTATACTGATTTAGTCCTTTGATCCTTCGAGTCGATCGATGCTTTAACACTTATCATTTCAATATCATTCGTTAAGATTGCGTTAAACGATAAAAGATTATATGAAGAAGATTTTCTAGTACGCTACAGACTATGCAGTCGCTCAACAGCTGACCCGATGGTTAGATGTTTTTTTAGGAAAATCTTAACCCCAATCAAAAAATCTTGTCGGTCTGATACGGGCTACATAACTGATCTTTGGTAATGTGCGTGCGACCATTCATCTGCTCACTGATTTGTGTGCCCAAACAAACTATCGGCCAACTAAAAGTTTGTAGTGTGCTCTTAAAAGTAGAGAAATATGGTATCTTTAAAACCTTTTAGCCCAAATACAAATAAATTAAGACTAATAAATGGCACGATACAATACATTAAAGTGTCAGTGATGTCAGACACATAAAACACGGCTGAATACTATCTGTTCTACGGATCAGGACAATAACAAAGCTAGACTTCATAAAGTGCACGCTATCTGGTGGCGCATCTAATTCATTTGCTGTATTAGTACTATCATTTGTTAGAGTTTAGACGGTTTTCTTATTTATATTAAAGACACCGTTAATTTTATTTACAAATATTTACACGACAAACTTAACTTTACACAACAAACATTACAACCCATGTACCCAAGATACAGGCAGCGCCTAGTTTGGGGACCACAGAACTTATAAAAATGTATTCCATAGAGTAGTTCCTCATTTACCTAAAGAAGATACTTGTTTATAGGTACGCAAGGTTGATAGCAATTCGACTCAATAATTCAAAAGCAACAAATTGTATATCAGACTAATATATGAGACCGTTCATTTGATATACTGATGGGTCTCGTTCAATTAAAATAGTAGAACATAAACTTGAATTTATAGCAGCATTACAAAGCTAAGCTCAGACGCCAAGCCCTCAATTTAACTAGAACTTAGAACAAACTTTTCATATCTGGTGTGATTGGCTGGTGAAACAAGAACTAAGACTAGTTAGCAAACTGGATTCGCCAAGTATTGACAAGTTGGAGCTAAATTATAATGCGGTGAGTTTAGACGAAGAAGCCTTGTGGAGTCGCGTTAATCAATGCAACTTGGAAAAAATAGGAATATGTCAACACACGACGGGTATGTGAATACTAGTATAGCTATGTTTTTAGATCTTGTTAACGGGTGGGCAGGTGACATTCTTAGAAAGAAAAGTGGGATTTGCACAAGGTTGATATAGAAATGTGTTTAATGAGACGCACGTGGTTGGTTTTTTGTTATTTATATAGGCTGGCACACGTCTTTCACAAACTACTTATGATATCACTTCCTTCTTTAGCTCTATAGAAATCTAAAAAGTCTTTCTTTCATTTTCATATAATAGTCAGGTTATATTATTCTCCTATATACTATCAGCTACGTCAAGAAAATACTCATTACTATCAGCTACTTCATTCCCTTTCAATACTTTGCGTATTTTATTATTTTCTTCTTCCATTATAAACTCTATAAAAACAACTGATTCCCTTGTTTTTGCATCAACATTAATATATGGGCCACACAATACTGCGGTCACACCGCTGCACTGCGCGTGATTAAACGCAATTGGTATGCGCATTCACGACAATGCGCCATTAACAGACCCCCAACAAGCGCACGATAACCAGCGAATAGCTTAAGGAATTATCGATACTTATTAGCAGGATTAGGAAGGACCTTAAGACATTAGAAAAAAAATCTTTCGAAATATCTTCATAAACTTAAGATTCATAATTTAAAGGATCATAAAAGCAGGCATGAGAATAACAAGTCCAGAAAAGTCGTTTGCACTTGGTAATGGCACGTTTCGTAAAATCGCACTGAAAGGTTTTCCACACGACTTGAAATCCCATAAACGTCTTTCTAAGGGTCCCTAAAGGACCAGCTACAAAGGCCCATTGATATCTCCATGAATCACCGAGTAGTTTGTCGGAAACGATCGCATCGCGACCGGTCGGCTTCACAATGCTGACTCACATTGCTAATATGTAGGTAAACTGGATCGCATTGATGTATCGGAGACTTTATGGTCTTGGACGCTTTGTTGGCTATATATCTTCTTTAAAGAGGAAAGGGTTTGGTAAGCCAAAGTTCGAAAATTGCTGGAAAGTGAAGATATAAGTTTCTGTGACAAAAGCATTGCAAGAAAATAGTTAAGACTCATGCGATGTACAGAAGGCTAACATCAGATTTTATAATCCATATAATGAACGAAAAGATGAAAATAAGGTTTTTATGATTTTCGGGGAAAACACAAGATAACTAAAGAAAAGCACATTATTTTGAAGACACCCTGAGTCTTTCAAAAAGCAGTATGAACTCAAGGAAATCTTTCTTGACTTACCTAGGACTTTATTAGGAATTACAATAAAATAGGTATTCCCATTAGAAGCCTAAAACGCCACGGCGATTCTCCGTCAATTTCAGGAGGTTGACATACTTCACACTTCATTTCCTTATTGAAAACTGTTTACGACAGCACAAGCCTATTTGACCCAGTGCGCGATGATTAAGCCAGGTTCACACATTCCCAGTAATGAGGTATTCGGCCATGTCGTATGTACATTTGCGACCATGCGCTAAGTGGGCTCGGTCGTATGGTCGGTCGTATGTTCGTTCCCGCTAGCCGCGGTCGCCGACCTCGGCCGCCGGTTTGGCCCTGTCCTTATGTCACCAACTTGAAAATGCTGAAACCAGTTGCTTTCGTCACAGCCGTGATAATGTTGTACGGAATCGGACAAATAAGTATGTTTGTCTTCGATTCGCGATAAAACCGTTAACATACGAATTTGCTGTTGAAATTCCTTAGTATCTCGGAATGGGATTAATGTGCCACTGAATGCAGTGAGTGTGCATAATACTATGGTAGTAAACGAGTCAAGTATCAGAATCTTAACCAAACAATAACACTCCTAGATAAGTTAGAATCAGAAGAGTTTACAATTTAAAGAAATAAACAATATACAAATAAACTAAGCAATACTTTGTTCAAGTTTCCTTTGACGTCGAACTTTAAGAACGAAGATATAATTAGCTCAAATGTTTCGCAATTACTAATGGACGGCTTCTCGGAAAACTAAGTTCACCATATGTTTCTTGGCCTCACTGCAAAGTTAAACGAACGCTGTACTCATTTCTGACTAAACTGTTTATTTGTCGAATGAAAACAAAAGATGATGAATTTTAACAAAAAGGTGTTCGTTTTGGTATAAGCTTTTTGGGTAGTGGGAAACCATCAAATGACCATGACAATAGATGGAGTAGGACGTAGCCGTTGTTTCTACAATTCACGTACGATCTCTCAAGCCTTTCTGTTTCAGGAGTAGTTTTGGGGCTATAGTCTCTAGTACTCTTACGGAAAATCCTCCCTTAGATTAAAAAAAAATAATCTTCATGAAGCAACTAATGGAGTTCAGATTCGTACGTAAATACAACGTTTGATGTTTCCAAATCTTGTACTAACCCATGATCTGGGCTACAATATCGATGACTAGATGTAACTGCATGGAATTTAAAGTATACTATCAAAATGTTCGTGTGATAGCTATCTCCAGTATAATCTAGCGTGGTATGTAGGTATCTATTGACATGATCGCATTCACTGAAAAGATCGTGAAAGTGCGAGATGCCGGCTGCAGTATCTGAAAATTCTTCGACATCTACGTGAGTCGAGTCAACTTTTGCGTTCATTTTTTATGTTTTAGGAGTTTTATTTAGGAAGATTTTTATAAACGTTGAGTTTAGTTTGCTAGATATTCTAATGAAGTGGATATAAAATTGGGATAATATTTTTCAAAGACAATGTTTTTTTTTTTTAATTTACAATTAATGTTACCTGCCTAGAGGTAATTTTACATAAGATACCAAACTCAAATAGATAATCCTTTGGTTTTAGTGTTAACACAGATTTACCAGATAGAAGTCTCGATAAAAATGAAATATCGTTCAGAGGCATAAAACCAGCGAATTGTGACGAGCTAAGTGAATATCTTCACACTGTTTCGCACGAAACAATTGGCAAATAACAAACAAATAAAATTGCCGTTCGGCTGCATGCAGTCAAATGCTCCATCGATTCCCAGCGAAATGCAACACATCTATCTAAATATATGACAACTCAATTGCGGTTTGTGACACATCGCATACTCTCACGGCAAACATCCTATCAATTAGTTCTACAATTTCGAAGATAGGAAGCTATGTTATTGTTCACGCTACACACAAATAAATGCCGGAGTAAACTTTGTAGTCACGGAAAATCCCAACAATGATTCAGGTGGAACATCCACAAAAAGAAATAGTCAAATCACAAGTTAGTTCGCATCTGCTAATGATAAAAAATATACAATTAAGTTCATTGCCTGCGGCTGTTCGAATTTTGAATTTAATTAGAGTTTTATTTTTATTGTTTCTTTATTGCGATTCATAAATAATTTTGACAGACATTTTATACTTTCGTTCCGGGCAGTGAGCCAAACTGATTAAGCTGTTTCCTTCTTGACGATATCTAAGCGCAAAATCTGCTTTTGATTTATTAGGCATTTATTCGGTATTTCATTATATTGTCGGGTAAAATTAACAATCCTTTGTTTTCACAAATGTGTTTCTTTCTAATACATGCATAGCAGACAAATAAATCTTTAACATATTTTCATTAATAAACAAAAATAAAATCAACCAAAAGATTTTTTTTTTACTGTGACCCGACTCAAGGTTTAAACTCGTAGATTTTTATGTAATATAATAAAATTATGACAATAACTCTCATCTTCTCTTTTATTTGCCAATACATTTCAAAAGCACTTATAAATTCTGCCATAAAGAAATACTCCTCGTTATGGCCCATAAAGTCTAAACACGCACTAATATTTATGGTCATTCTTCGCGCTATCAACACTAAATAACATTATTTCATTCTTAATTCAAATCACAGCATGAATGCTACATCGCTACTACATTGTCTATTATAATAGACCAATAATCGACTAACAAGACAGCTAACCGGCTCGATGTCAGTTCGGCGCACGACTCGCCTAAAATGTGTTCATCGGGAGATACTCGACTGTGGCTTAGGCTTTATGCAGAAGTAAGCTTGACCATTTTTTCTGTGTTGTTGGTATTATTGTTTGTTCATTTTGTGGTCTTTTACTATTGACATAGAGCTTTTATTTCTAAACAAAAAATGTTTATTGTCTGCATAGCTTCATGACTATGCTGCAATGACTATGCCAATATGTTTGTTTCTTTATTACCATGCAGCATGTAGCATGTATGTAGCATGCATGTACAAACAAGCTTTAAGCTTAATTGTTGGACAATAATAATTGACCTACATTAAATACGTTTATAAATAAGATTATCATGTTCAAATTGGGTATTCCCCGTTAGTTTCTTCCACACCAAAATATCAATAAAGATTAATATTTATCAGCTGACCAGTGAGCATTCGTTAGGTTTATTTTTAAAAGCGATTCCGTTATATTGTTGGCAATGTTTTGATATCTTGACCTATATCCGAACCGGTATCCAAACCCGTTCGTTATTTAAATCATCTTTTGGTTAAAACGATAAACTGGTTTAGACAAAATGCACTACACTACTAAGTACGAACGTAAAATCACTTTTAACCAAAAAGGAGAGGCATTTCAATTCGTCGGGTTTTTTTTGTTATTAGTTTTACTAATTGTCATCAAAGTGAAGACACTCACATCTTGATCATAATAAAATAAATATTTCATAGCCATTTCAGTGTCTATCCAATATAAAAGATACCTAACATCCCACACTCGTTAAACTATTGAAAATAACAGCAACATTTCAAATTGATCGTACACAAAATATGCCTAGTCAACCATTCAGACGTGAGCGGTGTACAACCAACATTGATCACGTAGAGCAACCGACGTTGCGAGTGAATCGAATCGATTCCAACCGAATACAACAGCAATCGATTCAATGAATCATTCAGCAGTTACTCGAAACTCGACTAACAAATTATTCTCTTAAATTAAATATAATTAAGATGATTGTGAACGAAAGTGAAGTTTTTGTTCGGCGATTTTTGTCCGCCTAAACGGTGAACATTCTTCATTGAATATTTGGCCGTATGAATCATCTTTGGAGTTTATTTTTTGCACATACTTCAGATTATTTTGTTCTACATTGCTAGTCATGCAACTTTTTCAATTAGGTCTTGTTATAATTTAATTATGATCATGTTTACCATGTTGTCAGCCTCGTTATTATACGGGAAAAAACGTCGAAATCGTTGTTTATGGTTCTTCTACTTATAAAAGGAAAAAAGTTAAAATTATGAGCATATTTAAATGGTGATATCGCATTTCTGCATAATAAAGAGATATGACATGAGCCTCATTAAAAATTTAAATATTTGCATAAGTTATTTGCTATGGACAAACATGGCACAACGGGTTATTATCAACGAACCTGTCAATTAGGAGGTATCATAAACCTGGTACAATAATGGTCTATAATTATTTATCTTGAGTTTAAGGAATTTAATGCACATTAACTGTATTATTTCGTACTATGTAAATAACATTCTTGGAGGAATATGTTTGCTCCTATTTAATCAATCCTTTTTTAAGTTTCATGATTCTTTCAATTTCTCTAGCTAGCACCCAAGTAGCATTCGGGGTTCTATATAAGATGTCTAGTCGTTCACATGTACTCTACAAGCTGTGTATGTCAGCTGTTTATGAGCTGTATAGCTTGCTATAAAGCTTTTATTGAACCAGTTTGGGCACAAATTAGACAGCCTTAAGTTCACTATGGCTGTACATTAGAAGTATAATAGCATTATAATAGCAGTTTAAGTAGTAACATCGGACTTAAGGCTGACTTACGGCACTATATGGAACGCAGTGTGAACCATACAACGTACATGAGTGTAATAAAGAGTAATAAGTGGCTAAATACACAGCCTTCACAGTTAAAATCGGACAAAAGTACTCCAGTAAATTACCTTAAATTCACTTGTGTCCTAAATTATTTCCACATTTTAATATATTCGTTTGACAATTGTAAGGAGTGCGGGGGCAAACTAACTCCGGCGGATATTATTATAATATAACACGCGGTAGTACCTGTTTTATATACTATATCATGTTAATGCCATGGGAATGCAACTTTATCGTGAAATGTATACATATTGACAACTAAAATTTTCACGCGCCTCTGTAAAAACGCTTTATTCCTTTTGAAATATTTAAAACTGGCTGAGAAGAAAATTTACATTTTCAGTTTTTGATATTTTATTGGCATTATAGTTATACTACGGTAATTAATTTTAACATGAAACCAAAACTCATTCGCTATATCTGCGTATTTTGTGATAAATCTGCATTAATCTTGTAGATTTATTTGGTAAATATTTTAGGTTACGTAGAACAAAATGGTGGAAATGAAATACGGCTATGTGAACTGTTATAGTCCTTCTAAGCAGCCTACAGTTCCTATGTGGATCATTTAAACACTTCTGTACAGGTAGTAAAAGAAAGGTTATTTTAAGTATCACAAACAAGTTCTAATACAGCTACTGGCTGTATAACAGTCTAAAATAAATAAACATAACAGCCTTTGGCTTTATAAATGACCAGAAGTGTTCTATTAAAATGCTAGCTCTATAACATCGAACAAGTAGGCCGTTAAACAGCGGTTGCCGTATCTCTACCCTCCTATAATGCTCTTAGTCAGAAAGCTGACTAAAGGATAGTTGTTAGAGTATTGTAACACCCATAACCGTATATAAGTATTACTCTACACTCATATAAGTCCCTTAGACAGGTATAGGTGTAATTAATTGCAATAATGCAGCTAATACATCACGAGTGAACTGTAGTAATGCTTAAACTTCACCTGTGAACTAAATGTGTACTCTTAAATGGAACAAAATGCTACTTGGGCATATATAGGATTTTTGATACGACGTTTCATGGGTTTATCAATGAGTACTTACGATGTTTTTTGGAATAAAATGCGTCTAGCAAGAAAAGCAAGTGAGTAGTTCCATAAAATATTTTTACGAGCAAGACGTTGTCATTCTTATCTCAATTATGTATGCCTCGATTACGGTCTAGGTCTAAGGTATTCGCCGGCGTAAGTGATAGACTAGAATGACTCCAGACCGCCTTAAGCCAATTACTTAGATATAAATAAACAAATTTAAATGTGCGAGGGGACCAATTAACATGGCGGAACCGGTTAAGTGCCACGCGGTATTTATAAAAAGGTATTTCTAGAACGTCGCCCCGCGAAATAGGTAGGATAGGTAGGTTATGCAATTTTCTGCAGTAAAAGGTCTGTCATAAAATCGTCCTCTCTGAAAAGAAAGGTTAGGTATTTCTAGAAAAGAAAATTCTCAAGAAGTTGCCTTTGAGAGAAAACGGCTAGTAATTTCTACAACTTTTCATTGTAATTAATAGGAAGGTATATGAAGGTTTATGATAGAAATCTTAAAGCAAAGATACAAATTAATGTTGAACTGAGAATGCATTTTTTTGTCGATTACGGGGGGATTAGAATTCTCTTGTATGTATGTCATACAAAATTTTTTTGAGAACGCATTTGATACGTTTGTATAAATCTCTAGCTACAGCAAGTCATCAGGATATCATTATAGCAAGTAAGCTAAAGACGCAGAAAACGGTAGCACAGAGATGACACAAGCCCTGGGCAAGACGCGTTACTAAACCATAATAAACTACCCTAGAAACAATATTACAGACCTTTTTATATTATTATAATAGTTTTAATGGTCAATAATGGATAGTCTGTAGAAGAAATGAACAATTTCGCAGTAATAAACTGCTTCACCGTGTCGCTTCGCCCCGGGCCCACCCTTTACGTGTTCATAAATTAATAATTAATATGGTTTTAATCATCTATAGTTCTTAGAACAGGATCTTGTTTATTGATAGCTGTTACCGAAGCATTCATTTGAGTAAATCAATGGTTTTGCTGGGTCAAGCCTGTAGCGTTTTCAGAAGATCATTAACCCGGTCGGAGCGCAGATATACGCGAGACACGATTGATTTTCTATCGTTTTATAATTAGCGATTTACAAGGAGTTAATTAAATATTACTGGATCACATTTAATAAAAAAGCCATGTAAAAAAAATGAAATTGCAGATCTAGGGTCGAATGTTTGCACACTTGTCTCTTTTAATAACATGTTTTTTGCATCGTACTAAAACCAGTTGCTACTGATTTATTGTGTTGAACTAAGCTCTCTTCCGTTAATATATTCTGCGCTAGCTATTTTTACTTTCAACAGCGCGTGGGTGTCAAGATTGAGTGCTAATTGGTGGCCAGTGGTTCCCTCTGAGCAATAGATGGACTCGCCAGCAAAGAGGTTGTAGTTGCATCGCATTTTTATGCAAATACAACCGACCAGTAATAAATAAGAAGGCTTCTAGATAAGTATTCTCGATGGTCGGGTAGGCGTCCCTGTGACAATTAATTGAATGATAATAATATTCTCTTTTATGGCTCCTCTAAGTGCACGCGAAAAGTGCATTTGTATAAATGAAGTCCGTTAATTGGAATTGAATTTATTAAGTGGACCTAGTTGTTTAAAAATATATTTGAGCCGGTTACTGTTATAGTTGCTATAAAAGTAAATAAATTGGGAGTCGAGCATACGCACACATTTTTTTTTCTTTTTGCAGCTTAGGCAAGATGAGATACCTACCATTATTTCCAAGTTAACCCGCATCTTATTCAGCCCATATACATTGCGCTACTATATCACTATTCCTGATTGAGACCTTAGCAACACTAGCTATATTACAAAAAAGCCTTAACGCGTATTTCACCATCACATTTCACGACCAGACGTCGTTCAATCCAACCATGGATGGACCACATTTCCTTGTAAGATAAATAAAGGTTCTAGTTTACGAGAACTTATAAGGCATTTACAAGCCATTGTGGGGACGCGACAAGTCAATCTTGTGCCAGTATGCCATCGGCTGTCGTGAGAAAGGTACAAGCGTTTAATTTGCTGGAATCTGGAAGCCTAGCTTGTGAATTTAGAGAAGGAATCTTGCGACAGAATAAAGGGAGTCCGGTAACGGGGGAATGAGGAATTTATTGGCTTTTGCAACTTTTTAGCTGTGTTTACACTGGAACTTCTCACGGTTTCAAAATTTTAAAAGCAGTCAGGTCAAAGATGTTTTAATATAGGAACAAAGAAGAAGGAAGGTGAAATCACGTTGCAAATATGAACATATTTTTCATTTCGTTTTCTATAGGTACTTGCAGATTGAGCTTTTCTTCAGAACTTATTCAAAATTATAGACTTTACCTTCCTTACATTTATGTTTTTACTATTATTAATGACATATATTATTACGTTACATCATAGTTATAATGTAGTTACAGAAAATATACGGTAATGAAATTCAATAAGTATATAACCGTTTACAACTTGATGCTTTCTAGACATTATAAATGTATGTAGTTATTTGCCCCATCACGCCAAGCTCTCAGTGTGGTCTTTAGGAAGCTGTATATTACTATGACTTGAGTCGTAAAGAAAACTGTCGGATTCTTAAGACTCATCACTAAGTCTTTCAATTTATAATCGTATATTACTATCAAAGTCTGAAGTACCTAGTAGTGAATTGATAGTTTATTTCAGTATGAACAAATACTCTTTGATAGCGTAGCCTCTATGGATACTCTATGACACTATTATAAACAAAACGCGCTCAATTACTGGCAGCCACCGCAAAAAAAGCAACAAACCTATTTTCACTTAACATTTAAAATAGGAAAAAGCCAGTTGTATTCTATTTCTTGTTGGCGGTAAAAGGTGGGAAGATAAATGGTTAATTGACGCCGGCGCCTGTAGGGCACGGGTACTGGCCTCTTTACATGGCTTCACACCTCGTTAGCATCGCACGAATACTGGCCAGTTGGACGAATAACAGCGATAAATGGAGGGAAATAATATTTTTCAGCGCGAATTCTTTTTTAATTTCGGCTGGTGTAAACTTTTGTGAATTACAGTTTCTATTTGATAAAATATTGGATGAAATTGTTAAAGTGGACTAAGTATACTTCATAAGTTATGTTGAAGGAAGTTACAATCTAAAAGATTTCTGCTGTAGTTAAAATTGCCTTCAGTCGATACAAACAAAGGTAATTTCTATGGAACCAATCCCACTCCAAAATTTTCGTAATTTCGCTTGAAAACTCACCGCCGTCAACTGTGAAAACATTCGGTACCTCTAGTTATAGTAGTTATACCTTTCAACAGTTTCTTATAACTACAAGCTGCATGAAAGCCTTTCTAGGAACTCTATAATTGTTCAAAAGCTACAAATAATTCAATTAATTACAAGTAATAAAGTATGAATTTAAGAACTAAAAGCAAATCAATAGAGATATATCGAAGCTAATTAAACTTAAGCAGACGTTAGTTTCATTTTATACTCACTTTATTTATAACATCGTAAAGTTTTTACTACTAAATAAATATTGTTAATCATTCTTATCATAATACTAAATTATTTGTTGAATACTTATATGCAGGGCATGCGCAATAATTTATTAAAGAGTGATTTTTTTTTTCAGGAAAATACATTAAAACATTACCTACCTTTTGGGAACTATATTTTAAGTTATCGCAGTCTAGCCTAGAAATCCCAGTCTCGATTATTCTGAGTCAACTTAGAAACCACATATTTCAAAGCTTCGTACCTATTGTCGGGAAATAGTCTAAAACCACATAACAATAATAAGTTCTATTGACTTGAACAAAGAGAAATGGCTGTTTTATGGGCAAGGAAATCTAGTAGATCGATTAAAATAAACTATTGTCTTTGGTCTTTGTTATGGGTTTATGACTGGACTCTACGGACTTTCCTTTTAAATAAACACTTTTCAGATTTCAGGGACTTCGACAATGTAGGTAAAAAAAGGCTCTGCACAGATAGATTTTGAAAAAAAGAAAATATTTTAAGGTCACCTAGACCAACATCTCGCCTAACTGATAAAAATACCCATAAAACAATTCAAAAGTAATTAAACTTGGAAGGTACTTCGATATGTAACTTAATTAAAAACATGTATGCTAAATGCTGTAATCAGCGGCCGCGATTCACATTTTTATTGAAACATAAATTTTCTCGTGTAATGTATCGGCTAGTCTAATATATTCGCTTACGAATGCATCTTTCCGTGTGCTCCAAGAAATGAACATTTAGCATATTTTAAAAATACGCTACATTTATGCGTATATGCAACTCACGCGAACAATGCACGAATTTAAATCACAGACATGACACAGGGCCGTAATTGGGCTGTCAAATTAGATCAACGCAACTGTTGTACTGACCAAGTTCTAAAATATCTAAAATCAAAATTCGTAAATACGTATTTTTTAAATCTCAACATTTTCATAGAAATTAGGTATAAATGACCATTTTCATCAATGTTGTTAAAAGAAATAAGCTTCACATATAATCATCCTTTTTTCGTACTTATGATTGCGCGCGAGAGAGTGCTGAAAATTTACGACTCTCACTGCAGAATCGTTAAAAAAATTTTAGCATGATGGTGGGCCGTGATGGACTATCCTAATTTTTACCTACGTTCTATTTTGATAGTATGTTGTGCTTCTTTAAGCATTTACAGAGCTTTCGAGTAGTGTACATTAGACTCATTGTATTTACTGGAGCGAAGGGTGTTACCTTCCCGGTTGTGTAATTACCACAAATCTGTTATGTGACCCTAGTCCGCTCCTCTATTATTATTATGCTCCAAATAGCCAGATAATAAGCTAATTGTCAGTCTAGACATAAGCATGCATGGACAATTATTGCACGCTACCCGGTCGGCGTTGGTAAACGGCCTAAAAACATTGTCTTGTGTATATATTCGCGTATTTTAACATGAAGATGCGGCGAGGAGAAAAGTCGCATGCAGCGGTTTGAGTATTCAGCGCATTTTAAGCAATAAAAACTGTTTAGTTATCACAAATCAACAATTTTGTTATGATTGCATTGCTACGTGGTACCTAATATTGCCAGCTGTCTTGGGGATGCTCCCAGTTGACATCATTTAAATGCTTATTTTATCTATTCCTAGCCATTTTCCGGCGGTTTCACCGCGTCTCGGGGGAACATCTTCCCGAACCCGTATAAATATAGCCTTTGTTACAGGGAGATAGTGTAGCTTTCCAACAGTGGATGAAATTTTCAAATCGCTTCATTAGCGGATCGCTTCGGTGTAAAAAGTCCTACAACAAACAATCTCTTTTTTTTAATGTCTGAACTTTATTTAATTTTAAACCTGTATACCTACAGGTTTTAAAATAAACATTTTATTTAATTTTAAACCTGTATACCTACAGGTTTTAAAATAAACATTTTATTACATAAACAGTTTATTTTAACATTACATTTTAAAATAAACAAGATCTATATATTTACATAAATTAAAACAATCTCTTGTTTACCTTTACTGAAGTGCTCACTCAAATGGATTGCTATTGGCGTTCCCCTTTTCTATAAAAACCGTTCGAATATTTAGTATACATAATATTCCTAATCGCATCTGGCAATCATAAGCCTTAAAACGTTTAACTTACTATTAGGTACAACTAGACGTTTAGACCGTAAGTGAGATGACTTTATGAAGCAATTACTAATTTCTCATTTATTTAATTAAGCAAATAAACACAACCGGTCGGACGTGTAAAATTACTGGTTTATTAGCAGATAAATTTGAAATAATAAACAGGCTATTAAAGGTACTGCAGTATATTGAATGTTGCTCTTTCCGTATAGGTAATCAATTTGTAATATAAAACTGTTTGGTATTTAACTATATAACTCATTTGTGTTTTTACAGCTTATGAAATTATAGAAAATACTTTTGTTCCGTGTACAATAAGAAGGGAAAGCTACTAAGCCCATCCCACTCATTCAGGGATTGAAAATCGTAGCCATGTTATGTAAAAAGAGAAAACTGATTGAAACCACGTAATAATAAATGAGCATAGAATGTAAAAGTATCGCAAAAAGAGTTTTTAATAAACTAGTTAAGCAGAATAAAACTAAAATGTACGAACATTTAAATAAACGGGCCATTTGCTAAACGGCTATCAGTTTTTTATTATACGTTAATTTATTACTTAGCTATTAAATACCGAAATTACTGGCTCGGAGACGTCGAAGAATGCTGTCTTGGAATAAACTGGAGCTGCCGAGATAAATTGCAGTTGAAATTATGAATAATTATTGTAATTCTCTCTCAAGACTTTCAGTTATTTTAATAAAGAAAAGTTTTTATTTATGAACTTAATTTACGATGTGTGCTTTATTTAGATTTGTGGAATTAGAGCTGGTTAATTTAAATCGTCCATCTCAAATTAAACTCGTTTCTTTGTATTGTCGTGACAGCTGTATTTAAGTTTTGCAATCACTTTGTAAGCGCAGCTTTGTACATGCGTAATTATTCGAGGGTAAAATAATGTTATAAGTAGTGAGAGTTCCTGAAAAGTCTGAAAACAAAACCAAGTACCAAGAAACCCTTTATTACATAAAAAGCAGTTACGAACCTCAAAACGCAAAACCAATCCATAATTCAAACCTGAAAATTCCACAATGACATTCCGTCAAGCTTACCGAAGTGCAGGCGACAATGCGCGCGCGCCTATCGCAGTGCGTTGACCCCGCTGACCCGGGTGGCGAGGTCAAGCGGTCAGCGGTGTTAGGGTCCGCCCACACGCGCTGCCGATAGCCCCCGGCGAGCTGCGGGAACGCCGATACCAACCTGACTTATGTGGGAAACATCGTCAGAACGGGACTTTACGGTACGCGTTAGATCGTGAATCTGTTGAGAGCTGAATTTTAGCAGTATTGTTCTGTTATGATTGGGTGATTCGGTTTTATTTTGAGGTTGAGCAAATACTCTCAATTTTCCTTTTCATTAGGGGCTGGTTTTCCAATCGCCAGATAACTGTTATCTGACGAATATATTTGTATAGAAAATATGTCAAACCGCCATATTTATTCCTCAGATAGAAGTTTAACTGATGGATGATTGAAAAATCAGCCCTAATTGTGTCAGACCTGATTTTGCAGTAAAAAAAAAATGCATAAAATATTAAGACTAATTAGAAATCTTGTCACATTACAGCAAATCTGCAAGTCAATAAAACTAACAGTGACTACCAATAAGTTCATCATAATGTATTTAGATCGGATGTCAATCGGCAGTCGATCCTTATCGCAGCGCTACCGTGCGACTCGTCTGAAGTGGCCCTTACTACTTACCGCAGTCGCATCATATTTGTCGCGAATAAGCATTTTACAGAGTTATGCTTTGTATTATTATTTTCAAGTAAATGAATACTCGTGTTAAGCTATAGTGGAAATGTTTGAGATGTATAGATAATAAGATATGGAAAACCATATTCCTATGAAGTTTGCTAAATTATTAAAGTTTGCTATATAATTGATTTATAATGTTCTTTTTATTTTGTAATTATATTGGTAGGTATTTAATTTTTTTCTAAATAAATTCGATGACTTTATAGCTATAGATTGTATAAAAGAGACCTATAAGGTCCTATAAATCACAAATAAGGCGTCATCTATCGTCCGCAAACGCAATTGAATGGAAAATGATTTCAAATGATTTCCGTCACGCGACCAACTTGATCCGCAATCCGCATACTCGGAGCCGCAGAACATTTTTGACGATAATAATCGAGATGTTTTTCACTGAAAATGTGCATTGAAGAAATATTTTTACGAGTCTTGAAAGTAAGAACACGTTTTTCACTTATTCATTTCAATAATTAGTCGAATAAGTGGGACATAATCACTAATTGGTTTTGGGCAAAAACTAGCGTGCGGCTATTCACTAACTAAAAAAAAAACTATTTTAGCTGATTGAATTTCATCCGTGCCCATTTTAGACTTTGTACCTAATGCACTTCTTTTACATGCAACCTGATGAATATTAGCACAAAATTGAATTCTTAAGCCGATGAGATGTATAGTTTTAATAGATTAGACTCGATTCTATCTGTGATCGAAAAATGCCCCTTAAATACAGAGGAAATTATGGGACTCACATAGTTTTTATACATTTTCTCGTCTCAGATCTCTTTGATCACTTCTCGTATAATAACTATATAAATTACATTATGTGTGTGTTACATATCTCGCGAACTTTGATTAGGAACAGTTTCACCGCGTTATGACGGGTATGTGAGAATCATATGCTTTGGTAGACTTCAGCATATTATTTGTATCAACATAGTTGCGTAATGATGGCGGATTACGCACTTCTTGGTACGGTACTATGTTTCCCATCGTCCTTTGCAATAAAATTAGTAGCCGTTTCTTAGGAAACTTGAAAATAACTTCAAGTGACCAAATAATATAGTACCTAGGTAGAGTCAAATGGCACATACTTATTCGTATAAAAAGTTTTGGCGTGGATTGCAAATAAATATGTTTGTCTATGTATAGATGTTTCGTGAAGATTAACTCGTAAAAAGCATTACGTTTATCCAAAAAAAACTTACCTAACTTTTTCAGTCAGTGTCGCTTGCTGAACTGCGATATCTTTTGTAAGCATTTTTGTGACCAATTCCGGTTCAAATAAAAAATTGGGCTTTACGGAATAGATTATTTTTCGTTACTTAGTCATACTTAGTAATTCAAAAACTTAAAGTGTGTATGATACTTAGGACAGCATCAAAAAAACGAAATTCGACTGATACTACTCACCATATCTTCTTCTTAGTGTATCTTCAGTTTTCATATAATATTAAACATATTCGCAAAATATTTAGTCAAAAACCAATAAAGAATTAAAACACAAACAGTTACACTAACAACAGTTATCGAAACGCGACTCGGATCACGTTTGTAAGTGTTCCGACGCTCGGATGCGCCGGCGCTGGTGCAGTGGAACATAGCCAAATAGAGCACTGGGCTATCGGCTATCCGGTACCTTTGAGGCACGGTTTGAGGCGTTACTAGATACTGTTTCGCGCGGTTTCAGCCGTGTCCTGGTGAACTCTTCACGGCACTGAATAAAGGTGCTTGCCTGAAAAAAATATAAAGTATAATTCTTAGAGCTAAGAAGAATCTAGTCACAGCTCTCTATCTAAAATACATCAAACCATTTAGACACTAGGGCGTGCCAGAACCAGAGCAAACATCTCTGATCTCTGATCTCTACACACAGTCGAAAATACAACCCTCTTTGTAAGGAATAATTAAATTAGGAATTTTATTAAAAATAGCTGTTCCCCTGCGTTTAATTCGAAATTCTCACACTTCTGTATTACGCTAGCTGGCTCTGAATTATCTAAAGTAGGAAACATTCGATTTTCATGCATCCGTTGTGCTCCTAATTTCTTACAAACTGTACGTGCCTTATCAATTGATTACCACCATAGATGTTCACATCAGCAACAAATCCACAAAATGAGGTTGTAATACTTTAAAAGGCTGGCTAGTTGTACGGCTATAAACCCACATAGGTTCGCCATATCTCCGGCTCATTGTTCGTTTCTTAGAAGCAAACATTTTGCTAATGCATGAGTCGCTAAGTTATGCAGTTATGACAAACAAGACGTGAATGTATGCGAGTGTAAGGCCCGTGGCCCAGTGAGGCTTAGCGGGAAGGCCTTTCATTGAGTAAATAAATAATTTGAGACTAAGAGACATTTGTACGCATTAACTTTCAACATTGTAAGGGAAATCATTATATGAGATGTAAAAATGAAAAATAAAAACAAAACCGCATAATTAGTAGATATATATTGCAGCCGGATATCTTCATATTTAAAGGGTCTTCTTTATGTATATCTTGGAACGAAAAGCTAACAAACAACTTTGTTGCAAACATTAATTGCTGCCTAGTGCTTAATAATTGTCATGAAAAATAAATGCATACCATCATAAATACCCGTTTACAATGTAATATTTACATTCTGAGGATATTCAGGGACCCATAAAACAGAACTTGCAACTTATTGTATAGTTCAAAGTTCTGTCTAGCGCGTTTATTACTTTAAAAGCTTTCTCAGTGCACACAGTACCTAACTGCCGTACCTATGCTAATTGCTTTTGAAATATCAGACAACGGCAAGACAGCGATAGTACCTATACAGACCTTCTTGGTTTTATTTAACTTGAGAAGTTCCATCTAAAGTCGGCAAACAATTTGAAGTCAGCGCACGCTCAGTCGCAAGAAGCCGAGGAATGTTTGCAGACGGCCTTATAAACGAAGAGAATAATCTATTTTGTCGTAAAACACTTAATAAGTCATAAGGAATTTATGATTCGTTTTTCTCCGGTTTTCAAGCGTTTTGCGGTGTTTATTAGATGTGTACTACCATATTAAGGAGTCCGTGGCCGTGGTCACAAAGCAGTTTATGGTGTAAAATTATCTTGACCAACGGAGTTTTGTTATTAGCTTCTAGCTATCTCTTAATTTCATTACTTTACGATGAAAATTAATGGTGGAGTAACTCACCGTGTACTGTGTCTGATTACTATATAGGATGTCCTTAATGAAGTCGCACACGACGTTTCTTTATCTTTAGATTGATTTGATTTTTCTTATTGTTACAGATCACTAGTGTTGCTGGTGTCCGTGGCGGCCACGTTCGCTGCCCCGGCGCCCGCCGCCAGCGCCAACTCCGACAGCCACCTAGACAAGGTGGAGCCGTCCACGCACGAGCTGCTCAGTTCCCTCGGCTTGAAGAAGCTGAGGATACCCGCGGCGCACCACAGGAAACGCCTCGCCGAGCAGGGCAGGAGGCACGCTACCGGGGACTCCAGGATGTACGTCATCAAACTGCCGCCTAACACGAGCTACTACAGTCACGCGGAACCCGCCCCAGCCGCAGCGAGAACCCTGCCGCTACAAATGACCAGTAACGGAAAACCTGCCCGCGTCTACCATTGGAACATTCCAGTGCTACAAAAGTTCGCGAAGAACCGACCACAAGCGAGGTTTGACGATGACATAGTGGACGTGGAGAGCACGCCGACATGGCCCAAAGCGATCAGTCATCCGAACTCGCTCGACGCGCTGGCGTATTATGTGCCGGCGAAGAAAAACTCTTTCAGAAAATATTTCTCCGGCAACGGCAAACCTAAATCCTTCTACATAATCGAGAAGAATAAGAAGGCCGCCGAGTATCATAAGTTACTGCCTTAATCGGATTATTACGTACGTTCCCGGTAGATGTAAAAGTAAAATGATATGCAATCAATTGAGTCTGAATCTTTGAGTCGATAGCTGAACAAAATATCGGTGATCATTCTTATTTATTCCATTCTTGTAATTCTCATCCTTCATATTTGTAAAGCTTAAAGACCATGTAATTATATTAAGTAAGTACTTTATATAGTGACTGATTTTAAGGGTTTTAAATGTTCAGTGTTTTAACTCTTTTAGTCCCTTGCAAAATAGTATACAAAGCGATACTAGAGCAGTAAAGTCATACAGAAGCTGATTCAAACCAGAGGACAACAGAAAATGCAAGTCATTTAACATTCATTCTTCAAATATATTCCTATACTTGGTCACTCGACATAGTTGGTTGAGGTGCTCAATCATCGAATGTGCATAATGTGACAGATCATTTAAATGACACTGCATTGTATTGGAACAACAATACGTGCTTATTAATCAGTGTCTGGAATCTTATGATATACACACAGAAGTATAGCAACATACTTCCAAGAAACAATGTATTTCAATGGCAAAATGAAAAACGGACTCAACACAACATTCCAAGAGAGTGAAGTTCCAATAGGAAACAATTTAAGTAAATAAATAATACACTCTAACATCTGTTACTGCAACAGTTTTAGGAAAGCTTCAAATGGCCTCAGCTGTAGAATCAAATCAATAAAGTCCTGCAGATTTTGAGGCCATGATACGCCAACGTTCCCATTAATTTACTTCGTATTTCTGAAGATCATTACTCTTCGCACATTTGTTCGTACAGATCTTATCGAAAAACTTGGCTCTGAAGGTGGCTATGATTGACTTCAGAATAGTCAATAAATTGAATAAACAAAACACTACTGCTACTGACGAAGCATGCGTGAGGCATTAAATGGCTAACTTCAGAAAGGCAAAGTTAATTGGCGCGATTTTTTCGTTTGTAAAGACCAATTGAGATAATAGAGCATAAAAATAATAAAAAAACCAACATATCTATATTATATGTCTAGTATAATCTGTAAACTGCATTGTATATAAAGGCGAGCTTCCGCGAACTAGTTATAAGTAATCGATAGGTGCTTAGACATTAAAGTAAGACTGTGTCACGAATTTAAATTATTAACTAGATAGGTTTATGCGTTTATGTACGACGAACAATATTCTACGGTTAAGGGACTTTAGACTTAAGTACACACATTGATCGAGAGAAATATAAAAATGATCTCTACTATATATCAAGATTTTTGTCATCATCATCCTCCGAGCCTTTTTCCCAAACTATGTCGGGGTCGGCTTTGCAAGATTTTTGTATCCTGAAGTATTTTACGTGTAGGTATAAAGGAATGGATGGACTCTGATTTACGTTTCAATCTTATTACATCGAGGAGTCCCAATTTTCGTTTCACCTTTTGCTCATAATGCTTTTATATCAATGCCGACCCCAACGTAGTTTGAGAAAAAGGCTCGGAGGAGGAGGCTTTTATATCAATGTGTGTATTTTAGACGTGCAAACAATCAACGAATGAATGATTCCTAAAATCAATGTAAGACCTACGTAAGTTTTCTGCATTTATTATATGTAACCTATATCCTTAGAACTTTGACCAATTTTAGGATACATAAGTAAGGCTGCCATCTATCGAATTTTCTAGGGACCTGCATTTTCTTTTTTTTATGGCCAGGGCCTTTGAAAAGCTCCTAACACAATGATAACTAATGGGTCTGTCTTGGAAAAAGCTATATTCCCTCATTTTTCCGAGGTTTTTTTTTAATTCTTGTCTGATTACGTGGTGGCAGCCTTAAAACTATGAGCACTATGTAAGCCAATGCTATTTTAGACTTTGCACCTAGATCTGTATTGAAGACTATATTAATTATAATTTTAATGTAATTAGGCCAAGGCTAAGCCATTGCTTTAACCGTTTAGACTCCTAAGTTGTTACATTAGATGTAAGCATAATTATTTTGTACAACATACCTACTTAATGTAAACTAGAACAATAAATATTTTATTAAATTATTGTGTTGGCTTTTATTATCAACTAATCCGCAAACATTGAAATAAAAAGATTAAGGTATTTTTATTTACTTTTTAATTGCATCCTCCACCGCCATTAATATTGAAGAAAAATAAAAAAATGCGTCATTTTTTTATCACAATGAATCATTCATTAAACACATAGTGCAAATAAAATAGTAATAGTACCTACATTATTACATGCAATGCAAAAAGATTGGGCCTAGAATGTCACCTTGCGGAACACCCATCTGTAAAGTTTTTGTTAAACCTCATATTTTATCCTCATTTGCTCTATCATTATCGTAAAGCTTCGCTCGAAGCCAAAATAAATATTAATAGGTTCTAGTTCTATCCTGTCGTACCTATGGGCCTTCTTCCTACCCTATAGGTATATCTAAAGGTTTAATAAAATAAGATCAGTTCATGTAACCTGTTAAGCTAATAAATGAAAATTTGTTTTAAATCATGGTATTCGTTTCACACAAGCTGAGTAGTTTTTTTATTTGATTAGAATTCAAAAGCGCCATCTGTTAGATACAGTAAAAACTCCTGCCTACAAGCAGCTTTTTATACGTTGATTACAATTACCAAGCTAACACATTCATTAGTTCAACCAAAAGAGCACAGATGTCGTGGCTGTCGCATTACCCTACTTTACCGACTGCGTATGTCACCACATGCGCGGCAGGCTGCGCGATTTATAAAAATCGTACCAAATGCTATCCGACACAAATCCATAATCGTCGCCCATTGTAAAAATGTCAGCTGCATTCGCGAGCAGCTCCGATAGTAAAATGAAAAATGCGGAAAATGTTAACAATGAAAGGACAGTTGACAGTGTTAAAAAGAAAAGTTTCGGTGATAAAAATAAAAGGAGCGATTCCAGCGCAAACAACAGCACGGTTATCAAAGTTAAAAGTGTTATTCCTAGAAGACGGTAAGCTATTATTTATTTATTGGCTTCTATGGCACGAGCTTTACCTGCAGCATAGCCGGCATGTTGACCTAATAAGTATATTTATTTAATTCAGATAAAATAAATGTGCCATGATGTTAACTCCTTAATTAGGAGCATGTAACCGCATGTGTTCCAGATAACTGGATATAATTAACAAGCGCGCTCTAAAAATATCTGGGAATACAAATAGCCATAGCATTGTATGGATTTAGTCTGAAAGTTTGTTTTATTTACTTTCCCGCCAATTTTCTATAGAATCTTATTCAGAGATTTTGATCGGGCGATCGGACGTCGACGCAGCGCGTTCTGCGTATTCTTATCAAATAGATAAACGCTCAAAAAACATGATAAGTTACATAGTATGTTTTAAATGAGTAAGACCTTAAGGGCTTATTATATTTGACTAAATTCAGTCGTCTAAATAGGTTTGTCTAATTAGGTTTCAAAATGATTTAATGAAACCTACCTTCCTAAATGCGATTACATTTGACTGAATTTAGTGAGTGAATCATTTAGATGACTAAATTTAGTAAAGTGTAATAAGCCCTTTATTGCTTCGGAAGTCTATCTATGACTCTCTGTCTAAGTGGAATTTCGTTAAATCGGCGAAAATGCCGATTGATAAGATTCGAAATCTTATCAATCAGGTTATGCATTCGCTCAATATGTACTTAACTATGTTATCGGTCACTATCGTGTAAATAAATCGATGTCCACAAAAGTTTGACATGCCTAAATAATTTATTTATGCAGTTCAGTTAAATAGTTACAGCAGGTTACAGGAAGTGTTTCATTAATTTGCCTTTTTATGTTTATTGCAAGATTTTATTATCTCGCGCAATTATTTAAAACCTTTTAAAGATGTAGCCTTTACCTGTACCTTCCCCTCTACTTACATTACAGACTAGCAAAAGTTACCCCTAAGAAAATTACCGCGGTCTAAAATTGCCCGCTCAGTACTCATCATCCTCCTGCCCTTCTTGTTTAGGGTCAGAGCAGCATGTTTTTTTCTTCCTTATTCTATCTGTCGTCATCTTACTAGTACCTAAACAATCCATCTATTGTTTCATTGATCGTCTCCTTCCTCTACCTATATCCTTTCACGTTCATGCTCAATACGTTCTAACAATCCTTTCCGAAAATCAAGATCATGAAACCGAAAAAATATTGTCTTTTTGATTTTGATAAACACGTTTCGAAATGTCAAGGTTGCATAAATAAAATGAAGTTATTTCCTTAACATACATACATACCTGATGAGCATAATTCCCTAGAATTTGGTAGTCTTCTTTTTTCGCCTCTATTCTTTATAATAATAAGAGCGGATATACAGGTATAATAATTAAATACGTATATACAACATACTTACGTACTTAATATTAACCTTCTAATACTACTTATATACATAACATTATATAATACCTACCAATATATTACATTTAGAAATAATAATAAAATTATCTACATACTAATACTACATGTAATTAATTGTAAACTTAATAGCTATAGTTAATACCAATGTACCTAAGTCAATAGTTTAAAAAATCTGATCCAACAGACAAACTGTTGTATACAGTTTTGTTGGACATTTTGTACCTTTGAGAATATATAATGTACCTTGTAATAAGCAATAAATAAATAAAAAATTGGGACTTAATTAGGCATTATGCACACTGCATCGTAACGTTAGCGTATATATGGCTTATCGTAACATGCTACGCGTATAATATTATACCATACTTGCAGTGTAGCACAAACGGACCGTCGCGTAAACGCAGCGTTTTGGTTATCAGAGCAATTTCAAATACAGCCAAACATGCTTTTACTGATTGGCGTATAATTTTGAGGGTAACGCCATCACTTGAAGTACACCAATTTCAAACGCAGGTTACGCTAAATATCCTTTTTTTGGTGGGAAATCATCAAATGACAACTCCCGCTGTGGGTGCAACGTGAGGGAGTGTCAGACTTACTGACTAAAATCCACCATGTCCCTTCTTAAGCCCTTTATGTACTTACCAGTGCTGCGGTAACTCTTTCGAACAATCCCGCATGATATTATGTAATGTAATTATCAAATCGAACACTATTTAAAGGTGTTTACAAAACACATTTAAATAAAATTAGAATTTCATTAGGAATTTGGCAATTATGTATTGCACTAAATATATTCAAATTAGCATAGGTCAGGTTTGGTCAAATCCACACTTAATTGAGTAAATTGATATTAATTGGTAAATCTATGTAAAGTTTTGATATGTCATTCATAAAATAGAAATACGGTCAACTTAAGGATTGTTTACTAGCATTTGTTGAAGAAAACTATGTTGTCAGCGAACTTGGACCATTCTCTGACTCGTTGATCATTCTTTTTTCCCGACTGCGGGTCGTAAAGGAGAGTAGGTAATGTGTTCATTATCTATTGATGTCTATGTATGGATATTTTTATTAACTTACTAGCTTTCGCCCGCGATTTCACCCGCGTCCCTTAGCCGGATGGTGACAAAGACTAAGTTACCTCCCCTCTAATTTTCAGCCAAATCGGTCAACCCGTTTTCATGTTATGTCGTGACAACGGAAAGCGGGTTTCAGTTCGGTTTTTTTTCGATTAATATCTTGAAACTTCTTAAAGATACAATTTTGCAAGGATTGTTACATAATGTTACCTTGGCCAATTAATTTGGCAATCGAAAATCTAAAACTATCTCGTCATAGAGCTGTTTGACAGGTTTTCTGCACAGCCCCGGTATTTGGATACCTCAATATAATAAAAATATTGAGAAAGAAATTCCATCACAATTTTTTTCGAAATAATAATATAAATTCTTTATTATAATGTCCAACGTAGCTTAATAAAGACTTTATTTGTGTGGATGCATCCGAAAATATTTTTTACGAGTTTTAAAACGGGCATTTTTTCATCATTTCCTATTAATTTATTTATTATTTTGTAATGTAAGAATTATACCAACTTTCTGAACTATAAACTAATTAACAGAACATGTTCTGTCATGTTTGTGAAAATAAGTAAAAGAAATAACACTTTATTTAGTCGGCATGCCGAATAATGCGATACCTACACATTATGTCTTGCATCTAGGTAAATGGGTTAGTTATAATAAATCAACAAACTAAGTATTTTATATTGCCAATATGATAAAATCTGACGTAGAACTTTAAAAAGCCTTCGACACCCTGAGGCACCTTTCTAAGCAATTAAGTAGCACTTATATTTATCAATGTATACTAAAACTTTGATAAAATCGAAGATTATAAAATAGTATCACGACAATGTATTATTTAAATGGGTTTTTGTGAGAATAACCTCTTAACAAGCATAATAATAATGGAGTTCCGCAAGGAACTATCCTGAGTTCTGAATAGAGACATTTAGGTAAACACGCATACAATAATATGAGTACATTATTCTTTCAAAAGAATCACTTAATATCACCTAATTATCACTTATATAATAATAATGTACCTTTATACACCATTCAGAGTTATTTCGTACCTAGAGCCCATGCATTCCCATTATGCATGATAATATGTGTGTTCGTCTGTTGTTTCCAAGGACCTTTGTAACAACAGCAAATTATAATTTTAATGTAACTGTGTCACTTAACTGTTTTCAATTGAGTAATTAACAAGCGATCACGTTTTCATGTATACTACGTTTTCGAGCTTAAAATGCTGAAAATGGTGTAAGTATTGCCACGTACATGAGGGTAATAAGGAAATACTGAAAACTAGATTTAAGTAATAATTTTGAAGGTTCCCATACAACAAACGAGATTTTTTGGGTCTTTTTACAGATTCGATAGATACTGAACACTTCGTGAGCGATTCCGATTCGCACTTAGTTGTTTTTAGAAATTCTTTCTTGGATATCCACATGCAGTACTTATAGGAAGGAAGGAAAATGATCATGCATTTATTTTCATATTTGTTGTCCCAGTTGATTCCCCTTCTCGTTTTTTATTATAATAAAAATGTCGGGACACCTTTTTCACACACGGTCGGTTAACCCCATGGTAAGTTATTTATTAACTTGTGTTATGGGTGCTAACACAACTGATAAACTACATATAGCTGCATATATACATATTTATAAATACATATCATAACACCCAGACCACGGCCAACAAGCATGCTCATCACACAAATGTCGACCGAACCGGGAATCGAACCCGGGACCTCAGGTTCGGCGGTCCGGCATGATGACCATTGCGCCATCGAGGTTGTCAAAAGAATCAGTTTTACCTTATTTATTTAACTTTTCTCAGTCGCTATATATTATAAGTAGGAGGTACCATTCTTTCAGTTTCACGCTGTCACCAGAGGAATATTAACTGGTTCTATTTACGCGAGTATCAACAAAATCAAAAAGTGTTTATTCAAAGTAGGCTGAAAAAACATCACTTTTCGAACGTCAAAATTTCATGACGTCCACCCTTCACCACTCCTTACGTGCTGGGAAGAAGAGGCGCAAGAAACTCCCCAGCAATACATGTCTGTCTGTTAGTCTGTGCCAGAACGAATTGTTATTTATTGACTTTCCATAAACACACATGGCGACTGAAATATTTAAAACTGCTTCAAAAATGATAACGTACGATAAGATACGTACGCTGACCGATATTTTGTTTATCATTCCGCCTGTTATATCATTTATCTATCTTCAGATTATTTTAATAAGTAGGTTACTTAAAAAATGCTACGCTAATAATTTGTGTCTACATAGGTATTTTTCGTTTAAAGAAAGTTGTCGGAAGGTTCCGTTGTTTTTTAACAATCACTGATTCGAATTCAACTATTCAAATTACTTCTACTATTATAATATATTATTAACAATTCTTTCGCCTTTCGTCTGTCTGTCTGCAATTAAGTCAAAATCTGCTGAATTGATTTTCCCTCGATTTTCAGTAATAAGTTGATAGAGTGATTCTTATGGAAGGTTATAATATTCATCAAACATAATAATAAGCCCCTGTGTAAATCTGCGGTTGTCAAATAGTGTAATTCACACTTAACTGTCATTTTAACATATAACATTATAGCACTTATTTATTCTACAACTAGCTTCTGCCAGCGGCTTCGCCCGCGTGGTGTGTTGATAAAAAGTAGCCTATGTGTTAATCCAGGGTATCACGTATCTACATACCAAATTTCAATCAAATCGGTCCAGCCGTTTTTGCATGATTGAATAACAAACATACATCCATACATTCTCACAAACTTTCACATTTATAATATAAGTAGGATGTGTTATTGTTTGTCTTTGGTAACCTTTATGCCACCTTTAACTTTTATCATTGAACATCGTTAGCAGTCTTTACGGGTAGTCAGAAGCCAGACAGTCTGACAACTAGTCTTACCAAGGGGTATCGGGTTGCCCGGGTAACTGGGTTGAGGAGGTCGGATAGGCAGTCGCTCCTTGTAAAACATAACGTGATACTCAGCTGCGGCCCGTTAGACTGGAAGCCGACCCCAACATAGTTGGGGAAAGGCTCGGCAGATGATGATGAATTTAACTTTTATCATTTTGAGCTTGGACAGATATTTCTAACTTAACATGGTTGAAACGGCAGCCCTTTGACCTTTATACAACTGATTTTATACAAATTATCGATTACCTATTCAATTTTATAGCGGACCTCGATAACAGTTCACAACCAATGTTATCGAGTCGATCCGCTATTAAGTTCGTAAATAAGTTGAAGATTAGAAAATACAAAGGTTTTAACTGAAAAGAAAATTTTCTTTTACAGTTTTGATTATTATATTTTCCAAGAATAGGATCAATGTTATGCCTACTTTATACCCACAGAGTAGGTATTATGTAGAGGTGCAAATTCTATGGTCGTTGGATATGCCAAATTGAAGCTATATAAAATACTAGCCGTTTTTCCGCGGTTTTACCCGCGTCCCGGGGTAACTACTGCCCGTACCGGGATAAAATATAGCCTATGTTACTCGTGGATAATGTAGCTTTCGAATGGTGAAAGAATTTTTAAAAACGGCCCTGTAGTTTTTGAGCCTATTCATTACAACCAAACAAACAAAGTTTTCCTCTTTATAATATTAGTATAGATTATGTCCCAATATTTATGTCCCGTTTCAAGTATTTATGAAGTCAATCGTATAATTACCTATTTGCATAAATTTTTGATGCAGTAATTACGTAAAATAAAGTCTTGAACCTTTGACACGCGACTTCGATTTTAATCTATATCTATACATATAATAAATCTGTAAAAAAACTGTGTCTGTACATTGAATATATTAAAAAAATAATAATTGGGTGGGGTTTAGAAACAGTAATGGAGCACAAATCCAAAAAAAAAATTCTGTCTGTTTGTCTGTATGTCTGTATGTCTGTATGTCTGTATGTCTGTTTGTTTGTACACGCTAATCTTCCGAACTACTGAACGGATTTCAATGATTTTTTCTTTGTTGTATCAGTATTAGGCCTGGTCAACATATAGGCTATAATTTATCTTCGAAACTTGAAGACCTGATGCAGAACTCCAACAGACCAATAAAACTATAAGAGATACAAATATGGTGCCGTGGCAAAAATTGTTTCATTTGATGAGCATTTTCAGCTGAGATTATAAATTTTAAGATCTGGAACACCTGATGTGGAACCCCAAGAGCCCAGCTTCTCTGTACCATATACAGGTATGCCATTTTAGCAAAAGTTGTTCAATTTGATAAGCACTTTCTATTGACTTATACAAATTGAAGATCTAAAACACCTGATGTGGAACTCCAGGGGCCCAGCTAGACTATAGCATATAGAGGTATGACGTTTTAGCAAAAGTTGTTCAATCTGATAAGCACTCTCTGTTGACTTATAAAAATTGAAGATGTAAAACACCTAATGTGGAAACCCAGGAGCCCAGCTAGACTATAGCTTATAAAGATATGACGTTTTAGCAAAAGTGGTTCAATCTGATAAGCACTCTCTATTGACGTGTAAACATCGAAGATCTGGAACACCTGATGTGGAACTTCAAGAGCAATACTACACTTGAAATGTATAGAAATGAATGTTATGAAATAGGTATAGTGAATCAAAATAAGTAATTAGTCCGTCTTTTAGATAACCCTAAAATAATGGACACGCATTTTTCTTTTCTCTCTCTCACAAACAAATAATAACGAAGATACAACAACGCTTGAATTTCGTGTTAAGTCACTGCTTAGTACAAATTTTACATACCTAGACGTGGCGTCACGAGCCTCCACTCTCTAACTTTGTTGCGTTTTATCTTCATTATTATTTTGTATATCTCTTCCAGACCTCGGGACTACAGAGTTCCAAATTTTTGGGAGGCAAACGTGGGGTCGAAGCCAACACGCTGAAGCCCTTTTGAGACAACTTTAATGAAATGGTGACACAAAACCGACGATTATCCCTTTATACACTATAGAAATGAACCCAAGGACAATCCCCGGTGGACGTCGTTAAAAAAAAGACAATCCCCGGTTCTGTGCTAAACTATTGCTAACTATGGAGGAAAACTACTTGGGCTATTTTGATGGGATGTTAGTGGATGACAATGTATTAGGTACATGTAAAAACGGCAGGTGGAGACTCGCCACCTCACTTACTGTAACCAGTCACTGAATAGCAACAAGAGGGCAATAGGGACATGAGCGGCTGAAGGGTGAGGATACCTCGGCGGACTTTAAACGCGGATTACGCGCTCCCTGTGCTTACCATGAGGCACCTACCCTCCGAGCAGGGCCACTAATCCTGCTCTAGCGACTCCACTCTGGACGGCCAAGCCAAGCCAGAGGCGTGAGACCTACCCCCGTCATGGTTCACTCCGACCGGCCGGAGATGGGGGACAGTATACTCTCCCTGGAGAACTCAGTATATATAGCCCCGCGGGGTCGCTACTCCCCGTCATCAGCCTCAGATGTCTTGCGGTGCCTATATCTCATTATTATTGTCGTTATTATCTCAAGAGCCTTTGTCCCAATTATGTTAGGGTCGACTTCCAGTCACGATGCAACTGAGTACCAGTGTTTTACAAGGAGCGACTGCCTATCTGACCTCCACAACCCGGTTACCCCTTGGTAAGACTTACTGGCTTCTGACTACCCATAACGACTGCCAAGAATGTTCAATGACAGTCGGAACCTACAGTTTAACATCCCCTCCAAATAACGGTCATTGGTATCCAAAATATACGTAGAAAGTACATACGAACTTAGAAAAGTTGCATTGGCAGGCACTTGCCAGACCTGGAATCAAAGACGCACGCTCATACTTGAGAGATTGGTTCTCTACCCACTAAACCACCACGAATTCCACTAAGTCACCACGACTTTGTCATCTATTTAATGTTTTTTTACGAAATAATACCTACGTGTAATATTTTTGCCACACACAACTTAAATGCGGTCTAATTAGAATCACTACTTTTATCCCTATGGTCACGTCTATTGCGACTATTCAGATCTTTGATTTTGCTGACCCCATAGTCGCTGGCATAAGGGACAGGATCCGCGTACGAAGTCGCGGGCAGAAGCTAGTATGTTTATAAATGTTGACCAAAATGTATAAAAAGTTTTTTTTTTTCTTTAAAATTATAAGGGGTTTGTATCTAAAAAAAGGTATTTGCTGTCTTTTCGATATTTCATGAATTCGTTTTTATAAATTAATGATTTTTTTTAATTTCCAGTCAAGACCTGCTGAAATGGTACGGCTGGGGCTACAAGGACTCCATGTTCAAGCTGGATGGCTACACTGCTTCTTTCACCGGTAACAGGTTAGTAAATAAAACAGTTCCTTTTGCTAGGAAATCAATCTACCAGTCTATAGCGTCTTGAAGTTATAATGAACGGCAACTATTTTAGTAATGGTTTGGTTTGAGAAGACGTGGTGGCCTAGTGGGTAAAGAACCAACCTCTCAAGTATGAGGGCGCAGGTTCGATTCCAGGTCAGGCAAGTACCAATGCAACTTTTCTATGCAACTATTCAATTTGTATGTACTTTCTAAGTATATCTTTAGACACCAATGGCTGATATAAAGATTCATAGAAAAGGTGAAGGAAAACATCTTGAGAAAACCTGGACTATAAAGTCCGAAATCGCCAACCCGCATTGAGCAAGCGTGGCGATTAATGCTCAATCCTTCTCCGTGTGAGAGGAGGCCTGTGCCCAGCAGTGGGACGATAAGAAAAGGCTGTAAAAGTAACAGTTGGTTTGAGAACGAACTGATATGTTGTACTTCAGAATTCAATGTGAGTCGCCAAAAATGATTGAGAGAGTCCGTTCAATTATTACTAATTAACTCTGTAAAAGTTGACGATTGAAAGAATTTCTTATTCTAATTCATTAAATAATTAATTAAATACAATGTAACAGCTATTAACTTAGAATATTCAAATATTATCGTCTTAAATAAACATTATTTAAGTATCAATCTAATTTGCAAAGCACATACGTAGGTATACTACATCGTTAAACTCGTAAAAATAATTAAGTACAGTTTAAATTCGACTTAGTATTATATTGTATGTTATTATATATAGGGTTCATAATTTGTTTTCGATACTAAATATTTTGGTTATGTAATTCATAGACTCCAATTGGCAGTTTGTATTAGCCCTTGACACTTGACAGCCTCACCAAGATAATTATATAAGGTTGAGGAGTCAACCATAACAGTTCAGATTCGAATCCTAGGAAGCTTCTGCCTTTCTTAATCTTTTTTGTATCGTAGACTAACCTTGATGAAAACAAAATGATGGAACCTTCAAAAATAATATGATTTTTGAATAAGTTGTACGCTGTAATATGCGTATTAATATGTATTGCCCTCCTGAACCTTTGGTCTCGTCTGACACTGAAATACTGGAAAACCAGTATCGGTAGGGTATTATCAATATGTAATTAATAAACATTAATTCGTTAATTGACGCGAGGGACGCCAACTGACCCGACACGCCCTGAAAGGGATTATTCATCCTCCGAGCCTTTTTCCCAACTATGTTGGGGTCGGCTTCCAGTCTAACCGGATTCAGCTGAGTACCAGTGCTTTACAAGAAGCGACTGCCTATCTGACCTCCTCAACCCAGTTACCCGGGCAAAGGGATTATTATAGGATTGTAAAATTGGTTAATTGACAGTCATCGTTTCTATTTCTATAGATAGTATTCGTATAGGTATCTAACCAATGTCTAATTTCTAAAGGGTGAAGAAAGTTGTAAGTTTCAGAAGTTTCATTGTCGTAAGCAAAATTTTGACAAGTTTTGAATCATTTGTACAGTAGGTACCTAGTTCTGTTCTATCTGTCTGAGTAAATAGAATTTTGCTATTCCAAACTATCTCCTGGCATGCAGTGTGATGCCAAAAGTGTTTTGTTTCATGTATTTAATGATGTAACCTACTTACCGATATTATCTAAAACATAAAATTATTTCGCAAGTGCTTCTTTACTAATATGTATAGTTCAATTCGTCCTTACTATCTAAAGTGCATCTGGCTGTCTTTCTGTCACGCTTTCGTGCCTAAATTATGGAACCGACGTAACTGCAATTTGGTACATAGATACGATGATGCATGTATGGAAAAGAATGCCTAAGAGAGATATAGGTACCACCTTTAGCTAGGTTCCTTTTTATTGGGGGTTGTTCCTTCGGGACAGCTTGTTGTACAAACATGTTTGTATTCCTGACCTGGCTCCAATCATTTTTATTTGGGGTCGGCACAATATATTCCTCAAATTCGTTTCGAGTCCATAGGTTCACAAATATCTTTATATCCAAATCAGGGTCACAAGCATAAAGAAAGTGGTGTCAACGAGGTATGACTAGTCCAGTCTGAACCACGCTTGGTGGTGGGCGGCTGGCAAATTGGCACTTCCCGTTAATTTGCCAGAGCACGTGTCACTTGACACGACTCATCTGTACGCACTCGATATGTGTATTTGCGAAACTGGGTACCTCCTTAATTAGAGATGAGCTGGTACCAGACATCCCGACTGTCTAGGGAAGTAGGGAACAAGTTCAAGGGGACTATCAAGCACAAGTAGTAGGAAGGTAGAAAGCATCCTAAAAGTTAACCAGGATTTAGGATTTTAGGATACAAAGGACAGCACAGGGGTACAGGGGAATGGTTTTGGATTGGGAAGATAAGGGAAAATATAAAAAATAAATAAGGGGAATAGGATTTTCAATGCAGAATTATTTCTCCAGGTTACCTTATACAGCGTTACTGTATTACGTTACTTTTTAAGATAACATTGTGACAGGAAAACAATCAGTTGACAAAAACATACATACATTAACAGTTTCACAAAACTGCACGACCTAACATGCAATTGTTGCACTATAATAAAACTATGTCCACCGTACAAGCTCAACTCTTAACAGCGACGCACGATTCATGTAAATAATAGCCAGCAGTAAAGGAATCATTGAAATCACTACAAATATTGATCACAAAGCAAACACGATGCATCTTGATGAATGGGTCCAACTCAAGTCTATTGTGAATAAGTAATGTTGCCTGTAAGTGAGAACTCATAAACCTTTAAGAAACACTAGGAAGCAAGGATTATGTTCTTATAATTATTATTTGTGTGCCATTTCCGTAAGAGGAACCATAGCATTTACTTGCTTGATAACGCTTTTTCCTTAGACGCATGTGTAATCAGTTCTATTATTTCTAACAGGGTGACCATGACCATTGAACATAAAGGGATATTGAACATGATGACTTTAGTTGGCAAAAATCTGGCAATTCCATTACCTAGTAGTATTCTCCATACTTAGGCGAGAATGAACGACTTTTGCTAAAGTAGAGTGGCCTCATGCTAGCGCGATTCCTAAAGTTCTAAGCATTCTGATCAATATTCAATTACTTTATAACTACCGTGTAGACGTTAAGTAGGATCATGTATTATTTTTACGCTACTGTTCAATAACCGTTGTTCCGTAACACTGAAAATAAGATCGCGCTAAAAATACCTTTACATCTGCCTACACATTTTACAAAAATAGGCGTGGTCGACATGTAAATAAATACAATTGATAGACATTTTTAAAGAATGAATTCATTAGAAGGTCACGAATGAAAACTTTAAGTTCATCGTAGAATTCACCTTGATCCACTAACGCCAATTTTTGGCCGTTTGTATCTAAATTTTATGACTGTCATAAATTATAGCGACCTTTGCTCTTTGTTGAGTTAGCGGTACATTTCATTGGTTTAGCAACGGATACCTAGCTCTTGCCATAAAAAACTGTGACTTTGATTCCTGTATGACCTGCTTTTAATGCCAATTTATCTCTTCTCCACCTGCTCAGGCCCTTGCCTTGTTGGTATTGGTATGGTTTCACGGTTATCGAATGAGTTAGTTTTACAGGGCCAGGCATTCTAATAAAAAATGACGGAGTATTTCTTATTTTCTTCTCTATTCCTTCATTTTTATTCCACTCTTTACATATAACAATTGACATAAGTGTCATGTCGTCGACAAAGTATACTATGACACCATATTACATGAATGGTCCACCGCCAATATTAGCATTACCATCAGGTAAGTCCAAACTAATATTATAAATGCGAAAGTAACTCTGTCTGTCTGTCTGACTGTCTGTCTTTTCTTCACGCCTAAACTACTGAACCGATTTGTGTGAAATTTGGCACAGACATAGTTTGAAACTTGAGAAAGGACATAGGATAGTTTTTATTACAAAAAAAAATAAAAATAAAATTATTCCGGACATATAGCGCCATCTATTGGTCAAATCAAAAATCTGCTGGTAGTCACTATTCCACGCGAACGAAGTTGCGGGCAAAAGCTAGTATCTAATAAAAGAACGCCACCAAAATACACATTAAGTAACTGCTACATCCTGAATAGTTACCCAAGTATTTGGCACTAATTGTTTATGTACTTTGTGTACCTTCTGTGTTCAAGGGAATATTTATAGTGCTAATCGTTTTAGCAAATATTTCATTTTGAGTTTGTCGCCAGTTTTGACCTTTTAACTAGATTCAACCAGTTGCTGGAAAAACATTTGAACCTTCCACTTTATAGTATAGTACAGTTTTTAGGATATTTATGACTGTAAATTTTCATATAAAACATAAAATTACGTTTATACAATACCATCAAAAATTATATCGGGCCAATTAGACCACGTAATCATGCACCAGTGACTGGTCCTTACAGTCGAGATCTCTTAAGCAGACTGGAGCATACTGGATCTGCATATCGGAATTGGCAGTTAGAAATTATTCTTGTTTAACTATTAAATGTATTCTTGTATTTAACACGTGGTTTCCATGATCTATCCGTTAATGAGAACAAATAAAGCTTATAAGCAAGCGTAAGATCAACGCTCACGAGAAGAGGCCTGTGCCCTGCAGTGGAGTGGACCACTAAAAAGGATTAAGGTGTTATAGAATATAATGTTATAGATAAAGAGTTGATATTTCAAGATGTTGAGTAACCTTACATTGGCTCCCATTCCTGCAGTGTCGACCCTTGTGGAAGACCTTTACCTAGCTGTTAGGTACCTAATGCGTAGACAAATATTCGCATGTTTGCTTGTTTGTCATTCACAACCAGCGACTACAAACATCATACAATGCTGTTTGTTTTGCACACTAACAATATTTGTACCTTCTTATCTCAATCTTAGATGATATCTGTCGATTAATTATTATGCATCTCTCGTTGGGTACTTTTACTAAATCTATTCTTAATATCCAAAACTAAAAATACCTTCTTAGTTTGTACTCTAAAAGCTACAAAAGTACAAAACCAATTTTAAATCCGCGGCTGACATAACTGACATAACTACTTATAATTTTTTCCGAGTGGAAGGAGGAGTTCCCACGGGAAAGCAGGAGAAACGCATAAGTAAAACACCAAAAAAAACATAAGTTTGACGTGTGTAATGAAAATTGCTTCGTATTTTATTTTTTTATCAATAAAAAGAAATCCTTATCGAACATAACGAAGCCTTTCTTTGAAGCTATTTGAAACAGCTGACTTTTTACTCAAGGGAAATGCCATCTGCGTCTGAAAAAAACCATAAGAAGGTGAAATTATTATGGATAGCATTTTAAAAATAGGTCTGCGACGCGTATGTTCGCTGCTTTAACATGTGTCGTAGGTGTCATGCTTGGAAAATGGTTTTAATTACTGGAATTTTGGTAGTGATAAGTTCTTCAAAAGGTGATCAGATCCAAAGGTTGCGAAAATTACCTTACCTTACCTTTCGATAACGTAATGATAGACAATAAGTTATTCAGGTGGTCTCAGTCCAATAAGTGAAGAAAACATTAAAACTAAAAACATTAAATAAGTAAATAAAGATTCTAGTACCATTAAATGTCCATTAAATGTTTAATCCCTACTTTCAGCTTATGAAAAAAGTTTTGAAAAGTCGACATGGATAAATCAGTAAATCACATGATCCTGCAATAAGAACACTTTTTTAAACGGTTTTTTAACACTTTTATTTTCACTCACTTTTCATTCATATAAGAAAGAATAACCTTCATTCAGTCCTCCTGAAGTCATGACATCAGATTATTACTTTGTAAACTGAAAAATTAATAAATAAACAAAAATATTTGATCGAACCAGATGTGTGAAAAACAAATTTTGAAGTCACGTGCCAAAATATTGAGTAGGAAAACCATTCCTACCCAAATTGCGTTTAAAATCTATACTAATATTATAAAGCTGAAGAGTTTGTTTGTTTGTTTGAACGCGCTAATCTCAGGAACTACTGGTCCGATTTGAACAATTCTTTCGGTGTTAGATAGCCCATTTATCGAGGAAGGCTACTTTTTATCCGGGTTCGTGCAGAGGTTCCCACGGGATGCGGGTGAAACCGCTGGCAGAAGCTAGTATTTGATAAAGTCATTATCTAACGTCTGAAGTGATCATAGCAAAACTTTCCCAAAAGCAGGCATCAGGCAAGAATCGATACTTACTCGATTTTATGTGAACAAATGTTAGAAGTTAATCAAGTCTAATATTTATAAATGGTTTATTATGCAATTTAACCACACTTTAACCAATAGTAACAGTTATTGGGGCTGTGAATAGGTAGGTACCAAATTACCAATTCAGCCGGAACTAATAGTTACCTACTACAACAACCGGCGAGAATTGAATTTCTGTCGCGCAAATGAGAATAACATAATCTGTGACGAGTTTCATCGTCTCAATGTTAGCTGCTTAGTTCGATAATGTTCCTTCTTTAAAATTCACCTATTTGCATCTATTTCAATTACAGATATTCCATAGGAGGTCAGAACCTTCCCAACTTGGCACAATGGGCCGTCGACAACCTTGGCGTAGACCCTATGAGAGAACCGAAGATACCCGAATTGCCCACGAACTTTGCCGAAAGCAGGCTTCCCGAACCAATAAGGTTGGAATTGGAGAAGATCGCTCTAGTCAGTGTGGATGGTATGGACAGACTGATCAGGGCACATGGCCAGACCCTGAAGGATATGAGCCAGCTGAGGACTAACAGCTTCCCGAGGATACCTGATGCTGTCATATGGCCAGAGACTCATGAACAGGTAAGGATCAAGTACGTATGCAATTGCAATTGAATTTGGGAGTCCAGCCACATGGTACTATGGTACTTACGATTACAGAATATAAGTCAGTTTTCTGTACAAATGAATTTAAAGTAAAATAGCCAACATTTTTATGCGAATGGCAGCAGAGAACTTTTGAAATCTCAAGGTTTTATAATTAGTTTATTGGAGTCTATGAAATAATTTACAACATGTTTTTTATCCAAATGTAGCAAAAGATAGCCGTTCTCACTAATATTTCGAAAGAGTGTCATTGACATTTTTGCCTGTTTATATCAGTCATCTCTTTCAAACTTGTTCTTAGTCCTTTATATCAATTTCCTATTATCATTAATTTCACACAACTTCGTAAGAAGGTCGGTATAGATGTTTATGGTTCTGTTTATCTATGATAACATAAAAAAATTATAAATAGTGGATGACGTCACTATTGCTACAATTTTTGCGAGGACGTAAAAATTAGGCCACCCGTGTCTTCTTGTCAATTAGCGATTTAAAGTTCATGACCTCAAATAGGTACATACACAACATATTTATAATCTTAATATTTTTTTTTTTCAATATCTTTTCGTTTACACTTTTCTTTCAAGCAGAGGAATCCGTCATGAATTTTAAAAACAAAAACTGAACTTCTTCACATTTTGAAACGAGATTGAATGTACCAGAATGTGTTTGAACATCATTTTAGTTCTTGACGTCCTTCTGCCCTTCACGAATAAGACGTCACCTTCCGAAGTGCTAAATACCGCATAAACAGCGTCAAATCTATGTAGGTTAAATATGATTAGAGTGATATTGTGAACCGGACCTCTTGAGGTACGCATAGAAGACATGATAGATACTCAGGTACTTACGCAGGTACCTTTAGTTTATCCTATTCAAATTTAATAGCGGTTTGTAGCTAACTTCCGACCGGCAGATACGTGCGTGATACCTTAAAATGGGTTCTGCTCATCGAGTGGCGCGATGTTTCGAGCACTCATTATGCTTAGCACGAATGTGCGAACTTTGTTTCAATATGGATTTCATAATCGACGTTAATGGTTAACATAACGACATTATGTCCCGCCATTATAGTGTTAACTCGTTAACGCTTAGCTTTAAGGCCGGTTAACGCCAAATATGAACGTAACACTGAAGTATGTTAAGCTTACCAGAAGGTCTTTTAAAGTACCTATGGAATAAGGCCTCAGTAAAAGTTTATCGCAAAGATCTCTGAAATATTCACCCTGCCGAGCCCTTTCCCTACTATGGAGGGCCAGCTTTCATTGTAACCGGAATCAGCTGAGTACCAGGGATTTACATGGAGCGACTGCCTTCAGACCTCCCGAATACTGTCACCTGGGCAACCCGATACCCCAAGATAAGACTGGTTGCCAGACTCTTGTACAAGAATTTTACGAAAAAACACAAAATAAATACAGTAAAGCTCCAACTTTAAAACACTCAATTTAATATTTCAGGTGGAAGCAATAGTAGCGTGCGCGTCCCGTCACAACTTCGTCATCATTCCGTTCGGTGGAGGCACCTCAGTGTCTGGCGCGGTCACCTGCCCTGCCAAGGAGACCCGACCTATCCTAGTGCTGGATACAAGCGACCTGAACTCCATACTGTGGCTGGATAAGGAGCAGTTACTGGCTAGAGTGCAGGTAAGACTTCAACTTAAGGCCTCGGCCTCGAATTTTGCGGGCAGCGGGGCGGCAGCGGCGGCGGCGCGGGCGGTCACCATTTGACTGGAGTGCACCGCTCGTTGCCCGCTCCCGCGCCGCTGTATTCGAGGGCCGGTCCATTTGATTATACGCGTAAGATCCTGCCGCTCCCGCGCCGCCGCCGCTGCCGCCCCGCTGCCCGCAAATTTTGAGGCCGAGGCCTAAGAGATACTTAAATGAAATTCAGGCGTGCTTGAAGTGCTAATGGCCGGTTTTGAAACCTTTTGGAACCTTTGTTGAAAGTTCATCCATAAATTTTAAAAGCGCTCAGAAACCGGGCATAGTCGTTTCTATTGCCACAAATATATTTTTAAATGCCGACGTGCTAGTGCCATTTTATGTTCTGGACTTATCATCGTATCGAATATTCTACAAGAAATTTTATATTTCACCTTTGTGACGAAAATGCTGTTGACCAGTGTAATTTACGTATCTTAGAAATAAATAAGGTCCGTCTGAAAATAAAGTTACCGATTATAAATAGTCATTAGGTACTTTGCAAAGGTCAGCTGATAGTCGCAACACGTGTAAGGTGACCTCAACCTAGTTGCAAAAGTTACTAAAAAGTTATAAGAGAGTACTTTTATTTATTTGCAGTTTTATTAACAGGTAATCATGAATATAATTCAGACTAAGGCTCACTCCAATATAAGTTAATAATAAGGTCAATGTCAACGATATGATGAAAAATTAACTTATTTATGTTAACATTTATCCTCCGTACAGCGCAGAAAGTTGCAATCGTTTTAGATTAGAAAACATTACATTACATCACATTATGAGGATATTAGTTTCAGTTAGAATTTCGTTTAATTAATTAATGTCAATAAATAAGAAAAACACAAACAAAGACAAAATTAATAATATTAAAATCGTAAAAATATAGAACAAGTCCTATAAATAATACCTTTCCTCTACCTTCACATGCTGATTCTATCGAAAAAGTTCTATTTTAGTCAATTACATAGATGGAATCGAGACCTAGATTCTTATATGTGTGTCCTACCTTCCAGGCGGGCATAGTAGGGCAGGACCTGGAGCGCGAGATGCGAGCTCGCGGCTTCACGGTGGGCCACGAGCCTGACTCCTACGAGTTCTCCACCCTCGGCGGCTGGGTAGCCACGCGGGCTAGCGGCATGAAGAAGAACACTTACGGGAATATTGAAGACCTGATTGTCAATACTAAGGTATGCTTACTATGTATCTTTATATCAGAAGTATGTTAATTATTATATTTGAGAGCATGTGGGGTACGTGCCAGGTTCCTTTTAGTTCTCCACTCTCAGAGGCCTGTCAAGCTAGTCAAGCCAGTGGTATGAAGAAGAACTGATGCCGGAATACTGAAGACAGACGTAATCGTAAACTAATTGCTGAGGTGCCACCGGCGATTTTCGCAATTTCTTTGATCGTTATGCCCCTAAGATTTCCCGTCTGCTATCGTATCTTTTTACTTTATATAAATATATTTTGATTAGGTGGTGACAGCCCGCGGCGTGATAGAGAAGAGCTGCCGCGTGCCGCGCATGTCCTGCGGGCCCGACTGGGAACACGTCATAATGGGCTCCGAGGGCTGCTTCGGCGTCGTCACTGAGGTCAATGCCCATAATTAAACAATAATTAGAATAGCTAATTAAATAAAACCCTTTGAAGTGACCATGACAAACGATAGGTAGTTAACTGAATGAAATTCCCATGGAGACCTTTTTTGAGCCAGGATATTATCATCACATGAGGAGAAAGTGTCAGACTTTTATTGATCCCCATAGCGAGAGATGAACGCAAGTCGGGAGGGATTTTAAATGTGTGTATGCTCAATCGTAGAAATATGTCAACAAAACTTCAAACAAATCATAATTTTTCGTCTCGTCACTTAGTCACAACACTGCTATGAGAAACAAAACAGGCGTTTTGCTGCAAAATAACTTAGTAGCAGTTTAAAAAAGTTTCTTTAGGAAAGTTGTTAGTCTCTCTATATATTTTTAGAACTACCGGTATAGGTACTCTCTTTTGTACTTTTCTGTTCATCATCAGCCTATCGCAGTCCACTGCTGGACATAGGCCTCTCCAAGTGCACGCCACTGAGATCGATTTTCGGCTTCTCGCATCCAGCTCCTGCCAGCCGTCTTGCGCAAGTCATCACTCCACCGTGCCTGAGGACGTCCTACACTACGTTTGCCGAGGCGCGGTCTCCACTCTAGAACTCGTTTACCCCAACGGTTATCGGTTCTTCGGCTAATATGGCCAGCCCACTGCCACTTCAGCTTGCTGATTCGATAGGCTATGTCGATGACCTTGGTTCTCTGACGGATTACCTCATTTCTGATGCGATCCCTCAGAGAAACGCCGAGCATAGCCCTTTCCATAGCCCGCTGAGCGACTTTAAACTTGTGGACCAGCCGTACCGTCAGTGTCCACGTTTCGGCTCCGTAAGTCATGACAGGTAGGACGCACTGATTAAAGACTTTTGTCTTTAGGCACTGTGGGATCGACGATGTTAGGACTCGACGTAGCTTCCCAAATGCAGCCCAACCCAACTGAATTCTCCTATTCACCTCGTCCTCAAAGTTGTTTCTACCTAACTGCAATGTCTGCCCGAGGTATACATATTTCCGAACAACTTCGAGAACGGCGCCGTGTATCGCAATCGGTTCCGGTAGAACATGTTCATTGAACATGACCTTGGTTTTGTCCAAGTTCATCCGTAGGCCGATGCGTAGAGAAGATTCAGCCAGGTCGTTCAGCATCTGTTGTAGGTCCTGCAGCGTTTCCGCCATGATGACGATATCGTCAGCAAATCGCAAGTGAGAGATGTGTTCGCCATTGATGTTGATGCCGCGTCCTTTCCAGTTCAGCGTTTTGAACATATCCTCCATTGCATTAGTGAACAGTTTCGGGGAAATAACATCCCCTTGTCTCACTCCTCGATGCAACGGTATGGGCCTTGTTTGCTGATTCTGTACTTGGACGGACATTGTAGCGGCTTCGTAGAGACATCTCATCACTTGGATGTATCGCCAATCTACTTGACAACGCTGCAGGGACTCCAGAACAGACCAGATTTCAACCGAGTCAAAGGCCTTCTCATAGTCCACAAATGCTAGACACAGGGGCTGATTATACTCTTCGGTCTTCTGTATAATCTGCCGCACTGTGTGGATGTGGTCTATAGTGCCGTATCCGCTCCGAAACCCAGCCTGCTCCGGTGGTTGGAATTCGTCGAGTCTTCGCGCAAGTCGGTTCGTGATCACTCTTGAGAACAGCTTATATACGTGGCTTAGGAGGGAAATGGGTCGATAGTTCTTCAACTGGGTTTTGTCTCCCTTTTTGAAGAACAGGACGACAACACTCCTACTCCACGCCTCTGGAGTTCTCCCTTCAAACAGGACGGCATTAAAAAGCTTCTGGAGCTCCCCCAGTACGGGCTTACCTCCTGCTTTTAAAAGCTCTGTTGTAATGCCATCCTCGCCAGGGGCTTTTCCATTTTTGAGCTGTCTCAGAGCGATCTCGATTTCGCCACTGCTGACTTCTGGCAGGTCTTCGGTGAAATGGCGTGTTAATGTGGCTCTAGAATCCTCATTTCCGGGATCAGGTCGAGATGCATGCGATGCGTATAACCGGCCATAGAAATTTTCCACTTCCGAAAGGACTGCCGGCACCGAAGAAACGACTTCTCCACTTGTTGTGGTCAGCTTCGTCAAGTGGCTTCTTCCAAGAGATTGTACGAACACCTTTGACCCCCGATTCAGCTCAATTGCTCTTTCAATGTCAAGAGTATTGGAGCACCGGAGGTCGCGTCGTACGTGCTTGTTGATCTCTTGGTTTAGAGCCCGCTTAGCTGACGAAGTGACAGGCGGGTTTTCACGTCGTTTCTTCATAAGCCCTAATGTCTCTTCCGAAAGCTTCGATTTCTTGCCCTTACGCTGCATGTTACAGAATCTCGAACCTTCCTCCCTGAGGATCCGAACCACATATTCGTGGTTCTGGTTAACGTCTGTTGTGGTTTCCACGGCGGCAAATCGGTTCTCCAGATTTGACTGGAACGTTTCGGATCCTGTCATGGTTTGGAGCAGTGTTGGTCGGAGCCTGGCCTTCATCAGACGGAAACGTTCGGCCTTGAAGTTGATATTCAGAGAGCCTCGGACAAGTCGGTGATCGCTACCGGTATTAAACCTATTGATCACGGAGACGTCTCTGAATATGTGCTTCTTGTTCGTCATGATGAAGTCAATCTCATTTTTAGTCATAGTGTCGGGGCTTTGCCACGTCCACTTCCTTTGGGGCTGCTTTTTGAAAAAGGAGTTCATCAAAAAGAGCCCCTCGCGTTCAAGGAAGTTGACGAGCATTTGCCCCCTATGATTCCTGCTTCCAAATCCATGGGATCCTACTGCCGATTCGCCGCAAATCTGTACTCCCACTTTAGCGTTAAAGTCCCCCATGACAACGGTGTAATGGGTCTTTGTAGTGAAGTGGAGGGCCCTTGATATATCATCAAACATATCCTCCACTTCATCGTCTGAATGTGTCGAGGTCGGTGCGTACACTTGCACTACCTTGAGGCTATACCTGTCGGTGAGCTTTATGATAAGGTACGCTACCCTGTTCGACACACTAGACACCTCCACAACGTTATCAGCTAGGGACTTATTAACCAGAAACCCAACGCCACCTTGGGATTGTTGGTCTCCCTCTCGGAAGTACATTAGGTGACCTGATTCGAGGGTTATGGTGTCCTCCCCCTCTCTTCGAACTTCACATAACCCTAATATATGCCACCTAATCTTCCCAAGTTCCACCTCGAGTTGCGCCAGATGCGAGTCAAGCCGTAGCGTGCGGCCGTTGTACGTCGCAAGAGTCAGTTGTGTTTGGTGGCCTCCCGTAACCCGGAGATTCTTCGCACCCCCTGTCCCACCGTAACCACGGTCGCCACCGTGACCGGGAATAGCGGGACTGCCGGGAACTAGGGGCCGTGGCTTTTTTGTTCTGCACATTAGAGGAATATAGCCTACTGCTATCACGCTGGCCAGACGGGTTGATAGAGGGTTTTTTTCCGAGTTTTCCTTCTCTCGCACTGGTGTTCGGTGCAATTTTCTCCATTAGTCGACTTCTACGACACCCACTGGAAGAAGGGGGTAGCGACATGTGTATTCTTAAGCCGTCGCTACACGGCTAATTTTCTGTTACCGTAATCTATGTATATAGATACCTACGCTTATTCTTAGATTCTAGGCAGCAAGGTTCCATAAAGACAAGAAGTTTGACGAGAACTATATCTATAACTCCTATTTCCTCACAGGTGACGATAAAGATCCGTCCGCTTCCCCCCGTGGTCCGCTACGGGTCGCTGGTGTTCCCCGACTGGGAGTCAGGGTTCTACTTCGAGCGGGATGTGGCCAGGCAGAGGCTGCAGCCCTCCAGTATACGGCTGATGGACAATGAACAGGTAAATAGAGACATTAATCTATACTAATATCATAAAGAAGAAAGAAAGAAAATATATTGACACTAGACTAGGACTGCCACCTCGAATTTCGCCGAACCCGGACATTTGGCGAAAATTGTATTTTCGGAAGTAAATAAGTTCGAAAATAATATTTAATAAAATTAGGTCTTATTTTTTTACATATTATTATTTTCGGACTCGTCCGGGGGAAAAATGCGATTTACCCTAAATGTTCGGGTATTTTGAATCTTTAGATGGCAGCCCTACCCTTTTGTAGTATAACGACTGATCTTGACTTGCTGGGCCCATTCATTGGCGGCGAATGTTACCAGTCCCGTCCGGGTAGAAAAACATATCGGAATTACAATCTCTAGCTATAACTTACATAAAACTATTTAGTAAACATGACAACAAATCGCATTTACCTTGGTTTTCTTTACCCACCAGTTCCGCTTCGGCCAAGCGCTAAAAACCGAGAACACCTGGGGCGGAGTACTCCTCGATGGCCTAAAACGCCTGTACATCACGAAGATCAAGGGTTTCGACCCTGCCAAGCTCTGTGTAGTCACACTCCTCATGGAAGGCTCTGCTGAGGAGGTGGCTGAACGAGAGAAGAAGCTGAATACCATCGCTGCCAAGTATGGGGGCATTCCGGCCGGAGCTACCAATGGAGAGAATGGATATACGCTCACTTTCGTCATCGCTTATCTTAGGGTGAGTATTCTCTATTAACATGTGTGTTTCTGTTCTGTTACAGCATTTTTATCGTCCCACTGCTGGGCACAGGCCTCCTCTCACATGGAGAAGGATTAAGCATTAATCACCACGCTTGCTCAATGCAGGTTGGTGATTTCAGACTTTATTGTCCAGGTTTCCTCCAGATGTTTTCCTTCACCTTTTTATCAGCCATTGGTGTCTAAGATATACTTAGAATGTGTGGTTATTATTTTTAATTTAGTTTAGACCTTGTGTTTATGTGAGTAAGTAGTACTTGTTATCGTTCATACGCCGTCAGCATGAAGGGGTCATTTTGAAATAAATACTATTTTAGAGATCGGTTATTGGGTGGATCCCTAATTGAGTACTGCCGCTTTTGGTCGTGGGGTGCAGGGGGTTGAGAGAAACACGGTGTTCGGATACCGGATATATTTCGCGTAAACCCCCAGAGAGAACCGTTCACTCGGACCATGCGCAGTGAGGGTCCGTTCAGACAGACCGGCTCGGAGAGGAGAGCAAATTCTTAACACGTTGAAAATCGAGTACTTAGTATTTGAAGTAAGGTTTATTTTTGAATGTGCACTGCTTTTGACATTAAGAATGCTCGAAGGCGCTTGGTGTGAAATAATAAGAGCCGACCGGCTCCGATCGCGCACTTTTTCTCGGTCATGCAGACGTTTGGCTCCGATTGCATCTCAAGCAGCCGATCGGAGCCGACCGGAGCCGACTCCGGTCTGTGTGAAAAGAAAAAAATGCGCGTCGATGCTCTCCGAGCCGGAATTCTGAACGGACTCTAACTGTCCGTGCCTTACATGCCTCACGCTCTCACATGTTTTTGCTCATCTTGCACTCTGCAATACCATATGTCTCTAAACTATTACCATTGTATATTTACATTTAAAATCTTTCGCTATATTGAATAGAATTTTTTTGTATTAAAACATTTAAAAGTAAAAGCATACGTATCTATAAAACTTGTTCAACTATAAGTTGTCAAAGTTTGCGCACTGGTTATAATGTAAGACTGTGTGACAAAAATGTTAGGTACGGCTAGAGCCCAAAGTATGGCTACACATGTATCCGATGTCTGTAGTAGAGATAACAAGGCGTGTGTGTGTCAGCCACAATTAATGTAATGTAATGAACAATAATGAATGACAGGCCATTGTCAAAATCTTAAAAACAATACTAAGTAGGCCGCAGTGACCACAAGGGGAAAACGTAATAGGTAATGTTTGTCACCAAACTGCATGATAAAACTTTAAGAAAATAATTCCTCATAAGTAAGTCGATGTTGAAATAAAAAACGTTACTAGTTTTATCTGTGTTTATAAGGTCTGGTCTATTGTGTGTTAATATTATATTGCCTATTAGGGTAATTGGAATTATATTTTCTTGGATAACTTCAGCAAAATGCTTCGTGATAGAACCGAAAGCAATTTGTTTGTTAATTTGTCGTAGGTACCATCAGCTATATTCCTTGCCATATGAATGGGACTTATACCTAGATACCTAGGATGATAGCAACATGTTTTCAATCAAACCATTACGTGAGCAATTAAAATGTCTTCCACAAATTTTGACATATACAGGAATGAATTTTATCCAGTGCGCAAACTTTGTCAACTTATAGTTAAATAAGTTTTATAGATACGTATATTTTTATTTTGCAGTGTTTTAGTACAAAAAAGAAAAGTTATTGATATCGAAAGATGTTTATTTTGTAACCGATAGTACGGTCACAGTCGTCATAGTATGCACGGCGGCAACGCGAAACCGGTTTACTGACGCGAGCTCCGCTCGGCGCGCGTAAGAATAGTTGGTATCCATATTTTGCTGATTTTAGGGCGGACAAAAGAATGAAAAAGTTTTTTTTACTGATGATGCAGATATGTCCTGTTAACGATTCTCGACCACCAGTTTTTTTTTGCGCACTGCTTAAAATTCATTCCTGTATTGTCAAAGTCAGCGGCCTAGGCCGTCAACTCCGCCCTAGTTTTGTCACTGTATCTACCTTTGGTAACTATCTCAAGCCCCTAAATATTTTAAGTGCACAATCTGAACTCATAAAATCGCATAGGTACGAGTAGGCTTGGCAATGCTTCGAGTAGGTATACTCAAATGATATCATTGTAATCAAGTAAGTATCCCCTTAACCTCATTTATATTTGTTTAATTATATCGTTACTCAATGGTCTACTTACATCGATGATCTCCATAGCCTTTTCCCAACTATGTTGGGGTCGGCTTCTAGTCTGACTTCTCAGACCGGATGCAGCCTAGTCTATGTACATCGGCATTTTCCAAAAATATGTCCTATATTGAGTAGAGAGGCGCAATCCCTTTTTCGAATGTGCCTACTATTATACCAAAGGCCTCCTGGTGTGAGTGGAAAGAGTTGTCAAATTTCACACCTTTTTTCTTCAGCCTTAGTCGTCGTTTTAGCCGTAGCCCTAGTTTTAAACATTCCTGAACCACGAGCCCCTTGCTTGATAAGTAGTGTATCTTTCGCGCGGTTAAAACAATCTCTTACAGCCAAGTATTTTTATTGAAATTCTCTCTTTTTCCGTTTGCTGTTTAAATTTCGCTCTGCAACCTGGGACTCGGGTCACAGTAATCGGCTGAGCGAGGGCTGTTTTACGTGGCTGTGACGCAGTATATCCCTTTTCCTTTGGCAAGTCATCTTTGGCAAGTTATCGTCATCGTCTTTTCGTTTATAAACGTGTTTTCTTTCACCCAGGACGTGGCCATCGAGTACGACGTGGTAGCAGAGTCGTTCGAGACGTCGGTGCCGTGGGACCGCACACTGGCTCTCTGCGCTAATGTGAAGCAGCGCATCCGAGATGAATGTGCCAAGAGGGGCATCGACAAGTACCTCATATCGCATCGACTTACGCAGACGTAAGTTTAGCTCATCACCAATCTATACGTTTAGGTATATAAAAGAGCGATGAGCGATGAGCATTCGGCGTCGACATAGAAGAAGTCGACGCTATTGCTCACAGGAACAAATCACTTAGGACGCTGATGACACCGCGGGGAACAGCTAGCATATTTATAAAAATAAATCCCTATATTCTTTGGTCACGCCATCATGCGTGCGCATGAGGGGAGGTAGCTTGGACCCGCGTGAAGGACAGGATATCTTTGATAAATTCCAAATTAATGGATTGTGAAAACTAATTTTCATAATGTACCTAGCCTGTGAATGTTGTTAGGAACGTAGAAATCTAATCATCAGAATAAAAGTATTCTCATACATCATTATCGACAATTCGCCTCTCATTCATTCATTGCTCAGCGCAAGTTGATACAAAGGTAAAACATAGATACTCGTAGCACCTACATTTTCCAACTTTTTACTATTACTTATCTAGTATTATTAATGTGGTCACGGATTGACAAATAACATGACACATTGCTTGATGTAAAATTCCGATGGCTTATAAAAAACAATATGCCTAGGTACACCTTTATCTATCTAGTAATATTGGCGTATTTTCCCTTAGTTCACGTGCGTCATTGCATATTGTTTGTTTTAGATATAAAGTTAGGAAAAATATGTAGCGTTATTCCGCGAGACAATAAATCGAGGCTCAAATGCGTATGTAGGTACTACTTTCATGCATATGCAGCAAGGGTAACACCCGCCCTCGTGCATATGCACTATCCTCCGTGCCAGTTACCAAGCAACCGAATCTGAAATCAACACTGTTTCGTCCCTCCACGTGGCATCTTCAGGAAATGCATATAGCAGACATATTTTTTCCTTACATTTTATGTCAGGGATTTCCGCAAAGTAACGCCCGATTAAATAATTTACCTTGTTTCAGATATGATGCTGGCTGTTGTATTTATTTCTACTTTGGCCACAATATTGGCAAGTGTAAGGACCCCGTGTCGACCTACGAAGAAATTGAAGAGGCTGCACGAGACGAAATCATTGCCTGTGGTGGTAAGTTTTTTTTTGCACCGTTAGGTTGGTAGATGATTCGAATTTCAAAAATAGTCAACTGAGTGACCCAAAGTTATTTTTGATTACAATTCAAATATAATCTGATTCTTCTGCAAAATTTAGGATTGCTTTGTACAAACTTCCGTCGCTCTATGCTTAAATTTCATTTCCTTAAATAAAAATGATTTATATTATTTTCGTTTGCGTTTCCTTCACAGGATCAATATCACATCATCACGGAGTTGGGAAACTTCGTAAAAAATGGTACAAAGACACAGTGAGTGAACCCGGGCGACAACTCTTACTTGCCGCCAAAAAAGCTTTAGACCCTGACAACATTTTCGCCTTAGGAAACATGGCATTTGAGGAACATAGCAACGAGAATACGTCAGTGAAAAGTAAATTATAAGTTTATAGTAATAAGGTTCAAATCAGTTTAATTTTCGTCTTGGTAAAATTTTATAAACTCTGACTCTTGTCCGAAATTGACTTAAGTAAGTTACTGTGATTGAGGATGGTTGACTCTGAAGCATGGGCTTTATACAATCCAATTAGAGATTTTTAAGAAAATAACGGTTATTATCACAAACACTCGAAATTACACAAGCATAATAAAGAAATAATTTCACATTACCATTTTGTTTTGTCATTTTAAAATAACTTTAAAGTGCTAATAACATATGCATATTATTTGCCATTTGGATTCCGCTAGTCCTGAATCGGGACCATTCATGAAAATGTTTTAGCACGATATCTTCGTGTTCACTTTAGCTAAGTAGGTAAGTTTAGTTTTATAAATAACTTTAAGGGCGAGTCGCATCATTTAACTATACTTAACGATAAACGAACTATAACCACCTTTATACTCGCCGCCTATTGGTCGAATCAGCGATTTGACAGCTGAAAATGGTTCGATTATCCTTATAGTTCTGCGGAAGAATTTGGATTCCCGCGGCCCTGCGCCCACGTGCGAGGAGGACACAGGGGGGTTTTAGCCGATAAAAGTCCGAAACACCCCTCCGCCTTCCCCCAGGCGGAGGAAGTCCATGAGGATTCTCCCCCTCCCCCCACTATCATTATAGTTAAATGGTGCAACTCACCGTAAGAATAGAGTATGGTGACTGCTTTGTTATCGGTGATGCTGTAGCTTTATTATCCCAGAGATATTTGTAACTAATTCTTATAACTATTCCGTTGTTTGTTTTTGTTCTTCTTTTATCATCAACGGCCTATTTTCTGAGTACCTCAGTCGAAGGGTTGTCTATTAAATTGAAATAAACCGTCAATATAGGTGTAAACCAGCCATAAATAATATTTTCATTGTTATGTCGAAACACATATAAAAATGTGCTGAAGTTGAACAAGTTTTAATTATTTGATGTCATTTATAGATACCGTTGCTATCCTCCAATAGTTCAAACTCTGTATAAAAATACTTTCTAAGCTCTGTGATTACAAATACTTACACATTTTATTTGTGGACCTAATTCAAATGTTACATCAGCTTTATTTCTGAATTTGATAATAGCATTAAGTTCAGTTTTTATTATTATTATATTTAAGTAAATTTGTAAAAGCCAAAGAATTGTCCGAAAAACAATAAGTCGGTTTCTGCTGTGCCATGTGACCTTAGTTTTTATTATAAGAAACCTTAAAAATCGTGTTAATTTAAATGATCCATCATAAAAACCGATTTAATTATTGATTGGCTTTACTTATACAATAATTAAATACCTAATTGTATTTCAACCTATTTGACCTAATACTCTAAATCGCATGCCATGATATTTATTAAGAAAAACGCCATAATTGATACACTGGTATCAAAGATTGCTCAATGTTGAATAGTAAAAAATAGAGTGTAGGTATTTATAAATTATAAAATAACGATTGATTTCCTTATTTATTTAATAACATTCACACATTCCTTCTTTAATTTACTTAACATTGTTTTAATAGAGGTTTGTGATAAATAAATATTACTTCTTACATAAGGGAGGGGTGATTGACATTGTACCAATAAAGTTTGTGTTACCAAGAACATTGTGTTTTTTTCTGTTGTATATTTAAACTTCCTATTTATAGTGATCTTGAGAACATAGGAACATGTAATTGCTCTGTGAAGATTATTATTTTTTACAATTTCGGACCTGTTAGTCCCCAGGCCGGCGAACAATTTTTTTTTATACATATACATTTAAGACTTTGTGAGTGCCTTCCTCCTTACGATGAGTCCGACAAACTTTTCGAATGCGCAAATTTTGGTGCCGCTGCGTTTTTTAATGCTGGACTCCTGGAATTGTCGATATGACGTCACTATGACTCTTCGTACATACCTGTTTCATTTTTTGAGATTCGTTTAATAAAGTTAACTAGAAAATGGTGGTCAACTTGTCCGATAACGATCGTGCTGCGTTTGGAGTGTCCACCATCCTGAAAATGTCGGTATGACGTCACTACGACTCTTCGTACATACAAGTTTCATTTTTTGAGATTTGTTTAATAAAGTTAACTAGAAAATTGTGGTAAGCTTGTCCGACAAAGATTATGCTGCATATGGAGAGTCCACCGTCCGGAAAATGTAGATATGACGTCACTGTGGCTCTTCGTACATACAAGTTTCATCTTTTGAAATATGTTCAATAAAGTTAGTTTCTATATTGTGGTAAGCTTGTCCGACAAAGATCATGCTGCATATGGAGTGTCCATCGTCCGGAAAATATAGATATATTTTAAGATTTGGTATAAAGTGCTGACAATTGATATAAAGTATGTTAATAGTAAATGTTGCATTTAGAAAGTCGTTTCGAATGATATATGTAGGAGGGACTACAGGAGGGATTTATCAACTCGAAAACACCTATCGATAAAATTATCTTATATAAGCTCTAGCTTCTGAAATACTAACAATTCGCCGAAGTTTTTTTAATATGAAATGTTGCATTTAAAAACCTCTTTTGAATTATGTATAACTCATTACTAGAGATGGGATTTATTTAATTGAAAACATCTTTCAATAATTATAATTTTAAATAAGCTCTAGCTTCTAAACTACTAACAATTTGTCGGAAGTATGTTAACACGAAATGTTTCATTTGGAAAGGTTTTTCAAATAATATATAATTTGTTACTAAAGAAGTAATGGATTAGCTTGACAGAACCTACCGATAATATAATCTTAGAAAAGCTCTAGCTTTTAAAGTACTAACAATTTGTCGGAGTTATGCTAATACAACCTTGCGCTTAAAAAGATCTTTTGATTGAAATATGGCTCATAACTTCATGTGAGATGTTATTGTCACTTTACATTGTTTTAAGGAATAATCCTTAACACAATGTAAAGTATCAATAATATGCCTTAGGTCAGTCATGTCTTCCAAAATACTAAGAATCGGTAAGTTGTATGTTAAGACGGAATATAGCGCTTAAAAAGATCTTTCGATTGACATATGGTTCTAGAGGTCGGACATTATTCCCTAACATAGTAAAACCTATCGATAATACGCCTTATTTGGGCTATATCTTCTAAAATACTAAGAATTGATAAGTGGTATGTTGAGACAAAATGTTGCGCTTAAAAAGACCTTTTGATTGATACTGTTGATTGATTTGATGTATATAGTCCATTAGTAGATGTGGGATATTATTCCTTAACATAATATAAACTATCAACAATACGTCTTAGTCAGGCTACTTTTTCTAAAATAGTAGGAATTGGTAATGGTATGCCAATTTAATATACTTAAATAATGCACGTGAGTATTTAAGTCAGAAATTGTCAAAAAGAATAAACTTCTTCCAATTGTAATATTTTTTTCTCATTTTCTTGTCGAACTGACTATTTAACTCAATGTATTTATCGGACAAGTCCATATTTGCATTTAGAATAATGTTGTCTATCATTGTTATTCTTGTCCGACATGTATATATGGGGAGACACAGTGACGTCATATCGACATTTTTCGGATGGTGGACACTCCAAACGCAGCATGATCTTTATCGGACAAGTTGACCACAATTTTCTAGTTAACTTTATTAAACAAATCTCAAAAAATGAAACTTGTATGTACGAAGAGTCGTAGTGACGTCATACCGACATTTTCAGGATGGTGGACACTCCAAACGCAGCACGATCTTTATCGGACAAATTGACCACCATTTTCTAGTTAACTTTATTAAACGAATCTCAAAAAATGAAACAGGTATGTACGAAGAGTCATAGTGACGTCATATCGACAATTCCAGGAGTCAAGCATTAAAAAACGCAGCGGCACCAAAATTTGCGCATTCGAAATGTTTGTCGGACTCATCGTAAGGAAGCCACTCACAAAGTCTTAAATGTTTAGGTATCAAAAAAAAATTTGTTCGCCGGCCTGGGGACTATGTAGGTACATTATCTTTAAAAAAAACTAGATCTATATTACCACAAGTGTGAAAAATTTCTCTGTTCTGTGAATAAACTGATTACCTACGTATCATTTAAAAAAAAATTACAGATCAGGCAAAATAACTCATTTATAAGTGCCTATGAAGCATCAATTTGCAACTCTTAACTCTGTTACGGGTAGTGGATGTCTGTTTGAAATGAAAAACCATTACGAACAGTTTAAACTATGGTTACTTACCTGAATAATCTTATTAGCTATTATTTTCAATAGCTTCATTATATTTATAATGGTATATCTACTGATAATTTATTATATAAGTGGTTCTATTGACCCATTTTTGCACTAGGTATCTGTATTAACGCTTTACCGCCACAATGCAATCAATATGAATAGGTATGCAAATACTAGTTTTACTTAGGTGCGGTTTCAGTAATAATCTAAATAAAATGAGTCACAACTTCAGTAACAGGTTGGTAATAAAAGGATCTTCATTAGTTATAAAAACCTCCTTGCTGCCTGCTATGCCTGTTTTCAGTTTACTAATAATCATCATTTGGTTTTCCAAGTGACAGGTCGTGTCAACTCATGAACTGTCAATTGAATACAAAAATTCGCGGGTAGTTAATTTTCTTTTCTGCTCGAAGTTTTTTGAAGAATATTACAATTAAAGCGTGGCGTTGAAATATATTAAATATGATTGATTTGTTCATGCCCTTTCGGGCGTTTTTGAAATTCGAGAACGTTTGTACGGACAACAATGTTTTCCAAATGCACTATAAGGTGACGGTGATAATGTTGCTCGTATTCACGCTTCTGGTGACTTCGAAGCAGTTCTTCGGAGAACCCATCCACTGCATGAACGACAACGAGAAGGATACCGACAGGGATGCCGTCAACAGCTACTGCTGGATCTACGGCACCTACTCTTTGAAAAGCCGATTCGTTGGTGAGTACCCATCTATTGTAACTTATTTCAAAAAACTATTTTTCTAAACTCAGGGTGAACTATTGTCCGCGTTGATGTTAAAACAACTAATATCATCTCGCTGTCGACGCACGAATGCAAGCTACCGATTGTAGCTTGCATTCAGCCTATTTGATCTGGTGTCCTGCAACCACCTCAACCCTTAATCCAGCCTCTTTTGTTTAGAACAGGGGACAGACAAAGGGATAATTTCATTTTAAAGAACTTAAAATATTATTCTTAGTGAAAGCTTATTGCTTGATGCAGGTAAAAAAAGTACTTTTAAGTAGATATTTACATATAATCCCACAATTAATAACTGATTATGCTTTTCCTCCTTCCTCCTACTCACCACCATTCACACGCCAGGTAATCTTACCTATTTATAAAAATGAATTGCTGTTTGTTAGTCTGACTAAAACTTCAGAATGGCAGGACAGATTTGGTTTTAAAATGGTTGTAGAGGTCCAGGGAAGGTTTAAACGATAGGAAGTTTGCTGTATCAGCTAGTCTATATATATAAAAATGAAACCTGCTTTCCATTGTCACAACATAACATGAAAACGGCTTGACCCATTTGGCTGAAAATTAGAGGGGAGGTAACAATAAAGTTCTATCAAAGTACTGATCCCCATCAGCCTAGCCTTTTCCTCATTATGTTGGGTTCAGCTTCTAGTCTAACCGGACACAGCTGAGTTGGTAGCAGTATTTTTACCAGAATATTTATATAAAAGTACTTAAGAAACTATTAAATACTTGTTACAGGTGTGGAAGGCAAGGACATGGCGTACCCTGGGGTTGGTCCAAACACAGGTGACAATGATGAGCAGATTAAACACACATACTACCAATGGGTATGCTTCGTACTTCTCGGACAATCGGTCATGTTCTACACTCCTCGATATCTTTGGAAGTTCTGGGAAGGAGGACGACTTAAGGCTTTGGCAGCTGATTTGAGTAAGATATTATTTTATTATATCTTTTAACTAAAATTAATTTGTCTCTATATACTTATCACCCAGACTGGTGGACTACATCTAAGGATTGGTAAGTGTGGAAGAGATGTAGGACCTTTGCCCAGCAGTGGGACATTATAGGATAGCAATATAATAATCTTTTGATGATTTATGAGTGGGCAAACACTTAGGTCAATGCTACTAGAATTTGACACTACTGTAAAGTTGGAACAATTCAATATCAGGCAGGAGGAAAGTTATTTGCATTGTATTTGTTTCACTTGTTTTCATTTATAATATTAGTGTTTTTTTAGTAAATAAGAATTATTAGCTATATTAATAATTTTAATTCTTTGTTTGTAGATAGTTTGCCTAAGACATGTTTTCATATCTTAATATTATTCAGTAGCCAACAAATTGTTTTTGTTGCTGTTAAAATGATGGTAGTGATATATTATTGCAACACAATTATTTATTTAACAGGTAGCCCAGTCACTAAGGATTGTACTGAGTTCCGACGCGGCGAGCTGGTCTCCTACTTGAGTTACCAACGTGACACTAACTTACATACCCACAACATGTATGCGCTGCGGTATGCCTTCTGTGAGATACTCAACCTTCTCAATGTGGTAAGTACCTATGTATCAAGACACTCATTTGCAGACAAGAAGTTAAGTAGGTACTCTTTATGTACTCAAAAGTTTTTCCAAAATTGCCACATGTTGCTCAATTTTGTCAGCCTTTTAGCCGACTTACTCGTAAGCATCTAGTAAAAAGTTAATTGCCCATAATACGTAGTTTTCATCAAGTTACCAAGAGTTCACCCTGTCTGCACATAGGTTTAGTTTTTTTTTTTCCAAGATTTTTCATCCTCCGAGCCTTTTTCCCAATCATGTTGGGGTCGGCTTCCAGTCTAACCGGATTCAGCTGAGTACCAGTGCTTTACAAGAAGCGACTGCCTATCTGACCTCCTCAACCCAGTTACCCGGGCAACCTGATACCCCTTGGTTAGACTGGTGTCAGACTTACTGGCTTCTGACTACCCGTAACGGCTGCCAAGGATGTTCAATGACAGCCGGGACCTACAGTTTAACGTGCCATCCGAAACACAGCCAATAGGGTTGTTTCCAATTTTCGAAAATTTATTTAAATAGCTTCTAAATAATTTAAAGATCACCTCTCCTATGATTTTGCGTCTTAAATCTCTTTACTTTTTATGTATTCGATTTTTTTCTATTTTTCTTAAAACATTGCCCAGAAAACGCTCGATCACGTGACTGTGACGTCAGAGTATACTATGTGTTCCTTTACACTTTGCACATCTAAAGAGAAGAAACTAATTAGAAAGAAGTCATTGATTTTTAAATTCTAATAATGTATTCTTATAATATAGATACAAAAACAAATATTTTAAACATTTACATAATTTTTAAACATTGGGCACAAAAGAAAATACCTGTAATGTTTTGAATTGTGTACGCGGTAAAATAAAACTGTGCAAAGGAACGTAAAGTTTGTGTTTGTTATTGAGGTTATATTTGTGTCATCTTGGTTTTTAGCAAAGAATTGAGCGACAAAAAAACTATCAGCTTTCACAAATCCTTTCTCCATAATTCTTTTCTAACTTTCTTTCGCTCAAATACAAATAAAAACTAAAGAAAACACCACATCAATTCTCAGTTTATACCTGTCATAGACTGTCACTGTCAAATACTTGTCATTGTCAATGTAAAGCATGTAAAGTGACGACATCGGACTCAATTCGCTGTTTTCAAGGGCATGACGTAATAGACGATAAATTTAAATTTCATAAATTATTTAAAAATTATGTGGTCAGTTATTATTAATATAATATAGCTTATCGTGTTTCTAGTTTTGTGAACTTTCGGTGCATATACAAATTTTTAATTGACTGAATACTAGGAAACAACCCTATGGTGTCTAAGATATACTTAGAAAGTACATACAGACTTAGAAAAGTTGCATTGGTACTTGCCTGACCTGGGATCGAACCCGCGCCCTCATACTTGAGAGATTGGTCCTTTACCCACTAGGCCACCACAACCAAGATTTTTCATAGGGTAGTAAAAGCTTTAGATTTTAGCTTCTGCTCTGTATTTTTTGATGATGAAACATTGCATTGTATGAGTGAAATGGGAATAATTCCATACAGCATGCATTATTTGTAGTATTTTAGACAAAGTGCACTTTGAAAAGCATGCCATAAAAACTCTAATATTTGCAGGTTGGCCAGATATTCTTACTAGACATATTCCTTGGAGGCGCATTCCGGAACTACGGCGCGGCAGTCGCGGCGTTCTCGCACACTCCTCGCCTTCCCGCCGACATGACCGACTTTGTGGCCGCCAACCCCATGGACCAGTTCTTCCCCAAACTCACGAAATGCTGGCTTCGAAGCTACGGACCTTCTGGCACTTTGCAGATGAAAGACCGCCTCTGCGTGCTTCCATTGAACATAGTCAACGAAAAGATCTTCGTAATCCTTTGGTTTTGGCTTATAATATTAGCTTTTGTTTCCACTTTGTCTGTTCTGTTTCGTGTGCTAGTGCTATCCCTTCGGCCCCTTCGCGCTTTAATGATTGCCGGTCAACTGAGGAACGTGAAGAAGAGCACAATATGTCGCATTGTAAAGCGGTTCAGTTACGGCGACTGGTTCATTCTATATTTGCTGGGCAAGAACTTGAACCCCATCATTTATAAGGATTTGATTATAGAACTGTCCAAAGAGTGTGAACATAAAACTGTCATGATTTAATATTTTTCTTTATGGAGGTACTGGTGGACTGGCGTTCTAAATTAATATAATATTCTGTATTATTTGTCATAAATGCATAGTATGTTTCCAAGCAGTTAAAATCGTTTCCAATAACTTTAACACATAAATGATGTCCAGTTCACTGGTAGTGCCATATCATAGAGAAATCATTTTCTCCAGTAAATTGCTCAAGAACAGTACAAAGTATTGTTTAGATTTATAATAATTATAATATTTGATTAAGATAAAGTGCCTTATTTAACTTTAATAAGGTAAAAGTTATAATTTTGAACATTAAATTGATTCTTAGTGTTTAAAAATTTATCTAATTTTTCAATGATTCTAAATTACCTTTCACTATGAAAGAAATAAGATTAATCTTTATTTTATGTCGGAAGTCAAAAATACTTTAGTTGCTATTGTTATATTTTCTTTTTGGTTTTTATAATTGCTTATTATTTTTGTTTGTTAATTAAAGAAAAATAAATTGTTAAGTTTTATTCAGATCTTATTGCAGGGTACTATGTAAGTTTGTACTAAAGTAAATACTCTACAAGTATAGTATTATTAATTGTAATGTATATTTTGTTAACAAGACCAATTATTGTACTTAATTCCCTTTAACTTTTAGTAGATTTGTTTGTAAGATGTTTACTTAATAAATCTATAGCTATATTATCTCTGTTTTATTTGTTCTAAAGCCCTCTGAACTCTGATTAATAATTTAGATTGTATTTAAAACCAGATTCAATAAAACTTGATAACTAAAACACTAGATAGTAAAAAAGTTTTTTGTATTCATATTTCATTACATTATTCATGATGTTCACTTTTAGAATGTGAATTTGTTTCAATACAACACACATTACACACTGATCATAAAAATGTTCCAGTCTATTCAAAGTAACAAGTAAATTTTCCAAGACTCAATTTCGCCAGTTCGATAGAATGCTACAAGTCGAGAATGTATGGTAAGTAATTAAATCTAGAAGCTATGCTAAACTACAACTTATCCAGAACACCCCCTGCACCCACAATGCACGCATTCTACTATTCGACCTTCTTCTAACTTGCTCTTTGGAACCCTACATATACAGTTGGTAGCGAAATTCGTGTCTCTGGTCTGTATACAGCGTAGACAACACAAGTTTTCATAACCGGTCTTCTTCCATTTCGCTATGAGATTGGCGTCAGCAATTTTTTCATCCAAACAGTACTGGTAGAGCTCTCTACTGATAGCCTTGCGTCTGTAGAAAAGATCGTAGATATAACGAGACTTTTGATGATGGATCTTGAAGATCGGCCATAGTGATTCTTGTTTGCGTTTTCCTTCGTGAGGTTCGGTTTCGGCTAAAAAAAGAGGTTGAATGTTGACATGGATAGAAATGAGGGCTACAAACACTACGCTAAAGATCTAAACAATCACCATTTATACACATTTTACATAAAAAGAATTGGCCATTGACACAAATTGTATTGTTAGGTTAGTTACCTTCTCGCATTTTCTGTTCCAATTCCTCTAGTGTAGGCTCAATGAGCTCCCAGCCTTCTGGCGGGGGTTTACGGCTGCGGCGTACTTTTGGCATTTTATACGTATAGAATTTCTATAAACTACACAACTTTTTATTTATAAATAAAATTGTTTGGAGTAAGCAACTAAATCACCAAAACCAAGTTGACGCTTTTTTTGACAGCAGACAGCAGTTCAACGTTGACATTGCTGACATAAACTTCTTAGAGATGTCCATCGAGCTTAGAATTATATGTCAATGGAGATGTCCTATAGTAATGTTATTTTTTATCAACTAAGCGTGTACGATGAAATAAATTCGCGGATATTAAAATTATTATAATCCAATTTTTAATAGTAAGTAATCAAGTTTTGCATTCCTCAAATATGAAACATCTTGTAAAACCCTAATAAATCCAGGTGCATCTTTTCTAAACACATTTGAACCTTGAAATGTAACACATTCTTTGCAATATAGAAACCGCATTACTTAGTATTTACTATTTAGTACCTTTGCCCACAAAGGCATGAGCCTTTTTTTTAATGTTGAACATTAATCCAAAGTGGATTTATTTTTTACGATTTGATAGTTGAACAGTCGATCTGGGGCCCGATTCTCCTAATTTTACTTAAGCGCCATTCGATTGACGTTCGACTCGATTCGACTGAGATCCAATCCCGACTCGATTACGATTGAAGCGTATGTGGCATTCCGCTATTTTTTCTTTGAAATAAAGGTTTTTATCCTTTTCTGTCATTCAATAATGAATCATTTTGTCTGCCAATGATTTACGATTGCAAAATGATTGTACAGCAAACTACCGTATAGACCAAAATCATCAAAATAGCAGACCAATCGCACACCAATCAAATGTCAATCGAATACAATTGGTCTTTTATTAGTAGCAGAATGCCCGATATGGTTAAAACTGCTATTACGATCATATTGCGATTCGATTTCTATTAGATTTTGACATTATTAACTTAGGAGAATCGGGGCCCTGATTGCACAGAAATGGTATGGAGAATTGGAGACAAGTAGTACCCTGTGATATAAAACGTTGCCGTAATAGCATCCTTAGGATGCAAGTGAAACCGCTAGATACAGTTAGTAGGTATTTCAATAAAGTAAGATTACGTATAGTAGGTATAATAAAGGATCTCCTGATGATCTGACTTTGTGGGCTATTCCTGCCTTCGTGTTCCAAACGGGTGTGATTACTATCACAAAACGATTTAAATATATTGCGATTCCTATTTATTTATAAAAATAAAGTTCCATGGTCATAAATATAAAATACTTATTATAGGTGCTTTTTAAAAGGTCTTATGGGATAGAAGAAACGGCAAGTACCTTACTAAACAGTCACTACTAGTACATACCTACTACAATAAATAAATAAAACATTACTGACGAAAGCATCTAAAAAATAACGTTAAGTAATCCATAACAACGCCTCCTAAATACGATAGACTCATAAAATATGTGGCGATACAATTTATTGCTTGCATAACTTTTGTAGGCGTTTCAAGTGGAATATAAAACTCCTATTACTAAAAGGTAGATTGCCCCATTTAACTATTTTGCTGAAATGATACGACAATTTAAATTCATTGGTATGGTTTTAATCACCTACATACATAATAAGAAAACTGCAATCTCTATAATAATTTAATGGTAAATAACAGTACAAATTGGCGGTAAAACTTCATAAAATGAAAGAGAACATCAATTAATATCAGATAGCACTTACATAAGTAATGTAATGTTTCATTTTATGATCCCAGTTGATAAATATACGTTAAATAAGCTTTCACTTTTATGAACAAACATTCACAATTTCTAAATCTTAGCCGGTAAATTGTTTTGCGTCTAAAACGGTAGGTATGTCTTGTTTGCAAAAAATGTATGAGATTACGCTCCAGTTGCGTTGTTTCACTACAAAAGTGGGCAGATAGATGCACACTAATAACTCGTTTGTACAGTTTATACTTAATTAATTGTGTATTAAAATACAAATTATTCTGTTATTAATTGAGTTCGATAAATAATCTGAGCAAATTTTCTAATGAGGGTATAATCGCAATTATAATTTTAATATACCGCGCTTACCTGTGTATGAATAACGGGGCTACCTACCTATACAAGTTGGATGTATTGCCTTTTCTGTTTTCTCTGTCGCGCGCGCCCAAGTTGGTATGGAGTGAGGGGGAGAGTTACAGCCTCGATTAGCACTCGTGGAATGCGGTGTTGCGTTCGCGCAAGCCAGCTAACTCCGGTCCAGTCATTTCATTCGTCGCCGAGAACGTTGTGGTGGCCGCGACCAGGTATCACTTAAAACTTAACCGTGTAATCAAAATATGTGTGAAAATTACCGTTATACGAGTGTTTCTTTGTTATCTATAAGTGAATAATATTGTGACAGTTGTGTACAACACTTGTGTTATGAAGTTTAGTGAAAGTTGACGGAGGTTTTCAAGGAACTCGGGTGTCTCGTCGCTTATTTACCTGTAAGTCAACTTCTTAAGGTATACGTGTCTGGGTGACGACGTTCATTTCGCGTTATTGCTAGCCTTCTGAACTTCGTCTGTCTTAGTTCTGTATCGGCAATAGCAGCGTTTTACCTGAAATAAAACGCATATTAAATACTTACCTTATTTGAAGCTTACTAGTTTGAGATAGGCACCTACGTGTTTTCCGCTTTTATCTCTGTCCTTTTCTACCCCATATCTTGCATCTCTCTCGCACACCGACCAGTTTCACTCCCCACCAGGCAGGAGGCGACGAGTGTTCTCGGCGGCCACAGTTCGTCATTGAGTCGAAAACACCAGGCAGAAATTAAAATGTAAGCTTCAAATAAGGTAAGTATTTAATATGCGTTTTATTTCAGGTAAAACGCTGCTATTAAATTCTTGACCGTTATTTGAAGCTTACTAGTTTGAGACGTGTTTGTTATCGCCTGGTGGAAGTGGACGCCAATGTGAGCAAAAGCACAATGAAATTGTGTATGTAAATAGGTACTTAGGTACACGAGTAATCACATGTAAGTATGTGTATTGCGTCCTGGAATACTAATGTAATCAAAGTTAACTGGTACTGGTACTCAGCTACATCCTGTTAGACTGGAAGCCGACCCCAACATAGTTGGGAAAGGGGCTCGAAGGATGAGTAATAAAAATTAAAAGAGAGATGCAAGAACAAAAGCAAAAATTGATTTCATTTTCTAATAGTAATTAACAAAAACATTGCGATACTTCTTAATAACAATAGTAACAAAAATATAGACATTAATCAGCTGGATTAATTAAATAATCGAGATAACTTGCTACTTCTATTTAGTGGGTATCTTTCCCTTCTGTAAAAATGGGCAAATGTATTGCCTGATCGCCAATTACCCTTTGCTAATATATCGTCCAAAGGTATATTGTCAACACAGATTTTGACGCTACCGCCGAGTGGAAGCTTCCTGGGGTTGTAGTTATTCCTGCCTCTTTTAACAATGTCTTAATCCACCCGCATCATCGTTCGGGTGCCTGCCTTTGGTTGGCCTCTAACGGATATAAATAAATTTAAGGAATTAGCCGATGTCCGTCTATCTTCTAACAAGGCTTTAGTCTTTCTGACCCAATACACTGGACTTAGATTTATATTTTCCTGATTATCCATCAAACAACAACCCGACTGCCTATGACTAGAACTGTCGGTCTTAGAGCCAAAGACTGGCCATAAGATTAAATTATCTTTGTTGTTTTTGAAATGTTCTGGGTCTATTGCAAGCAAGGAAAGATCATGGACTCGCCTTTCCGAAACAAGCTAGCAAAAGAAAGAGCAGCAGTGTGCCTGGAAGTTGCAAATGGATTATTCTCGTCTACGTTTACTGCACTTAAGTAGGTTACCAATTGGTCAATATTCCAGATGGACGGCTTCCCGGGGAACAGGTTTGCTCAGCGCTATTGATTTTAAAATGTGTCCGACTAGAACGTGTGAACCTAGCTCTAGAGTGGTTTCTGCATTGCATAGTGTAGCTATAACTGACTTGTGTAATAAAATAGTATTGTATGCTAGTTTATTTACTATGTGTAAGTCCGCTAAAAGTTGGGTAAGTATAGGTCCAAATAGGGATTCAAGGATTCATAGGATCCAATTTCATACTTTTCGCCCCAATTTAACCATCGACTCCAAGCTGATTGATAAGTGTTGCGTGTGGATTGAAGAAGACTTCAGTCGGAGAGACTCCTTGTCCCTCCCCCCCCCCCATTTCCTTGACCTTAGCAGGGGGTATCCCCGTTGCTGTGTCTATCGGTTTCTGCTCGAGGTTCATCAGTGTGTAGGGTACTGCTAATGATCGGGACTTCAAATCTGCTCGCCAAAATACCTGGTGCCACCGAAGGAACTACTATGAGATTAACTCCCGTTCCTGAATTGAGATGACTGAGGACCTACGGTATAAGGTAAGGTGGCGGTAATACCCATGCTAGCGGGTAAGTCAAAACTTGAGAAAAATGCATCGTGGAACCCCGCTTTCGGGTCCTTCAGATCTAGGGGCACGTAGTACACAACTATGTGTCCCTGGGCTCGCTTCGAGGCAAATAGGTCCACTGCTGATACAAGATGCCACTCCGGTGGAGGTTTGTGTCGGGAGAGATGGTCTGCCTGACTGTTGAATAGGGCTGGTATATGATTCACGACGTGATAGATTTGATACAGCTCAAGATAACTGAATACTCTGTACGTCAAGATCGGTAGGCTCCTTGATCGGGTGCCACCTTGATTTCTTAGATATGACACCACAGTCCCATTTCTGCATTGAAAAATGGCTGTTGATCTCTTTAGCAACTTGCCGTGATTTTTCAGTTAATACTGCAAGCATCTCTTTCAGATCGCAGTGAAAGCCCCATGAACCCATTACGGGAGTTCCGTTCAGTTGTGCCCCCATCCTACATCGGAGGCGTCCGTGGTTATAAGGTGACAGGGAAGTGGCGAATGAATATCCAAGGTTTGGTGGCAGCTGACCAGCCACCACTTTAGATCTGCTAAGGTATCTGCTGGTAGGTTCAACATTGCTATACTCCATTCACCGAGCCGTGAGCCCACAATGTAACCAAAGAATGACACTTTTTCAAAATGGTGGGTATAACCCGATCGATGACAAAAACGTCACATTTTTATGTAAAATGTTCTTAGTATCTGTGGTCTTCAATTAAGTAGGGTTCTATGTATGACAGTCAAGACTTCTAGGTTCATTTTACATGTAAACGATTTACTACATATTTCATTAAAATTAAGAAAATAATTTACGGCATTTATTATACATATTTGATTTCAATTAAGTTTGAAAAGATTGCATAAGTTCCACAGACATCGTTCTAAAATATCATTTCTAATGTTGTCAGTATATTACTTTCGTAGTTATTTTTATAAAATATGATCATTACTTCAATCGTGACTTATAAGAACCCTTTTTATGGTTTGTTCACCGTTTGGCTCACGGTTCCATGAATAGGGTAGGTATAGATTGCTGTTCAACACTGCATTGAGGAAAGTGAGGAGAGCCCGGTAATGCAGTCTGCCGTATGGAACAACGAAAACTTGCGAAGTTTAAAAGTCCTATCAAGCTATGCAGGTCTTCTAAGTTTGTCGTGCTGTTTGTCACGTAGTGCGTTTTGTCATTATCTTGTTGATAATGCTTGCGATTTATTCACTTGCCATCCAAAACATGGTGCAAATGATCCCAAAGTAGGCAAATATATCTTGGTGAGCCACCAGAAAATCGAGATACACAATTATAAGTAACCCTTGAGTTTTCAAAGTTTGAGCCACCCAAATTGGTCACTGTGGCGAAGGTCTTGGGTGCCGTGCTTAAGCCAAATGGTAGGCACGTAATCTGAAGCAGTCTTCTTCTGTATACTAGTCGAAGAACATATCTGTGACCTTCGGCTACCGGAAGGTAGAAGTAAGCCTGGGCGAGATCCACTTGCACAGCCATTCGTCTTTCTGAAGAAACCCTAGCACCCGAAAAACATTTATTAAACTGAAGGGTTCCGTAATTATGAACTTGTTGAGAACCTTGAGATTGAGTATTGGACGGTTCTTTCCGTCGCCTTTTGGGCACAAGAAACATATTGGAAAGAAAGCTGGCAGAATTTGCAGCTATCAATAGAACTTTTTGTTTTATCATTTGGGATATGACGACATCCATCTCTTTGGACTCTCTGGTCAAATCTGGCATTATCTATCAAAGGTGGCTTTTGGCCAATGGTATGCGATACTCAGTTATTATTTTTAACAAGAAAGGCGGAGCTCCCATTTCTTTCCATTGGTCTTGATATAATGTTAGGCAACCCGCCTGGAAAGTCATAACTTACGTGCCTTGTTGGACGCATCAAAGTCCGCCTGCGGTCCTGGACGCTTTCTGTTTCCTCTGTTGGACATGGTTCCTATTGTAATTTACTCGTGATATCCCAAGGGAGCTTTTAGAGTTTTGCGTCACACGCCATTCAGCGTGAGTGTGATTACCATTTCCCTTCGAGGGAAGGTTATAATGGCGACTCTTCGAAAGTCGATCCAAAAAGCCACCCTGCGAGGGTAGATTGCAATGATGGTACGACCCGCAACATGCATGATTGGTACCCTGCGAGGGTCCGTGATAATGAGCCGACCCCTGCGGGGGATGGCTAGTATACTTACTGGTCCCTGCTTTGTAATGATGCTGCTACTCGCAACATGCAAGATTGGTACCCTGCGCGGGTCCGTGATAATGAACCGACCCCTGCGGGGGATGGCTAGTATACTTACTGGTCCCTGCTTTGTAATGATGCTGCTACTCGCAACATGCAAGATTGGTACCCTGCGCGGGTCCGTGATAATGAACCGACCCCTGCGGGGGGTGGCTAGTATACTTACTGGCAGTCCTAGGCGGAGCGTACCAAGTCTTTCAAGGCCGAAAACCATCACACGCCGTGATAATGAGCCGACCCCTACGGGGAGTGGCTAACAGACTTACTGGCAGTCCGAGGGGAGCGTACCAAGTCTTTCAAGGCCGAAAACCATCACACGCCGTGATAATGAGCCGACCCCCATGGGGGGTGGCTAACAGACTTACTGGCAGTCCGAGGGGAGCGTACCAAGTCTTTCAAGGCCGAAAAGCTTTCTTGACACCACCAGCCCTCTTCAAGTGCGGTAGTGACCAGTCCGAACTAAGGAGATGCTGGTTGGACCGCACCTCACACCATTCTTTTTTGTCAAAAAGTTGAACGCCTTGCAGGATTGAACTAGGGCCATAGGTGCCTTAGGAACTTCGGGCTTGCTTTCTTTTCCATAGTCACGTGCACGGGCTGTGGTAGCTTTATTATTTACCGCATCCGTATTTGCTTTATAAGTCACTCATTCTGAAAACAAATTACTGAAAAAAAAAGTACACGGAAGAAACTCGTGACAAAAAAGGGGTAGATGTACAAAATATTAACACTTGATTTCGCAAAATCGAATATCGAACGGTAAAACCGTTAACAAATTGTATAAAATATTATAAACTCACCTGTGTTCTGCGAGAGCACTGAGTTTATTTTTCAACGAAATACTACAGCGGTTGGTTAGACCAACCTTCTCGGGCGGAAAACAAGACGCCAATGACGAACTGTGGCCGCCGAGAACACTCGTCGCCTCCTGCCTGGTGGGGAGTGAAACTGGTCGGTGTGCGAGAGAGATGCAAGATATGGGGTAGAAAAGGACAGAGATAAAAGCGGAAAACACGTAGGTGCCTATCTCAAACTAGTAAGCTTCAAATAACGGTCAAGAATTTAATATTCTCGTTTTTTGCAGCGTCAATTTATGAAAATTCTACCCTTTCATTCCTGACAAAATTATCCATTTAAGTTTTCTTTTCCCTGTAAATAAACCAACAGTGCTTTGATAAATTGTGAAACAAGTAGGTTTCTATAGGTAATTATTAAGTCAGCATAAACCTTATTAGTGTAACAAAACGTCCTATTTTTAGCGGACACGTCTCGATTTCTCGGATATCCGTAAGATTCGCCGGAAACAATCGTTCTTATATCCGGCTCTTGTTTTAAATTTAAGTACATGTTATCGATAAATATCGGCGTTAAATCATCAAAAGAGCTTACTATAATATTAGTCACAAAAAATGTGGGACAACTTTTACTATAGGGACCTCTGACCCGGGTGCGGTCATTGGCCTTGAAACCGAGATTTTGATTTTAATTTGACGAGGATTCAACTGGTACCTACATACACAAAACTCCTAGATGACGTAGAAGGTATCGATTCATAGGTACTCAATACATAACTCAATTATCGGACCCGCATTCGCTTACAATTTTGCAACATTTCAATAAACCTGATTTACCTACTTATTCGCTAATTGCTGGACTGCGAATATTGAAGCTGATGTGGCAACACTGGGAAGGCAACTGGCTATACACCGGTACCAGCCATAACTTCAAACCTTTTGACCCGTAATGTCAATAAAACGTGTTTGTATACCTACCTACTTATTGCGTAAGATTTTTAACACTCCCATGAGATAGGTACCCATGTATTTATTTGTACCTACCTGATGATCTTCAGTTCAAACTTTTTGAGAGAATCATTGAAAGAATGTGATTTACTTTTTGTCAACAAAATAATTTAAAAGCTTTATCAAAGTCAAGTTTGCGGTGGTCATGTTTTACGAAATTCTCTTAAAAGAAAACGACATTATAAAAATTCCGGATCAATTACAGTTGAATTTTTAGAGAAATCTTTCTCTATGAGGAGGAAAAAAGTGTTAGGCAAGTCTTACCATCACCAGGGACCGCATTATAACACGTAAAACTATCCACATTCCAGTTCAAGAGTAGGTTGGATGTTATATCGGATACTAGGACGAATAACATCCACATATTTTCGCACTTATACACACATTTTCGAGTAACAATGGCCATTGGCAAAAATTCCCTAGGTACCTGTGCGCTCATAATATAATAGAAACAAATTAGAAGATAAGAGATGACCCGGTAATCATTGTCTAAGTATTTTACAGCTCATAAGCCAAAAAGTAATAATATAAGTTAATATATAAGTTTTTTTCTGGAGATACTTAGGTCCTATGTTCTTCATTACGTTCTCAGGATTTGTAAAACCGACAATGGGTCATAAGTTTTTGAGAAATTGGTAACATTAATAGTCCTGAAAGAACAATAAGTTTTTCTTGGTAAATAGTGACTTCCAAATCCGCCACAGCACGGTGCATCATAGGCTTACTCCATAAGCAAAGATGACGTAAGGTCACGTTTTTCTATTAATTTTTGTTCCGAGGCATTTCGTGCGGCTCACCGGCATCGATTACTCGTGAAAATCCCGATCAAAGATTCTGATAGAAACCAAACATTACTTGTAGATGACGAAACTACAGACTGCAAAACCTCTCTGTATGAGTATTGAGTATTTAAGTCCTACCTTCATACTTTTCTAAATTAAATTGCTTGACCATGCTGTCAAAACTCCGTCAAACTTTTGATACACATGCATAAGTATTTATATTGCATGTAGTCGGGTCAACACCATTCAAAGGTGAACGTATCGACCTACAAGACGAGTTTGACACATTAAAGTAACATACAATGACTCTATTCAATGCTAACTATCCAAGTACCTTCGTTTGAGAGGCCTGCGCTCGCGTCCACAGCTTCGAAGGTTTTCGTTCGTTCTAATCACAGGCCTACGTTCTACTGCTAATTAATAAAATAATACTGTGAAACATCTCAGCTTGACAAAGGAAGTGTACGTACTTAAGTAATCATCATAAAAACAACGATGCCTTGTTAAGTAATTTGAATCTATAATAGTTATGAGAAATTGAACTTTCTTTTGTTACCTAGTCAGACCTCTATTCATTGCAATCAAGATATTGGCCATAACGTAATCGCTGGCAAAATAACCATTCAAATCTAAAACCTTGAAATGGAAATGTATTGATCAATAAACATTACTCAATGGTTTTCCCACATTCCGTGGACAGGCGTTGTCAAGTGAAGACGCTAAATAACGATTGTTAAGTAATTCGGATGTGATCTGTCGTGCTGAACACTTTGATAGAGAAAGCGCTCGTGGTTCGTGGCTCGTGATGGACGGCGGACGATTCTAACGGATTTCTCCAATACGTTGATGATCTTATGTGTTAACAACTCCTGAATTGGACGTACGCACGCTATTGCTATGAAATTTTAAGATATTTTTCAAGATAAAAAGACAAATCCCGTTATAAATACTTGATATTTGATATGCCGTGTGAAGTACACATCTTCATTATTAAATAGCTACGCACACGCTACGATATTTTATAAAACCGATGAAAGAGCCACAAGTATTATGTAACCAAAGGTCAATTATGTATATCTTGTTATAAACTCATAGATTTACTTCATAAATTAGGAGATTAGGATGATAAAGGTAATAAAGAATTAAGAAACATGTTTGCTGAGCAATTCTTTGCCAAAACATACCATGAATGAATGAGAAACAGCGAGGCTGACAAACCTAATATTCCAACAAAAACTATTTACACTTTTTGTCAGCGCTCGCTCCGTCTTAATTTTAATAACTGAATGATGTCATCCACACACAAAATTATTATTCTATACACGCCATAATCCATTATCAATTAAGGCGTATTAAAAACTGCTTAAGTAAACGCATTTTAGATTGCATCTAAATTGACGACAATGACCTGACGACCCTTGACCCAAAATGTACGAGACGTAATACGTACTCCTTGCAATGAAGTGAACATCGGTGAATATCTAAGATTATTTTTCCGACCCAAATATCGACCAATAGAATTGCACCATTCGACGTCACGTGGTACAACCTACATGGTATTATACTGAAAATTTTTTGAATATTTTCTCTGGTCGTTGCTACGTCAAACTGACAGGTTGTGGCCGACATTTGGGACGGAAAAATAATCTCCCGAATACCACACGAGCTTCATAATTATCTGGCATTTCCCTCAAGGTTCCCTGCAAACAAATAAAGTCGTCAAGTTTTTCAGGAAAAATCACTCGCGCTTCGCGCTCGTTATTTTTTAACCTGAAAAACTTGACTCCTTCATTTGTTTGCAACGAACCTATCGGAAAATACCCGATAATTTTGAAGCTCTTGTGGTATTATAAGTGATTATTACGCAACCTGAGGACCATGGTCATGCAAATTACCTCCTGCTTGTAACTATTACAGACGGTCAATAATTCGCGAAATTGGCTGTACTAGAAGAGGTGACTTAGCATTATATTCAGCAAAAAAAGAAAATATTTTTGAGAGTCTTAGTGACACAGAAAAGTAATGTCAGTATTTTTTTAATTGTCGTATTCCGTAGTTAAGCATTTCATAATGTAACATTTAGTAGGTATGTACCGTAAAGACGCTCACTATTTCATAAATACTAGCCTCATGCACGAATGTTGTACAACTTTTAAATGTGCTAAAAGGCTGCACAATACTTTGACATTGCATTTGCGCATTACTTGTGGCTGTCTAGAAAAATAAAAAACAGCGATCAATCTCCCTGTAAATTTTGATCTGGCCTGTTTAATAGTTTACGTTGTTTCATATTGATTAATTATTTTTTCACAACCCAGATTCTTTTCCTGTACTCTGTATTTTGGTTTTGTTCTAAAAAGGATTTAAATACAAACGGACCTCATTTTGCCTTAAAAGTGAAAACTATATAAACGATTTATATTCTACCTGCATGTCATCAAAAGTCTCGAGCGAGAACTAGGACATGTCCGGAAACCGCACATTTTATGGCGAGCGCGTTAGGCTTGCAACACTGCAAGTACCTCGCATTAGGAACACATGGGTCGAAGGAATGCAGCTATGTGCAGGCAACATGGCCGTCTTGTTTGCCTAATTTAGCTGCCTAGAAAACTATGATTTACTACGTCAATATGCTCCAGTCATATTGTACTAGAATACTCCTAAATCTATTTGAAACTCGTGTTATTAAACAGAATTCAGTACGAAGTGCATAGAAATCGATTACCATTAATAATATGGCTTGGCGTAAGAAACATAATATTTACCAGGTACCACGATTTTGCAAGTATATACCATAATTATATAGATCTATAGCAACATTCGTCAACACCTCATTCTGAATTCAACCTACAATCTTAGCCACTAGAGACATAAAACCTATTTGAACAATAAGCAAGCAAGTAGGTACTATAATGTAATCTAGGTGCATAGGTAGACACCTATACGTTGTAGGTAGCTAGGTAGGTCTACCATCACATCGGAAGTACGTGGGCCGCCGTACACGGCGCGGCGTGCAATCACAACCACAAGTGATTTTACGATATAGACTCATAATTTATTGTTTATTGCGCAGAGAAAGTATGAAATCGGGAGACTGAATTGTTGATGTCACGTCTTAGAAGTTTTATTGTCAGCGATTCGTGATTAAACTTTAATTATTTTGTCAGTAGAAGAGCAGAAGACTATTGTTGCGATTTTTTTAGAAGATCAGCTTTTTTGCTACAGTTTTAACAGGTACTTACTCAATAGTAAATAATGGTAGCATAGCACTTATATGATGTACCCTAGAACAAAGGGACTCTATCATCTTCCTAAGCTCTGATTCAACTCACTTATCATTCGCATTGTACCAAGGAGTTGCCACCGACAAACAATAGCTTGTACCCTCCATTGCGATTCGAAACGGCTTGGAATTGCAAGCGTCGCTATGCAACTGACCACGACAAACGCAAGCTATATGCTATTGTACTATTGCCTTTATCAATGAGACATAAAAGCCAATACAGAATCAATATACAGAAGCTTTTGAAAAAAAAACAATAAACCTTTTTATATATCATCTGAATTCTGAATTCAAACATTGGAAAGTGACTATCTAACCAGCAACCCCACGTACGAAATTCAAATTCAGCAGCCATGTTTGCCCACGAATTTCTTTTGTTTGTGGTCAGAAATGTCCCAATTCCTGTGATCGCGTGCCTGCGCGTGCTGATGAAGTGTCAAGCGAAGGAACTTGACCGTGTGTGGCTTTCACGTGCGTACGCAGCTTCCATTTTCAATTTCGTCCCCGTTTCGTTGTTTTTATCGGACTTGCTAGTTCCTCATGTTGTTCCGGATGACAATCTCGGTGACATTGTAATGCATTATTTATACTTCTGTGTTACTGGGATTTTTATTTTTAGAATGGCTTATTTCCTAGTTTTTAGAGCAGGGTCAAGGGCCCTTCAGCAGAAGAAAAGTATAGTGTCACTTTTTCCCAGCCTTCCTGTTCCCTACAAAACTTTCTAAGTGCAAAAGTCTACATATGCGTAACACTAGCGGTGGGCGTTGTGGGCAGTGATTCGGATCGACACGGCTCTGGGTGCTAGATGACCGGGCCGCGGCGGTCAAGGTGATCACTGCACTGTGACCACTCGCCCGACCACGCCAAAGGACGTTGAACGTCTTAACTCCTTTTGTTTCATTGCATTATTCCACGATTCGATTCGCGTTCCACGTTCAAATGACGTACAATCAAATTGAATGATTTGAAAACGTCATTGTTTTTTTTTGTATCTTTATGCAAGAAGGTTGTTGGTGAAACAAGGTGTATTCAAATGGTATCGCAATATCCATTTAATAATAATATGGCACTGGCTGGTCGCAAAGGTTGAATAATGCATAAACAGTAGCTTGCCAGCCTGTTGCCCGCGGTAGTGTTCCCTTCGTTGCATCTTCTTTTTGCTAAGCTTAATAAATGGAAATGAAAACTCGTTTATTATGTGGCTTTTATTAATAGCCAGCTGCTTATTGACCTTTTATTACCTGACTGGGACTTAGGGAGGACTATGGTATGCATTTAATTTTATTGAGTGTACCTTCTCTGGCGTAGGGGTCTTTGACCCGTAAAAATTAAACGTATAGAACATGTTCTTAAACATATTCGTTGATAGAATAGAAGCCTAAACACTAATAACTTGGTAGATTACTTCATGCGTCAGGTGTCAGGTGTCTGGTCGCAAAATGTAGCAAAAACTGTGTCTCAAGTTAGCCGGCGGCAGTGACCGTTACTTAACACGTCATACTCCACTGTTTCTAAACATTGGTACCTTTGAACAGTCATTATTGTGACTAGTCGTACGGTTTGTATGGCAAATATTTGTATTTAGAACACAGTTTTGAGTATCGACACTGGCTGAAGGCTGCCAGTCATTCTTTGCTTGAAAGAGTTCCCATCAACCATAGACAATACGAGGTTTATTGAGGAAAATTCATACAGGACATTCTCTACCTTCTTTAAGGATATTTCAACTGTATCATCCTACTCAGTCTAGTTTCAATAAGATACTTACGGTACATTGATTGTAAGACTAACGACATGTCTATGATCAGGTCAGATCTTCTAATCTCGGATATCAGCCGCCCACAGGGCGTGAAAAATGAGCTCAAAATATCCGCTGGTCATTAACCCGTAAAAGTTAAACCGGTTTTGAACCTAATTTTGATGTTTGCGAAACTTTTGGCTTGAATTGGATTAAGAACACATAAGGTATTGTGACAAATTATGATTTTAAAGCGGGAACTACGTTCCTACGTTCCGTCAATCAGCAATATGGCTTCATCAGCATAACACATAGACTACTAATTATCCGTCTAAGTAGTTCTCTCTGGAAAAATTGCAGGGAAGAGCTAAGTCGTCATTATTAATCTGGTGCAGAGATTTTCCGATACCAATCATAGGATCGTCCATATAGTCTTATATCTTTTTCTGTCATGCATAAAATCTTCGCTCAGTTGCAAGTGTATGCAAATGCTGACGCTACGTGTAAAGCTGTCAGCAAATTATGTCAGCGTACTGTTACATCGTTACTGTTTTGCTGAAAAACTGTGGTCGTACGACAAAACTATGTGGTTATTAGCCGTCGATGTGTGTCACTGAATCGTGTCAAGTGCCGCCATTACACATTACAGGTGATGGCGGTAATGGCAAGTGGAATCTATATCTAGTTGAAGTAAGCTGATTGAGACGTTTTATCGATTTGAGTTTATTTGACTGATGCCTGTATCTCAAGCAGATGAGTAAAAGTGTCTCATGTATGATGCTGCAAGTTCGAAGGTTGCAACTGTCATGAAAAAATATTTGTGAATTATATTCTAGGTATATCATGGAGATTAATAAACAGAGAACAATTAAGCCCAAGCAGCTTAACGATGCATCTAGTACTTAGTAAAACTTGAATTTAACTTCAAATTAATCGAAAAGGTGCAAAGTATAGGGAGGGACATCTGCCTACAAAAGCAACTTGTGGCAAAAAGTTACCTCTGCAAATGAATGAAAGAAGTAACTAATGACTAAAAGGTAGAAAAACCCAAAAGTGGGTGATTTAAAAGTTTTTTAACCAATAATTTGCATAAAAAACAAACTTGAAATAAATCGATCCGTTCTCGATGCAATTAATTAAATGATCCATTCAAGATAATAAATAAATATAATAAAATAAGAACCGCCAGCTTTAATTGCACAGATTATAAAACACGCTGTCTTGAGAGTATGAATACCAATGAGGTTTAACGTGAGAAGGAAAAAGCTGAATGAAGTATTACGCCGAATCTGTGGTGGAAAGCGACAGGTGTGGTCTCTGGGTACATGCCGCCAATATTTGCGCACGCGCAGCTTTCGATCGTCGTCCCTAATTACACTAACTACACGTACCGTAACAAGATTTTTTGTTTGTATGTACCTGCGTAAGTTAAAATTATTTTATTGTTTCCGCTTGAAGCTCATGATGGTTAAAAAATTGTCTTTATTATGTCTGTCATGATATAGATAGATCAATTACTTACATCAGTATCTTCAGAAATATGGAACTCTTTACATTTTGTTGAAGTCCTGCTGCTGACTAGGTACTACTAGAGCTAGTTTTTGTATAATCCATACGCGTAGTTCAGCTAAGCTTAGTTAAGCAAACTTTTTTACTCAAACAATTGTAAAGACCTTTGATGTGTTCAAGTCTGATCGCTGTTGAGAAAAAGTTCTAGATTAGCTTTTTATACTCAAACGAGTGACCAAGAAGTTTACTCGATGTCTGCAAACCAAGACTCATTTAACAGATCGTGGCCATTGAACCAACAGTTTATTGAGTATCTGTCTGTGCTACACGTAATGCTGCCGTTATAATATAATAGGGAAATGGTTACGCAGTTAGTGGACGGTTAGAAAGTCTCGTGAACATCTGGTGTAATTTTCTAATTCTGCCGACTAGTTTTTGTTAACGTGTTGCGGCTACTTTGATGTTTTCATTTCGCTTATTATATTCAATATTTGGTGTTCTGTGAGAAAATCTTGGGGTGCGCGCTCTATGGAGCACGCATAAATTAAAAAAAATCTAGTGTTGTGAGGATAAAAATACCTAAATACTCCCTTTTAATGATATATAAATTACGGTATTAATCACCTAATGTTTAAAAACGACTCAAAAAGTTCAAAGGGCCTAGGACAGATCCTTGCAGCATACCTCAGATGTTAACAAGATTTCACCTGACAAAATATTTCGCCAGTCATATGCACCAAGAAAAAAGCGAGTGTAAAGGTCAGTTACTCAATAAAAACTAGTTGTTGGCCCGTATTCGCCCGTATGCTGTCGGGAGATGAAGCAATCTGTCATGTAACGGTATCGGAGGGCGCGCCAAAGACAACTTTCCTCGGCACTCGACATGTCTCATTCACTTCACGGAAGCACAAGAAAGTATACGGATATGTGCAGACTATGAGATTGTCGATTGTTCGTGGTACATTATATATCTCTGTGAATAACAAACCATCATCACATTTTTTATTACGTGATTCGTTAATTACAATTTAATTAAACGTTTGACATACTAAGATAGTGCTTTTGTCGATTAATATCGATTAAGAAGTATTAAAAGCGTGTAGTTATAAAGAATATTCATCGCGGCCATGATGAATTAATAGCTATTGTGACATAAACAGAAATCACACGTGTCAACACTTTCTAAGCAAAGGGATTTATCTATTAGATATGAACAATGGGCAATAAGGAATAGCTTTTGTTTTTATGGTTTTGCGTAAGCCGTTGGTTACGACCAAAGGTACTTCCATCGCCATTGAAATAGATAGGTATTACATTAGTGATGTGATTCAAAGGAAAAATACTGACACTGAATTATATTTCAAGAATATATGTAATAGTGCAGAATAAATATGTTCTCAAAATAAATATTTTGAGGCTACCGGACGCCTACTGAAAACGTGATAAAAAATGATATGAAGACATTAAGGAAACGCAGAATTCTGTAATTAATATAACATCTACACTAATTTGTGCCATTGTACAGTATTATACTCCTTTAATTACACGTTTAGTCGTACATTGTGATTGCTGAGAAAAAGATTTATCTTTTGATTTTGAATTTTTTGCTTCGTTCTCACACTTGAGGCTGACCCTGTCCTATTTGTGATGACTTATTGCGCATAGTTGTGCATGATAGCTGCCAAAAGTGCTAAAATATTGAGCAACCTCTGAAATTTGACACTCAACTTGCCTGTGTGGCTAAGCACAATTCTGTTTTTTTATCACTAAATTCGAGTTAATCAAACTAAATTGCTCAATCCTTCTCCGTGTGAGAGGAGGCCTGTGCCCAGCAGTGGGACGATAAAAAGGCTGTCACACAAACTATACTTCGGCCGTTCAGAGAATGCGTTCCTGACACCTATCAGTTAGTCACGACTAGTGATGGGCACAACATAACACTGAGTTCGTTACCGTTCCTTCAAAATGAACCGCCGCATTATTTTAAGATTATTTTCGTTTTAAATTGGCGGAATCATTTGTTTTATATTTTAGTTATTTAAGTGGAAACCAAAAAAGGTAATATTCATATAATAAAATTGTTTTATTTATTCTTTGTTACAAGTACATTGAATTGAATGTGCGAACAGAATATTAATCAGACTCCGATTTGCTTGAGGAGGTGGTGTCTTCATCATCATCTTCGCCTACATGTATAATTATATTATTATCAATAACAGAATCAATCCTGATATCTCGGTCTAACAAAAGCCGGGTAATCAAATAAAAACAGATCGAAAACACTTGAAAAACGTGGTCTATGCGCACGAAACGACAACGGACGACTGTTTTAGCGTCACAAAATGGCGGCCCATAACGCCATTTGGGGTTACCATTTTTAATCTAAGTATAAAAATGCGGTTTGGTCATAGTTTTATTTTTATATTTCATAAACGTTATAATTAAGTCTTATAGTCCATTATTTTCCAATTCTTAAAAAGAAAATCAAAACGTATTATTTTATATTATAACTGTATAAGAACAGATTACGATACTTGCCTGTTATTTTTAGCACAGCACTACAAAATATAAACCGCTGACATAACCTTGTAATAGCGCAGTATAGATTTAGAAAAATATTGTTTACCAAGTTATTTGACACTCAGTTTGGCACAAAATTATAACATTCATTGATTATTGATATAATAATGTTGTTTTAATGCTCCTCAATTGTTAAAACGGTAAACAACCAGCAAAAATATTTTTATCGTAATTGCAACGCCATTGCAAAGTTACGTCGTCAGTTCAATCGCGACGTGTCAGGAACGCATTCTCTGAATGGCCGAACTATAAACTGACCGATTATGAAGATTGCATCAAAATAGATGTTTCCTTGAAGGATTTGAAAGAAATCAAGCTTTATTGCTCATAATTAAATTTCAAGATCATCAAAGACTTGCTTTTCGTTCCTCGCTGAATACAATGAAAAGCTTTAATGAATGAAAACAAAATTCAATAAAGGACAATGCCAGGGTCTGGGCTCATAGTTTGCCCAGCAGTGGGAGTAGTTCCAGGGGGTTCCTTAGTGCACTCTGAACACGTAATGCAAATATTTTTGAAATCGCTCCCTGGGGTCCCGAGGAAAACCGGTTCAAATATTCTCCATGAAGAGTCACTTTACAAGGCCTGAGCCATTTGCCCACTAGTAGGAGTGGTTGGAATAGGTTCTTTACTTCACTCTTAACACGAAATTAAAATATTTTTATAATCGGTCCCAGGGGTCCCGAGAAAAACCGGTTCAAATGTTCTCCTTAGATAGTCACTTAACAAAGTCTTTGGCATTTGCCCAGTAGTGGGAGTGGTTAAAGTAAATTCTTTACTTCACTTTTAACATGAAATTAAAATATTTTTGAAATCGGTCCCTGGGGTCCGGGTGAAAAACCGGTTCTTATATTCCACATGAACAGTCGCTTCACAAAGCCTGTGCCATTTGCCCAGTAGTGGGAGTGATTGAAATAGATTCTTTACTTCACTCTAAACATGAAATCAAAATATTTTTGAAATCGGTCCCAGGGGTCCCGAGAAATTAATCTGATAAGACTTTTCTGCCAAATAAGTCTTACTCATATGTATATTGACAATCTCAATGCTCAGGATCTCGCTGTCAGGATCCAGTACTGGAAAATGTTGGAATGGGTTTTTTTTACTGTGATTTTCAAATAAATTCTAAAAGCGTTGGATTCTAATAAGAACTGACAATGATTTTCTGAAAAAAAGGCAATTACCGCAATATTTTTGAATTTACGGTTTAAATCTACAAGGCGCCTGCGCAATAAGCTGTCTTCTAGAAAAATCTTATCAAGACGAATAAAATAAGCTCGAACATGAGGTAGTTAGTAGATACCGTTGAGGAGTTCCCTCGTCTCTCTGTCGTCTCCATTGTCAGGTGAGATCTTAACCTTTACAGTTTTGTTTTGTCTGACACATATACCCGAATGACAAGGTTTTACTCGATATGTGTCTACAATTTTTCGAGAGTCGCTCCCGATTTTTTTAGAGATTCCATCACCAGACCCTGGGCCGGATGACAAATGAACCATTGAGGAAGTAAGCCCTTTCAAACAATAAAATAATTGTTGAAATCGATTGGTAAACGACGGAGTTATGCACGTACAAACGTAAAAAGAGTACAAAGGAATTAAGAACCTCTTCCATTTTTGGAAGTCGGTTAAAAAAAAGTTGTCGTGTACAATACCTCGTATTTGTCAATGAATACAATTCATTTCAATTAAGGTAATAAAAGTGGAATAGTTAAGAGTTAAGCTAAAGCGTAAGCTTATTTTTATGTAATATTGAATAAGAGTCAAACCAGTTTTTCTCAGGACTCCTGGGATAGATTTCGAAATGCTTTGGTCTGGGACCTAATATAAGCCTATGGGACATAATACACTATGCAGTTACTGTGGGCAACACTTGAGCCCAACTTCCATACAAAGAATAGCATTGTCCTTTAAGTATATATTAATATTTTGATATATATTGCATAGATCTTAATTTACTGGCGTTTCAAACTCTGTCTAAAGAATAATAATTAGGTGTATATGTTTCGTGAATGTTTCAATTTACACTATTTATAGGTGTATGATGAAACAATCAGTGCGTAACGGCATCAACAATTCAATCGAACCCGCAATCGCAAACGCATTGCACTTCATTAGGTACTATAATATCTTGTTTGTCTTGTAAAATTCTTTATTCTGTATTTACATCGATGCTGACATATCATGCAAACATTTCTCGAGCTCCGTTTATCATAATTAGTACAATTCTCCTCCATTATTTTTCCAATTAACAATAGATTGATCTATTGCTTGCTCGCCGTCAAATGTAAATCGTGAATTGAATAGTATCATATAAAAGTTCAAAGTTGTATCCCTATAATCAATCGCATGTCTTTCTGCACCACTAGGTTTACGCTCTGCAACGTCTTTATACGATTACAAAGCGAAGAGTCACCAATTAGTCATTGTCTTGTCTTTGTTGACTTCTAAACCTGGGCCTGCAGTCTCGACAAAGATAGCGATCGCTTAACGACAAAATTCGGTCGATAAGTCCTAACGATCCGATCGTAACGATTTTTGGTAGTCTCTACTGCCAAAACTATCGAGTGTCATCGCAAAGTTACCGAATATTTTCGGTAAGATAACGATTTATCGTTATGTCATAGAATTTCCTTGCGACAGTTTTTGACAGCCCGCTAAGTGATAGCTACTATCGATATCGTTCCTATATTTGTTTATTTTACGTCAGAAAATATTAAATAAATAGTAATTTAATAAATAATGGCTTCTGAATATTTAGCATGGGACTTAGTTGTGCTCGAGCACAGACGCGATGTGCTTATGGGTCGACAAATAGCACGAAACAAGCGAAACGATGAAAATCCCTTGGATTTGGAGGATGGCCAATTTCTTCAAATGTATAGAATTTCAAAGGAAATGTTTCACAGGCTACTAAGTGAACTGCGTCCATCTCTCCAAAGACGACGGCCTTACGGACTTTCTGTGGAGTCCCAAGTAAGTGTCTTTGCGACCTACCGTGCATAAATAATATTTCTATAATATATTTTTTCTTATAACTAAGGTTGAACTTTTTTTAAATTTTCTTCTTATTAGATACTGACGGCACTCCGATTTTACGCATGTGGGTGCTACCAACAACCTGTTGGCTTGCAGTGGGGTTGTAGCATGAGCCAAAAATCTGTTAGCCGAGTCATCCGGGCTGTAACTTCGGCAATAAATGAAAAACTTTTAAGAAAATATATTAAATTTCCAATGACTCAAGGAGAACGCCATGCGGCAAAACAGAAATTTAGAAATGCCCCACAGCCATTCCCAGGGGTAATTGGAGCCATTGATTGCACCCATATAAAAATTTTAGCTCCTAAGACCAATGAGGAGTCTTATGTGAGTGGTCACCATGAGGGCCATTCATTAAATGTGCAAGCTGTAAGTTGACCTTCAGTTCTATAATATCTAAAAATATTGTTTGAAAAATATGTACTTACATATTTAATATATTACAGGTGTGTGACCCTGATCTTATTATTTTAAATATTAATGCTCGATGGCCAGGAGCGAGACATGATGCTCACATATGGGCAAATTCACCGGTGCGCTCAACAATGAAGCGACATTTTGAAAATGGGGACCGCCGTGCTTGGCTGCTTGGTAAATAAATGAACATTATAAATCTGCCTCGAAGAGGTTGCCCATTCGACTTCTGAAATTACTTTGTATTTTTAATCTTTTAGGTGATGATGGATATCCTCTGGAACCGTGGTTAATGACTCCCATAAAACATCAACAGCCTGGCACACCGGAATATAAATATACCGAAGCACACTGCTCAGCTAGGAACATCATAGAAAGATGCTTCGGTGTGCTAAAATCTGTGTTTAGATGTCTATCACACCAACGCCAGTTAATGTACGAACCCTATATGGCTGGCCTAATAATTAACGCATGTGCAGTGCTCCACAATATGCGGATAACATATAAATTACCGGAACCAGAGTCCACCACATCCATGCAGCTGGTGGATAATAGTAGATTCCATGATGATATGTTAGAAGTTACAGGTAACTTATGAACTGATTTTTTATTTTACTATGTATGTATACCTAACACCAATACATTTTATTTTTGTTATGCAGGTTCTGGGCGAGCTGTTGCAGAGCGCATAAGAAGAAGGCTAATTAACACTAGTTTCACATAATTATTATACTTTTTTTCATTTATGTACTGTTTCAAATAAAAAACATTTTATATCATTTATTATTTTTATTTATGTAATTATTTATTGCGTCAGCTATTTTGTTTCCGACTTTTACCAATTGCAGCGTCGCCTCGGCTTGTACCTTGGCTGCCTCAGCCTGCATCTTGGCAGCATCTGCTTGCGCTTGAGCAGCAGTTGCCAGCATCTAAAAAACGTTGGATTTACTGAATGTGTCTTAATGTTCTCTAGCATGCTAGTGTGTATAATAATTAAGAGGAAATTTACACTATAACACACCTTCATTGTAGCAGCATTTGCTTCTGCAACTGCTAGAAATTCTCGTCGAGCTGCACTATATTGCTCAGAAACACTTTGGCGAGGATTCAGATCTGAAAATACCCAAAATTATTGGTATTGTAGGAATTATTGGCTGACCCACCTGCAGAACTAATGTTTTTATTATAAATAAAATTTAAGCTTACTCCTCTTTCTTCTGGGTCTCTGTCGCAGTGGTGGTGTTGATGATGCAACAGTTTCTGTCCTTCTGCCACGTACTGCTGGAATTATCAATTATAACACATTAAATAAAAATCAATGAAAATAAACATAGGTGAGCAAAATAACTGCAACTTACTCATTTGTAGTACTGGCGACTGAGGGGCATCTTGCACTTGTTCTTGGATGGGTGGTGGTGAAGAACCAGCCGTTGCTCTGCTGTCATTGATTGCTAAAATATTTTGTTAATTAATATTTTGGTAACATTAGTGTACAGATGTATACACATAATAAAATATATTATAGCAGTAACCAACTAGTTACTAAAAACTCCAACTTACTTGTTTCAGTCGGTAACAATTCCACAAAATCTCTAGCTGTAATAAAATAAATAGTAACATTAAAATTAAAATAATTATATTTTGAATTGAGTACCTATTAATTTAAAAACTTACCCTGAGAATGAGGTAAGGTGAGAACCTCAGAGATTACCACCCCAGCCTCCATCTCATGTTGTAATAACTGTAAATAACAATAAAAGTATTTTTAGTGTTATCAACATTCAAAGATTGAGAATATTAAATTGTATTGAATACAATAATCACAACTTACATCTTCCTCTGGCATAGCGTCCGGGCAGTCTGTCCCAAAGGAATAATCTGCCCCAACTATTGAAATTATCCGGCTCTCGGCCTCGGTCAGGGGAGCAGTGCTGACGCCTCGGTTGCCGGTACGTTTTTGTTCTTTTTTTAATTTTGCCGCCTTACTGCAAGCGCGGCTTTTTAAGTCTCTCCAAACCTACAATTAGAATAATTAACTCAAGTAAATAATAAAAAAAAACTGACGTGGCATGTACATGCTTATAATTAAAACCAATTCAATCTTTGAAAAAGACTTACCGTCATCCACTGCTCTGGTGTCTTTCTAGACCCGTTAGGGAGATTATTGAGCTCCTCGGCAACCTCCCTCCAGCCCGTTTCGAAATTTTCCCGGCCCTGCAAGCCGGTAAATTTCCGCGTGTGCAAATATGGACGCGCTTCTAATATTGATAGTAGTGCATCAATTTGAGCGGGTGTAACACGAGGGCTACGCAGACGCTTACGCCTGAAACATTAAAGTAGTCATTATGTAAACACAGAATACTTCGGATGTATACAAAGTATTCAATTTAGTAAGTACCAAGAATAGGAATAAAAAATTCTCGTTGTAGATGTACTTACCTGACGCTCAAGCTGCTGGCACCCGGCAGGCCTGCGCCTGTTTCAATGACTTCACCGTCCATGAATAGTAATGAATACACCGTTCTCCTTTATTATTATTATAAATCAAACCAATGTTCAAGTGCACAAACAAACTTGACATTGACAGTTTGTTTATGTTCTATGTCTGTATTGCAAGTACGCAAACTATTAAGATCTTTAATATGTGTTTTCTTAAAAAACGGTATGTTTTACTTACACGGTTCGATGCAAAAAGTTTTAATATGATAAGGTTCATCTATTTTCTTTATAATTGTCAAAGGAAACAAAATTGGTTGTGCAAATCTTGTCTACCATTTCTCCCTATAATACAAGGATTTTTTTTACATGCAACATTTTAATACAAATTCACCGCACTATGAATACGGTTTTCGCTATCGTACCGACACGAATATGTCATGATAATTAGCGATGTTGCCCGCTATCTCGGCTGTCGAGACTTGCGTTTATCGTTACTGTCGTTATGGCAAGCGAATATTTTCGTTAATATTTAGCGACTGTCAGTTTGCGATCGAATCGCTATCTTATGTCGAGACTGCAGGCCCTGATCGTCCACTTTATCTTGACCTTCCTAGCTCATTGTCACGCTTTGGCTGGCGCATTTAAACGAACATATTTTATAACATGTTGTAGGTTTTAGTAAGCTGGTTGTTTTACAGCTGCTACAAGAACCTTATTATTCCTGGGATTGGGTTGATTTTCGTTGTTTACAGTTTTTGCAGTAAGGTTGGATGTTCGTACGACATTTGACTCTGAATGCGCCATTGTGTGGTGTGGAGGTTAAAGTAATCGTATGTGTTCATCCCACAGCCTATTGTTTTGTCGCTTACACGTTTATTTACACCCACGCGGGGCGCATGCGCGAAATTACACAATTAATTTATTGGAAGGCCCTTTCACAAATCTTCGCTATTAAATTAAGGAATTAATTGCTTGCACTGCAATATTATGTAAGGAATGTTCACTCGGTTTCTATAGGTGACATGTTAAATGTTAATAGCTGAGGTTAGAAGGAAGTTATGTTTCTGCATGTTGTTATTTATATTCTGTTTCATCATATTTGTTCACAAACAAAGATTAAGTGGCAATTAAATCTAGAAACATCGCTTCGAACTCTGTCGTAAATGTTAATTACACATCCTTCGAGCTACGAATATTTAACAAATCGCGACATTTGTAGTTCTGCTTGAAAATGCAAATGAGGTTGCAACAAACGAGTTCGCGTAATAAGATTAGTGAAATTCCATTAAACATAAACTTGATCAGTTGTTACGGGGGGTCATTACAATGCTTATTACTGGTTATTTCACAAGGCGTAATTTCGCAATGATCGTATGCTGATTGATATGCCGTGATACCGGTTTGGGTACATTAGCCGACCGGAGTAACTCGAAAGTTATGAAATTAGTGCGCGGGAGCTGATCTATTTGTTCGATATCATTCCTGTCCTTGCTTAGTGTACTTTCGTTGTGTTGAAGGGCTGTTGTGCTTTTATAAAAAGTTTTTATACTTATGTTTTTTTCACATATTGGTTTTCTGGTTCTTTATTTTTTAATACCGTTATCAACATGTCAAGCTACATTGAAGATTAAGTTAAAAATGAAAGAGCTACTGTCATTTATTGGCCACAGAAATAGATAGCACTTTTAAAAAGTTCTATCTGTAAAACAACCCTTTGCTAGACTCAAGTTGTATGTTTGACTCAAGAATGTAAATAAGATATCAATGTATTTTGTCAAATCGGTAGCTACCAGCATACCAGATACAAATACTGCAGTCTAACTGGTTGTTACCAAGTCAGCCCTGCAAGCACGGGCCATGACAGTTCCTGTCCCATGACAAAACAAAACCAACGCAACGTTTTCACGCCTCTCGCGCCACAAATTGTCGACATACTTAATTATTCAATTACAAAACGGACAAATTGGTTTATTTGGAAAATGCTCCACTTACCAAGGTTAAGTGCAGTCAATGACGCCTTTGGTTTTAATGGAGTTAACCACTTTTACTGTGTATTTGGGTGATTGACGTTACGTCACGTGTTTAGTCTGATATAATGGGTGTGAACATGCAGATTTAGATAACCAGACATTGGATGGAGGAACTCGAAAAAACTTGGTCAGGAAAAAGTGCATATTAGTGATAAAACCTTCAAGTTATTTAATGGTTGTCTTCTTTAAACTAAGCACGTAGACTCTCACTTGAGCACACAAAAGGCAGTTTATTTTCTATAATTATTGACACTTCCTTCCCCCACCTGTCAGTGTATGTACTATTGTTCCACTGACACCGATGCGCGGGCGCTAGTCTGTCTCTGCCCCCAATCCCACACTGAAGCATCGCTTATGCAATAAAATAAAATCTGATACGCCACGTTTAACAATGAATTATGTTAACACTGCACTTCTTTAATTATGAACAGAAAATGTACGGAGATATTGAAATTATATAATTGTTTACCCACGCGGAATGGACGCAACTGTTCTAACGTGATGACGAGGAATTTTACCGCATGGCTCTAAATGTTTCTTGTTTCATAATCAAAATTATGGTTCCCTTAACTGTGTGAACCAAGTAATGACTTCTTTATCAGTAAAATTAAGGGGAAAGGCAATTCAGTAGTAGATAATTGTCTACTGAATTCGTTACAATTGATCCTTTGCTTTACAAAAAGATTACAATTGCCATTAACAAGAAGGCCGTGGATTAAAATAATAATATTTATGCTAATCATGTCACAGTTAATTGCTACTTTCATACGAAATAACTTGAATCAGAAAAGCGTAGAGTTGTACTTGTATTATGAACGTTTTTAGAGTAGGTAATCATTTAACGATGCGGTACGAATTAGTCAAAGACCATTCAAGCGTTGGACGGACGGAATGCGAGAACAAAATTAAGATGTTGGTGGACCCCGATACATGCGTTATTCACGGCTAAGATATCGTAATTGAACTGGAAATAATGTTTGATAAGTTAGTACCTATGCAAAGTAACACGCTTGAATTTGATTCTGTTTGATGAAACACATTTGAGATACCTACTTATATTCAACTCTTTTTAGGAGGTACGCCTTTATGGACCAAAAAATATATATTGGGGTCCAAATATGTTTTGGCATTTCGATCAAGGGTTGTATTGAATTTCGAATTAGATAACCGTTAAAAGATGGACTGAAGTTTTTACAACCAATTAAATTTTGAAAATGGACCAACAGAAATGGTGCATATCACTTCAATAAATACAATATGACTTTATAGGACGTTAAACCTAGGCTAAGGAGGCGTTAAGGGTTCGTTGCCATCAGGACTGGGTATACCTATTATATCGGTACATCTCTATAGGAACCCCATTGTTCAAGCTTACGCGGTTAGCATAAAATCGTGAACTATCAACACGTGCAAGCAATTAAAGGTGATTTCATTGTAATAGATGCCTGTGCTACACAGTACGGTACGGTACTAGCAAGTCAAATGATTGCTGAGAAAAATGCAGCCAACGATGAAGGTGAAGGTTGGCGATTATGTCAACTGAATGAGGAAATAATGACGAAACCTTAAAAACGTATAATTTTTCTGATGTTCTTGGAATGCTGCGTTGTAAATAAGCATTTGTTTTTTCATTACAACCTGAATGCCTAAGTTAGGTGTCCTTTTTAAAATGTTTTATAATCGCCTCTCGCAGGTACCTATCCAATTTAATCGTGGATTCTGAAGTTATGAGAAGTCAGAAATATTGGAAATATAAAATGATCTCATGTGTCAAATGCTCAATGCTCAAATACCTCGGTTCAAAGATGCATCAGGAAAAGGAATAGATGAATTAAATTGATTCGTAAAACAATGTAGAGTTGAGAAAGATAGATCAAATGATAAGTAGATGCTCCCAAAGGTCGTTTCATTGTCTTCTGTCAACTTTGACATTTCACGATACTATTTTGACATTTCATGTGTCGCTCTCTCGATTACTCACTAGTTTCAAGTTAAGCTTAGTCGATTAACCGTGTTACTGATGTAATATAACGCAACCGTCGTAATTCCTTACTCGCATTATGTTATAACATCCGTTAATTATAGCTAAGTTGAGCAACGTTTAATTAGAGGGAAAAAATCGCATGCACTATGTAAGTCTGTTACAAATTAAAAATAATTGTAACTGGCCGGATAAGTCTATAGTTGAAGACGTAGACAACATAATCATTTCATCATTTCCCGAGCCTTTTTCCAACTTTGTTGGGGTCGGCTTGGTGAACCTGTTGTCAGACTTACTGCCTTCTACCTGACTCTCTCCTGACTTCTTACTGACTGACTAACCGTAACGAGCCAAAGATGTTCAATGACGTAGACCACATAATGTTTCTTCTAATTTCTATGTTTGAATTGATTTAAATGGAGTTTGGCACATATTAGGGTTATGTGAAGTTCGAAGAGAGGGGGAGGACACCATAACCCTCGAATCAGGTCACCTAATGTACTTCCGAGAGGGAGACCAACAATCCCAAGGTGGCGTTGGGTTTCTGGTTAATAAGTCCCTAGCTGATAACGTTGTGGAGGTGTCTAGTGTGTCGAACAGGGTAGCGTACCTTATCATAAAGCTCACCGATAGGTATAGCCTCAAGGTAGTGCAAGTGTACGCACCGACCTCGACACATTCAGACGATGAAGTGGAGGATATGTTTGATGATATATCAAGGGCCCTCCACTTCACTACAAAGACCCATTACACCGTTGTCATGGGGGACTTTAACGCTAAAGTGGGAGTACAGATTTGCGGCGAATCGGCAGTAGGATCCCATGGATTTGGAAGCAGGAATCATAGGGGGCAAATGCTCGTCAACTTCCTCGAACGCGAGGGGCTCTTTTTGATGAACTCCTTTTTCAAAAAGCGGCCCCAAAGGAAGTGGACGTGGCAAAGCCCCGACACTATGACTAAAAATGAGATTGACTTCATCATGACGAACAAGAAGCACATATTCAGAGACGTCTCCGTGATCAATAGGTTTAATACCGGGAGCGATCACCGACTTGTCCGAGGCTCTCTGAATATCAACTTCAAGGCCGAACGTTTCCGTCTGATGAAGGCCAGGCTCCGACTAACACTGCTCCAAACCATGACAGGATCTGAAACGTTCCAGTCACATTTGGAGAACCGATTTGCCGCCGTGGAAACCACAACAGACGTTAACCAGAACCACGAATATGTGGTTCGGATCCTCAGGGAGGAAGGTTCGAGATTCTGTAACATGCAGCGTAAGGGCAGGAAATCAAAGCTTTCGGAAGAGACATTAGGACTTATGAAGAAACGACGTGAAAACCCGCCTGTCACTTCGTCAGCTAAGCGAGCTCTAAACCAAGAGATCAACAAGCACGTACGACGCGACCTCCGGTGCTCCAATACTCTTGCCATTGAAAGAGCAATTGAGCTGAATCGGGGGTCAAAGGTGTTCGTACAATCTCTTGGAAGAAGCCACTTGACGAAGCTGACCACAGCAAGCGGAGAAGTCGTTTCTTCGGTGCCGGCAGTCCTTTCGGAAGTGGAAAATTTCTATGGCCGGTTATACGCATCGCATGCATCCCGACCTGATCCCGGAAATGAGGATTCTAGAGCCACATTAACACGCCATTTCACCGAAGACCTGCCAGAAGTCAGCAGTGGCGAAATCGAGATCGCTCTGAGACAGCTCAAAAATGGAAAAGCCCCTGGCGAGGATGGCATTACAAGAGAGCTACTAAAAGCAGGAGGAAAGCCCGTACTGGGGGAGCTCCAGAAGCTTTTTAATGCCGTCCTGTTTGAAGGGAGAACTCCAGAGGCATGGAGTAGGAGTGTTGTCGTCCTGTTCTTCAAAAAGGGAGACAAAACCCAGTTGAAGAACTATCGACCCATTTCCCTCCTAAGCCACGTCTATAAGCTGTTCTCAAGAGTGATCACGAACCGACTTGCGCGAAGACTCGACGAATTCCAACCACCGGAGCAGGCTGGGTTTCGGAGCGGATACGGCACCATAGACCACATCCACACAGTGCGGCAGATTATACAGAAGACCGAAGAGTATAATCAGCCCCTGTGTCTAGCATTTGTGGACTATGAGAAGGCCTTTGACTCGGTTGAAATCTGGTCTGTTCTGGAGTCCCTGCAGCGTTGTCAAGTAGATTGGCGATACATCCAAGTGATGAGATGTCTCTACGAAGCCGCTACAATGTCCGTCCAAGTACAGAATCAGCAAACAAGACCCATACCGTTGCATCGAGGAGTGAGACAAGGGGATGTTATTTCCCCGAAACTGTTCACTAATGCAATGGAGGATATGTTCAAGACGCTGAACTGGAAAGGACGCGGCATCAACATCAATGGCGAACACATCTCTCACTTGCGATTTGCCGACGATATCGTCATCATGGCGGAAACGCTGCAGGACCTACAACAGATGCTGAACGACCTGGCTGAATCTTCTCTACGCATCGACCTACGGATGAACTTGGACAAAACCAAGGTCATGTTCAATGAACATGTTCTACCGGAACCGATAGCGATACACGGCGCCGTTCTCGAAGTTGTTCGGAAATATGTTTACCTCGGGCAGACATTGCAGTTAGGTAGAAACAACTTTGAGGACGAGGTGAATAGGAGAATTCAGTTGGGTTGGGCTGCATTTGGGAAGCTACGTCGAGTCCTAACATCGTCGATCCCACGGTGCCTAAAGACAAAAGTCTTCAATCAGTGCGTCCTACCTGTCATGACTTACGGAGCCGAAACGTGGACACTGTCGGTGCGGCTGGTTCACAAGTTTAAAGTCGCTCAGCGGGCTATGGAAAGGGCTATGCTCGGCATTTCTCTGAGGGATCGCATCAGAAATGAGGTAATCCGTCAGAGAACCAAGGTCATCGACATAGCCCACCGAATCAGCAAGCTGAAGTGGCAGTGGGCTGGCCATATTAGCCGAAGAACCGATAACCGTTGGGGTAAACGAGTTCTGGAGTGGAGACCACGCCTCGGCAAACGTAGTGTAGGACGTCCTCAGGCACGGTGGAGTGATGACTTGCGCAAGGCGGCTGGCAGGAGCTGGATGCGAGAAGCCGAAAATCGATCTCAGTGGCGTGCACTTGGAGAGGCCTATGTCCAGCAGTGGACTGCGATAGGCTGATGATGAAATGGAGTTTGAAATTCAAAAAAAGAACTAAAATGATGTAGAACAGCCAATAGCTCAGCATTGAGCTACGTGTGAGGCGTCAACACAATTTAAACTTAGCGTAACGGGACCGCCTTGCTAGAGGCCAAAACATGTTTATGACGCGAAATTGGCGCTTGCAATATTAAGAATAAAATATAAAAATATTCAATTGTATTCGACCACAAATTATCACAATGAAAGTGAAGAAAGTTTGCACATGCTATTAACATTTCTCTACTATTTTTGTCACCTATAAGTAAATCTTTGAAAAACTTATACAATGTCTATGCGTTTATTTTTGGTAGAATTTATATTTGTGACCAAAGAGCAAAAAGATTAGCTTGCTTTTTACTACCTGCGTGGTCCAAAAAGAATCAAAGCGTAGCAAAGAAGACGAATCACAATCCATACAAAATTGCCCCACGTCCTATAACAATGTGACGTATCTCAAAAAAAAGATAAAAATGTTTAAAAAAATATGGCATACTCTCTAATTCATTTTTTTTACACCTTCATACGAAAAAAAATGCTTTAAAAATTGTTCAGGCGCTGTTATGAAAACATCGTTCATAGAACTATGAATGGACTATTTTATTAAATTATTTTTTTGTTTGATAGGGTATACCTCACATGTGGTCCCATAATCATCAGGTCAGGATCTGATGATGGAAACCCTGAGAAATTCAGGGCAACTTTTGAAAGTTGTAGGCATGCGCAGGATAAAAACTTGACTATAAGATGTATGTCTTATAACACTATGCAACAGTGAAAATTCGGAGCTAACCTGATGATGGAGACGAAAGAAGGTCGAGGGAACTCGACAACTGAATATGTAAACTACCTCGTGTTTGGGCTTGTATTATTTGTATTGAATAGACCTTTGCAACAGTGAAGGTTTGGAGCTGATCCGATGATGAAGACCAGAGAAGGTCGGGGGGACTCGACAACAAAATATGTAAACTACCTCAGAAGTCGGTGTCTAATGGATGTACCTAAGTTTATATCCCCACCGACTTCTTCCTATTTTTGGCTTTTCAGTGACAAGCACAGTTGTCACTATTCGCATAAGTGGAAAGTTCTCATCAATACGAATAATATAAGCCCAAACACGAGGTAGTTCACATATTCAGTTGTCGAGTTCCCTCGCTCTTCTCTGGTCTCCATCATCAGATCAGATCCAAACCTTCACTGTTGCAAAGGTCTATTCAATACAAATAATACAAGCCCAAACACGAGGTAGTTCACATATTCAGTTGTCGAGTTCCCTCGACCTTCTTTCGTTTCCATCATTAGGTCAGCTCCAAATCTTCACTGTTGCATATTGTTATAAGACATACACCTTATAGTCAAGTTTTTATTCTTCGCATGCCTACAATTTTCAAAAGTTGCCCTGAATTTCTCAGGGTTTCCATCATCAGATCCTGACCTGATGATTATGGGACCACCTGTGAGGTATACTCTATCAAACAAAAAAACAATTTAATAAAATAGTCCATTAATAGTTCTATGAACGACGTTTTCATAACAGCGCCTGAACAATTTTTAAAGCATTTTTTTCGTATGAAGGTGTAAAAAAAATGAATTAGAGAGTATGCCATATTTTTTTAAACATTTTTGTCTTTTTTTTGAGATACGTCACATTGTTATAGGACGTGGGGCAATTTTGATCCATCTTCTTTAGTATTTAAAAATATTATATTAACCTATTGTGTACAGGTACTTTTTTGAGGCACGTAGCAGATGCCTTTGCTGTGGTGACACTTAAATCATTTTAAATGTAGATTCATTTTTTTTTTGCTAGCATTGGCACTATTTCATTCTATTATAACATTTCTTTGGCCTCGATTTTGCATGCAATAGCTATAAACGTTGCAGTTTTTTTTTCTCTTTTAAATAACTATTTCAATATCATATCTGTCGGTTACGTCAGTATTCTAATTAATTATTTGCAATATACGTTTGACGCAAACTAAATGATTGATGTCATGAAGTCCAGGTATAGAACCAGGTATTCAATTTCCTAGGATTATTTTCCGATGACATATCGATTGGACTTCTATGGCATGACTTGCATACCTGCACACTTGATAACAAAGCCCATTAGACCTACATGCAGAAATTTCTAGACGCTCATATGGTTGACTGACCCTTTTATGGTGGTTGCCAATATTCTATCTCTCTTTTGTTTTGCTTACAAGAGATAGGAATTTGACATTTCTTGTATGAGCTAATGTCAAAATAATAAAAGTCCGCACAGATTTAGTTTATGATTTTTGTTTTCTTCATCACCACTTTCTACGCTACCTCTTGGTTCTAAAACTGTTCATAATAAAATCTTTAAAGATAATTAAATAGTGGAAGATGTTTTTATCATCGTGACAGAATCGACAGATACTAACTGAAGAAAACAAATAAAAAACAACATTTAAAAGCCAAGGTTATGGTCTTATGTACCTTTTATCGACTTGTTCTTGAACTTCGTAAACAGTTTGTACATGTTTTGAATATATTTTTTATGAATCATCGACACATAAAGTTACCTGTCTATCTAGATGGTCCCAGTGTAATACCTTGGTAAAATCGATGTTCAATTCAATAGTCAAACGACCTTTAAATAAAACTTCTTAAAAGTATCTGGTAGTGCCTTTTTCATTTATTGCAATGTTTACGGTCATACCTACTCCATTTCAGTCTGTTACGTGACATCAAGCTCCGATGTCAAAAAAAAAATACGAATCTCTCTTACCCTAACCATGACATGCTTTACCACGATTAACTTGCATTGAGTTCGCCTATTAATTATTTACTCGACGCCAAGATCAACTTATGGAGGCATGGAACGTGCGTGTAGAAAGCCTTACCTCTTGAGGCCACGGCGGACCCAGAATACACAACTGCTTGACAACACGACCGAGTTCAGACGCACTCTGTTATTGAACCAACTCTATGTGACAACATACCTTTTCAATTTGCTCGTGTTATAGCTATTGGTATGCATCAGGTGGGTTTGGCTCCACGTCTTTGGCAGACGGAAGTGACTCTCTGACTATTGTTTCCCGGATCCAATGAACTTTTTTTGGGTCGTCATGGGTGCGTTTGATATTTATGCCGACGAATTCAACATTAGAAATGGTTATGTTAATGTGTTGAATCAGCTGTTGCGATGTCTGGTTTTGAGAAAAAGGTTTGGAACCCGTGAGACTTGTTCGAGAGAAAATATTCCATTAGAATATTTTAGTTTTTACTTAATGCTCAAGTTGTTGTCTTGAGTGCTTGATGTAATAGTGTCAGAGAAAGTTTAATGAAAATTGACAATCGATTGAAGAATATTTAAGCGGGATTGTTAGTGATGACGGCAATGGAAGCATATTATCATGCGTATGCATAACGTCGGGCGCATTGTGCACTCCTGCTGGTCTGATTTTAATGTTAGTACAAAATTTGAACTAGCAACTTGAGCTTCGATTGAGGCAACTGCGATTTCTGATATAAATCTTTTTCAATGTTGATGAAATGGAGGGAAAATAGATGCGTTTAAGGCTAATTGAATACTTCGCTTTGTCATGTAGTTGCATGTAACGAGTGAGAATGTTCCCTTTTCAACACATTTCTATTCTGCTGCCTCTTCACACATCACGCAAGGAAAAGCGAAGCGGCCAGATTTCTACAAAGCACATACATAGTACTACTAATGTACCTTAATGGCACCAGAATGTCAAGTGACGTAGGTACAGAAAGTGAAAATCATTTCCGACGCAAAGGTGTTCCACAAACCCGTTATGCCTGAGAACACTTCTAGCTAATTAGATTTTATAATTTTGATATTTTACTCCAGTTCTATAAATCTGATCTGCGTCCACTAATTAAAGAACAAATGGGATCATAAATCAATGCGTAGTTAATTAAATACCTGTACCTACTTTCGTCATGCTTTCAAGAAAATGCAGTATTAAATTGTCTTTGTACACTTCCATCTGTATTTATGTTCTCATGTTAAAAATTCTCTGAAGTGATTGAGTATTCTGTTGCTAGTTTTAATTTCTGAAACATATTTATCATCTGTTTTTCAGTTTCATGTTTACCTGACTGGAAAAATTCTCGAAGAAAAACTGGTAATGTTCACATATTTTAGTGTTAGTCATCACGGCACTTGAAACATTGACATTGAGATATACAGTAAGAAGTAAGAGGGAAAACCTGATGCAGTCACTGATCACGTGATAATGTTTACGACACAAACGTTTAACAAAACGACTTTTGTTTATAATGGAGCTAAAGATAATCAACAACTCCAAAAGCCGGTTACAAAAACTCATTTCAATGAACCATTAAAATCAGAGATCAACACACAATAAATCCTTATCGACTTTTATGAACGCTCCAAAGATGATCAACGAAAACATTGATCGCAAAAACTTCACTTTTATTTATGATCGATAATCAATAAATCTTTACAACGATCGATTCAATTACGCATTCTGAGATTTACAATGACGTGAACAAGAGTTCAGTTTTCACTTTAATCTGTTAGTCGTCTGCTTTTGGAGTTATAGGGCCTGTCATCTCGGCACTTGAACTTCATATTTTACAATCAGTTGAAATGGATTTGTGAAAGAGCTGATAAATGTTAGACCCTAAAGGTACTATGACTTGCCATCGTTATGGACATTTGAGACGGCTTCTTAGAGTAGCACAGCCGGTTCCTTAAGCCATCTCTCTACAAGTTTGGAGTTTTTTTCTTCCCTTACTTGTTTGCCTGCTGGTGTCCCTCAAGGTACTTCTTTCCGCACAGCTGGTCCCTCTCATAATTTTCTAAACAATGAACGATTTTCTTTATTGTAATTTCCTTATCAACATTTAAACGTGATTTATTTACGTTTTCACTGTTTACTACTAGATTACATATTAGTCGATAAGCAAAAACTGTTACTTTACTGTAATGTTTGTTAATCAAGATTGCATGTTTATATCGATGTTGCATACAATTCTGGAGTAACATGTGGGTATAAAATACGATATTTTTAAGGGTTCATACAAGTTCAAGTTCAACGGTCACCGATGGAGGTGCCTAAAAAAGTGTTTCTGCTACTTTTTGTAGCGATTATTCAGGTAAGGCTTTTTTACCATCTAATTAACTTACATTGTCAGCTGAAGGTGTAAGTTTTACATTGTTACTTTTCCGTGCTTTTTGTATTTATAAAAACTTGTTAATTATTTGCAGCATGTCGCCAATGCCCAGTACTACGTATCGCCGTACGCTTCAGCCCCAAGCCCGTACATATCGCAATCGCCGTCATGCTCGTGCTGCTCCCCTCCGCTGAACATCCCGGCCCCCCCAGCCTGCCCAGTCTACGTCACCCTGCCAACCCCACCACCCCTCACCGTCCAACCTCCCCCACTCCCACCTATGATGTTGGAACTCCCTTGTCCTCCACCAATAACTGTTACTCCTCCGCCTGCACCACCGATGATGGTTAACCCTCCACCTCTGCCGCCAATGACTATCACACCCCCAGCTATTCCTCCGATCTGTGTGACTCCTCCTCCCCCGCCTCCTATGTGCGTGACGCCTCCTTGTCCTCCTCCGATGTACGTCAACCCTCCGTTGCCGCCAGCGATTTACTTGGACCTGCCGCTGCCGCCTCCCATTGTGATTGAGCTGCCTCCACCACCTCCGATCGTAGTGCAACCGCCACCGTTGGGACAGATCATGATCCAGCCACCTGCTCTGCCGCCGATGCCCGTGCAGCCGCCGCCACTACCACCGATGATGGTGCAGCCGCCGTCGCCTCCTCCGATGGTGATTGAGCTGCCCCCACCGGCGCCGATCAGCGTGCAGCCGCCGTGCCCGCCACCGATGTGCGTGCAGCCGCCGCCGCCCTCGCCAATCAGCGTGCAACCACCTCCGCTACCTCCAGTCATGGTGCAGCCACCCCTGCCACCCTCCATGTGTATTCAGCCACCTCCTCTGGAGCCGTTCTGCGTGCAGCCCCCTCCCCCCGCTCCTATCTGCTTCCAGTCCACCCCGTCATGCGGCTGTGGATGCGCACCTTCTCCGATCTACTTGTGACAGTTCGAATAGATATTATTCGTTAACTTGTTATCACATTGTTTTGTTTTGTTATGAGCCGACTGTATTTAATTAAAGTTATGAACTGAACTATGTGCCTACCTCGAATAATAAACGATTACTTAATTTTAAAATCTATTTTAATTATATACTTCCCTTCACACTTTACAATAGCGCAACAAACATGTTAACTATAAGCTCTAGGTAAAATATTTTATAAGCATATTTTATATTATTGAAAAAATGAAACGTCAGTACTGTTATTAAATATCAATGTCGCGAACATCCAGACACGTTATTAATCCTACATCATAACTAGCATGTACTAGTTCCCTCAAGAGTCAAAGTTCTAACAAGGAATTGTTCTCCAGCATGGCGGGCTCCGGGGGCCTGTCAGAATGGGCGGAGGGAGCCGCCGTGTGGTTCCAGCCGCCGGGGGCCGCCGCCCCGCTGCCCGGGGAGCTGGTCGAGGTGCACCGCGCGGCCCGGGTGCTGCTCGTCTCCGCCCACCTTAATGGACAGGTGAGAATATTATCAGCTTATAGAGCCTGTCAAATAAATGACGCAAACAAGAATAACTCAAAATTAAGGAACAAAAAGGTACTCAGCATACAAAAGGCGTCAAATGGAGTACTTCAGTGACAATCATGGAGATCAGCTACTGTTACCATGAGTCTGCCCTACTAGACACTCCGAACCAGCCAGGATCATCTTGTTGGCTGTATTAGCCAGAGCTTGAAGTTGAAAGCAAATCAAAAACAAAAGACAATCGCTTATTCAAAATAGAATGCCAAGACTCAGGACTCCTCCACATTTGGATTTCTATTGCTATTACTGGAGACGAGAGTTAGACAGATAAACAGATACGATAGGTTATTGAAATCCCAGTACATTTTATACAGTGTAAGTAGCATCTTGACAATCCTACATGAAACAATGCAACGCACGCGGTTACATCACGGCGCGGCACGACTCGGTAAGTCACGTACGGCGTCGTGTCAAAACGTGATGGCATCATACTCGACTCTAATAGTTTCTATTTATTTATCGTTCGTATTGATTGGATCTAGTTTATTGCCTGTATATTGATTAGAAGTACATTTTCGTATTGATTTTTAGACTTTAGTTTCTTTATATACTTATAGTTTAGAACGCAGGTTGTCTAATAAAATTTACTTACTTCATCCTGTTTTGTGCCATTACAAAATTAGGTGTCACTCGTATATATTTAGATTTTATGATCTCACAGAAAACATTAAACATTGTAATAAATCATATCCCGCATTCCGTGATTGAAACAACGTAAAATACAGCAATACCTGGGAAAAATAATCTAGCACTGATGTGTAGGTATAGCAATAAAGATCACATTCCGACGGTCTGGTCTAGCCCCATAATTTGCCGCGCAAGGTCGAGACGACTGACGTTTTATTTTTCTACTCAATCCATGTAATATACCGGTCGTGCATTCAGTTCAGAATAGCCAGCCAGTATCAATGCGACCATACGACCTCCTTGCCCCTTATTTCCGATATTTCTTCTATCGAAAATCTTGTCTATGATCATCTCCCTAGCCATTTTCACAACTATGTTGAGGTCGGCTTCCAGTCTAACTGGATGCAGCTGAGTATCATTACAAGGAGCGACTGCCTATCTGACCTGCTCAATCCATTTACCAGGTTACACCAAAAATCTTGCCTTATTCGCCATTATTCGCAAGTACAAATAGCAAACAAAGACTGGCAGGGTACATTGTTCCACCGTGATTGGCGAGAAAAGGCATTCGGCTGATCGCAAGGCCGCCACTGGAATGTTGATAGAGAGTTGACTCAAGCCTCAACGACTCCACTGCTTCTTGATAATTTATGCCCGCCTGGTCCATTGATTAGGTTTTATTATTGTCATAAAAATAGCTGCAATGGGTTGTTCAATGTGTGAAAGTCTTTTAGGACGAAGGAGATTAACTACATTTTACTAAAAAGGTTGGTCCTCATAACCTGTTTACATTTTAACGGTAATGTAGCGACTCGTGTGTCACCTGCCGTATTCGCGAAACAATTCGAAGCTTTTATTGTAGGCTGTCGCGGTCTATTGGCACCATTTCAAAACACGATATTGAATGTACGTACTTGTTCTTAATTTTAATGGCCATGTCTAATGTCACATTGTGCATGTCCACCAGACCTCTGCTGCGATTATAAACGGCTTATTTTGTAAAACAAAACAATTACAGCTTCCCGGGGTAACCTCAGGAACTGAAAGTACTAATTAAGTGTTAACAATTAGGTAATCTAAAGCGCATTAAAGTCTAGCTGACAAGATCTAGTCTGCTGGCAGATTTTCTAAAATAGTTGCACGCAAATATTGTGACGATTAATTATACTATTAATTGAGATGGATGGCTAAATTGCTTATTTAACAGCACCGGTCTTTTAAGTAAGATGGCGAACAAGCATTTACGATTCGACTTTTTCATGTTATGACTTTTCTTTCTAAACATATTATACTTACTTACATAGGCATGGTAATTTGTGCAGTGATAAATTATTTTATGTAGGTAAATAAATGTGCGTGTCTATCTACTCAGGCTGTGAATATAATGCCAATTGCAGCAGTAGGCCACATTTTACGGCGATATCAATACTATAGTTAAGACATCTAACCAGTGTAGACATGCATAAAAATATATATTAGATTTATAATGTTAGATGTCAAGTTACAAAACGTATCCAATAGGTTCTTAGTAATGGAGAGTCAGAATCGTCGCTGCCAATCGATAATATAGAAAGCAGTCATCTCAAGTAATCGCAATCTCGTATTAGTTAATCTCGACTGGTCTAGGCCGTTATCCTAAGAGGCTACACCATAACAGTTCTCCGAGTTACATGGTATGTGGTACAATCAGTTAGCCGCCACTGGCCAACCACTGCGGAACGCACTTTTGCGGGATACATTTAATTCTATAAAACGATCTGCGGTTTTCTCTGTGAAATACTAGAAACCAGTGCTCAGAAATGCGGCGGAAACAGTGATATACCTGTGCATTTAATAGAACCGGCTACTTCAATGAATAATTAGGCTAGAATGATACAAACGTGAGATGAAATGAAAACATTTAAAAACGTGATAAATATGAAGATAAATTACATTCTAGTTAGCTTAAGGCCACGAACAAGATCACATTTAGATAGCAGCACGTGCCCAATAATTTGATACGAAATCTAGATAAGTGAGGAACGTAGTTCATCAAATTGTCGTGTTGGCCGATGCGTGTCCGATTCGCGCCGACACCACACAGCTCCCCGGAATCTCTGCAGTCTTGCATGTCGTCCGACTCGGGCGACGCTGCATGTCGATTTCATTTAGCGTCGCGACGACAGAACAGCTGCCAGCCGAACACTGTTAAGTCAATTATGAAGAAAATGAGCAATTTATCGAACACTTCCAGCACGAAATCACTTAATTCCAACAAAAGTATACGGAGATGGCTACCTGCGGTTGTTTCTTCTTTGAAGGATCTGTGCCTGGATGTTCTTGTAAACAATGTAAATACAAATGTATTTCTATGTCCCCTTACTTCTCAACACACTATAAATATGTATTGTATTCATATGAATGAACTACCATAACGAACCATTTATTCGGACTTAGTTACGGTCATTTAACCTCAATAGAATTAAATAAAATTGCATTTTACGATACAGTTGTCAGTTACCTACACTGTATTAAAATATTAATTAGTCGGGCACCTGTCATTAAATAAGGTCCGAATTCGTTTTCATTTCAAAAAGCTATTCAATTCTTAATTCCTAGCACCAATAATTAAGTGTATTTCTTTAGATGTACCTACCATTTGATCAGTATGCCGCGAGCATCACAATGTGCTTAATGACCAGCTGTCAGCAAGACATGGAGATGGCTATTTTAATTTGCTAATATGTGTCTTCGATATATAATTGAGTGTCAGTTAACGGAACCGTGTTAATCAACTGAATCGATCACTAATGATGTGTACTCGAGCGCAACGCTGTGTAATATAAATGTTACTGTATGCAAATGGCGAGCTATCCTTCACTCAGCCAGCGCAGCGGCACACTTCGCGACGACGTAATCAAATCAATTGCGACTCCATTACGCGGCTATCAAAGTGAAGAAATGAAAATATGCGAAGGCAGCGAGCGTTGAATTGTAACGAATTTAAGTGATCTCGATAGCGAAAAGATCTTAGTAGAGCAGGTCGCGAAAGATGGCCTGATAGTATTGTGAGCAGTCATTACGTTATGTCACAGTTACGCCTGTTGGGCTTCATAATTTCCGTGATGATGACGTTTTGATGTTCCTTTTAAATATGAGGTATTCAGTTTCGAATTTTGTTAATTACGAGAATTATGCAAGTGACTAGATTTTAGATTGTTGTTGATGTTAGATTAGGAACGTAAGCTGAAATTTTGCTGAATTATTTAGAATCTAATAGGCATATCTAGATACCAGAATTTTGATTTTGATCTTTTCTAATATTATACCGTCATTCCACAGCCTCAAACCTTTGCCCTACAAATGGGCAATGGTGAAGACGAAGGGGACCCCGTGTGGCCGCGGGAGGAGCTCGGCCCCACCGGCGTGGACGACATGACGAGGCTCCACGACCTTCACGAAGCCGCTCTACTCTGGAACCTGAAGCTAAGATACGAACAGGGCCTGATATACACGTATGCGGGCTCCATACTCGTGGCCGTCAATCCGTATAGACCTGTCGACGCGTTGTATGGCTTGCAGACTGCAAGGAGGTAAGTGTTTTTACGGCACCAATGATTTAAATACACGAATGTCATACTTTTGATCAATGAATAAGATTCGTGAAGATAAATCGTGTCTAATCGTAGCTACATATCACTTGCAGGTACCACGCAGCAGAGGCGCTAGGCGATCTCCCACCACATTTGTTTGCCATAGCGGCGGCTGCGCGCGCGGCGCTTCCCCAGCCTCAAGCCATACTCATCTCGGGCGAGTCCGGCGCGGGCAAGACTGAGTCCACCAAGTTGGCGGTCCAGTTCCTCGCCGCAGTCGCCCCCGCGCCGCCTGGTAGGGCTCCCGTCTCCGAACAAATCTTAGAAGCGGCCCCCTTATTGGAGGCCTTCGGAAATGCAAGAACACCAAAAAACCACAATTCTAGTCGATTTGGAAAACTCTTAGAATTGTACTTTAAGGATGGCTCTCTCGCGGGAGCGAGAGTGGCCCACTACTTATTGGAGAAATCCCGTATAGTCACACAGTCTCCTGGGGAGAGAAATTATCATGTATTCTATGAACTTCTAGCCGGCTTAGATGAAGAACAAAGGCGATCCAGAGGTCTCCTCACAGCTGAACATTATTTCTATTTGAATCAAGGAGGAGACTCCGGCGGCGCAGGCGCTGGCGCCGACTGGTCCGCGCTGTGCGGTGCTATGCAAGTCCTCGGCATCGGTGACGCCGAACGAGAAGACATAATAAGAGTTTTAGCAGCTGTCTTGCACTTAGGAAACGTATATTTCCACAGAAGACAATTGCGACACGGACAGGAGGGTGTGCAATTAGGTGGCGGGGCTGAAGTGCGTTGGGCTGCACATTTATTGAAGGTCCCAGCCGAGGCGATGGCCAGGGCGCTCACCACACGGGTCACTGCGGCGAGGGCGGAGCGCATGAGGTCACCACTGCCCATAGACCAAGCCTTGGATGCGAGAGACGCGTTCGCTAAGGCTCTGTACTCGTCGCTGTTCAGCTGGCTAGTTCTACGAATCAACTCGATAGTGCACCGCGCTGGCTTACACGATGCTCACAGAATTTCTCTCCTGGACATCTTTGGTTTTGAAGACTTGGAAGAGAACTCTTTTGAGCAACTATGCATTAACTACGCTAACGAAACGCTGCAACATTATTTCAATAAGCACATATTTAAGTTAGAGCAACAGGAATATCAGAAAGAACGTTTGGAATGGTCGAACTTGACTTGGAACGATAACTCTCCAGGTATGAAGATGACATTACCTAGTACCTTAATATACCTTATTACCCCATGTATTAAAATGGGTGATCTCTTTCAGTAATACAACTGCTGAGCAAGAAGCCAGTAGGGATCCTGCACCTACTGGACGACGAGAGCAACTTCCCGCGCGCATCAGACGCCTCCTTCCTAGAGAAGTGCCATTACAACCACGCGTTGAACGAGCTTTACTCAAGACCTAGGTTAGGAGCGAGTGAATTTGGGGTGAGTTAGCTTTATTTATTAATCACAATTGACCTACTGACTGACAGCCATGATTAAAAGACCCGATAAGTATATCCCTGATTTTGTGATGACAGAGTTTTCTTGTCATTCGATGATAACGATGATATCTTGTAATTTTTTAAGGGTTTGCACACCCTATGGTCCATGAGCGGTATTTTTCCACCGAGAGAAGTGGATGCCTCTTTCCCTTGCCCTAATTGATCAACCTTATATATTCTGTAGGGTAGAACACCACACGATAGATACGTAGAACAAACTTTTAGTTCAGAAGTATAAAGTTACAATATTTGAATGAATCATTTATATAGAATAACTAAAAGTTTGCGTATCGTGATAGTTCAAGGTGAGGTGACTAACGTTTCATCACAGCAGGCTCCCACATGCGAGCTGACAGCTGTAGGTCAATTATCGACTTGTGTGTCTTCGATAAATTATTTACAATCATAATTTAGATGCCGAGGGAATTGATGGTGTTTGTATCCTTGAGATGTAATCTCTAGAATTAATGGATCGATTGTGAGGAAAACTTATATTAATAGTTACAGTCTCGAAGAAAATGTTACCTATAAAATAAAACCTTTTTTAACAATATTATTTAATAGCGAAAATTAATTTAACTTTGTCCGAATGTTTTTTTTTTCGTTTCTAGTTGAACATGTCCAAAAGCTATTTAATAAATAAAAGTTCCCTGGGGAATATTGAAATTGTGAGAAAACATCATCGGACCCACTTATTACGGAATCGTAGCTACTTCCATTAAATTAAAGGAATACTTCACTATATGATTACTCTATCCAATGATTCAGTAACGAGTTATTAAAAGAAAAAACACAGATAAACGTAGGGGAACGAACGAAAATGCAATATTAAATGGATGATTGCCTGCTATTTAAAATACTACACTGACTCTGTTTGTCTGTCCGGCTTTGATGCCAAAACGATAAAATATGAGTAGGTACACATATACCCTGAGAAAGGACATAAGCTTCTTTTTATTTCTCTGCGGGTAGTATCTAGTTCCCTCGGAACACAGGTGGAACGGTAGGTATCCATATTCATTAAAATCATCAAGGTCCTACAACTCGTAATTTCTATCTTTAAAAAATATCTGACATGAATGTATCCTATCCTATCCCTCCCATTTCTAACTATAGTAGCTGCCTAAGGATATGTATCTACCAAATGTACTTAAACGTAGTTCCCAAAATACAATTTACTTCCTAAATACATTAACAAAAACTATAAATTGCAGATCAAACACTACGCAGGCCAAGTATGGTACAACGTGGAGGGTTTCCTCGACAAGAACCGTGATGCCCTCAGAGCCGACGTGCTAGAGTTGCTATGTAGCAGTGAAGTGCCCCTGGTAGCTGAGATGTCCACGCAGCTGAGGGCACAGCATGATGCGAACAAGACCCTGCCTAGAGGCGCCAATGGCAGATTCGTTACGATGAAGCCAAGAACCCCTACGGTGGCTGCTAGGTATGGCAATGGTTGATTTTACGGAAAGTTCTGTAAAACTTACGTCGGCAGTGCAAAATTTTAGTGGGCCATAGTTTGATCGGGCACATTATTATCAGTATGAAAGTTACATCGAGTCGGTAGGTATTCGGTCAGTATCAGACCGACTAAAATATTTGCTTGGATCCACGATTATTTTCCAAATAAACTACACACAAAGCCAATCATGTGGCTAACCATCCGCCGACAGTTTAGTCTGCAATACGCATTTTAATTGAAGGTATTTATGGTTTTACGCTTTGCGCCGTCCCCGAATAAAATTCTGAACAGGGCAGGTAGAAGAAGAAGTATTATTTCATTTTTCTTTTTCACTAAGCACTTTTTTCCTAGAGCGCTCCAAAGACCCAATGGACGAGTCTAGACTCTAGACTCTAGTGCAATCATCTGGTTAGATTGTATTTGAAAGTCAATATTCTTCTTGTTTTGGTTGACTCCTATAAGATGATGCTTTAAAATAAATACCTCTACATATCTCTATATGAATCTGCTTTTCTATGTACCAGGTTCTCAGACAGTCTCCACCAGCTCCTAGAATCTATGTCTCGATGCAACCCGTGGTTCGTGCGCTGTATCAAGCCAAACACCGACAAATCTCCTATGAAATTCGACATGCCTTGCGTGCTAGCCCAGCTGAGGTACACTGGCATGTTGGACACCATCAAGATCAGACAGACTGGATACCCTATCAGGATACCTTTCCAGAACTTTGTGGATAGATACAGGTAATTACTTAAATAGTTTGATTTATAGAAGTAAAGAAACAATGATTATTTATACTTAATAAAAGAGCAGTTACAATTTTCCTTTTGTCCATTGATAGTTAATCAATTTTGTAATTTGTATTTATTAAAGTTGTCTCCATATTTGACCTCCAATTTGTTTATTTTTGACGTTACCTTAATGCAGTTAATTTTCGACCTTATAAAAGTCATGAATTCCATGAAATTGCCCGATAATTCCCTTTTTTCTTAAGAGTGAAATTAACTTTAAAAAAATTATTCGCAGGTACCTGTTGAAGTCCACTCCATCTCGTTCCACGCCGTACCGGGAGATTTGCAACTCCATACTCGCTGAGATGCCGCCCACCGGAGCAGGTAATTTATGATATTTCTGATACAGCCTTTTTATCGTCACAGGCCACAGGGCACAGGCCTCCTCTCACACGGAGAAGGATTGAGCATTGATCACCACGCTTGCTCAATGCGGGTTGGTGATTTCAGACTTTATAGTCCAGGTTTCCTCAAGATGTTTTCCTTCACCTTTTTATCAGCCATTAGTGTCTAAGATATACTTAGAAAGTACATACAAACTTAGAAAAGTTGCATTGGTACTTGCATGACCTGGAATCGAACCCACACCCTCATACTCGAGTGGTTGGTTCTTTACCCACTAGGCCACCACGACTTAGAGCAGGTAAATACATGATATTTATTTCTGCTATTAAACACTTCGGTCACCAAAAATATTGAAACGTGCCTTCCGAAACATGGAGAAAAGTGTGGCTGTTACTTAAGACTGAAAGCCCACAAAGTGTGACCATGGCGAGACCCCTTACAAGACCAAACTAAACTAATAACCTACCGTTATAGTAAACATAGATAAGACTATAAAATCTAATTATGAGTTGGATGCCTCCAACGTAGTTGTAACATAGTGTCATAACATAATTAATTAATCATCGATATATAAAATACTGGAAAGAAAAATGACTGTACCACTGAACATTTTTCTCAAAACTCCGGTTTTCTTAATAGCGTAAGTAATTAGTTTATCACATTGATCGCAGCGGTACTTTATCTACTGACCATCTTTTATCTTTCTCCGGTTGCGTCTGATACGTTGCTTGATCTATGGTTCATTTTGTTCTGTGAAGTTATCGTGTAAGCGTCAAAATGGGCAAGATTTGGAAAAGGGTGAAGAAAAAAGGTTTTACGTTGGAAGCTATGGTTTTGTGTGAGTTATTGTATGTTAATCAATATTATTCTAGATTATGATATAAACTGTTTCCTATTTACCTACCTACCTAATCCTCGTAGGTACTGATTTATGATATTCCGTGTAAATGTCGTTCAATAAGCAAAATTTTTTTCGAGACCGTTCTTTATGCAACGGACGTTTTCGTTCGAATTTCGCTGGGGGAAAAAAGTCACAATAAACATACTACCTAGGACCTCGTGAATTTACTTTAAGAATGTATATGAAGAATGGTTTGATGAAAATATTAATAAATAGATACATTGTATTTTTACAGTCGGTGCTGATTACCAGTTGGGTGCTGCTCGAGTGTTCATAAGGGAAGCTTTACACCGCGCGCTGGAGAGAGCGCGAGCCGACAAACTTCGTGCAGCCGCTACGAAGCTTCAGGCACACTTTAGAGGATATTTAGCGAGGTATGTTTCAAATATGTTATGGTAAATTAGCACTGTTTTATACTGCTAAAAGTACTGAAATAAACGTGCTTAATTGGGAGTAATTCGAAGACTTTTTTTTACATATGTAGGTTTTCATAATATGTGTTATCATAGTAGATAATTGAGAAAATTCAGTTTACATAGTTAAATACTTCCCCCTTTCAAAATTCTTTTACTTGCCTTTATTTTTAACCCAAAAAAATACATCGCGTTGTGGTATCGTAATGACAGCAGCGGACTCCCAACGCGACGTATTCTTTTAGAAGACTTTTCCTTATGTTGTTTAAGATAATTCTTCTTTTGTTATTTTGTAGTTACTTTTTCAGCGAAACTAAGTTTTTTGTTGGATATTGTGTTTTAATTCTCATTTTCTACTATACTCGTATCCAGGAAACGCTACCAACAAGTGCAGGACGCCACAATCCGCCTCCAATCATGGTGGCGCGGCGCCACCACGCGTCGTCGCTTCGTGCGCGTGCGCGGCGGCGTAGTGAAGGCGCAGGCGCTGGTGCGGGGCCGGCGCGCACGCAAGCGGTATGCGGCCTTGAGGGAGCAGCATAGGAGACGCGCTGAGGCTCAGCAGTTGGCAGCTAAGTAAGATTTTTATGCACTAAGTATGTAGTTTAGTGTATCTCCACCAGACCACGGGACTAAAGAGTCTCGATTTTTTCTAAGGCGAAAGAGGGTAGCCAAAAAACTGTAGCTAATTTGAGTCAAGTTTAATAAAATAGGTGCATAGTGACGCATAACATAACCAACATTTAGCTCTGTATACCTATATTAACAAGCCTTGCACCATTTGACCATAACGATATAACCAAACCATTTTCAGTTGTCAAATCGCCAACTTGACCAATGGGCGGTAAGTATACGGCTAGTTGGTTTGGTTATTGTTGTTCACTAAATAAGGTCACTGCTGTGAAATTTTATCACAAAAACTAGGAGTACCTAATTATGAAGATTTTCATAATTATATAAAAAAATAATTTTTCGTTATGTTGCACAGTTTTAGACACTATCATATAAAAAAAATGTAAACTAAGTGAACTAAGTATATAACGATTATTTCCGTTCTCTAGGCGTCGAGCAGCCGAACAGAAAGCAGCTCAAAAGGCGAAAGCCGAGAGCTTGCAAGTGCTGGAGGTGCCGGCCGAGCTCGCCTTCATACTGTCCAAGCTTGACGAGTGGCAGCCTCCACACACCGAGAGGAACCTCGCTAAGGTATGACCAAGTTAATATTCCAAAACTTTTAGGCAAAATTCTACAAAATCCTTCTAAAAGTATACGTCGTACAATTTATTGGATAACTCTTGATTTTAAACTGAGCTTAAAATAAGCACAAAACAACCAACTTCATAAATATTATGGGATCTGTTGCAGTATAATAATTCTTATTTGTTTTTTTTACCACAAAATTTTATAAAACCTACACGTGCAAGTGCAAACTCTTAAAGGTTATTAGAATAACCTCCTTAAATACTGTTCGATAAAGTCTATATTCAAAAAATGCCATCCACAGGTATCAGGGGACGTCTACTCAGAAGAGGAGAGGGTACAACTTCCCCGAGATCTGCAGCAGTTCGCCTTCTCTAAGTTCAGCTCGGTATACTTCGCTGATGGCGGACACTTGAGCCCGAAGAAACATCCCATCACCAGGCCGTTCCTGGCTAAAGCTGCTGTCAGGTTTGTTTTATCTTCTATCCTAATATTATGTACTAGCCGTTTTCCCGCAGTTTCCCTCATCCCTTGAGAACTACTGCCTGTACCGCGATAAAATATAGCCTATGGCACTAGGGAACATTATAGCTATCGGTGAAAGCATTTTGAAAATCCGACCAGCGCAGCGTTCCAAAGAGTATCCCCTACATACAAACTTACAAATTTATCTCTTTATAATATTAGTATAGATTTGAATGATAATTTATTCATTACTAGTTTCGGCCCGAGAGAGCTACGTCCCGCACGTAGATAAAAGAGAATAGAATAGAATAGGTCTTTATTTGCTTAGAATGTAGGTACAAACAAAATGAGATGGTAAATATTACAATAGCATCCGTGTACATTCTGCCTCGTTGGCATGCAAATGCAATAATTATTATACAAAATTGTTTAAGGCAAATAGATTATTTAATTGTATCATCTAGGAAAACTTGAACAGAATAATAACATTTATGTACAAGAAACTTTGTGAAACATGTTTTAAATTTCATCAATGGCAGGTTTTTCATTTGATGAGGAATTTAAGAGAAAAGATGTAATGTATATCTTCAAAATCTACCCAGTAGTTTTGGTGAAAGAGAAACAGGAGATGGCCAAAAAAACACCCAGAGTCGACAGAAACTTCATATGTACGATTGGATTCAGTATAATGTAAGGATTAAAAAAGTATTTCATATCATCTAAAAACCATGGGGTTCTCTTTTCATAACGTTTTTTCGATCATGATTTTAGTTCACAGAAAAGTTTACTTTTACTGTTTCATGTTCATTAGAAGTTGAATGCAGACTCATGATTGGACCGTTTTGCATCGCTAAGTCATTTGTTACATTTGACAATGTCACATGGCGCGATTTTCAAAGACAATTTTTAAAAAGACGTTTCATAGCCAGTTGTGAAGGTTGCATATAACTGCGAAACCTCTCCAAGTATGTAAGGTCAGTGCTTTCGTGTTTGGAGTGGTTAAATATAAGACCTTTTAATCACCAGGCAATCTCAGTAACTATGGGGATATTAGGTACTGTTGGCTAGTATAATCTTAGTGTACATAGATTTTTTTTTATGTTCCTTGATGTAAATGATCTTTAAAATCAATATAAATTCAACGACCTATTTTTGTGAAAATATGATATAGCTCCTATACCCCATGGATTTCAGGCTGGAGTTTTTGGCACCATCAAAGGTCTATCATAATGAACCTATTGGTAAACATTTCATTGCTGTCGATTCTGGGTTTTTTTACCATGAAAAGGAGATGGCCAAAAAAAAACCCAGAGTCGACAGAAACTTCATATGTATGGTTGGATTCAGTATAATGTGTAGATTACAAAAAGTATTTCATATCATCTAAAAACCATGGGGTTCTCTTTTTACAAGGTTTTTTCGATGAAGATTTTAGTACTAAAAAAGCTTAACTTTTCTGTTTGCTGTTCATTAGAAATTGTGCATAGGGTAAAAACTTTACACTTAGGTGTATGTCTGTTAGCACTATACACGAGTGAAGGTTTAGAGCTGACCAGATGATGGAGAATAGAGAAGATCAAGGGAACTCGGCAATGGTAAATATTAACTACCTCATGTTTGGGCTTATATTATTCGCATTGACGAGAACTATTCACTAATGCGAATATAATGACTAAACAACTAAAAATAACTTTTTTTTACTTTTAATTTTATTTTTAAATTAACCTTTGCCAGTTCAGAAGTTTACACATAACAGGGAAACCTCTTCATGTAGGTAAGGTCGGTACTTAGTCGTAGGTATCTGGAGTGGTTCATGTCAATAGTCAATGGGTGGGGGTCAAACTCAAGACCTTTTAATTACCAGGCAAACTCTGTAACTATGGTGATGTTACTATTCGCATGTATAATGTTAGTATACCTTGTTTTTTATGGTCCTTTATGTAAATAATCTTTGAAATCCACATAAATTCAACATAACCTATATTTGTGAAAATATGATATAGCTCCTATACCCCATGGATTTCAGACTGGAATTTTTGGCACCATCAAAGGTCTATCATAATGAACCCATTGGTACCCATTTCGTTGCTGTCGATTCTGGGTTTTTTTACTATGAAAATTTGGCCATCTCCTTTGGCCATCTCCTTTCATACAAAGTTTCGCGTTTATAGTATTAGGAACTCTAAAACTTGGGCGTCACATGATTGACACATCTTCTTGAAGCCATGTGATGGGTTTTACTTACTGATTCAAAGTTGTACCTACAACTATTTTCCGCTTTATTCACAGTGGAAGGCGTCACTTGATGACTTCATATCATAATACATAATGTGGAAACATTCTTTTGCTATTATTATAAAAGCGGCCCGCCCCGATCCCATAATAGGGATATAGGGACAAAGAAAGCGACTTTGTTTTATACATGTATGTAGTGATATTCTTGTTATTGCATTACACAATGAAAGTATTGTAAAACAAATCATTTAACTTCCAGGGATCAGGACTTCAACGATGCAGTGGCTACATTCAAGCTTATACTGAGGTGGTGCGATGAAACTGCCGCCGGTAATGAAGCCAGGCAGAAGGTAAACATTTTTTTATGACTGTAGTACCTAATAGATGGATTCTCATCTATACGGAAGAGTTTTATTGTTTGCGATTAGAATAGTTATTTTGTGAGCCCATTTATCGAGGGAGGATAATATCAAATTTTTTGAAAAAGCTGCACGGAATAGTTTACACGAGAGGCGGATGAGACCGCTGTCGGAAACTAAGAAGTCCATTATAGCAAGAATGTCAGAAATTCAGCTGAGCTTGTTTTTTCTTTCCTTTTTTTTAAGTAATTTTTCCACAAAAAATCTTATATTTACCATTATTTTGTTCTTTAAGCCCTTTTTATTTACCCAGGTGTTAGCAGACTACATAGCATCTCGCGGGTTATCGTCCCGCGGTCTTCGAGACGAGGTGCTGGTACAGGTGTGCAACCAGGCGAGTGGCGACAACTCTTCCGAGCGTGTGTGGCAGCTCATGGCGCATTGTCTAGCTGCCTTCCAGCCGGGACCGCCGCTGCATAAGTAAGTTCTTAGTTATTACATGTAAAAATAATGTTGAACTTTGAAAATTTTGCACTAGAGAACTTTGAAAGTGTCTTCTATTTTTTTTTTACTTTTCTTTAATTGTGAAAGGTAAAGTCATAATATTTCAAGTTTTAATTATTTATGATTATAGGTAGGTACTAATTGTGTAGTACATAGCAGTATGATTTTGTATAAATACAACACAATTTACTGGCGTTGTCGCGGCGTCAGCGCTACTTAAAATGCTCTTTTACACTTTTAACACGTTAGCTGCGTTAATGTCACCTCTTTAACGCAAAATCATGCAAGGCTCCAACAAAAATGCACGGGTGCAGTTCTAAAGCAGCTCGCGGACGGCTTGCATGCAAACGGCCCGCGATCTGCGCATTCACGACTCATTCGCCAGATGTAGACGCAAGCGGGCGCGAACGCCAAGTGTGGAGCCGTTTCGCATATTCTTCGAAACGCGTTCGCATTTCGCGGCCATCGCGTGCCGACCGCGGGCCTAAGTGTAGGGCGGATTTAATAAATCTTACTTTTCTGACTTTCCCGGAAATCAGATGACACAAAATACATTTATTTACAGATATCTAGTCCGCTTCGTATCGGAACGTGCGCCGGCGTCGTGGCGGTCGCAGCTGCTGCGGTCGTTGTGCGGTCGCGGCGCGGCGGCGGCGCGGACCGCGGGCGTGGCGCGGCGCTGTCCGCCCACGCTGCTGGAGTGGCGGGCGGCGCATAGTGATGCTAAGCCTGCACTGCCGCTGCGGCTGTATGACGGTAAGCTGTATTATATACCCGGCGTCACGGCGGGCGTGGCGCGGCGCTGTCCGCCGACGCTGCTGGAGTGGCGGGCGGCGCATAGTGATGCTAAGCCTGCACTGCCGCTGCGGCTGTATGACGGTAAGCTGTACTATATACCCGGCGTCACGGCGGGCGTGGCGCGGCGCTGTCCGCCCACGCTGCTGGAGTGGCGGGCGGCGCATAGTGATGCTAAGCCTGCACTGCCGCTGCGGCTGTATGACGGTAAGCTGTACTATATACCCGGCGTCACGGCGGGCGTGGCGCGGCGCTGTCCGCCCACGCTGCTGGAGTGGCGGGCGGCGCATAGTGATGCTAAGCCTGCACTGCCGCTGCGGCTGTATGACGGTAAGCTGTACTATATACCCGGCGTCACGGCGGGCGTGGCGCGGCGCTGTCCGCCCACGCTGCTGGAGTGGCGGGCGGCGCATAGTGATGCTAAGCCTGCACTGCCGCTGCGGATAGATAGAGTATAAAAATCCACAGTATTAAGCTCTTGCAAGGATTTCGTGTACAACCACACTCTTATCCAACGGTATTTGAAATATATAGAAAGATATAGCATGCTGTTATAAATTCCCTCTTAGTCTGAAGTTGACAAGAACTGTTTTTAATCTTTTCAATTATTTTTTTTTTGAATAGCCTGAAATTTGAAAACGTTGGAATCTTTGAAAATTTCCACTCTAAACGTTATAATTATTTCTTTTTCTCCATACAGACACAGTGCAGCACGTGAGCGTGGACTCGTGGACGTCGTGCGAGCGTGCGGCGGCAGCAGCGCTGGCGGCCGCCGGGGTGCAGCACAACGCGACTGGCTGGTCGCTCACTATGGAACATAATGGACAGCTTACTGGTATGGAAAGCTTTTTATGTATTCGGCTTTGCGTCTAAGGTGGATGCTGTAGTTATAGAAGTCCTTTACATGGATCGACAACCTATGTACTGAAGAGTGAAGAACTGACTGTCGGATTTTCTGGAGTCTATTTAAATGATGTATAAATAACGAAGAATTACGTATAGACAATAGAAATTATCGACCACACTGAATCGAGTACGCATAATATTTCAAAGGTTTTTTCCAAATTCATGTCCCAATAATAAAGCATTAGTTTAATGGCTAATGTGTCGGCCTTGCAGTCAAGACAGAAATAAAACTTCACACTCCACCACACACCGACATTTTAATCCTAAAATTAAAAATCTACGTTTTTCTATACAGAATGGGCGGGCTGCGAATTCGCGCTGGACGCTGTCGGCGAAGTAGAAACATGGGCAGCACTGCCCGGCGCCCGGCCCGAGCCGCTGCGAGCGTCGGGCGTCGGCCACGCGCCTGCCCGACAGTCCCCGCCTGCGCCGCCGCCGCGAGCGTCGTCCGTCGACACTGACAAGAATGCTAGGCCACAGGTAAATAAAACAAGTGTTACCCGAGAATTTCTTACAGCGAGGGGTAATTTCGTTATAAGTACAACTAAAAATTTTGACGAAAATTCTTGATCTAAATTTTATCTAGGAAATATGTGTATTAAAAGTGGTTATTTAATATTGGTGGATGTTATATCCACACGAAACTAAAAATTAAAATAAATATTCTGTTGTGTCCCCCAGATCCCACCACCAGAGCCACCAAAATCTCGCTCACCAAGCATACCGCGAATGTTACAAGACTCCATCATCGACGAAGACAACTCCGAATACAACTGGAACATAGAAAAACGCGAGGACACGCACACAAGCAAACACACGAGCGAATACTCAAAGCATGTCAGCGAATATACGAAACATAGCAACGAATATAAGCATAACAACGACTATTCTAAGCATAGCAACGATTACTCTAAGCACAGCAACGAATATTCCAGAAAAACTTCCCACGATGTACTGTCTCGGGAGTCAGCATTGAACGAACGATACTTCGAACAAACTTCGGACAAAGTCCGCAGCAGGTCGCTAGACAATCTTTTAGGTGACAACCCTGTGCCGCCACCGAACAAATTAGCCGATTTAGGGCTGTCACAATCAAGACTGAATGACCGATATCACTCGGTGGAGAGGTTAGTGGGGGCGCCGAGTGTGGCCAGTAGTAAGGGAGGTATGGAAATGGAGTATGGAACAGGATCGAGGGCTGTACCTTCGCGGTATATAAAGTCACAGTATGCTGGGAAGCGCGCGCCGGCCGGCTCGCAGTCGAGTCGCGCTTATATCGAGAAGAGCTCGGAATTTGGTGGTGTCAGGTTAGAATGAAATACATTTTCTAGCATCTGTTAACATAATTTATTATTGTAAATACATATATTTATTTGAGATTCTTTTCGCAGGTCATCAGCAATGTCAGACACCTCTGAAGCACCAAGTCTTGCCTCACACGTGCGTCGCGTCCGCGTTCCGAGCCAAGCGTCAGACGTCGATCAATTCTTAGACGATCTGTTCTCCCCTGTGCTAGACCCAAATATTGACGAGCTCTCAGACGCTCGATCCTTAGCCGCCAGCATCAAGGGAGGCAGAAACTACAGCGATTTCATCGACAGCGTCCTCAACTGCGATTACAACGAACAAATTGAAACATTAAATAACGTCCAAGAAGTCCAAAGCCTTATCAAAGGTGGAGGCAAAGAGGACAAAGAAAAGGGAAGAACAAGTAGGAAGGAGTCCAGTGTGGACTCTGTCGATGATTATATCACGAACCTATTCGATCCTATATTCATGAACGATAGTTTAAAACGTCTGACTGATGGGGAAGGCCTCACTGGTGCCATAAAAGGAGGCGGAGCAACTCCAAGAGCTGCCTCCGCTAACACGTCCACTTTAAGTTTCGGAGCTCTGCCCCTCCCACCAACAATGCCGTCCACTCCCGAAGCTCTGGCCGCTGCACTGGGACTTCATCTACCCCCTCCGGGTACGGTCGACATTAATGCATATCATCAGAACCTGCAGCGAGCATTCCTTCAAAGTGCGATGGCACAAAATCTGCAGATTCAACAGCAACTGCTGGCTCAGAACCAAGCATTACAAACTCTTTTAGCTGGTCAGGTTGTTGAGCCCTCTGAATCAGAGCCCACATCACCAGTTCGGGCATCCACAGTCGTGCACGCACAAGTCCACTCCCCACCGCGTAACGCAGTAAAGTTGCGGCGAGAGTCGAACGAGAGCATGTCTGCGGGCGCTCCGCCCCCTCCCCCACCGCCGATGCCTCCTCCACTACACTCGACCGATCCCCTGGAAATAAAGGGCTTCGTAGACCCTTACGGACGAGCGAAAACTGTCCGAATCGGCAAATGGAGATGGCCTCCACCAAAGGATGCAGTGGGCCAAGAACAAGCACAAGATTTTACCAAATTCAAACTGCGTCAGATACAAAGACGGCACACGCCACAGTCACAGTCAAACGGCATGGAACATGAACCACCACGAGGTCGATCCAAGTCAGAAACAACTCCAGGCATCGAGTGGGAGGAGTTCGAGGTGGACGGTCCAGTTGTATCACCGAGTAGAGAAGCGCCAAACCAACGGACAGCTAGACGAAGTTTCGAGATCGGAGCTCAGCGTCCGTCACCAGGTAGCGTTGGGAAGCTCAAGTTGAGTTCCGAAATGAGACAACGATTGGAAAGAGTCACAGCCAATCACTCTGTACGCAGCACGTCTTCTGCGGCAGAAACCCCGCGTACCATTAACAAGTTAGAAGATACTAGAAAGTTAATGCTGGAGCGTCAGTTAGGAGGTGGGGCACGTTGGGACGCGCCGCCGCCGCCCCTGCCACCTGCGCCGCCTGGCCCTGCCCCTCCCCCGCCCATGTCACCACCTACACCACCTGACGGTCCTGCGCCTCCTCCACCTGCACCCGACGCGTCATCAACCTTCGCACAACTACGCCGCGACCGTGACACATTCGGTGTTCATCAAAACAGAGAGGCTGACGACCGTCACGCCTTCTTAGCTAACTGGAACTCACGACGCAGAGAGGAGTCCGAGCCTCCACCGTCTCGTGATGACTTAGCCACACGGTTCCTCACAGCCGACAGGCGTCACTCCGAACGCAGAGTTAACGACTGGGGCGATGAATCTGATGTCCGCAGCTACGATGACCGAGGACAAAGTCGAGACGAATGGGACTCAGAGTCAGGACACGACACAACTGGCCGTCGTGATAGAGACAACTATTCAGGCCGAGAAGCGTCGGAAATTTACGAAGTACACACGACAAGAGCCGAACGAAGGAAAGAAGAGAATGGTATTGAAGATTCATTTGATCGCAAGCGTTCTCCGTTCTACGATGATTTTGAGAGATTTGATGGCAGGAAGAATTCTCGGGATATGCTTGTAGGAAGAGCGAGGGAAAGTCCGAGGTCTGATATAATTTTCCCTCAAGAGAATAATGATGCGAAGAGAACTGAAAGAGCTACGTTCAAGACTCACATGGCGCAAAAGGAGAGAGACAGGAAAATGGAGGCGGAGCGACGACATTCCGTGTCTACTCACGTCACTGACAGGACTGAACATATCGAACGTAAGTACCTATACGATCATTTTTTGACATGGGCTTGAAGTAAATCATGTCGTACATGTTAATCTTATTATTTTTTATTATGTAGGTGACGTGCCCGCCCCAGCAGCACTCCTGCCTTCAGACCGCTCATTCCTCACATACAGCAGAGTTCCATGGAAGCTGCGAGTGCGCAAAGAAGTATTCACTCCTCTAGAGACCTACAACGACCCAGCCATATTAGACCTACTTTATGCTCAAGTAAGTTGTGAATTTCCGAAGTTACATTTACACATTCTTGGTAGAGAAACGTTATTTATAAGTGTTTTTGAAGTAAATAAATGAATAAATAATAATATTTTTGACACCATTGCATAACCATGATGCATGCTTATTATGTCCTGCAGTTTCAAGGTTTGTAAAAAAGATGAGTTAACTGGCCAATTATTGGTATATCACCAAAATCTGAATAGTCTTTTATATAATATCGCATATTTACCTGTCCATTTGTTCCCAGATTGTCCACGACATAAACTCCACGCTCCCATCTCTGCGCATGAGTGCGAGCGAGCGTCGCGCCGGCGCGGCGTGGCTGCGCTCGCAGGCCGGGACGCCCGTCCGCGCGGCAACGAAGCGGCAAGCCGTAGAAATGGCGCGCTCTTGGCCTTTTTACTTCGCTCGTTTATTTGCAGCGAGAGTACCGCCAGGAGAGAATGCTGTGTTAGCTGTGTCGCATAATGCTGTCACTATTGGAGTTAAAGGTAAAGCTCGACAAATGATTTGTATGTAATGCTGCCTTATCGATAGACTCTGAATCCCAGGCCATTTGGATATCATGTTCCTGAGGTAATTGTTTGATGGTTTGAAAAATTCGAAAACGATCTCATAATAAAACAGTAATCAGCAGTCACACAAAAACGACCAAACCTCCAAATTCTTAGACATTTTCCTCATGAAATTTGCTATAGAAAAAAAAAGAAACTCCCTGCGAAAGAATTAAGAAAGATTCGTTTATCTACTACACAGAAGAACTTGATTCTTAAAAAATCTACTGGCCAAACAGCTACTTGCAGACTCACCAAAATACCTCTGTGGGATCTATTCCCATACGGCATACTAACCATCAAATCATCCCCAGGTCCAGCCGGCCTCACCATCCGCCGATCGCTCTCCCTAAGCGGTCTCCGCGCATCATCATCAGCCCCTCACTCCCTGCAGTTGTCATCTTCCCGGGAACCGCCGCTGACGCTGCACGTACCATTGGCTCATCACGCGCATGCTCTCATTGCGGAGTACGCACTGCAGTATACTCAAGTATGTTTGCTTTAGTTGTTTCATGAGGACTGTTAGACTTATTTCTTGCTTCTTGAATAGTTTCCTTCTAGGATGAGGGTCGTTACCACACATGACGTAAAAATGGTCACGTCAGACTAGCCCATCATGCTCACGCGCTCATTGCGGAGTACGCATTGCAGTATACTCAGGTACGTTCGCTTTAGTAATGAGGACTGTTAGACTTATTTCTTGCTTCTTGCATAGTTTCCCTCCTAGGATGAGGGTCGTTACCACATGCGACCGTAAAATAGTTACTGCCGAACGGACGCTGTTGCTCAAGAGTTTTGATCTGCTACTGAGGGTAAACTGGGTAATATTTACGTTATTTTGTTATAGCTTTAGTATAGACCTTCAAAAATGTATTGATTCGCGAGATTGGTCGGTCGTATGTATATGTCCCGAATCCGTTAAATGCAAAGGACCACCCTAGACCCTAGGACCTAAAGAAATACAGAAATAACTTTAATATGGACAGTTTTAAGAGTCTTAAAATTAATTAATATTAATTTCGCCTCGCTATATTAGATTGATTCAGAACGTTCATATGATATAGGTACCTAGTTGTTGCTATATCATTAGAATAACAAGTTGCACAGTCATCGTATCATAATGAGCTATTCGTATACTTGAAAACATCACATTATTATTTGCTTTTATTCAATGTTTTACATAACATAGCAATAAAATCATAACCCACTTATTTTACTCAGTCTGTCATAAATTGCGACTTTCTTTAGTCCGCCTCGATTGGTCATTTATATTCAAATACGTAAATAATATTTTATACATATAGTTGTAGCATATTTATATAACTCAAATTGCATGTATAGGTACTTGTTGTAATAACTATTTTAAAAGCCTATCAAATGTTTTTGAGTACAAAGGTCAAATAACAGCAAAGTTGCAGTAATAGAGTCATCATTTCTGTACAATTAACTATGGAATGCCTCGTACATGACATAATGTATGTGAATGAATTAACAATTTTGAACGCAGCTTAATTTAAGTTACTATCAATAAAATGATAGCTAATAGTAAGTCTCAATAATGAAAACATTATGTAACGACAAGACCCATAATATATTACTAACCCATACATAACATACTACATATATATATACTCAAAATGGGTCCTATATGCAGATGCACAGAGTAAGTAATTTTGTTCTCCATAGTCATATGACACAGATTAGTAGGTAAATAATTACTCCCATAAAGTCTATTTTACGAATGAAGTTCGCAGCGCTATGCGATAGCTCAGTAAATACGTACAAAAATACCTAAAATAGTTCCACAATTTTCCGCGGGACTTCTTTCGAGAAATGGACTTTACCTTCTCTTTTTGATATTATATCAATTATTATTTATGGACTCTTGACGACTGTAATTTTTCTAGTGTCATAATATTAAAATATATTACGCTGAAAATGTGGCAATAGTTTATCGATTATTATCTTAAAAATATGGAATTTTGATCCACATGTATAGGTCAAGGAAACTCATTAATTAAATCATTACAGCTGCTTTTTAACATTTAAATGCTAAATTACAAAAGCAATGCTAATAGTGGATAAAAACCAGATGTTCAAGATCTTTAAACATCATTTAAATTGAAATAATTTGCTATGTTCAACATTCACTTATTAGAAAATGTAGAACTCAGAGAAACGACAAGAAAAAATTACAAAACCTACTAAAGAAAGGTTTACCTGTTACGCTGGTCACTTTTAAAGCAAATCTTGTCATATACGAAAACAAAACTTCCTGATTAAAGTTAAGCATTTTGAATAAAATTTACCGCTTAAAAATAAACACAGCAGCCATAAAAATAACATCCACATATAAAATGTAAGCATTTAATTTAATTAAAACTCTTAATCAGAGCCTTTAAATTAGTATGTAAATAACATGATCTGCATATATGGGCATGGAGCACAAACTGCCGGCATGACCTACAAAGGTATAGCTCATTTATACCGTCATACATTAACACAGCAAAAGATAAGAAACGCCATTAAAATTCCCGTTTACACCTTGCCTATGAGCATTAGATAGTTACACATTATTATAGAAAGGTTATAATGAACTGGGCATGAGGCTCCCTCACGTAAATAGCAGAAAATGGCTCTTTTCACGTTTATGTAGCGCTATAAAAATTGTTTTTTGAAGTACCTAAATGACCTAGGTACCTACCTACTATCCTAACCCCTCAATCATGTACCACCTCATTATCATCTGCCTAGCCTTTTCTCTTCTGTGTTGGGGTCGGCTTCCAGTCTAACCGGATGCAACTGAGTACCAATGTTCAAGGAGTGACTACCTGTCTGATCTCCTCAACTCCGGGTAACCAGTCTTATCTATGGGAATACCACTAGGTAAGACTTGCAATCAGACTTTTTGTCTTCTGACTACCAATAACGACTGCCAAATATTATGTTCAATGACAGCTCATCATGTACCACCTTCACACGCAAAAATCCCGCATTCTCAAATCATAAGGTTTACATACTCTTCATCTTCCACTGTTTTCATATTTCGAATCAAATAACGTTACATGAGTATCTTGTATGCCCGTGCGCAGTAAATCAACAGGCGATAAAAGAAAACAGCATAACATTTTGTATCGATACTGTTTGCGAGGATAAGCTTGCATAACATAATGAAACACGTTTTACAGGAAGAAGTGTTGTTAAATAATATGTGGGGATCACTTTGTTTGTAAAAGATGTTTCCGTGCGTAACTGAAGCGGCCTGGGGAATTTATGAGTGTGCAGTGCACTTGTGCAGTTTGGCGGATGCAAAAAGTAGGGATGCCCAACGCTAGCAACAAAAAAAAATTAGATGACAGCTGTCATTTTTCCCGCCCGTTTTTGTTTGTTGTTTCTTTCTGCCGATGTCTACTGAGATAAATATTTTCTTATTTTTATTTTAGTATTCACTCACTTGCAATTTCACGTAAGATTGAAACATATTTCTGGGAATGCAATATCTGTTAGGTAACTGAAATATGTATTTGAAAGAGTAACCTACATTTCTTTCCCAAGAAACAGATACTTACTTTAATCTTGCGAAAGTCTAAACAAATCTTTTTCACTTTTGAATTTAAAATAACCATTTGAATATTACAGAAAAATCGATCTAGAAATAAAACCGTAAATATAGATATTTACATACATATTTACATAAACGTTGATACTTCTATTAAAAGTAACTTAATGGAATACTTCATAAACCATGCCGGTTACTTTGCTAGCCCTACGCGCTTCACAGATTAGCAATTCAATGAGCTTTCTTAATGAGTACGTAATTGGTACTGTAAGTAGTGTTATTGCAGGCGCGAGCCGGCTCCGTGACCGCTAACTATGTTTACTATCTGTGGTTCAGACGCTTATTGTAAGTTAGAAGAAGTAATGTAAAGTAAATGACCTCAATGGGTTTCATTCTGGTAAAAAAAAAACAACTAGATAATAATAAAAAAGTGAGAAGAGCCTTTTCTATCACTAGCTCCCTGAATAGTCTAACGGGACATAAACATGACACGTTAAAGAATAGTACTTTAGGAACTATTTATTTTCTAGTGCTTAAACGCAGTCTACACGTTTAACTAAATTCTAAATTAAATTCGTCTTTACTCCGCAAACACAGCAACGCCAAGCGATTTCATTTGGACAGAACTTGGTAGTTTATTATTCTGTAAAAAGAATAAACAAAAAAGTTATGTCAACGATGTCACTGCCAACCCCGCAATTTTTATGCAAAGAACTCACCCATTCAGCCTAATTAAAACCTCTTGCTATATGCCTACGTTGAAGCAATAGCAGCTCCCGTTAAATGGGTCCGTTACGCTGACCGCGCAGGTGCTACCTAGGTTCCGCTACAGCCGCCAGTCTAAATGACAGTGGATGTAACGCCTACACCGCCGTGGAATGTTGGGCCGCCTGTACCATGCTTATGACTTTGTAATCAAGTACTAGGCTGTATGCCGACTTTCCTTAGCATGGGTAGATTACCGCGTTTGCCAGATCGAATGTGGAACGCGGCAGTTGGACAATAAACTGCTAGAGAGATTTATTTCGTATTTAAATCTGGTCACTCGGTAAATTCTTCTACACGAGACTTTTGTTTTTAAAAAAGCTTGTTAAAAGAACACTTTAACAACTGATTGAAATTGAAACTAATCTGAGCACACTCTTTTATTTCTTGCAAGACTAATTTTGTCTTTAAACATTTATCTAATCACTTTTAAATCCGTTCCTAGATTTGAAGTGTGTACCTAAATAGGAAGCCCACACATATCCGTAGTACTGACTCATCTGCGTGTCGTGAAAGGCGGTGAATGGTCCTCAGTGTTTGCGTGAAAATCGAATGTAAATTGTCAGATTTCCACTCGATGGTCACGGCATTTGTTATGTCCATTACGTAGGCACAAATGATCATTTCAACAGTCATCATAATTTGTCTGATAGTTGGTACTGCGCACCTGGTGACCTATTGTTGGTAGACCTGAAAAATACATGTTCTATTCTATTCATAATTTGTTTTGGTTTCGATCCAAGGTGTAACTGACCTTTAGGCCAAAATAATTGGTATCAGTTTTATGATTTGATTGTGTTGTTGGCTATTAGAAATTATCTGTCTGCATTAGTTCATTAACTTTCAATCAAGATATCTAGACAATTAAATATTTAAATATATTGTAATAGTTGCAATTTACATTGGACAAGGCCTGTAAATAAACGTTGGCATATCAGCGGTAATAATTCGCACATACCTGCTTAGACCAGATACATTTGAATGACATTGTCACGATCTACATATTTCACACGTATCAAGCTATATGAAACAGGCAAGGTCAATCAATGTCGCCGTCGATTTGTTACAATATGCAATACAACAATAGTGATAAAAACCGGCGTCCACCATAAGTCACCATCGACCTCAACCTGAGATGACAGCGACAGTGGCGGGCGGCACCGCGCGCAGTCCCTCGGCAGCCGCGCACGCGCGCGCACCATGCAGCGGCCGCGCCTCTCGCTCGCGATGCGCGACAACTGGCGCCACCTGCAGCGCCTGTACGGCCTCGAGCTCGACTGCGACGACTGCTCACCCCCGCGCCGAGCCCCCAGTCTAGACTCCCTCATCAACTCCTCCGAAGGTGCCGTCTCCAGCGCGGACGCCTCAGCTCCCGAGGACTCCGACTCCGGAGCTGACACCCGCAATGACCCAGAACCGCCTCGCAGGAAAGCTCACTCTAACCCGTAAAGGATAAAGAAATGCCCTCAAAGTTTCTCGTCATCATCCAGCGGCCACATGGAGACGATCCATGAAGAGACAACCGAACCCAAAGTGTCTGTGAAGGAGATTCTCGCGAGATTCGAGAATCTTACTGAAAATACGCAGGTAATAAGTGTTTGTGTGTTGTGTTCCGGATGGAAATGGGGATTGGGGTGAACAGGTTTGAAAGCAATTTGTTATTAAGCTACGTGCTCCAGTTAGCGGTAACTGCAAACTGCAAATCAACAGTTTCTATCGATTTCCTTCATCAGCTGTTTGAAAACAAACATTTTGCAACGTGACATTACAAATTACAGTATTTGTTTGGTCAACGAATTTCACTGAATTTGTATGTAATAGAGGTTTCAAAAGAGTGCACTCAGCGCTCTTCAGCGATGTTGAAAATACGACGCTGACGATTATGAATGCATTATGTTTTTTTTGTATGTCGCATGATGCGCAAACGCTTTCCAATCAGCGTCGATGATCTCGCTGTGTAATCGATCTATTCATGAGCTTCAGTACATTGTTGGCCGTGTTGATTTTCTTGTCATTATCTTCGTCAACATGACGACTCGTGACAAACACGATATGCAATTCTATTTCTTCTGCAATTCATCTTACTACTTACTATACTCCTATGTTTTGTTTACATACCTTTTAATTTCAACTAGCTATATTCAGCATTACATTCTCTGATCAAAATATGAATTTAGTAAACTGATGAACGCTCACTTATCGACATTCGAAAGATTACGTCAGTAATCTCGCATAATTTCGGAATGGAAAATATAAAGTCATTGATTTATGGTTAAAATTCACTCGTTTAAACTCTTGATCTCAACAGTTATACTTCCGACTTCATTATGTCTGTTGTCCTCATTTTAGTTGCATTATAAATATTAAAAAGTTATATCCAAAGTCCTAATTACGTCAAACCTTCGCAGACTTTCGTAACACCGAATGATCGCGTATTATATTCAGAGTCATCAATACGTTAGCCTCTGAATGCTTTTCAAATTGTTGCAAATCATCTGTGACCTTTGTTAAATCATATAATGTATTCACAGCTTCAATATTTATTACGAAATATGTTCGGAACTGAAATTATCTAACAATTACTATTAGGCGATTAGCGCACGCGACAGGTATCCGACTCATGACCCTTCACAAGTCAAGGCGAGGCGGTGCGTGGTTACTGCAAGTATATCTTTGTGGCCTATGAGAACTCGCCTAACTTAGGTATTTGTTATGCTCATAATTAACTATAACGCTGCTTAACTAGCAGTTCCTATACCGGTTTTTTGGCAACATTACCTCCTATTTGATCCGTATCATCGCCAAGTCTTGTTGAATTTATGAGCGATCTGGGGCCCGATTCTCCTAAGTTAATAATGTCAAAATCGAATCGCAATATGATCGCAATAGCAGTTTTAACCATATCGGGCATTCTGCTACTAATGTAAGACTAATCGTATTCCAACGACATTCGATTGGTTTTCGATTGGTCTGCTATTTTGGTGATTTTGGTCTATACGGTAGTTTGTTCTACAATCATATTGCAATCGTAAATCATTTGCAGACAAAATGATTCATTATTGAATGACAGAAAAAGATAAAAACGTTTATTTCAAAGAAAAAATAGCGGAATGCCACATACGCTTCAATCGTAATCGAGTCGGGATTGAATCTCAGTCGAACCGAGTCGAACGTGAATCGTATGTCGCTTAAGTAAAATTAGGAGAATCGGGCCCCAGGATAGTACCTACATATCAAAGTTTTTTTATACCTATAAAAAAAATCTGCAAGTTCGGTACGCCTTGTGGTTGTGGCCAGATCCCAGTTCCAAGCCAGTGAGCAGAACAAATTCAACAAGCTCATGTACGGACTTTACCCTTTAATTAAAAATGTAATGAGTCTCATCTTGCTACAATGTGAATTAAGCATTTAAATACGAAAGCTATGGAAAGTTTAACTTAGCCTACATTTTAGGACCTACCTTTCTGCAAAATGCATACCTAAATATTATTTGCGCCAAAAAATTATCATTTACTATCGAAATAGCAAATTGTGATCTTTACTCGGTAAATTATAAAAGTTTAATATTTATTTTCCCAAATGTACACAATGTCCCAAGTCACCCGGTAAAATGTCTGATACTGATCTCAATTTAGATTATAAATCAATATGGCAGCACGCTTAGACAGCAATCATTCATTCGATTCTTTAACAATATTGTTCAGAATCATCAGTTTCAACACGCTTTGTTTATTTTTCTTTTTGATTTGAAACAATCTTGAATCTTGTATAATAACGCTGAAGAAGTTTGATTTTGTTTCAACATAATGTCGCGATTACATCAAAATTATGATATAACTACTTTCGTAAAGATGCAAATCATTTGTGTCGCATTCTTTTTTGCATGTCAACTGTTTAGTCTAGCTTTGTGGCCAGTTATGTTGTTGGATTCTTCTTTACTGTAATTGTAAAAGATAGTTTTTAATCCCGGAGCGCCGTAAGTGCTTCTTGACAAGATGATTGCCTTGTAATCATCTGTAATATTAGTGTACCTATGACCTAAATATAAGTCTACACAGACACAAACGTTCAAATTGAGAACCTCCTTCTTTTTGGGAAGTCGAGCTAAAAGCTTCTAACTCTATATGTGTAGGCTTTACAATGACAGCATGATACACAAAAACATTGAATACCAAAACAAATCCTCTGTATCACTTACCTCCTTTGTGTCATATTGACACGGATACAAGCTTGTCAACTTATCACCACGAGAACACAATGCATTGATGCTGACATTCGATTACTTTGTCACGATCATTGCGCAAACGACAAATTGACATCCACTGTTGTTGTTTATTGAACATCTTTGACAGTAGTTACGAGTAGTTAGAACCCAGTAAACTGGTTGTCAAACAACCAGTCTTACCATGGGGTATTGGGTTGCCCGGGTAACTGGGTTGAGGAGCTCAGATAGGCAGTCGCTTCTAGTAAAACTCTGGTACCCAGCTGTATCTAGTTAGATTGGAAGCCGACCCCAACATAGTTAGGAAAAGGCTCGTTAAATGATGTTGTTGGTTTCTCACTGTCAGATTAAGAGTAACTTCTACGTCAGGCTGAGCCTGAGCAAATATTGAGATGCTAATTAGCAGTATTAGATAAATTAGTTGCATCATCGACATCGGTCGGAGATTATAAAAGATCTGATTTTCCGGTTCCGTTTTGTATTTTGACAACAACAGCGCGATCTTTGTGGTTATTTGTAACTAGGTTCCAGGTCAACTGCATAGATTCTGATATATTTATTAGGTACCTAAGTATGTCATTGAAACTGACTTTCGGTTATGGCCAAAGGGTGTCCACCCAAGTGCGAAGGACATAACGAGTACAATTTGTATGTGTGCGTGACTCAGACGCCCTTTAGTCTTCTCAAATCTGCTGAAATTACAACGCTCCAAAATTGTTGTGAGAACTACGTGCTCACCGAGGCACGGAGACATAATATGGACTGACCGCATCTAGTGTTATTAGAAGGCACATCTCTATCATTTGTGAACCTGGTACCACGATCATTCTATAAGTATAGGTACTTTAAGGTTGTGTTCACAATTTCTTTCTTTTGAAAACACCATCAAAGGCATAATAATCCCATGACAGGGACATCAATTCATGTAATAACGGCATTAAAAGTGAAACACGTCACAGTCGCCGCCTGCGGGGAAAGTTGATCATATGCGTGTGCGCACTTAATGCTGTCGATACGTATAACTACTAGTTAGTAGTTATTGTATAGTATTGTGTTGGCAGATGTCATTTGTTGTGGATCGAATCATTGTATGTTGTTGTTGTTTTTTTTGCGTCTAATGGGTAAACTTAAACCAGTTTATCATAATGGTTTTCTTTTTTATTTATGATCTAACTTGTTCTTCTAAAACAAATACATATTCCGTTCAGTAGGTATGACAGATTTTAGGTTACCTATTTAAATAAGCTTTCAAACTTATTTAAATCTCAATTGAAAGGTTGTCACTATAAATTATTTATCTATATTCTTCTTCTTCTGTTGGGCATCTTATAATGAAGATAACAGTAAACTCTGCGAGTTTACCCCTTCCTTTGATGTTCCAAGCTCTTCAACGCTGACAAATACCCATCCACTCTCAGATTTCCGCAACTATGATTTCTTGCGCTTACCCTATGTTTTGCCCATCAATATAATAAGCTACATATTACTTACACACAACAAAACACCATGAGCCACGTATGAATAACGATGGCTTCACAATGCGATGATAGCAAATTGTCTGCGTGACGAGGCCTCTGCGACAATCGCAAGTTAATCGGACCGTGGTTCCGTTTCCTCTTTACTGGACACCCGACACGGTTTAGCAAATGAATTAGCGATGCCGTGTGAAATACTACGTATATGTTATTTTTTGTATGTGAAAAGGGGATTTCGTTGTTATAAAGAGGTTTTAAAACAAACTGTCATTTGCGCGCCAAAACTATGACGACTTAAGAGTTAGGCGTGCCTCTAATGTCTCTGGTCACATTCGGAAATTCGGTTGTAACAGCTTATGTATGTACAAAGACATGTAAAGTAATGAATCCTAAAATACTCCTCGTCAGTTGCAATAGTGTACCTATGTATACGTATATGTTGATTTTAGACTAGAAAGAAATCTACTTACAATTTTTACTTGCCAAGAAATACTAACAAATTAAATGAAAGGCAGTGATCATTATAAAATTTCTCCTTCGAGGGATATTTTTTCCTGAAACTCAACCGATTAATTGAAAACGGAATCTATCGCACGCGACGCTTCGTGATGTTCTATGAAAATGTTTGTATTATTGTGACACGAATACTCGCCACACATCGAGAATCGAAACGTAAATCGATCTCAATCGTTATCGTTCCTAATCGATGTAACGGCATGGTCATAATAATGTGGGCCTTTCTTTGTTTAACATTATATTGTCTTTAAGAGAATTGAGTTTTTTATCGATTCTATTAGAAATATAGTGGTAAAGTAACGTGAAGGAATTTGATGGAACCTTTGATATGTGGTATTGGGTCGGTTATCAGCTGATAGAATTACATAATTGATTATAATCATGAACATCTGCAAAATCAGGAAAGTTACTACTGGCATAGGTGTAATTTACCATTGACAATACAAAAGCAGGACAGGAGCAGGCTGGGTTTCGGAGCGGATACGGCACCATAGACCACATCCACACAGTGCGGCAGATTATACAGAAGACCGAAGAGTATAATCAGCCCCTGTGTCTAGCATTTGTGGACTATGAGAAGGCCTTTGACTCGGTTGAAATCTGGTCTGTTCTGGAGTCCCTGCAGCGTTGTCAAGTAGATTGGCGTTACATCCAAGTAATGAGATGTCTCTACGAAGCTGCTACAATGTCCGTCCAAGTACAGAATCAGCAAACAAGGCCCATACCGTTGCATCGAGGAGTGAGACAAGGGGATGTTATTTCCCCGAAACTGTTCACTAATGCAATGGAGGATATGTTCAAGACGCTGAACTGGAAAGGACGCGGCATCAACATCAATGGCGAACACATCTCTCACTTGCGATTTGCTGACGATATCGTCATCATGGCGGAAACGCTGCAGGACCTACAACAGATGCTGAACGACCTGGCTGAATCGTCTCTACGCATCGGCCTACGGATGAACTTGGACAAAACCAAGGTCATGTTCAATGAACATGTTCTACCGGAACCAATTGCGATACACGGCGCCGTTCTCGAAGTTGTTCGGAAAAATGTATACCTCGGGCAGACATTGCAGTTAGGTAGAAACAACTTTGAGGACGAGGTGAATAGGAGAATTCAGTTGGGTTGGGCTGCATTTGGGAAGCTACGTCGAGTCCTAACATCGTCGATCCCACAGTGCCTAAAGACAAAAGTCTTCAATCAGTGCGTCCTACCTGTCATGACTTACGGAGCCGATACGTGGACACTGTCGGTACGGCTGGTTCACAAGTTTAAAGTCGCTCAGCGGGCTATGGAAAGGGCTATGCTCGGCATTTCTCTGAGGGATCGCATCAAAAATGAGGTAATCCGTCAGAGAACCAAGGTCATCGACATAGCCCACCGAATCAGCAAGCTGAAGTGGCAGTGGGCTGGCCATATTAGCCGAAGAACCGATAACCGTTGGGGTAAACGAGTTCTAGAGTGGAGACCACGCCTCGGCAAACGTAGTGTAGGACGTCCTCAGGCACGGTGGAGTGATGACTTGCGCAAGACGGCTGGCAGGAGCTGGATGCGAGAAGCTGAAAATCGATCTCAGTGGCGTGCACTTGGAGAGGCCTATGTCCAGCAGTGGACTGCGATAGGCTGATGATGAATACAAAATACCTAGTCATTTGATTCATCGATAATTAGACATAATTGTACTTTTCAATGGAAAAATTAAGATTGGTATTTTTATTTATTTACGTGCCATAGCTGTAGCAAACACATTCCTTCTTTCCAATTACTATAGTTTAACAATAGACTATCCATGTTTCAAACTTCACAAAACACATGGCGGCATACAAATGGCGGCATCCCATAGAGTTTCGATTCAATCACTCGTAATGTATCTTGATCTAAGCGATCTGGTACAGGAAGCCTCTTGATTATGTTCACCATTGAATCCATTCGGTCTTCCGGCCAGTTGTTAGTTTTTTCTATAAAATTATCTGCGAATATCTCTAACTGTACAATTACAGGATAATACGGCAATTTGTTCTGTTAGACACGCAATTCCTGTATACAAACAACATGTTTATGTACCTACAAATATATTGTAAAAAGCTAGCCAACTCGGCGACATATAATTTTCAAAGAAGCGTCAAATATAAAGACAAACATACAATTTTTTTTCGCTTGAGTAATTTAGGGTGTTTTCTAAAAAACATAATATAAACTCTACGCCCTTTAAGATAAGATTGATAACCGTATATCTAGTGAACACAACGATTAAATTAAAGACACCTGTTATATTAAAGCTGTTAGGGATGCGTTTGCGTCGATCCGTGCTTCCTGTCCGTTAGCCACGAACCCTTCTGGAAAAATTCGTGTGACAAAGAAACGGCCGCAAAAGGCATGATTCACGATTGTCGATTATTTCGGTTTAAAATGTAAATATACTTATCATTTTATTAATAAAAGGCGTTTTTATGACCAAATTTTTTGTCAACATTTAGAATCCCCATTTTTTCTTCCGATACGTTATACAATCGAAAATTTAATCTGTGATTGAGCGTCTTAAAAATGCTAAAAAAACAAATGCACAGACATCCACAAAATGTTCTCAAAAATACAATCTCAGATAACCATCTCGATATTAATATTCAATTTAATAACGTTCTACTCGCTGGGCAACTATAGAAATGTGACGTTTCACTTTTATAAGTGAGTTTGGGCTTAGGCAGTACCACTTACGTACCAGTAATTGTCAATATCAGTTAATTGTGGGTTCAAAGAGACCGTGACGAGTGGTCGGCTACTCTCTCTCCTCACGTACGCTATAAAACACTGCTTTGAGGTAATTCCACCTTAGGGTAGCTCATGTAATCTGTAAACTGCATAATTAAAGTGACTTATGGAGGTGGTAATTTGACAAAAATATAGCCAAGTTTGTGTAAATGTTAGTATAATTTTTATGACTGTAATCCTGCTTATCAAAAGGTCTTTAAAAAATCCTAAAAGGAGTGGGTAAATAAACAGCTCAAAAGTTATAATTGTACTTAAATAACTTTAAAGATTCCAATTAAAATTGCTATCTAATATTACCGCTATCATCTCCTTCAGTTTGAGCGTTTAAACTTTTCATTAAAATCTAGATTTTTACCAAAAAAGTAACTATCAGTCCCATTACTACAATAATTCAGACGTAATCAGTAAAATAGTATGTAATTCACCTGGCCAAGGCTATTGTACCTATGCCATGCCAGTCCAATTAACTCTGTCGTAGATACCAGACTGATTATATCATTTAGCCGTCTGTAGGAAGTCGTATATTACTCTAAGTTACTCTGAGATGTCATAGATTGTCATCCAACATATGATCTAAAGTCGCGAGTCACGCATGGCATAGTTCAAAGTTCAGTCACATAACACTGAAATGTTTTGAAGAATAATAGTCTCAGAAAACAAGAATTAATAAATAAAATAACTCTATAAAATAAAATAAAAAATATTTTATTTTATTGTTTATGTAATTTTCAAATTCCTTATAATAAAAAATTTAATTCTTTTATAAAAAAATGTTCTTGTATTCTAATTAAATAATGTCATCCATATAGCACATCAAAATATGATTTAGAACTTGGCGGAGACATTACCACGATCAAAAATGTTTCGCTATACTAAACGATGAATTTACTTCCATAAGGAAGTTATATTTCTGGTATACATTAAAAAAGATGAAATCTATAAACTTTGTTCCCACAGCGCAGTGTTTACTTTAAATAAGATACAATACAATGATGTAAGAAAATGTGATGGAGGCGACCTTTCCCGTACCTGAGCGTAATTCCACCAGTCTGCCTTGACTTCACAACTCCTCACTGGTATAATAAGTAATAATATCTATTTTATACATCAGAAGTTATAGCACTGGTTATAGGTACGGAGAAAGGAATGTGTTTACACTTATGAGTCCCATAACATATTTTTCTACAAACATGTTTTAATTGACATAATTTTGAGGTCTAATCTGAAAGTTCGCCATGGGTTCAACCTCATCACTACGAAGCTATTTTACTCTGCTTACATTCGCAATAAGACAAAATATCTTATTTATATCCTCCACCTCTTTTACTACGTTAGTGTAATAACTAACATTCGCATTAAATTCTTACGACAGAAAGAATAGAATCATCTTTTGCTCTCTAACATTCACAGAAAAATCTAAGATCTTCCTAATACAAAACGATTAAACGTTTCTTTTAGATGACTCATTAGATTCATGAAATATGCTGCTGGCTTATAGTCGACTGCCTTTACATCCGTCTTTCTAAGAATGTCTTTACTTTTACTTACCTCTTAAATTAATCATAATTATCTGCCTCTATTTTCCTGTTTTCATCTGCAAATTCTTAAGTTGACAGTTTGATACTAATCATTATCTAACAAAGTAATAGTCGTTTTCTGGGAAAACACAAAAAGAAAACCCCCATTCGTTCGCAAAATATCGAAACCTTTCTTGTTATTGATACCCAAGCTCTTCGTTCATCTTATCACCTTTGACATTTTTGTTTTTCTTTTCAATAAACTAGTATGTATTTTCATTTTCCTCAATCATGTAAGATTCTTCTTTCGATCTTTCTAGAATCACCTCGCATTAATGGCTGTTATAATTGTGGTAAATAATCAAAATAAACGCGGCCATTCATATTTCACGGTTAGTGTGCGATCTTAGATACTCGTAACAGCAGAGAAAGTAGCATTTATTTCGACAGTAATAAAAGAGTCATTACAAAATCGTATAATATACTTTTTTACTAGTGATATATTTTTGGTCAATCGAAACGATGATTTTCACACCAGTCGACCCTGATTTTAAACATTATTTTCGCTCAAAAAGTCTTGACCTTATGAGTTCTGATGTTTCATTTCTCTTCACATTTTCTTCTGATAATGTTAATTATGTTAGACACAACGAAGGTTGTAAGCCTTATCTGATACAATCCTGCTGTGGTTTGTCAATCTTCATTCAAGCGAAGACTATCATGGTCAGTTTTTTTTCTGCTGAATATTATGTCACTACCAAAACGTTTTGTGAATTTTATCTGGTAACATGGCTGTATTCATAGCGTCGGTTAAGCAGGGAGATAAAAGCCTGACCACAATAATTTTAGCTTTGACTTGAGAATTAGTTCTTGGGAAACTTTAATTACAGGTTACAGTATCAACTAAATTGTTTCTTTGATGGGACATGTAAATTACTTGCATGTAGTGGTTACCAATTCTTGCCTAACTTACTATGGGCAGTACTATACTGTTTCGTGATCAGTGATTATGGAAATCACCATAGCATGTTCTGCGGTCCGTCCAGCCTTGACATTTTGTTGACAAAAAACCGCATAATGCAGATATGACGTATACGTATCACTTTATTATATAATTTGAATAATTATTTTGAGTATTTTTATTAAATAAGTATCATTAAATATTGAGTTGCCATGCACTGAAGAAGTCTTAAACTAATAAAAAAATAACCGAGAACGCTTCGTGATGTAACCAATTAAATTAAAATTTTCTAATCACTTTCAAAACCATACGTGCTCTTCAAATATATCAAAGTTTGATCTTAAACATAATTTACACTTAGAACATTAATAAACATGGAAAGTTGAGGCTAATCACGCTAGGAAAAGTGAAGGTATCCAGCATTGAGAAACAGGTTCCAAACGGTAGAAAAACTAGTATAACAGTTCCGTGTCTTACTAGCATCTGATTTAATATACAAACATGTATTGATTGAGCTGATAAAATATCAATTTTGAGATCTAGATTGAATAATAGTGATTGATTGGTCTGATTTTGAACTGGTGCTGTGAAAAATGTCGACAAGTTCGCAGATACATGTAGAACCCAGTAAGTAAAGATTTATGATGTTTTAATAAGAGCTGGATGCGAGCAGCCGAAAATCGATCTCAGTGGCGTGCACTTGGAGAGGCCTATGTCCAGCAGTGGACTGCTATAGGCTGATGATGAATTAGAGCGCAGGTTGCAAATGAAGCATAACCTCTTTTGATTGCTAGTTTACCTCAATTAATCGGTTTTTTTTTTCCATGATGTTACTTGGGATTGTCTGGAATGTCTAGCGTGGCTTATACTAAGAATCCATTCCTATTTATCTTCCGATGAATGAGTTTTTTCTCTTATTCCAACATTGACAATAGAAAATGCATCGGACGGGTGACGCATGCTTTCTACACCTATCTTGAAAAAAACTTATTTAGATAGATACATTATCATCTGTTGCTATATTGTATTTCATAAAGTTGTTGCTATATTGTATTACATAAAGTTTAAGAAGGTATAGAATCGACTAATGTTGAGTAGCCTCCGATTTTGGTCACTTGCACCGCAAATTCCATGCAATCAGGCTAATGCTTAAAAAGGAATGAATTCTAACATTTCCAACGAACCTAAGAATTAAGTTTTTTTTTTATATATAAATACTTATATCAATACGGCATTGGTAAGTATGCCGAGTAACTGAAATATGTATAAAGCGGCTGGTTGAAATAGATAGCATTTGCTACGGTGTTCATGCGTGTCATTGACTTTTATATTTGACTGGTTTCAATTTGTCGTCTATGCTCTAATATGGCGCTAACAGGACGATAAACAAAATGTTGTGGGTCATGTTCGTCAAGTTAGTGCTTGGTTATGTTATGTTAGCTTTTGCCAGGGAATTGACCCGCGTCCAGTGGGCACTGCCCCGTGCATCCGGATAAAAGTATTATGTAGCCTTCCTCGATTACCTAACTGAAAAATGAATCATATACTTAGATAGATCCAGTAGTCTTGATAGAACACGTTCAAGGAAACAAATTCCTCAGTGTTATAATGTTATACTTATAGATGTTTCCAATATGAGGATCGTTGTAGGATTTCAGTTCTGTCTAATGGTATCTCTACCATCGCTTCCTATATTTTGGTCGATCTCTGAAGATACCAAATTATTTTCTTAAAATGCCACTTTGTTGAACTAACAGCCTTATCTTGAACTCGCAATGAGCGCCTCTGGTACCACATTACTACTTTTCAACATAAAAATCATGAAGTAAAACACCTAATAGTGGCCCTACGCTAGCCATTTTCTTTGCTCAATAATTTGCATAAATTGCATGCCATTGCGCATCACACAATGGTTCCTCAAGGGAAATGTGTTCATCAATCGATAAAGGAAAAGCTCGCGTTACTTTCACGAGCTAGCAATGAACCCTCTATACATATAATTGTTACGTGCGAGTCTGTTCATGTGTGGAGGTACTCGATTTGCGCTCCACCGAACGTGAAATAGATGTGCGATTAATCGAGTCGGTATCGAATAATCGATCGAGAGGTGTTGATGAGTAAAGATTGAATAATACTTGGATGATTATTTTTAGATTATATCTGCTAATTAGTGAGGTAATGATTTCATTTGATTTCACCATTTAAAAATGATAATTTTATCCTCTGACTGCAAAATTGTTATTCTTAAAGAAAAGAAACATTCAAGTTGGTTACACCACTCCCAATATTTTGCTGAGTTATTTATTGTAACACTAGATTAGTACAGTGTTCCGTAATAAAAACAATCGAACATTTAAAATTACCTACTTATTTAAGATATTCCTCCATTATATAGTTTCTTTAATTTCCTTAGAATGCCAGTGAAAATGAAAGCGCGTACCAACCTTCTTGTTGTCTATCAAGTCGTGTGTGGCTGTATAGCAGAATACCTTTGCGTATACTTATCAGTCAGTATTGAATGATCGCTCTACCAATTACTGGAGTCTATGACTTTCTCATAGAAATATGCATGTTTATTGGGGCTTTCGCTGTGAGAGTGCGGCATTTCAAAGTGACTCAAATTAAAAGTAATTTATTAATACATACTATATAAGCCCAGGTTATATCAAAACGGAACGGAGCGGAGAAGTTTTAAAATTGCCCGATGCAATTGCATCTGCCTAGCCTTTTTCCCAACTATGTTAGGGTCGGTTTCAGCTGTTAACGCAGTACTTACCATTTTTTTTTAACTAAGAGCGACTGCCTATCTGACCTCCTCAACCCCGTTACCAGGGCAACCCAATAGGCTTAGGTAAGACTCGTTGTCACAGTCACTGGCTTCTGATTTCCCCTAACGACTGTGTATAAATTAAAGAAATATACTACGAAAATGCGAAGATATAAAAGTGGCTTAACCGTTATTATCCGCGACCGTACTTGCGCATGTTTACAACTATTTCGCTATATCATATTTCTTCCTTTACGCAATGCAAAATGTTTACCTGTTGAATGATGACATGTCAACGTAATCTTGTCTTTTATAATCTGTGGTCTTGTAACTGCTTTATATGAACGGTGAGTACCTAACGGAGACGTAACTAATGTTGAGTCTTCGTACTTAAATGAAAATAAAGCATTCTTTTATTTCTTCTGTAAGTAGCAAAACATGAGACGACGAACTAATTACAGCGATTAAGTATTAAACGTCTTGCACAATCTTTTATGTAATTGTAATAGAGATAATCGTAGGTATAACAACTTATAGTCTGTTACTTTTAAGTTAAAATTGAAAATAAATGGAAAATGTTTCATTAATTCGTAATTTTTAATTTGAATTGTAATTTTATTGACCCAAATAAATATTTTATGGTACACTATTCTCACTGTAATGAAGTGTAATGTTATTAGGTTTCAAGTTTGAGATTTTTTAAAATTAATAGAAGAATACGAAGAAAGAACACGTCGGGACGTTATTCCGTGCTGCCATCTGTAGGTTGTATTGAACATTACGTGCGAAAGTTATGCGTTGGCATTCATAGAGGTCGCTACTGGCAAGATATTCAGATATTCACCTTCCATATTTCCATTGGGCTAATTCAACTGATACTGTATTAGTAGTTTAGTAACTCTTTCGACTGATTTCATTTTTGTTGTGGTATTAAATCATATCGATCATAAATATTTATGTGATTAACTTCGTACTACATATAGGCGATGTTATAACTAGTTACATATGTATTTTTTGTTCTAGGTTGTTGTTTATTCAAATGTAGTGCCAACAACAAGTCTTACATACTATGTACTTAAGTTATAGAATGTCATATAAGCCGCGTAACTTGAATTGTTTCTTTTTAATGAGTATGTATTCAGCATAGATGTAATATACTAAACAAGATTGCGCACACTCAAAATATATATTTACGAAAATGAACTCTATTCCAACGCAATAAGGTACTAAATTGGTTGCATAACATACAGAGGCAAATCCGAGCCGAGAGGGATAGTTAGAACGGAGGCCGTTTGTCTCTTTCTAACATCTTGCCAGCATAAAAAAATGTTGTGATCAACAGTTTTGTTTTCCCAAAAAAACAATTGAATCACTTATATTTTTATCTTATTTTAACAATTGTAAGTCAACAAATTAATAACAATCGCATTAATTTATTCGTATTTATTCTTATAACAACAACATAAATTTTTATTTTGCTTTTTTTTAATTTTCTAGCGGTAACCCTGAACATTCTTGGCGCGTAATCAGCATTAAAAATTTTGTTTATATTTTTTGTATTAAATCAATTTAAACTATTAAAATGGTGAAAAAGTGTTGCGTTTATACTTGTAAAACTGAATCCTATGGTGGTTGCAATATTGTTCCACAGGTTAGCTAATAATAACATTTTCGTAAATCAAACAACTAGGGTGCCCATGAATTCTTGTAATGAGTCAAAATATGGGTGATGGATTTTAAAACTGTTGTACTATTGTTATAGCTTTCCAAAAAATGAAGAAAGGCGACATGAACGGCTCAGCAGTCTATATGTGAAGCAAAAATACAAAAAAAAACAGTCTTCACTTCGAATCTCCCTGCTTTTATACTGCTAATTCCCGCTAATTATTAAAAGCCTATATTAGTATTTTAAGGTTACAAACTGCGTAAGTTAAAATTTCAATACCAATCTGTGTTTGATAATCTTAGCAAATTCGGATTTGTCTGACATAGCTTAATCTCATAGTCACCCTATTAGAAAGGGACAGACGGCCTCGGTACTAACTGTTTCACTCGGCTCGTTTTTTGGGTAAAGGTGCGCAGTCCTGTTTACTAATATTATGTCTATGGTATTCAGTTGCTCAGCGATTCTATTGTCTATGGTTCGGGACTTTCTAGGTAACCACAAAAAATATATGCACATACTTAATACGCGTATTTAATTAAATTCAAACTGTTCTACTTATAATTAAAAAAATACAGTTAGTGTTGAACTTGACTCATTTTGTGCTACTTATAACTCGGATGTAGCCGCAAAGCTATATATCGAGAAACGCTTACCACGCTAAGAAGTCATTCTGTCTGTCGATTATGTAAAAAGTATCGGATAATCCATAATTAACATAATTATACAAGTTAATGAGCTCTACGAGCGTGGAAATAAATCAGGCCTAGCAGAGCGCAAACCTCCATAAATATCTCCCATTCACGGTACAAGTTAAATCGATTAAAAAGACTAAAAGAATTCGTATTACGAAAGAAATTAGCGATTAATCGGAGCGAGCACACATAGATTGCATCAATATTTATAAAGATGGTGGCGGCACCGAGCGCGGGCTGCGCGCGCATACCGCCGCTGCACCTCGCGAATGCAGTGCGGAAATTGCACTATCGAAAAAAAACAATAGAAACTTATTTACTATAGACTCTATAGACGATTTTTTGTGTCGTGAAAGTGGCAACATTGCAACGGTTCGAAATTTCGAAAAATAAAACGAAGGAAAAAAGTGGTATTGCGAAATTACGAATTGTGTTCGATTCTGATGTGTTTTGGTGAACGAAAATTAATTGGAAAATGGATAACTTCTACGATGTTATCAGGACGCTTAGTAGAAAGACATTGAAACGGAAACCAAAGGTATATGAGCAAATATAAGTTTTACCTTGACCTACTTAAATTGTAATAAAACTATTCAAGACATTAATAGACTTCTATAAATTTTTCCTTCGGCGGTAATTGGATCATTACCAATGTTATACCATTTTAGGATTTTTGTGTATTGTTTTGGGTCCAGTGCCTTCCTAGAATTTTACATAGGTTTTACAGTGTGGATACTTGTAATTTTTTTGAGGAATCCTGAAAACCTGAGCCTATAGGTTTAATTTTGTAGGCATTATGTCAGTTTCGCTGTAATGTGGGTAGGTTACTTATCACTTGTGACTACAAGACTACGTGACAATGTTCACTGAATAATTAGCAAATTCTAAACTTTAAAATTGAAATTAATGGGTTACGAAGACCTCCTTTTTATGTACCTACATTTGGTACCTTTAATAACGCACACTGAAATTACAACTTATAACCAACAGATTTGTCTACATTGAAATTATTAAAGAATATAGATCAAAGACTAATAAATGAGCGAATTCCATAAATCACTTCAGCCCAGTTTCAATTGAAACTCATACGTATAGAGTCCGAGCAACGGGTCCAGCACAGTAAAACTGATTTATTTAGCGATCGTGCGCGCGCGCATTCACGCTTTCCTGATCTCCAGCGATGTACCGAGTACCGCAAAGATGCCAATCAACAGATTCTTTAGTTAAAACCATCTGAAATTATGTTGGTAATTGATATTACCATGATATTGCATGAAACACTACTTAGAAAAAAGCAAAATGGTTCGCTTATTTGTGTTACGTACATACAATTACTTGTCTATGCTCATTATGCTTTTATGCTGTGCCGTTAGGGAAGAAATTAGTTTTTAAGTTCGGGCAACCCAAATCCGGCATCCAATGACGGTTAATCCATTTTATTTAAGTGCATTGCCCCACTTCCTCTATGTAATGATGTAATCATAACATCAACCCATTGCCTTATTTGTTACAGGTTCAACCCAAACCTACAACAAATGGAGTTACAAAAGAACGAGTTTCAGAACGAGATACCAGAGAGACGCGAGAGTCCCGAGACTCAAGAGACTCTCGGGAGATTCGCGAATTGCGCGAAGCGAGAGACTCTAGAGAAGAGACGGACCACGTAGAACGAAGAGCGCAGACGACGTCACCAGTACCACGGGAGAGGGAACGGGAGAGAGAACGGGACAGGGATAGGGATCGGGACCGGGAGAGAGAGAGGGAGTTAAGAGAAGAGAGGAGAGACCAGTCGACGCCACAGCACGACGGTAGGCATCCGCTGCTCCAGTTTGCCGTCGACCACTTCAGACAGAGTCCAGAGTGAGTACTCGCTAATGTTTGTTTAATTTACTGCACAATCGACACTGTTCTCCATCGTAGTACCTAACGACTTGTATTTTTTTGTTCCGGGAAAGTGATGATCTTACCATGTAATTGTCCCATTTTTCCGCGTGTGAAAGAAGTGCGTGCTGTAGTTGCACAAATTAAGCCGCAGTTTTTCTAAATCTCGTATAAACGAGTGTTCTTGCTAAATATATTCTTGATGAGTAATAGAAAGCCGATAATGACGTTAAATGATAGAATTGAAAGTTTTACAAACGCTAAACAATCCGATCACACATTTGCGTCGTATTTGCTGTTTGAATGCAGTTTGTTGCATAAAGACGTTAGACTCACAATACTTTATGTTGCATGTAAACTAATCACACGTAACACGCATATTCTCACATGAATAATTACAATTGAACGTTGTGTGTTTTTTTTAATATTTGATGTGCGTTTGAAATTTAATTACTCCGGATGCTTTAAAAATGTTGTCCAAGACAACAATATTGTATCATGTAATTAAAGAACAGGCAATTTTAGAAACTAATAAAATACTTAAAATTATAGTTTCCTGCACACTAACGCCATCTATGTTTAGTGACGGACACTGATTTCCTTTCCTATTTTGATGTAATATTTCTCAGATTATATAAGATAAGCAAGCTTATATTATTATATGTATTTCATGAAAGTTCACGATCTGCAAAAAATGACATGGTTTACATAAAAGAGAGTTTTCCGCTTTTCCGACTATTAACAAAATAGGAGCAGCCGAAATCGAAGCAAGAATTTCTTACCAAATTAATGTTGCTCAACCCAACTAGAAACTAATGGTTGTGTTGTTAACTAGTAGCTACATACGTAAGTAATTGAGAAGTGATGCAGAAATATTGTACAAAAGTTAAATGCTTTCACGCGACTGACTGATTTATTAGAGCATACTTAGTTTTTTTGAAAACATCGATAGGCCAATGCATTTCTCTTTAAAAACATTGTAAAATGTAAATCGATTATTTTAATTATTGTAAATCGGCTCCGTTATAATATCTACTTAGCTTTCTCGATTTATTATTAGATTTTGGAATTTATTACCTAATTTATTACCTTACCAAGTTTACAACGCAAGATCATAGACTACAGATAATGTTAAACGTCAAATATTTCTTCCTTTTTCGTATTTTTTTCAATGGAATGTTTATGCAGAAAATCAGAAGTATGTGTAAACTGACTTGAGGACTTGAAATAGGCTATTTTAGTAATAATTGATCACGTTTCGCCAAATACATAGGTTTTAAGCCGAAGCGCTTTGAGATGAAGTCTAAATGCCTAATAGAGCTATATACGTACTTGGTTATTAATTACGTACCTAATACCACGGCCACATGACACGAAGGATCATCAAGAAGAGACGTCGCTTCTCATAAATAAAATTATTCACATCTAGCTGTTTACCGCGGCTTTGCGCGAGGTAGTCGTAGGTCTCAAGAGTGAACATCTTGTACCCGGATCAAATATAGCCTATGTCTCCGTGGATAGCATAGCTTCCAAAAACCTATTATTAGTTTACATAAACACTTCCTAATATCTCGTAGTTAAACCGCAAAAAAAGCTAATAGAAACTATTACCTACAAATTAATTGCAAAGGTAATCAATCAGGAAGCTATATAACTAAATAGGACAATTAAACTGACTCGCGAACAAATAATAACTGGCAGTTATTCGATTTTAACAGTAGCAGTTATGTTTCCACATTGTACAATGCTTGCTAAAAAACCCGTGGGTAAACGTTTTACATTCAATGAAGGATTCTAACGTATTCTAAGTATCTGAGGCGGCGGCTTTTTTTGTTTGCAATTTGTTAATGGAATTTATAGGGCTGTACGGGGAGAAAGACAGCTCTTTTACCGTGGAATAAACCATAATGATTGTACAGTCCTTTAGGCTCCCAAAAAGGCGTTATAGGATAGAGGAACTGCAGCATATTTGGAATACTGCAGGTAACTTGGAATACTTCGATATCTAAATATATATAAACGCCATCCTGGGTTTTTATGCCGTAAACATAACGTCAAACGATACACAAAGCCATACAGCATTAAAAACAGGACGCTATCTTGACATTTCGGCTACCAGCCCCCAGCGAACGAGAAGCCTGATTTGAAAACTTTTTCGGTAAGAATGCAATCAGTGGTAATCATTTGCTGTAATACTCTAAATCTTTATTGTAATTATTTTAATTGCGGAGTGACCTTGTTAGTTTAAGATATTACTATGATTTTGTGAATATTTCTAGAATTAAAAATTTGACACGCAACTTTAAGTTAAGTTGGCGTGTTGTTAATTTGGAATACCGTGTTTTTTTTTGCTTTTCAGTTTTTTGGGAGTCGGTTTTATTTTTTTGTAAAAGTTTCTTTTTTTGTAAAGAGCCAATGACTATAAAACATTTAGAATTCTATTAGTTTCTAAGAAAAAGTGTTAGCAATTTTCAAAGAAAAAAAAATGAATATAATTTGGAATACTATATTCCAAATTATCTGCACCCTAAGTCAAATCACGTTTTTGGAGTATTTTTAGTTTGATAGGCATTTTGATAATATATCTGGTATTTTTTATATTTGATTGTTCTCATTATTAAAGTTTAATATTTTGACAATAATTTAATGTATTTTTTATTGAGCTATCCCGTTTCTCCTTCAATTTATTTTCAAAAAACAAACTGGTATTCCAAATATGCTTCACTTCCTCTACCTCTTTTGACATCAGGAAGTGGATATCACAATTGAAATCTTAAAGCAGGAAATGTCTGTGCCTAATCCCAATCGTTCAAATCTCATAAGTCAAAAATTGATGCTTCAGTTTTTGTGTAGGTTCAGCTACTTACTAATGTTCGGCCATTCAGAGAATGCGTTCCTGACACGTCGCGATTGAACTGACGACGTAACTACATTCATTGATTATTGATATAATAATGTTGTTTTAATGCTCCTCAATTGTTAAAACGGTAAACAACCAGCAAAAATATTTTTATCGTAACTGCAACGCCATTGCAAAGTTACGTCGTCAGTTCAATCGCGACGTGTCAGGAACGCATTCTCTGAATGGCCGAACTATAACCCTAATATCATTCTAACATTATGCTGCTAATACGACTAGTAATCAACTTCTGTGAATTCCCATTAAAATCCGCTTAAAATTACTGCAATTCCGGTTATCTCGTGAAATCTGGACTCCTTATCAAATATTAATAAGTATCTGGAGTAATTATACGTTCTGCTTTCCACGGAACAATAGCATAAGTTATTGTTACACTTTGCTTGTTTGTTATATCATAATAATGCAGCTATGCTCAAAGAGAACGGAAAATATTTTAATATTTTACTTCCTTGTGAAGTTATGTTTACCTATTGCGGCATCATAACCGAACATTTGTACATTTTCCACTGAACTGTCAAGATCGAAAGAGCATTATTCTTTTGTTTTCTTACGTGGTTCAAATTCATACGTGATCAAACCATCCGAGACATAAGTTGACCCGCACGGCCCAGTTAAAAGGCAAAACAAAAGCTTTTCGTAACGAATTTTCATTATTAAGCAACATGTTTGTACGCGAGATTCGGGTGCAATTTTACAAAAACAATGCGCCATAAAAACTGCTTGGCTGAAAGTAGAGCAGCCCTGGTTAGTTGATGAGCACCGTTGGCGCGGAACACACTTGAGGTCGCGGGACAACGCCAGAGCAAGCGTAACCTTCGGCCATGCCGTGTGCACTCGCAGCACGGATCAAACATCGAGTGCAAGTATCCGAATTTTACAAACTTCCTATTCACTAATCGTGCCGTTTGTGTTTTTTTTAAACCTTTCCATTCAATACTTTGTTTTTAAATGTTCCATTTCTTTAATTAAAGTGTCGGATAATTAACCGTGTGTTGTGTGTAATGTTGGTGATTAATTGTGTGCAGTAATTACGGCAATTATTAAAAGTGCTTATGTATCCGCTTAACGAAAAATCAGTTAAAGCCTTGCGTGAAATTCTTAAGTATGAATGCCGTCGTTAAATGTGTTCGTGTCATATGAGCGTCAGTTTTGTGTGCAGATATTTTATAGCGTGTCTGTAGAAATAATTATAAGCAATTTATAGCACTTCCCATACAACTTATTCAATCATCATAAACATTAACGACTCAATACATTGACACACATCTAAACCGAACAAACTAACACCGTCAAGAAAAAGTCGGAAGAGCAAAATACGCGTAACATCGTCATAATCCGAATAATGACGTTAGCGCTAAATACGTAAACACGAGGAACGTGATGAAAGCCGAAATGAATCGTTAAATTATTCAAAATTTACTTCCTCACCGCTGAGCACTTTCCCCGATGCGTTTAGTCGGTGATCAGCCGTCGAACGATGTCGATCGAGTCGATGGGCGACAACGCGGACATGACTGAAGACAGTCTGTCCAGTGATGATTTTGACAAGGATGCAGTATCAGCAGAAGGTGATGAGAGCGGGAACGAAATACTGTGAGATCCTTTTCAGTGACGTGTTTTTTTAGTGGAAATTGTGTTTATGTTTTTTTGTTGTGGCTACACTTAGTGGAATGTCAGTTGGTTGTCATTGTTGACGTAAGTGGCGCTAGTGTGTTACATGCAATGTTTAACTGCAGCAGTACTGGAAATGCATATTGTCCCGAGTGAAGTATTGTTGAGGAAACTATATGAATATTCGTAATTTTACTGCATTATTATGCATTGAAACTATGTAAACCTTTAGGACTGACATTATTATTTGTTTACATCTTTCGAAAAGTTCATATTTTGACCTCTTAACGCGTTAAACTATCATTAATTAAAACTAACCCAATGAAAATCTTTACAACACACAACTGCTATATACAATAAATCATAAATAGTCATAAAACAATAAAGCATTGTTTAAAACAAAAGAAAGTTATCAACGACAGTTCCCATGTGTCTAATAAACCGTTCCTTCCTACGTAAGATCACGCGAATTGATGGAACTAATCAGACAGGTGATGACTATCGAGTATCGGATGTCATCTATACAAACAGCGCAATTTATTGATTTTCTTGACACTTTTGTGCATTTAAACTTTCTTTACTGTTGTAACTGGCATTCACCTGCGGTTAAAGCCTCGAAACAACTACTTCCTACACCATGATAAAAAGTAGGAGTTAAAGTTTCATGAGATTTACCATTATTAGGGTGGTGAGGGAGTAGAAGAGGAATGTATCTAAGCTAGACCGTCAGAGTTAAGGAGGTCGGATAGGCGTAGTCAGTAAGTAGCTCCATATAAAACACTAGTACCTACAGTACCACCGTGACTTTTATGCAGTTAACAGCTGTCAGTATTTAATTTTAAAGAATAAACCCTCTCTTGTTTGTACCGACTGACTGCAACGGTCAACTGCACCAAAATATGGTCAGACCATACTCAGCTGCAAATGCTGAACCCCAACAAAATTGGGATAATGATGATAATGGATCACAGTAAAATATGTATATTGTTATTGCAAGAATGTAATTTATGAGGAGACAGTAAAACTTTCTTATCCGATGATATATTTGCAAACGCAACCTGTTCACGTGCGTAATTTTTATGAATATCTGCATTTTTAAGCCGATTTCCGGATGCCATTTAAGTAAGTATTTAATTCGCGAAATTTCTGATCTGTGCGTGCTGTCACATGAATTTGAATTACACGCGTAACGCAATATAATGCAAATTGTCTTTTGACATATTTCGGAGATATTTTTTTACAAATGCATACGCAACTCTTAACGGTTACAGATTTGTATGAAGTTCTAACGTCAAGCACAGGGTTCAAATAAGCTAATTTTTGCGCCAATTAACTTAAAAGTCAATAAAAGTAGACCAAGAAGGTTAGGTTCCTAATAAATATCCTTGGCTATCTCTGGTTTAACTATGTATATTAATTCTCTTGATTCATTGAAATAGAATTCGGTCAAAATTCTGAAAAAATAAAAATCCACGATACTTAGCTAACAATTTGGTAATCAATTACGTGGTTATTAATTAATTGAACGATATCAATCGGATGTGCATAACATAAATAACTCAACGATTTATTTGTTACATGAAATCTTTAATACGATGCAACCCAGGATATCCCGAAATAACAACAGATTACAATTTTATAAAGTTCGTTTCCGTAAACTTTCGAGACGTTGCATAAGTTCGTTAATTTTAGTTCAGTTTTTACAAAAAATACCAAAATTCTCATTATTTTTTATTTATTTAATCAATAATAGTTTGAAAGGTACACACACTAATATACACATACAATACTACACACAGGTAATACTGAAATTAGCAACTACGAGTCACACTAATCACAATTCATGTTTTGAATTTTTTCATGTCTATTTCTGCAATGCTAATTGATGTGTCTTTACAGCAAAATAAATAAACAAAATTACTTTTAAGAAATGTAACCGGGTAGTTTTTCTATTAAAAACAATAGAGTGTTAAACAAAACACATAACTAAACTAACTCATACTGTTTAGTTTCAAACAAAGCTGTTACGACTTGACGTTTCGTAATGGCGACGTGTACCTCCGACTCTCCGACTTGTGTAAGCAGAACAGATTCCTGTACGTGTTGCCATTTTAAAATCCGAATCAAAATGTAAACGAGACCGTGGAAACAGCTTTCCTTCCTATTGTTTTTTAATTCATCACAGAGTTCGGTATGTTTTCTAATTGATGTTGTTAATTCATCGGTTTTGGATATTAATTGGATAACCGTTATAAATTGTGGCAGCAAATATGAAAATAAACTTCATTAGCTTAAGTTTTATGTTTGAATATTAATTATGGTAATTATCTCAATTATAAAATATGAGATTGCTGGTTTGGAATTAATTTGACAATCCTAACTAATATTATAAATGAGAAAGTAACTCTGTCTGTCTGTCTTTCTGTCTGTCTGTCTGTCTGTCTGTCTGTCTTTTCTTCACGCCTAAACTACTGAATCGATTTGTGTGAAATTTGGTACAGATATAGTTTGAAACTTGAGAAAGGACATAGGATAGTTTTTATTACAAAAAAAAATATAAAAATAAAATTTATTCCGGACATATAGCGCCACCTATTGGTCAAACCAAAAATCTACCGGAAGTTACTATTCCACGCGAAAGAAGTCGCGGGCAAAAGCTAGTTATTTATAAGTATACGTAAGTATAATTATTTATAATATATAAGTAAACGTGAGACGTCTTCAATTTTCGATTTACAATTTTTGTGACCCCTAGTTAGTCCTTTTCTTCAGTGCCGAAGGTCTTGCAAGGGAAAAAGACGACAAAGTCGTAATTGACAACACGATGTTTTGAAATGTGTTTTAGGGACCTATCCACACAATCCTACATTACAACAGCCTAAAGTTACAGTAGGGCTATCTATCACTCGTCACGTCAGACCAGGCATCGACTCGCGCCTCCATTGTGCACCGCAAACAGTTGAATGCGCTCATTTGCATCCAATGCTGAGTGCACTTCCTGCCGATGTGTAGGAAATGCGTTAAAAGCTGCTTTACTCTGGGGAAATTAGGAAAAAGGATTTATGTAGCGGTTTTCAGGTACTGTTAGGAAAGTAAGGCTTCCCAAAGTAATTTATCAGCCAACTATCCGGCTCAGTATCGGCCTATAGTTATACCTAAGTAGGTATCTAATATATTTAACGTGTTTAAATCATTTGCAGTAAAACATATCAACCCGTTATTTTTCGTATTAATGAAAAGTCATCTTAATAATCTCACAATAGGCTCATTATTTATAATGACTTACGAATAAACTTATTTATTTTTCTAATGAATTAGTAAACAAATACCTTCGCCCATCAAAAAGAAATCGTACCTGCAATAAGCTGAGTCATAAATACATATATAGTTGAGGACAATAGTCCGAAAAGTTTAAAAGGTAACAAAACTTTGTAATTTTTATTTAAAGATTGATCTCATAGTTATGTTTTGAGATCAATCTTAAAAATTACAGAGTTTTGTTACCTTTCATAATCCCTCGGTGATAGGTAAACAATGTTTTTACATCTTTCTTTTAAGCAACCTTTCCATTCTTTTATTCTTAAAAAATGTTCTTAAGTAATCAAATCGAGTCTTTAGCCATTATATTCTGAACTGTATTAATGTTTGCAGTTATAGCATATCTTATTCATTTTCTCTCTGTTAAAAAAACTTATTACAATAAAAAAATGCATATCGTTATAAAGTAATTATATCATCGATCATTTATTTATTATATCATACTGGTACATAACGTAACAAGTTTTGTAGAAAAACTGCTTACCAGCATATGCTTAATGACGCCACAAATGGAAAGCATCGCTTACATATAATCATTTACTAAAGATATAAATAGATCAGCAATATATACAGCATAGTTTCGCCTATCGATCACATAACACTTATGAAATTACTTTATTTATATACTGTTCATAATTTTATTACTGGCAACACCGGAAAATGTATTAATTTTCGTTTAATATTTATAGACCTTAATTAAGTATCAAAACAAACTGGACCACTGATGTGACATTCTTTATTGATGTAGGTTTATTATAACTGTTTTAATTTACATAATGATCGTCATTAAGTGTCTAATCTTCGGTAGTCATTCACCTCTTGACACCTAATCCTCTGTATATTTTAAACTTTGACCTTGGCTTTTCAAAACGCGGCTGGTCACAAAAAATTGTGCGACACTTTTTTTGCAAACCTTGTTATTTTGTTTTTGATTTCTTAATATATTTTTTTATTATTTTTGTTAATAACTTTTTTATTTTTTGTTAACAGATTAGAAATCCTGAAAGCGGATTCATCTCTAAAGAGTAAAGCGAAACGCAACGAATGGACATGGAAGGCACAGACGGACGTCGTGAAATGGCAGGCAACGCCGCTGCGAGCGCCATTGCTGCGCCTACCGGCCGCGCTCGCGCCGCCCGCGCTCGAGTGCTTTACTTGCGTCCGCGCGTATTGTGGCGATCTGCAGCCCAATGAAAGGCAGATGCATCAGGACTTGACTGAAGTTAAATGTGTTTACACTGTGCTTATGGTGAGTATATTTGTACTTTACAATAAACAAGCTGTATTTCGGGGCTCCACCCGCCTCCCGAGAGAAGTACCTACTCCCCGCAAATTGATAAAAAGTCAGCTGATAAATATTGCCATGTTTCATCAAAATCTGTGTATATTTTGAATGGACTGATACATCCGTTCAAATACACTTCAACTGAATTGTCAGAAAAGGACTGAAATGTCGTACTACATAGTTGTAATGGAACTGTTTACTTGGGTGAACGAAATAATATTGTAAGCTTGTTTCATCCCTGTAATTATAGCTAAAAAAATCTATTCACATCTTAACTTAAAATGTAACATCTTAACTTTATTTCAACGATATTTCGGAACGCCTACAGAAAATTACAATGCATTCGGCCATCACAATTATTCGACACTGCTGTTTTAGTCCTAAATTTACATATTACCTCCGTTCTTCTCATCTCTTTAAACATAGCCACCTTTTAGACCCAATTGATAAAATTATCCGCCATACCCTCAGCTAAATTCTCAATGTGGCCCTGGACGACCGAGCCTGGCAACAAGCCACATTGCCCATCCGGATGGGAGGTCTCGGCGTCCGCAAAATTACCAGTATTAGTTTACCGGCATTCATATCCTCGGTTCACGGCACTGAGAAATTAACCAGGAATATTCTTACTCCAACACTGGCTGATTTCGAGGTGCCGTATTTAGCCGAGGCTATGGATGCATGGAAAATTACTTGCCCTAACGAAAATTTACCCAGCAACCCGTCTTCCCAAAGACAGTGGGATGAGCCGCTCTGCAGAGTAACCCGGAATAGTTTAATAGAAACGGCAATTACTCCTGCTGAGCGAGCGCGCCTACTGGCTGTGGGTAGATGGGAGTCGGGGCTTTGGCTTCAGGCACTACCGTCGTCAAACATTGGCACCATGTTTGACGATACAACTTTCCGCCTCGCTACTTGTTTACGTATAGGAGCACCGTGCTGCTCCCCTCATCGCTGCCACTGTGGTGAGGCTGTCACCAGCCTCGGACACCACGGCCTGTCGTGCAGCCGTAGTGCGGGCCGTATTGCACGGCATGCAAACATCAATGACATTATACGTCGAGCTCTTGTTGCCGTCGGGGTACCAGCTGTATTAGAACCAAACGGCTTGGCACGCGACGACGGTAAGAGACCAGACGGCATGTCGTTATTCCCTTGGAAGATGGGTAGGCCTTTAGTATGGGGCGCAACCTGTGTCGATACTCTTGCGCCATCACACCTTCCAAGTTCTGCGTGCTGTGCTGCTGCTGCCGCTGCGGCTGCGGAGAACCTCAAGCGGCGGAAATATAGTGGCCTTGTCGGAAACTATATTTTCGAACCGTTTGGGGTTGAAACCCTAGGGGCGTGGGGTCCGAATACCCACATTCTATTTAAAGATCTCTCTAGGCGGCTGGTTGACGCTTCTCGTGACCAGAAGGCTGGCTATTACCTCGGACAAAGAATCAGCATGGCGATCCAACGAGGTAATGCTGCCAGCCTCTTGGGCACGCTCCCAGTTGACAGCGATGGGGACGAATTTTTTGACGCTTTTTAGTTGTTTGTTTCACTAGGATAGTTTTTGATTTTTATTGTAAATATGTATTGTAAATATCTATTTTATACTAATAACTTAAAATGTTCTGGAAAACAAAAAACATTTCTTCCTAACACATTTTGTCTTCTTATCTTCCAGCACTGCCACTCAGTCCCAGAGCTTCGCGACGAAGTATACTGCCAGCTGATGAAGCAGACCACATCCAACCGTTCACCATCCGGCGACTCATGCCAGCGCGCATGGAGGCTCATGTCAATTCTAGCGGCGTACTTCACTTGTTCTGATACGCTTAGGTAAATAAACGATTATATATTGTTGTAAAGGTGGTATAATGTAATAAAATGTAAAATAAAAACTAATAAGGATATTGTGCTATGAAATAAGAAACAGATTTCTCTAAAGCCTCCGATAGACTACAGCATCCATTAAATTGGAATGTGAGAGTGTAATATTAATCTGCTTTTAACATTAGAAATTATCTTATTAAAAAGAAACTGTTGTTAAGATTTTCCTGTTGGATGTTGACATTAAATGTATTACGAAACAGCCACATTTAAACATGTATTCATGTTGAAAACTTAAGGAGTTCCCCAAGGACCAGAGCTAGGACCACATGAGGTTTTGTCATGAGTGTTTATCAAAAATATTCTATACACAGGTATATACTATTGTTATTGTGTTGTTACAGGCCATTCTTAGTAGAGTACCTATCGGCAGCGGCGGCGGATAGACGTCGCCCGTGCCAGGGCACGGCGGCTGTGTGCCTCGCCAACTTGCGCAAGACTCTCCGATGTGGTGGCAGGAAGAATGTGCCCAGTGTTGAAGAAGTAAGACCAAAGTTTTAATGTGATAAATCCCTTGAAGTCTGAAAAAACTTTAACGTTTTGATGATAAAAAACATTTACTGTAGGTACTTAAGCCATCTCTTTTGAAGGTGGATGAACTTAAACTATAATACTGAACTCACCTCTAACCTTCTTAGTAAAAAAAGTTAAATTGAACTTCCTAAAACTACACAACATCTACAACATCAACTACAACCTACATCGCTATCGATACCTAAAGTCACACACAGTAACTTCTTACATAAAACGGAGCTCCATATATGTTTACGCAAACTTCGAATAGTAAATTATGTGGTTTATCTTTTGTAAATAAGGATGTTCTCTTACATATATTTTTTTGTCTTTTTGTCCTTTTTCTTAACTAAACTGATCCATTCCCCAGGTGACAGCAGTATCAGCGGGTCGTTCAGCTCGACGGCAGCTATACCGGCTGCCGGGCGGCGCCGAGCGCGTCGTCAACACGCGCTGCGCCACCGTCGTGCAGGACATCGTCAACGAGCTCTGTGAACTGGTCAGTTTAAACTAAGTGGTTATTAGTTGGATGTTCATTTGTTTTGTGTTCTGTTTATTTTTAGTTTTTGTGGAGTGGGTTTATTGCTTGTCCAAACTTGGCTTCTTGGTTACAAAACACTACCACATAATGTGCGAGGATCTGGTTTCATATAGTCTAATTTTGGAAAAGCAAAATGATTTAATTTTAGGACTTTGACAACTTTAACAAAGTACGTCGCATAAAGTCAATTTGTGCTTTAGGTTTGGATCAAGAATTTGTATTAATTCGAAGTCTATATAATTTTCTATCAAACCCGAGAACAAAAAATACATATTGAGTGAGCTCAAGCAGCCTAATCTTTTATTTAATTTATTTACATTCCACAATGATTTTTACTGGAAGACTAAAATGACAAATTAATTCAGATCGGCGTAACAAGCGAAGCTGAACGGGCAGAATTCTCCCTCTACTGCATCGTGGCCGGCGACGCTCTCACCATGCCGCTGGCGGGAGACGAGTACGTGCTGGACGTCACCACGGAGCTGCAGCGAGCTCATCATCCCTTCTACCTCATCTTCTGTCGCTCTGTGTGGCACCACCCACTAAGGACTGACGCCCCGCCGCTGTATACTGAAGTGCTGTTTAACCAGGTAAGAAAAAAATGGATTGATTGGCTATTTTGTAGGTTTCCAACAGTGACAACAAAACATAAAACAAATGATTAACCTCCCCACTCAGAGACATTTAATGATTACTTAAGTCACTTCTTAGTGACGGAATATCATACAAATCCTTCACTCAGGAATGGCTTAAGTAACTATTAAATGTCTCTGAGTGGGGAGGTAAGAATAAGAAAAACGTAGAAATCTGGTACATGACAGTTGTACTGTTCGCTGCAAAATGTCAAAATTATATAATTATAATTATATAACCATCATCCACATATCGTCCATAAAAAAATGATTTGACTGAATGACTTTCCCAAAACATTGATGACATCTTTATAGCAAATGATCCATTTAGGGACCAACAGTCGAATTCCTCACACGTTTGCCCCGACTTACATTATTTGAGTCGTTAAATATCAAAAGTGCTTAAGTCCACTAAAACGTTTTTTTTAAGTCTTTGGCTAGTTTGATACTCTATGCAAAACTAAACATCTTGGTACAGTTCAAATACTCTAAAGTCCAAGAAATCTTATGAAAATAAGACTCTAAAACCATACCCTTATTTCAAAATAACCTATGTCCTGACTACTGTGTAGATCCGCTTTAGTCCAATTGGACTAATGAGAAGCCGGTGTTTGGGTGTCATGGCCGCCATTGCTGTGGTAAAACCGTGGTGTGTTGTTATCGTGCACCTGAGTTTTTAATTAATTATGGATAATAGAATAACAGTTGTGGAGCAGGAGTTCGCAAAAAAGAAGCTAAAATTGAAATCAATTGAAAATATAAATAAGAAGCGAGTTTTGTAAATATAGTGCTACAATTTCGTTTGTAATGAGTTGGGCGATGCCCAGAAAACGTTATGAATTTTGCTTTTTATTCGTCACTGAGTACTCCATATTGTAATTCAGTTACATCAAGCCAGATTAAGTCACACTGTATCTTTTCATAATAGATTAAGTCCACAGGAGTTCGTTTCAAAACAGCTTAAATCCAGGGGGTATATATCATATGTGCTTATGTCCAAAATAAAAACTGGTTTTTAGCGTAAAATAAGTAATATTTTATTTATTTCTTTAAACAAAATGACTCTGAATCATTATTGTGAAAGTTAGATTGCCTGATAACATTCACAGTCTCGCAAAATGATATTGGTAATTGTACTTATTTGCACAGATTCGTTTATGTTCGACTTAAGCGAGTTTGATATTTAACGACTCATTTGTTCCTCACCAGGTGGCTCCAGACTACCTAGAAGGCTTGCTCCTGGTCTTACCAGGGGGCGGCGCTCCCCCAGCCCCAGTGCTGCGTGACGTAGCCCTAGTAGCCGCACTGCTCCACCGTGCCGCAGGCCTATCTGAAGGAGCGCAGGCCCGGGACTTGAAGTTCCTGCTGCCCAAGCCTCTGTTAGCGCTGAGAGAGCCTCGCCCGAACAAGTGGGCCTCCTGGTTAGCTGCTGAATGGCAGCATGTGAGGACTTTGTCTCCGGCCGCTGCCAAAGCTAAAGTTCTACAGGTACGAAATACTTTTACATAAAGTCAAAGTCAAATATTTTATTTCAAACTAGCTAATCCCACGAACTATGTATCGTTTAATTAAACCTACCCTTGACATTCGTTTTTAAACATAACTATAATGTCAGCTGATAAAGTTATATAATGTAAATTCAAGGTCAACTGCAACTCTAGTATACAATATAAAAAAAGAAAATAGGTATCACGAATTATAATCTATTATGAAAGAGCCCATACATAAAATACTATGAATACATACATACATGAGTAAAATACTATAAATCGTTGAAAGTGGCTCTATATGTTCATAAAATTTATATGAAATCACTCACAAATTCCTTTCCTCACAGGTATTATCTCGCTGGCCACTCTTCGGGTCATCATTCTTCGCGGTCCGTCGCGTGTCGGGCAACGGCGAGTGGCGCGAGCACGTGCTGGCGCTGAACAGGCGCGGAGTGCATCTGCTGCACCCCAGCACACACGACACCGACACACGCTGGCCTTACGCCGAGCTCATCAGCACCAGGAAGGTCAGTACAATGTTACATAATGGTGATATATGTAGGTGATCATCTATCCACAGATTGACAACGGTAAGCGTTTGTTGAACCTTTGATCGGTAGATGTCTGTGGCTGTATCATAGCGTATTCACGAGCTTCTTAATTCGTTTTGGAGGTTGACATTTGAAAAGTGTGATTTTAGCTCATTTTTTATTGTTCTGTTTTTAAATACTAAGACCAAAACCTGTTGTATTTGTTACAGGTCCGGTCAGAAGACGGCACACTATTCCTGGACGTGAAGTGCGGCTCGCTGTTGCAGCAACGTGTTACACGTCTGCAGGCGGAGCAGGCACACGAGGTGGCGCGGCTCGTGCGACAGTACATCGCGCTGCAGAGAGACCAGAGGCACTCGCCAGGTAAGCCACGTGTTGCACTCGACGTTACAGCAACGTGTTACACGTCTGCAGGCGGAGCAACGTGCACATCAGAAAATACAAAAGAAATATTAACATAATAAATCCACAAGGCCGTCTGGCATGCGTGCGAAATAATAATTTCACAATAATATCGTGTTTGGGTACAAGGGTGTGTTATATCACACCCTTAGCAACGTGCATAGCGTGCGAATATCATATTTGTCTAATTATCACACATTTAGACGATGCTCTATTTAGTATTCCTTTTTCCTTTGTTACAGCTTTCAACAATTGAAAAGCGAATGCGAACATATCGGAGCAACAGACTGGAACGAGTGTGTAGGCGCAGTGTATCATAGTGTAGTCAGTTAGTTCACGTACTTACCTCAACGCTGTCGAATCCGTCCACTGAACACTTCTAGATGTAAGGAGGATTGAAATGATAATAGGATTTAAGGGCACAATGTACAGCGCCACCTAGCGCTAGTCGTACGTACTTCTATTTTCATTTTAGTCACCGTTTGACCAATAAGTATTTATATAAGGGCAATTATTTTAAGAAACAAATAATCTCTTTAAACATTCCAATAAAATACTTTTAACAACCAAAAAGTATGAAAAATTATAGTTGTATTAATTTTGTATACATTTAAACACAATGCAATTATTCCAAGTACACTCATGTAATATAGATTTTTATCTATCAAAGATAAATGAGAACCGTGGGTCATTTGTTTCCCACCAAAACATCAGGAACGATCATTCTGGAACCCACGATTTGAATACGAAAAAATTGCATGAGGTATATTTTACGCTCAAGATTATATGAACTGAAAGAATAATTTTATATTTCGTAGAACAATTTTTGATTGATTTGAATAATGCATGAAAATTGATCAAGAATAGTTCTACAAAACAACAATAATTTAGCTCACGTTGCTCAAAGTGACGACTTTGAACCTTGTTAATAAATGTGACAGCATTATGGGCGGGAATATTTCACCGCACCTTACACTAAAGGGGTCATTGTCACATCAAACTATAGCACGAACCCCGGCTTCACTCGACAAGGCTTGTCGTCATAGTACATATTATAATTATGTAATTAAAATAGTTTGTAGATAAAACATTACGCCGTTCATGGAATTCGTATTATGTTGTCTATAGTATCGGTATTTCCATAAACAATTTTTTAATATATTATCTACTTACTCAAAAACTTTTTTCTGTAATCCATTCCTATGTGCCTTATTTTTATTCTGATATTCTAACAAAAGGTGCTATTTTACCTTAAATTTAATGTACTCACTAATAATTGATGTTATTTTAAAGTCTTTATTATGAAATTATCCAAAGACCGCGAGGTCGGAGTCATGTTTAATGTATTTACTTATATATTTCGTTGTAATGTAAAATATTTAATGAATCTGATGTATGAGAATATATTGTAGATAATAAAAGTTATATTTTCAAATGTGGTTTTGTTACTTCACAAGAAAATAAACGAAGGAGCCAAACTTTATCATGCGACATGCATGATATTTTATAGCATAGATGAAAGCCGTACAATTAACTAAGTAGACAAGTAGGTACCTACTTAGTCATAGGCACTAACTGAACTTTTTAGTTTCCATGTTCTGCAAACATTATAATTATAGGCAATAATTGATAACGCTATCAACGAAACAACATCACCAAAAATAGAATCAAATTGAGAACCCCTTCTTTTGTTTTTTGAAGACGGTTCAAAAGGAGGCCACTATACTAGTAAAATCAGCCTTCCCGAACAAAAACTTAAAAGTAACTTAATCAATACCGCTCTGGTAAGTAAAGTAACGGTAAAATTAATAAAAACTATCGTCTTTTGTCACGGACGCCATACTATCTAGAGCTTGCCAATGGAATCTAATTTTGAAAGCAATTTGAGCGAAATTGCCGCAAAATTAATCGTTCTCTCGATGCAAAATCTGCGTAGCTTGCGCTTCAAATGTTTATGAAAACGAACCAGATTTAAGTAGTTTTATAAATGAGAATTTTAATTCACTTTAGTATATTTTTATATCACTCAAAAAATACAGCCAATTAAGTTCCAACTCGAACCTAATCTCTAAGATGGTTACAGACATAGATATCTACTTGTAACTGCTTATAATTTTATTTAACTTCCAATTACGCATTCAAATCAAATCTCTTTATTTTCAGGCTGCATAGGCCCATAGATATATACCTTAAAGACTAACATGCATTACACGTCCCACCCAATTACGTATATCTAGTAGTGTAATTTTTATATGTAAGATTCCACAAAATCTAAAATATACACCTAAGTAAATAAAAACCTGAAATAGCTCTTCTACAACTTACGTACGTATAAAATACTTAATGGCTTCAAAGAAAAACTGAGTTAATCCATTAATTACAAACCCGAATCACGGATCCGGATCTAGTAATTATCCTAGACGCAGATTGTATCAACATCAGTCGAGCGTCGTTCACAGCATCTCAATAAATAACACGGCTGTGACTAATACAGTAACGTTGGAAGAGCGTAGTTTTTCTACTTAACTTATACAATTAAGAAAGAATAAAAATAAAGTACCTACGTAGAGAATTCATAAATTAATTCTTCTATAAAATTAAGAGGCTGTCAGCTTTGTCCCGTTAAATGGCAATGCTTGTCCAAGAAAGAAGCCAGCCTTTTGATCACGAGAACCGTCAACCAGCTAAGATCGTCAGAAAGTCACTAGAAACTACGGAAATCGCGGAACATACAAAGGGGTATCTTCGTGTGTCAAGCCAAAGGAATCTAGGTAGATTCGCAGCTTGACATCACCTTTTGGCCCACCCTATATTTAGTAGGTACATTTTCCTAACTGGACGTGCGTAATACAATCATTTTAGGAACAAACTATTTACGTTCAGTACATTTTAAACAAATTAACCTAAATATGGCTGACGAGCTGAATGTGAGAGTCAATTGAGGGGAAAGGTTAATTTATGAAACAATATGTTCACTACCTATCACTGCAATCCGAATACGCAACATGTTTTTAACACACATTCGTATATGCACCTATGTAGATATGAATAAAACTGGGTATAACAACAAAATGTAATATAATACTAAATAAATTAAAGACCTTTGAACTTGAAGACCAACAGGCGCATGCATATGTCCAGAAAGAAGCGAAGCGGAGAAATAGACGGAACATGAACCCCGAATCGCGACGGGACAAACGCTGGGAAGAAAATTAAATAAAATTAAAATTTTGCATATCATGTACAAAATGAATGGGTAGGTTTTAATGGCTCAGTCAATCGTGACACCTAATGTTTTAAATGGTATGACCAAAGCCAATTCGTACATTCGTACTGCAACTATAACTACCGCCAAACAATTTTATTTTGTCCCATCAAGGCGTTACAATGAACCTATCTTGTACTTCCTAATTCACAGTAGTTACTTTTGTACTTAAATAGCACATTGGTAATATTTCATCCAGCATTCGGGGTCGCATGGTAATCATCAGCCTTGACGTCCGAGTCGCATACAAAGGACACTTTTTACTGACGACGACGACGCGTGGGAACTGCGAGCGCAACCTTCGCCGATTGTCGTCCGCGATGCTACTGGCTGCAAGCTTGAAGAAAGCATAGAGAACTACCAACTTGTGTTGCATATGAATTGCATAATAATATTGGTTTCTAAAACAGAACATCGGTCTATGGAAGAAGATACAGTTACATAGTAGGTGGTGAAGATGTTCTTAGTACGTAAGCGATACTGACGTTAGATTTATGAAATGCACACAGCAGTTTAAACTTTTGTGGTCATGCTTGAAATAGGTTTGACAAGTGTTCTAATCTAGCATGATTTATTGAAGCTATTCATTGAAGCTTGTGAACGCATGGGTCTTAAATTTTGGCTTTGGTTTATTCTACAAGATAGCAGGGCTTACTCAGGTAAATAAGTTGTAAGTTGTTAAATAGGCGTAGTAGTAGTAGTTGACACTCAAGGAGCGTAAAATACGTGACATAAGTTACCTACATATTACTGGGTGAAGTCTCACATCTTGTGTAACCTGCATATTCCTGCGTCAGGTGTGTCATTGATACTAGTGTAGCGTGGATAAATGTGTGAATTTTACACATTACTGCGTGTAACGTGACACTGTGATCACGATGGCCACCGCTTTATTACGTAGCACACATCAAGTACCTTCGCAGTTTATGTATATTCTCAAGTATTTTTTAAAACGTGAGAAGAGCTCACTCTTTTGATTTGCTACTGGCATAGTTCAGTAGTACTTTTGCTAGCATGTCTAGATCAAGTCCATGCTTAGTAAAACGTCCATGATCAACTGTTGAGTCTTGTAGAAACAAAGAATTGCATCAATACTGTAATTTGTTATTAAATTGACCTTTTGAATGGCAATTAAACATTAACCATTGTAGTCTGTTCGATTCTACAGCATCATAAAACTGACATATGGGCCAGGAGTCAGGGCTCATGATGTTATGTTCCACTATTTCATGTCACACATGTTTACAAGGTTTGGCCCGAGACTTGTCTACGAATTAGCCTGTTACCCACCTTTCAAAGGCTTCCAAAGGCCTTTCAAATGATATACGACTCTTTAATAGAGGGGAAGTAGATCAGCATCCAAACATTTTGCCCATCCTCCTTTCGGAGAACTTAAACCTATAAGATACCTATATAGTTACTTGCTTTCGTTAGCGACCTCTCTTGCGTTGTGAAGTTCAACGTGCCCTTCATAGTTACATTTTTCAATTTTGTACATTAAGAAATACATTATTTTAGTTTTTTGTTTTTTTTTTTGTAGGAAAAGTAGGTATTTAAACTTTTGCGAATAACAATACACATATTTATAAATGATCGGCACTTAAACGCGATAATGTACCATATAAAAACCGGCCAAGTGCGAGTCGGACTCGTGCACGAAGGGTTCCGTAAATTACAGTTAAATCAACCTATCTCAAAAACTATAAGAGATACTTTGATCAAACCAAAAATCGTTGAAAGAGTTAATTAGCATGCATCACCTCTATTTTTTTTAGAATTTTATACCCCGTAGTTATAAAAATAGAGGGGGGGGGACATACTTTTTACGACTTTGAGAGCTGATATCTCAAAAACCGTTCACTTTAAGAAAAATGTTTTTTAGAAAACTTTATATCATTTTAAAAGACCTTTCCATTGATACCCCACACGGGTATGTACATCGAAAAAAAAAATTTCATCCCTCAGTTACATGTATGGGGGGCCCCACCCCCAATTCTTTTTTTTACTATTTAGTGTCATATTTTTGTAGCGGTTCATACAACACATATTCCCATCAAATTTCATCACTGTAGTACTTATAGTTTCCGAGTAAATCGGCTGTGACAGACGGACAGACGGACAGACGGACATGACGAAACTATAAGGGTTCCGTTTTTGCCATTTTGGCTACGGAACCCTAAAAAGGGCGTCTTCGTGAAGCACAGGATTTTTGAGGTTCCCTCCCTTGTTTGTCACAATTTTGGCATTGGATTTATTTTACGAGTAGTTCATATAGTTTTTACCTACCACCTAAAGGTTTATCATGTAAAATTATATTTCCCCCTAAATCATAATAAGCATCAATTGTAGGTATTTTATCGTACACAACAATTTATTAAACTTTATTGACGAGGCCAGAGCTCGTGAGAAATAACCATTGTCGGTATGAATTGTATCCATAATAATATAATTTTAATTTGCATTTTATGATCATGAATCATTTGGCTTCAAGCAGTGACAAACAAAAACAAAGACTAATAATTATTTTGACAGCATACACGACGTTAAAAGGCGCGGGAAAATTCAGTGACGCCATGATGCGCAAGACTTTTTTCACAGGGAGACGTTGACACTACCCACTCAATCCTACAAACTTGGTAAAATGTAACAAAGATATGTTAAATCCTTTGTTTGATTGAAATATGACATGCCTCGTTGTTTTTGTACAAGGCTTAATTAAAATGACAATGGACAAAAAACTTGGCTTGGTGATCTTTTAAATTAATGGCCAAACTTTACAACAGACGTCAAGTAACTTAGCGATTTGGTTAAATTCCCTCGAACAAGATAGGGATAGGGTTGTCTGTGGTGGCAGTTTTCAGAATTTTCTGTTTCTCCCCAAAAATAAGGTTCTCAATAATAATTCGTCGTAATCTTTTGTTATTTTAACAGACCAAGACATAAAATTATCAATTCAGTATAATAATTTCCACAAAATTAATTTGCGCTGACCTCTCCATCGTTTCAGTTACGGTTTTTCCGTGCCGCGTCATGCCAAACAATTCATAGTTTTTTGTACACAGGTGTTACGCTAACGTGAATGGAAATAGTTCTGTCAGTTTTCTTTAGTTAACGCGATAGGTAAAACATTTCACAAACAGGACACAACAAAAGAACTATACATAGGTAACATGAAGTCTCGTAATTAGACTACCAAATTAAGAACAAACGTGACGTGACTTTTTTAAACTATCAGTCCTTTGTGACTGTTTCACATATTTTTCAAGTTCGTTATTTCGAGATTACACATTGTTGCTCTTGGCTTTTCTATCTACCCTTATTTTTGGGTTTTTTTACGGTTTGTTTTTACCTCACTGTCATTAGGGTTACCTATCTTTATCATAACAGCTCTGCTATAAATGCTAGGCTTCAGCCACAAAGTCGTAAATAAATACTTACTAACTTTTTAATACTTTTCTTCGTTTGGCACCTTCTTATCATACCAGCCCAGCCAGTCCATTACAATAGCCATTACAGAATATAGGTCATTTCAGCACACCTTCATCTTATATTGAATAACTTAGCTGCAATAAAATATGTAAGTAGCGTTCTGATGATTCACATAGGCAAGTGAATAACAATGCAAACCTTGCTAAACAATTAGATCAGGCTACTAGGTAATATCTACTTCCGAATCACGCCGTACTGTAGTATGTCGCAGTCAGCTGATCTTGACATTCGCTAACTCGACTAATTCATTGCAACATAGCCAACAGTAGGTACTCAATGAACCATGCATTCGGCGTGTAAAGGTCCCTCTTATTAACACGAACTTTGAAAGACAAGCGTTCATTTATCGCAAGTGATGCGTTGCGAAATAATTTCGTTGAATGAAGGCGTTGAACAAGGTTCCAGCAAAAAAGTTAGTTATTAACCTCAGATATAGCATGACAATTGAATAACAAAACCTGCCTTATGTAAACAATGTTGTATTTGACAGAATTAAATCAATGAGTGTTCTTAGCAAGTTTTAACGCAGTAACAACTCCAAACGGTATAAAAATATACTTGGATAAGTACCTACAGGTATCCTTCCTAAAGCTATAGGTTCACCCTGCAAAATTGCAGTCCTAATACTCAAAAAGCTCAAAAAACTTGTCGGTGTAACGTCTTTTGATAAAGCAACATACATTTATAATGACGTGATCTCACATGAAAATATATCCTATTGAGATTAATGTATATGTATGCACACAAGTGCATCAACATAAATGTCCGTGTTATTCATACTGGGCGCGTATGTACTATGTTTACTAAATAGTGCACAATGGGCGATGTTGTAAAGCAATGTATGTCTCGACCTAAATGTAGTCTGATAAACTTAAAGGTACATTAAAGGCATATAACATTCTGAGTAATTTAACCAAGCTTCACACTACGCAAACGACGCCGACGGAAATATCCAAGTTTGTACTGAGAGATCGATGGTCCTAACATGTCCAAAGTGCCTAGAGACTCTCAGAATCCAGTCATTAAACCTTTAAATTAAGAGACCGCTTTTCTTTTTTTATTCAAGTTGCTTCTTAAATTGCTGTTTCTGGCTATTAAAACTTTAGTTGTCAGATGACAGTTATAAATAATTCTTTTTTCTTTCGGAGCCTTACAGGTAACAATGATCATAATTAGAGGCCGCGGACATTAACGTGTCTTGTAGATAACTACGTGCAGCAATTCTGGTTTATATGTATGTGTCACAAGATCATTATTTTAAAATTAAGTCTAATCTTCCACTTACAAGTTGTTGGAGCAACGAACTTCCTACAAGTCAATAGGTGCCATGAAATTACGTCTTTACCTTGGCATGTCATTAATTCTTTTGTTTTCAAACAACTTAGCAATTTGGATGTGAGAAAACGCAATGTAATTGAATTAGGGGGAGTAATTAAAATACATGGAAGTTTATAATGACGAAATATATGCAAAAACTTTATTAGTATTCTTACCTACTGATTAATAAAATAAATGTCTTACATACACCCGCACTAAAGGTGGTTTCAGAGTTCGTCAGTCATTGTTCATCGTGGCATTATGTACAGGACATGACGACGAATTTGTTCTGCCATTATGTGGCATTCAGCATTATCACGCATCGTTGTATCGAAACTTATTCACTATTTGGTCGGACTGTGTCTGGGTGTCCGCAGGTCCCTTTTGTCCGGCCACCGTCCGGCCGTGTACTGTACGTATCCGGGGTCTGTCGGCGTGCCGGATGCTCTACCCTCCGTATCTGTTGTCTCCTTCTCCTCAATAGGTTCCATGGGGAACAAAGCTGGAGTATCGGCTCTTTTTGACCTTGTCGACCCTCGCAAGTAGTCTTCGAGTTGTTGCAAGGTCGGTGACGGCACAGTCTTGGCTTTGGTGGGCGATCTCGACCGCTTTTGTTCGTAGGTTGGCGACATCTCGTCGTACAAGCCTTTTAATCTCCCTGTCTTCACTTTTGCGAACACAGGCGTCTGAGGTTCAGGTAGATAGTCTTCTTTCACTGATAATTTCCCAGCAAAGTTATCGAGGTAATCCCGCAAATATTTCTCATTGAATTTGGCTAATTCTTGTTCATAGTGAAACCTATCAGGAATGGACACGGGATCCGACAGTCGGACGTAATTTCCAGCTTCTATACCATTGCGAATGGAACCGAATTTCGATTTTTGCAGTTCGTCTTTTTCAAGTGTGTCGTCGAAATGAGGGTAACTCGTTTTGGATTGTTGGAAGAGCGTCATTTCTTCTTTTTTCGTGTCCTTGTCGGGTAAATTCTTCTCTAAATCTAAATCTTTTGGTCTTTCTGGGGGAACATTTCCGTTGGCTTGTCCATTTACTTTTCCGTTAACACCATTGGCGTTTCCATTAGCTAAATTGGGCTTGGCCACGTTACCATTCAGTTTAGGAGAAGAGATTATAGACACTTTTTTATCAGCTTTGGGTGAAGCCACTACGGCGGTGTCAGTTTGTGAATTCTGGGTGTTGGTGTATATCCGGGGTCCCATGAGGTCTATGAGGAATAGCGCGGCTACGATGAGGGAGAAGCTGCCCAGAACTGATGCATTGGCCACGAGGGACCTGGGCACGGAGTCCAGGGACGCCAGTTCTAGACCACCTGCGGAAGACAGAAGACGTTACTTTATTTACACTCTTAAAGCACATCATGCGAAGTGTGTAGTGAATTGGAACGTAACATTATGCAATGTTCTCAATACGAAAGATCGAACATTAGTTCAAATCGATTCTAAATGTAAGCTTCAGAACCATTAAACCTTAATTGGCGATTTGGTAATGCCAGACTTGAGTTTGCATGACCAAAGATGATTGTGATTTAATTTTAGCATTCGTTATTTGATTAATAAGTACCTGGTTATTATTTTATAATTTTGCATGGAGACTGCCTCTTTAATTTGTTTTACGTCATAAATGAACTATATTATACATATGTTTAGTTAGTGAAAATTTCTTACCTAGTATTAAAAAGAACAGCATGCCGAATCCGAGGAAGTACCCCTCAAGTATCCGGCGTCCCCGAGGGATCTCCTGGAAGACTCGCGCCACGATCAGACCGAACGTTATGATCACGTAACCTGCCAACAAACACATTCAATTTACTATGCATCTCCAGTTAATGATGTGCAAGATATCTATACTAATATTATAAAGCTGAAGAGTTTGTTTGTTTGTTTGAACGCGCTAATCTCAGGAACTACTGGTCCGATTTGAAAATTTCTTTCAGTGTTAGATAGGCCCCTTCCGGGGCTGCGGGTTGTTTGAAAGAGATACCGCGGCCCTGGTACACAAAAGGCCTATGACGGAACACGACGGTTTTTAGTCAGTAAGAATCTGACACTCCCTCTCCGCTGCTAACCCACAGCGGGAGGGGTTGATGATTTTTGACGTCGTTAAAAAAAAAAAGGGTTAGATAGGCCATTTATCGAGGAAGGCTACTTTTTATCCCGGTACGGGAAGTAGTTCCCACGGGATGTGGATGAAACCGCTGGCAGAAGCTATAGTAGATATAGTGAGTAGGCAGGATTTTTGATGGATAGAGATGGAAACTATTAATACTATTAATATCGGTGAAGTAGTAGCATCATTGATAATGTTGGATAAAGGCAAGACTATAAATGAAGCGTTGGGTGCAACAAGGGCGTATGTTGTAAAATAGTTTCGAGAAAAATTACAATGAAAGTTTTAATGTCTTATATTATCTTAATACTTATAACTTGACTTACATTTAATTTATTATTTATTAGTGCCATGATTTAGCAAAAATAATAAGATATTACAACTATTTTAAAGAAATCAGAAACACCGTAAAATATTTTTTTTTAACCTGTGTTATCCGCCCTTGTTGCATCCAACTGGTAAAACAGACAAAACGTTAATTTTACTACTGAATTTTAAGGAAAATAAATAACAATTTGAATACTTATGTTATTACTTTTAATTAAAATGTAAGTTAAACATGTGTATTTATTACAATCACCGTTCAAATATTCAACTTTCTTAATATCTTTTATTTTTATTTTCGTGTTTTTAATCAGATTCATCAAAATATTCACTAGACTCAAGGGAATCTTCTGAATAGTTCTGAATCAGTAGGAACTGGCCTCCTGGACGGTCCAGTCTGATCTTCCTGGCCTGTCTGGAAAGTCAGGACCTGTTTCAACTACTCAGCATTTTCAGGTTTCATGAATGGTGTCAAGGATAAAACGTCTCTAATCTTTACGTCTTTAACTCCAGGTTTTTCCACCTGCCGCAAATTCAAATCATGTTTCTTTACTGGCAAAACATTTTTCTTAAATGTAAAATTTAGATCCGGAGATGCATAAAATCTTGAGGCCGTTATCACTCCTTCAGGACTAAAGTCTAGTTCGCTCTGGTTAACATCGGATCTATAGACACTTGAATCACTCGTTTCAGTCATTTTTTACATTAAAAAGTATTTTTAACTGCAGATAGGTCGTTACGTGTTTGAATTTAAACGCACTTTTGTTATCTATGCAACAAGGGCGTAACGCCACCTTCGATATTAATCATTTTAACGCGATCTAGAAGCGGTTGATCGAAACGAGTTTTTGGGATTCGAAACTAGATAGCCCAATGCATGTTTTGATGTGATAACATGAAAACGGGCTTTGGGTACCGAACGCCCTTGTTGCTCCCAATGCTTCAAATACACTATCTGCATATATGTATTTCTGTTCACCTTCCGTATACGAGGAAAAACTTAATAAGTTAATCACTTGAAAGTTATGAATAAGGCAGAGCTACAAGTCGCAGTGTAGGTACCTCATGAATAGCACTTAAGCAATTTTCTACCATTGTGTGGAGGATTAGTCACTTGCACCCCATCGACTTAAGACAACTTCATGACGAGGTATATGTTGCCCCATCAAAGAATAGCGCATTCAACCATAAATATTATATCTGCAGTTTTTTTTTGAGACATTTTATAATATGAATCAAGATCCAACCTTCAAGCAATTATGTAATTAATTATGTTTGTTGTTATTAACTGGCGACGTATATATTTTATTCTAACCTCACAGATAGCTATTCAGAACAGTAATAAGTATTTTCAGTAGGTAGTCTTTGTATTGTATGAGGTCATATCCCATACGACCAACTAAAGGCTTTGTATACACTGTACGCTTTCAGTATTGATACAAAATCAATGTATCGATATTATTGTTAGTAACTGAAAGGTTTGCTGCGCTGAAAATTTTTGAGCGCAGCAAATTAAATAATATGTACAAATCACCATACAATAACCATACAGCATGTAGTACGAAGGTAAGGCCAGGCACGCCGCTAGCTGTTTGTTCGCCCGCGTGCAAAACCGATTATGCCGCCCTACGACTACATATTATACTGGGTTTTGTCAAAAAATATATAAGGGGTGGGGTCCAGGGGGACCGGACCCCCCCGCCCATTCATATCCATTTTACTTGTCCAACAGAAAAAAATATGTACATGCACCGCTCTGATTGCAAAAAACGCACTTCCTTTTGGATACATAAATATTGCAATAGGTACATAACATATTACACATAACTTTTTATTTACTTGAAATGCTCTAAGTCTTAGAGTAACCTAAGAAGTCCTGGGTTAGCCCATAAGCAGACTAAGCAATTGCTTAGGGCATCAATACAGTGCAATCATTACCCAAGTGGCCCCTATGTATTGAAAGATTGTGATTAATGGGTAGGTACCAACATAATGTATATCAAAGTGCTTAGAACAGATTATGGGTAACTTAAACTAACGAAATTAAATATCTATAGCAATGTTTAATTTCAGTAAAATATGTTATTAATGGTTTTTGGTGGGTTTCCCGTTGAAAAAGTCGACGCATGAGACACATTTCATATGTAAGGAAGCGCGAGCGAAGCGAGCGCGAGATTTTTTTAGTCTAAGGACACAAAACAAATAAAAACCACTGTAAATTAACAAAGCAAAGTCAAAAAGTAAGATATGCACAGAAATGAAGTGCTAATGTACATGAAGCCGCGAGCGAAGCGAGCGCGATTTTTTCCTTAGAGTTTTCATGAAGTAAACATATCATAAAAAGCCAAAGTGAACAAAAAGCTATAACGGACGTGCGCGAAAAATGATTTTTCGGAATAGAATGCCTCAACAATTAAACAAAGATAAATTGCGATCAGTGCCGGTTTTAACTCCAGCGCCCTGGGCGAGATTTCTACGGCGCCCTTCAACTGCAATTCAAACCCATACGAAAAACAGAGGTGTGTGTAGTTACCGATTGCGCGAGCGAAGCGAGCGCGAATATATTTTTTTTATAGTTAACAAGTCGAAGCAAAAATTACGTAAAATGTAGCCCAATCGTACATAAGTTTTTGCTGGTTGGTGAATGCAAAAACACCGGAACATGTCTTCTGATTGCGCGAGCGAAGCGAGCGCGAATTTTTTTGTTATATTTTAGAACTCAAAACAAAAATTACTTAAAATTTTGCCCAAACGTACATAACTCTTTGTTGGTGTTGGCGCCTATGTATTATATTTTTGGGACTTAAAGTAGTACCGTAAATAAGAAAGTTCATATGGAAACTAGAAGTTACTTTCTTATTAATAAAAGAACTCAAAAACGACGCTACCTTTTTGCTAGGGTAGACTAAAATATTGTTGAAAAATAAAACAACTGTAAAGTGAAGCAAGCCCGAAAATTTTTGAGTTTTGGATCACTAAAAGTCCTAAACATATATAATAAAAAACGACTGTGAAGTGAAGAAGCCGCGAGCGAAGGGAGCGTGATTTTTTTTGAGTATTGGGACATTAAAAGTAGCTATATATGATAAAAAATTGAAGCGTAAAGTAAGGAAACCGCGAGCGGAGCGAGCGCGAAAATTTTTGAGTTTTGGGACATAAAAGTAGTGTTTGTTCGAGAATTTCTCAAATTTAACGCGGAATTAAACACAAATTCGCTTCGGCGCCCCTGAGCCCGCGGCGCCCGGGTTATTCGCATACGCTGCACCATAAGTTAAGATGGCCCTGATGCTATCCATTCATTTGGATACAGTTCTTGTAAGTTGCAATCTTTGATGAAATTTAAAACAAAAATAGGAGTAACATTCTGATCAAGGATTGGTGGGGGCGCCTGCGGTGCCCCTTATATCCGGCGCCCTAGGCCGTCGCCCAACCGCGCCCTACCGCTACCAACTGCGATATCTGACATGGAGGCGCGAGCGCAGCGAGCGCGAATTTTTTTGGGGATGCAAAGGGTGAACCCGTCAAAATGGGACGACCAAAGCGAGGGCGGCTATTGCTGTGTTCGGAAATATTGAAATCAAATAATTGGTAAAAAGATATTGTATTTTTTTAATATTACGTGATAAGTCACTCGATTTGCCGCCCCCTAGGACGTGCCGCCCGCGTGCGGTGCACGCCTTGCACGCCCGCTTACGGCGGGCCTGGGTAAGGCCAAATACCGATTAGAGACTACGGATTGAGTGTCCGAACTTTCACCTATTTAATCTTGGTTAATCCCAGTATACATATCATGTAGATTGCTAAACCTTAGAATCGGACCATACAATCAACCTCAGGATTATCGAGGAAACCCTAATAATAGAAATAAAAACCTGTAGGTTTATTTAAAAAAAATATCCAGTTCTAGTGCTAGATTTAAACCATCTGAAAAAACGTTAATATAAATAAACCATGTTATATAACGTGGGGATAGTTTTAATTAACCCAGTTTAACGCTACAGACACGAACTCTCTTCCAGATAGCAAACACCATAAAGGTTCGACCTCGCATGGGTTGCGCAACGACCAAGCCCATAAGGTGTAAACTTTACTACGAGTCGTAGAACATTATCGAATTATAAAGATGTTATGAAATTGACATAATATGTATAAACAGTTACTATTCACGTTGTTAGTGTAAATGATTGAATATTTAGTTATTTATGTGAATTATAAATATGGGTTTTATTTATCACATTCTTGTTGTGAAGTTGCTTAATGATATGAGAATCGAGTATTGCTGTTACGAGGCCATCTACTGACAAGTATTAAAAAAAAATGCGAATGCAGCATTTTAAACTTATTTCGATGAAATGTAAATTCTTTATCAGTACCCTACAATTTCCTAACTAGTGGTTTAGTTTAGATGAAACGAAGCTATAATTACAAATACCAAAGAACGCCTATTTTTTGCAATGATATTCTATTAATAACCTGGAAAACGACAACAGACCTAACAATTAATTATATTTCTTTAGATAAACATTATTGCATTCTTCTTACGCTACTTGTACTATGTATGTAGCTTCAACATAAATAAAGAACATAATCTTTGCAACATACTCATGTATTATGAATAACTACAAGGTACAAAGGTACACCTAATTATAATAGCTATAGATATGTATGCAAGTACCTGCTATACAAGTTCAATATTAAATAGATATTACGTAATTGATAGCATAACTTGTATTCGTTGTTTACTACTTGGCTCTATTGATCATTCCTTTGATTTAGAAGTCACGATACCTCGGCTTGTAAGGAGAGAAACCTTTATTGTGTAATCGAATAACATTTCATTCGCTTTTCACTTTTCCGACTATTTTGGGGTCAAGTTCCAGTAAAAGATGAGACTGAATTCCAATCTTGTACTTACATAGAACGATTATAATTCTACCAACGAAATAGGTATGTTATTAACATTCTGCGCCCATATAAAAACTGTCCTATAAAGTTGTTCCAATTCCATAATAAGAATCTTGATATCAATATTGGATCGTTGGGATGATTTTACCTAATCGATGGTGTTAAAAACGAGGTTAGAGTTAAAGTTAGAGGTGCTTGATTACAATAACCCCATTCTTTTACGTGATACTTTCAGGTTAACGATGTTAAAACTAAACTGATACTCATTAAGCGACATCGTTTATCAAGTGCTAACGAGGAGTAACCCACAAAATACATCTTTCTCCTCACATATTCATTCAAAATATGATTCTTATTAACAATTACGAATTAAAGTAACATCAAGGAATAAGGAATAACCATACATTTGCATAGGTTTCAACTTCAACTAACTAAATTCCGTTATTTAAGAGGGCTAGTGTAGTAGTAATATAACAATGACCTTTGCATAACATGTACCTATCTACCTGAATATAATAGGCAAGTAGGAGTTACTCTACATCACCTTGCACTAGTATTCATCACGTACCTCCATATATGGCATCAGCGAAGGCCCCGCCGACGGAGTCCCACGTGACGGAGGTGAGCAGCGACCACTCTCGCGACAGCTTCTGCAGCAGCAGCGCCAGCCGGGCCTCGTCATCTTGAGATATACGCTTCGCTACGAGGCAGGCCACGCACATCAACTGTGGAGAAGTTCTTATGTAGGGAGATTTCATTTTCATTTGGATTTTCATTTGGCAAAACATGGACTTTGCAATGTACCTAGACCCTACAAATACACTACAGTTAGGACTTTCAAGTCTAATTTCGATAAACATAATTTTCTACGGTGTATGAACCTGTTACCGTTGCCATAATCTATTACTAACCTAGGTATTCTACTATACATTGAGATACGGGGAATATAAATCAAGCCGCTACTTCTAACATGCGAATAAAAATTTAATGAAGCAAAGCTTAAACGATACAGATGCATGTAGCCGGGACGACTTCCTTTAACCTGATCATAAGCTCGGCCTATATAAGGACAATGTTGGGAATCGGAAACTCATTTTTAACCCTAACTTACCTACTAAAAAAACTCTAAACAATGTGTATTCGTCGGTGTCTAAAACCTCAGACCTTGCATACGCGACACACGTATAGGACATCCCAAAAGGAAATATCACTATTGTCCCACCAACAATGGGCGACCAGCAGAGTCGGTCCTTCGGCGATTGTCGCGCGTGACGTCACTGTCCACCGTGGGACCGACATTGGAGCGCGCGTGCGCAAAGCACTTAATTATTGTAACTACACGTAAATATGTGTGTGATAAATACGGAAACTGAATGACTGTAAAGGTTTCCTAATATACTTGTAACTACGTCGGTTATTTTCGTAAGATTAGAACTATCTAGCTAATAGGTAGTAAGCATGAGGAAGGACACGTTCCTAATTTGAAAAAACATATTTGCAAGCCAAAACAAAGTGGTGGTAATTTTCAAACACCGTTTATAAAATTGATTCCTCCTAATACGTAGATTAAGATATTAACTTAACAATAGCTCATAGCACTGATAACAAAATCGGTCAAGTCATTACGGCCGACGAATTCTAAGAACGCATTACTGTGTTAGGAAGCAAACTTATTGTAAGCAGACATAAATAATCTTAAAAGCTCGGAAATGTTTTTACTGATATTATATGTTAATAATACTAGCTTCGGCCAGTGGTTTCAGGCGCATCCCAAGGGAACTACTCCACGCACGAGTAAAAGGCCTATTCGCCTTCCTCGATAAATAACTAAAACATTTTCCATATTTTCCCGAGATTAACAGTTGGAAATCAGCAACAGGACGCAGCTAAGACCTACTGGAAGAATCTGCAGAAAGGGACTTCACCTAGGGACAGTATTTACCAGTCATAGAATTTTTGTTAGCTTGTCCTATGCATACACGCTTTTGATGAGCTATGACGCTACCTGTCTTTGATGTGACGGAAAGCCACCGCAAAAGCTGAGAAAGCACAATACTATCTCTCGAGATCCTTTTGCGACATCCAGGCTATGTTACGGAAATGTATTTTGCCGTTGGCAGCACACCTTTATAGTAACTATTACGTACAGTAATACTAAATTCCTTAAACCAAGTTATCTATCAGGTTTTATAATGATAGACATTGAACCTGCGACGGTAAGACGGTAATTACAGTCATTACAGTTAACATCGACAATTTATTGCTACGACTGATTCACACAACCTGTCTATGAGAAATCGAATAAAGCGGGATCTTTACTGACATAGCGAAAATTACTCGAAATCTGTTACATGGATGAAATGAATCCCGGGGGAAAATTCTGGATGCATAAGAAAAATTGTTGTTTAGGTAATGCAAAGCTTATTCTTATCTTCAAAGAGTATTTTTTTCGTAAGAGTAGCTATTCGACAACTCAATGGATTATAAAGTTGACACCAGTAAAGGCCAACTATTGTCTTATTGTTGACTCGTAGCGTCAACAGTTTATCTTTTTCCCGCAGTTAAAACCCCAGTCTTTGTAAAAACTTAAATCTGGGAATTGTGATAACAGGAAAATGCTGTTTGATTTATCGCCAGGAAACATGAAAAATATCTTATTCAGAAAATAATCTGATGGCTGTTTTGTGCCTATATTTTTTTAACCACGAATTGAATCTTCGCATGCAGAAACGATTCAACAATGGATGAATGAATTAGAAACGAGTAGAGGACAAATATATGTATGTTAAACTTGTGTCGATTTTGACAAGAATATAGGTACCATTAATTTAATTGGAACACGACAAAAGCTCTAGAAAGGTTTATGCAAAATGCTGCAATATAAGACCTGTTAACATTCCAAAGTATATCGCATAACGTAATATCAACGAGCAATTAATTGGGTAATAAGTATTTATTATTTGGAGTTAATTGCACAGCTTAAGCTGCTAGCTAGTAAGCACATGCCAGTTAGGTAATAACCAATAAGTACATGTTATTTCCTCTGACCGACTAAACTGTTATGTTAGTATCTACCGGTGCAAGTTAAACTGTTAAAACAGTTGTCGACTGTGATAAGGCGCGTAAACTTAAAAGTAAAACTGCTGTTATCAGACGGCAAGGCTTTATCGCCGTGTAGTGAAAGTTGTATGTTTATTTATGTATAGTAAGATTTGTATGTGTGATAAAGAAGTTTACCTTAACATTTCTAGGAATAAGTTATGTAAAAATAACTCATTCCCAACTATGGAAAGATTATTATAATATGTATATTACAAATTCATATTTTATTAAATTGAATATTTTCTATATTGACTACATACCTACATAATGCACTAAAATTGAAACTATATATAAACGTACTATTCTAATAATTAAAGATGCGGATAAATACACAACTTAATAACTAAATAAAAACTCTACGCTACATTTAACATGCAAGTTCAATAAATGCCATATTACCAAACCAAACAAGGTTGCATCACCGATCATGTTGCAACGTTACTTACGAACTCGACTATCTTCAGTGCGACCCACTTGTCGCACACCGCCATGGCTGGCCAGCTCAGCTTCACAACACACACGTCTCACTATCCGCGACCAAAGTTACGCGAGTGACATAACACACTCATAGTTTACAAGCAGACACCCGCGCGACGCGACCGCCGTGTTTTGTTTGAGGCTCGCGACCATTTTCACGGTGCGTCTGATGAGTGACATTGAAGGAAAACTTGAAGCGGCTATGGCTTGAAGTGGGCGAGCAGCGGTCGTGTCATGCAAGCCTCGACTGCAGCTTATCTCGCAGTAGCGTCCGTCAATGCTGACGAAACAGTTGCGATGAGATAACCATTACCATTTATTGGATTAGAGTGCATTTTGTGAATGAAAAGCAAAGTGCAAACCCATGTTAGAGAAATAAGGAAAGCAAGCAACGAAATAAAACAGCAAGGACATTAAACCATTATACTTAAATTTATTAATCAATCAATACTGGCATGCAATATTATTTAAAAATCTCATAAAACATCGAGAGATAAATTCATATTGTCTCGTTACAAAATGTTCAGATTTTGTTCATCGCATGTAGATAATTTCATAATGCTGAGTTTATTCATTGCTGAGAAAACAGTTCCAAATTGATTTACTTAAAACCTGATTTTAAATAAGACTTATTCATACACAGATAGTACAATAACATGAATATTTATTTCGTTGAAAAAACATCAAAAAATGCGGATTGCCAGTAGTGCAATAATCCTATGGCGGCCACCCTGGCGCGGGCGGCCCGCAGTTGCCCTTAATTCATATTATCTATAACATTAAAACAATATTGTAGACTCATGCTTAAAATATATCGATGCTGCCTTATAAAAGCTTCAAATTTAATACATAAATAATTATGCCATTCAATTGGATTCTTAATTAAAATACATTTAGGATTAAATTAAAATAATGTCTAAAATTAAATTCTAAATTTACCTCTCTTATGCCTTACAAGGAGTGCAAGAGACAATCCAGTTCAACTTGTGCAATAAGAAAACGGGAATTATGCCAAGGAAAATACGAATGCTCCTCCAAAGGGCAATGGAACATATTCATAATTGGAATACATTAGGTAATCTGTTAAAACCTTATGTATAATTTGATCATAATTGATTCAGGCAATAATGGAAAATAAAACCAGTATAATTGAGCACAGTTGTGCTGCCCTAAAAAACTGCGCCATCTATGTAAACATAATTGAAGAGAGGATAATCTTACATGAACATAATGGCAATTTCGTTCGTTGAGTATTGTATGGGCATTTACTTCAGCAGCATTTTGTATTAAAATAATAAACGAATGGTTAATATTCAGAAACTAGACCCATTTCTAAACATTTGTAAAACAGACAAACATAAGCAAGATGAAAAGTGCATTTTCTAAAGAATAAAGTTGCAGCCTGAAATAAAATCATGATTCCGTAACTTGTTATTCAGGAATAAATAAGTCGAGTCTTGGACCGCAAAACCTGACGCTTTTAGATAATTTCGAACCTTTAAAAAATGCACTCTATCTGGAAAGCATACACAAAGTTATCTCCTACACTCCACCAAACCTCACAGCGAACACAATGCTAATGAGACAAACATTGGACACTTAATCATGCAATAAATTAATCAACATCAACAAAAATAAACGAAAATTAGAACACGGGACAGTTGTACAACCAGCGCATTGACAAGTTAAACCTCATATAACTAGAAGTAATGGGGGGTCATTTCCATAAAACAAGACAAAAAGGCAGCAAATTGATAAAATCAACGTAACAGGTATAATTTACGTAATGCAAATAATCCCGCCGTTTCAATTCACATAAAAATAGTTTCAATAAGTTTCTAGCAATGCAGTAGATGCCAGTAACATGCTCATAATTTATTGATCAATCAATGCAAATGTAGAACTGTCCCGTGGAGGTCGGAGCGGCACTCACTGCGAGTCCTTGCCGGGAGTGATGAACTCCTGCAGCGGGTGGCGCGCGGTCCAGGGGTTGAAGTCGCGCGGCTGCGGCGGCGGCAGGCGCGGGGCCGCCGCCGCTCCCGGCGGGGCCCACACGCCCGCCTCGCGCCCCGCCAGCCCCAGCCCTCCACCGAACCCGAGCGATGTCATCGATGATACCAGAGACTCCATGCCGTTGTTAATGCGGTTTGACCACCTAAGTGCCACAAACGTTGTTTTGGTATCAAGTCTACTTTTTCTAAGAAGTTCGAAAAGAAAAGAATTGTCTAAAATATGAAAGTTAGACATTGCACTTATTGCAGTGTTAAATGAACCTTGGTCAGACCTAGGCGCCCATCGAGAGCTACGACGTTAGACGTTTACGGAAACTCAACTAAATTGATCGCGGGAAAAATGGCTTCACGAAAAAAGTTTCTAGTTATATGTAACTTACTCGGCTGCGGCAGCGGCACTGCGTTGAGCCTCGTGGATCATGCGCAGGCGACGAGCTTGGGACCACGGCTCCAAGGTATAGGAAGGCGCAGCGGGTGGCGGAGAGGTCGTAGCAGGCTCTTCAGGCGCGCGCGTCAACTCTACGCCGCGCTCCGGGGTCCATCGTCCTACCTAGATGAGAAAGTCAACATTGTTTTATCGACCAAGTAAAAAATATAGATGACCATACATGATGTGTATCTTTGACGAACCTCTCGATATTGTTTGAGCAGTTGCGGGGATTGCGGCAACGACCAGTCTACAGCAGGCCGAGCCCCGCAGCCCCAAGCAGCAGCGGCGGCTGCTACAAGAGCCTTCCTGGCCATAGCAGCACCGCGATGAGACTTGTACTCCACGATAGCCGCGCACGAGGCAATCGACCGACGAATGCGCACCTCTTGCACTTCGTCCGTCAATGCGTACAGCAAACGGACGATTTCCGCAGACGGAGTGGTCGGCGGTATGCGTGATATGAATATGCGGCAGTTGTTGATGGATGGACAAACGCCTACAAGAACATTGATCAGTTTTAATATCAGTCGGCAAATATGCTTGGCATTATTTAACACAAGTTTTGGATTTATTGCTCACCCAATTGCCAGGACGGTCTTATCATGTAGTTGTTGAACATGCGAATAGCATTGCTCGCTTCGGCATCAGTAGTGTACATCGCGAAGGCATACCTAGACAATGTAATTTAGATGAATTTTAAGCTAACTCGCAAAGAAAAATAAAAGTGATAAAAGTTTGCTTATGTCTGTTTACCCTCTATTCCAGCCAGAGAAGTTGATCATTAGTCGGAACTCAAACAGCTCGCCAGCTTGACGGAACAGCGGCACAAGAGTATCTTCGAAACAGTCATGAGGAATTCTTCCTATGAACACCTACGGAAGAAATTACGTCTGAATAACGGCAAGTAGGTAAAAGGTTGCATATGAATATCAACAGGAGCAAACATAATTTTACTATCCGTGATCGAAGCGTTACAAATACGCACGGTTGATGTGACGTTAGTCACAGTAAGGATAAGATTTTTTCATACTAGTGAATTTTCCACTCGGTTTTTTTGCGTGGCAGGCAACATACATGCTGTTGTAAGCAATTGACAACTTATAAAACCGGCCAAGTGCGAGTCGGAATCGCGCACGAAGGGTTCCGTACAATTGTTTAGAAAATGAGCAAAAAAATCACGTTTGTTATATGGGAGCCCCCCAAAATATTTAAGTATAGTTTTCAGTATTTGTTGTTATAGCGGCAACAAAAATACATCATCTGTGAAAATTTTAGCTATCTAACTATCACGGTTCATGAGGTACAGCCTGGTGACAGACGGACGGACGGACGGATGGATGGACGGACAGAGGAGCGAAAACAATAGGATTTTACCCTTTGGGTACGGAACCCTAAAAACTACGTGTTTCAGCGTTGACGATTGAATAGCGCGTGAGCTGAATGGACCGATCGTTCGTTGGTGTTTCAGAGGTAAGTTATTTGATAACACGCGTATAGTTATCGGCACGGATATTGAGCTCTCGGCGGAAGAGTGGGGATCGCTTTGCGCACTGGACACGGGATGATTAAAGGCGCGGCTCCACCGCGGTGCACGGAGAGGCTACGCACGTGTATTAAGCTTCGCTTTGTAAGAAAATGTATGTGGTTGTGTCCACTGCAACCCACGGAGAGGCTACGCATGAATTGACGTCATTGATACACGCGTGGCTTGCTCGAATAGGCGGTTACATAGCTCAACGCTGTCAACGTGGGTCTACGTTTCCACTGGAGTACTCGAATAAGACCCACGACTATGAACAGCTCGGTTATCGCAGAGCAGTTGTTGTAAGCGGTTACGTAGCTCAACGATGTCAGCGTGGGTCTACCCGTGCGCCGTGCCACGCTATACATAGTCGTGGGTCATATTCGTGTACTTCAGTGGAAACGTAGACCCACGTTGTCAAACAAATGAATACACGCAGCTAAAATGCGCCGCGTGTCCGTGCACAGCGTGCACTGCGGTGGAGCCGCGCCTTTATATTAGACCGGGCCATGTCCGGGGCGTGCCGTGTACGGACACGGCCCGGCCGTGGCCCCTCCGGGCCACAAACGACGCTCGTCATACAAAATGTATGTAACGTTTCACGTCCGTGCCCCGTTCGAGCCACGTACACGGCACGCCCCGGCCACGTCCCGGCTTAATATAAATCATCCCTAAGGGTGCGTCCACATCTGGCGAATGCGCCGCGAATGCGCAGCACGCGAGCCGATCGCGAGCTGTCCGCGAGCTGCGCGCGTGCAGTCACTGCAATAGTTCGGTGCGCCTCTTTAGCGCAACTCACGCAAGGCTCGTATAGAGCGCGCGAGCGGCGCGCGATCTGCGCGCAATCAGTTCTCGCCCTTACAGTTCCGTATATTGGCTCAGTACTATCGAAGATGGCAGACGTCGCGCGCCGCCTGCGCGCCGCTCGCGTGCGGCGCTTAGGTCGCGCGCGAGCTGCGCGCGGGCGGCGCAGAAGCGGCGCACGAACAAAAATGCACGCGCGCAGCTCGCGGACAGCTCGCGATCGGCTCGCGTGCTGCGCATTCGCGACGCATTCGCCAGATGTGGACGCACCCTAAGGCAATAAACCAATAAATCACGTCTGCACAGGTGAAGGTCAGGGCTCAATACACTTGCCGATGATTATACATCTTCTAAACACGCAGTTTACCTATATTTGTAAACCAAACGGGGTATATGTATGACATGACAACGAACTTGCGAGTCATAATAACCCGCCAAAGAAACCATAGGCCGATTTTAGTCATGCTGACCGACAGTCGAAAATATATGAAACTAGCTTCTGCCCGCGGTTTCACCCGCGTCCCGGATAGTGAAAAATAAATCCCATCCTATGACCTTCTCCCGGGTCTAAGCTATCTCCCCTCTAATTTTCAGCTTAAACGGTTCAGTCATTCTTGAGCCATAAAATATGTAAATAACACTACTTTCTTTTATATAAATAGATGAAGATGATATGAACCGTTTTCGAATGACGCGTAGGTATCAACACAGAAGATGTTTAGACAAACTATATACGGGCGTCGTCAGCGTTTTGACCGCCTTGATGTACCTACTATAAAAAAATACCTACATCTTCGATCAACAATACATTGAGCTTTGCTAACTGTTGGTCGTAAGCCGCGGACGTAACCTTGAGTAGGCCTGATAGTAGGTATCTACTTATTTAAGGCCGTATACAGAAAGAAAGCTGGAAGAAGCTGGAAACTTATAAGCACTTATCGGCGCGTGACAGCGCTGGTAACCCGCTCAGGAAAATATATGGACACACGCCTATATTCGGTCAGTGGGTCGTCTTAGGGGCATTCTTTCTGTATACGGCCAGGCAGGCGCCCTGGATGTTGCCAACTTCAAGGATCCGAAAAATACTGCGATGGGCGTGTCATCTCAGAGCCGTTCAGTATCTTTTGTTTGAAACTCCCTAACGCAACACACAATTATCGGATACGATTACGAATACTTTCAGAGTCAAGCCGTACCTATGTATGTATGTTGGTCGGACGGTCTTTGGTGCAAACGCGGCAGGTTCAAAATGCTCGAGCCAGCCCAACTTCAAGTATCGGCCAAGCTCGCAGCTAGGCTATGCCACGGGCAATAATTTATTCCTACTTTTGATCATGTTACTCACCGACTACTGTTGACTAGGAAACCCATTTAGATATGAAAATGATAAAACCTAGGATTACATAAAACGTAGGTACACTGTCTAACTTTCCTCTAGATATTTTATACCTACCTACTCCTGAGCCATCAAACAAAGGAATGAAGGTATGAAAATGCTGACAGCTAAAAACTTATGTAGGTGCTCTACCAGACGCCATTGACATATTGAAAAACAAGCTCATGAAACTTCTTACCTCACAATTCCTCGAAGGTTCGGGACCACTCCACGCATTAGGAGCTTTCCTGTAGATCCTTTGGCCATTTATTTGTGTAAGAGTATAAGATGTATTATTTTCAGTAAGGGATAAAAGTCTTGATGATAATTCATACTGATTCACTTCACTAGACGAATAATGCTTAACAGGAGGCATTTCAGCCAATATAAATATTTTTCTTATAATAATATTTTACGAAAATATTTTAAGACACGTACAAGCTCTCCGTGATTTCCCAAAAAAAGAAACGAACGGAGCCGATATTTTTCTCAGAATAAGAAAATGGCGCTTTCATCAACAAAATGGAAGCTCTATCTGGTGACCTTCAACATAAATAATAATCAAATGAATATATTTATTAGTGGAAGCTAGATTCAGCCAATAATAATCGTCACTAAATATTAAAAACCGAATTATTTTATTATTTCATAACAACAGATACCCTGGTAAAACAATATTGATGTTAAAAGAAACGATCTGAACAGGAAATCAGTTTTGAATTCAAAAACAGAAAAAGAATGTCAAAGTGCTTTTTCCAAATAAAACAACCCAACTTGTTGTCATATTAATTGAATTAAAAACTTGAAAGCTATTTTAATTAGACAAAAATTTATAAAAATCTTATTAGAATATATAGATGGCCAAATATTATCTTTCCATTTATTAAAAACTGTATCACAGTATGGTATTTTATGATTGACTTCCGTAACCGTTTGAGCGGCTTGAGCTCCTTGAAAAAAAAATAGTAGGCAAAGGTTTTTAAAGACATTTCTTTCTTACTGCTTTAACCAATAAAACTATTTTATAATTTGTAACTAAAGATATAATTATATATCTATGAAATTAATATAATAATCAATTTCTGAGGCATTTAAATGTAATGCATCATTACATTAGATAAGGGCGACCAAAAAAATAACAGGACAAACGGTTTCATCGATATGGGCGAGTTATTCTGCCGAGCTATTTCGCTCATATCATAACTACTTCTCAACTGCATCCTTAAAATATATATCCTCCGGGTTTTGGAATTCATTCGTAGTATCTGTTGTTTAGTAAAATACTGGAGCTTTCCCTGATGCATCGCATGCATAACTTCAGGAGTAATAGCGGTTACAGCCTCTAACTGTATAGAACTTATGTCATTTTCTGGAATACCTGCAATAAAATATAAATTTGAATTGCGACTAAAGCTCAATATCGATGACAAAAGCTGTGAAAACGCTCACATGTAAATAGTGCACTCAGTCTTCCAATCTCGTGCGATGACCATCTATATGGTTCACCATAAGCGGCGCGATTAGTGGCTATTGAATATAAAGTCTGTAACAATCAAAATATCTTATAATATCTTATCTTATAGATGATAATATCGGTAGCTGTAAAGCTGGTAAATAATTCGATTAATAAGTTACCCTGGTTTGATTTGCATTACATTTTCCCAATTTATTCAAAGTGTCTAGATTAAGTTCTTTGAATGTTGCAGGTGATATATTTTGTAAATCGGTTGCTGGGAATCCGCATAACAGATAGCCAAGTTCGTTGATAAATGTACTATTGTCGTACCACGTTTCCCCATAATATCTTCTGTAGGATGCCGCTAGGATACCAAACTAGAAAAATCAAATTGTTAAATTAGTCTTGTCTAATTTCGATTGCAGTCATAGTTTCAGTAGGTACTTAATTATTATCATGATAGAGTAACCTTCCGTGGGTGTAACTTGATGTAGTGATTAGCAAAATATCTGAGAACTGATGGATCTCCAAAATTCACGTAATACAAATCTTCCTCAGGTATAACATTTAACAGTGATCCAAAAGCTAAAAACTCACGACCTTGTAAGAAGGCGGCAGTTTTTCCATCTGAAACATATTGAAGTAAGAATTAACGAAGGAAAGATATTGTACCAAACGGGTATATTCGAAATATTTTTGAACCCTATAAGCTGCAAGGAGTTAATTTCTCAGAATGTTATACTAATATGTACTGGTTTTTAATAATAATGTTATACTGGTTTTTATATGAAAACTTATGCATGTGTTTGTATAATCTAAAATCTGCTCACCTGTCAGTATGTCCCACACTAGTAAAGCTCTAGAAATGGGTATCATATGTTTCTTTGTATGTGTTAATAAATGTATAATAGAGTCAGCGTCAAGTCTCAAAAAAGAACTCGGAGGTCCAAAGAAGATCATATTCATCGATTGTTCAACTTCCATTCTATTGTCCAGTTCGTCGTAAAACTCTTCATATATTTCCTTAGGTTCTGAAATAATTATTTCTAATAAGAATCAAGTCTGCGTCGTTGGTCTGGTAGTCGCATTGCGCGACTGCTGAGCATGAGGGCTCGGATTCGATTCCTGGGTTGGGCAGAAATCAGCATCCCTTAGCCTGGAAGCTGGAGGTATTACACACCCATGCCTAAGAGGGCACGCAAAGCCAGCATCCCCGAATGCTACTCAGAAGCAGTCTTTGCTACAAGTTCACACAAGAGGCCGTCAGGTGGATTTGGGAGAACTCTGACAATAAGGCTTGTGAGGTGATTAAACCTGCAGCTCACTCGATAAGAAGATAAGCTTCAAGTGTTTTCAAACCATTAATTTATTCGTGTACATGCAGTAATTAATTGTAAATAAATATTTATTTAATAGTCTAGTTTTTGTTTGTAAATTCTCCAGATGAGACGTTATTTTCTTTTCCATTCGGTAATTTCGTAATAAGTTTTGAATAAACATGTGTGTTTTCAATGATGTACTAGATTTTCTAAAATCTAGATGATAGTTGGTATCTTATAATATAAATAATACTTGCCTTTCTCAGCGACCGCAATCATTGAATTTCTGTCGTCTTCATAATCTACACTTAACTCTTCGATAGAGTCGGTAGAACTCAATGAACAAGTACATCTCTTAATAAAAAATCTGAAATATTGTGACTTTTACTTTAAAAAATAGGTACCCTACACTAGTAAAAAAAATCATATAGATAAATCATATTTTAAAAAATGTTGTTAAGTAAGTACATAAAAGGTAAAAGATTCAATCATATCTTCTAATTTTTTGTCACCCTAGCTTTGTTTAGAAAATTATCGTAATTTTTATTAAAATGTTTTACAGAAAATATAGTTACCCGTTGATAAATAACCATTGTAGAATGAAGTTATATATCATTTTTGAAAACTTTTAATTGAAGAAATTGAAATATTGTTGAAAACCCTTGCGACACAAAGATAAACACCTAATCGAGATGGTTTAGAATGCAACTCGTAGATAGGACAGGCGGGCATCTTATCTATATGAACTACTAGATACTGACAAAGTATCTACTGCCGTGTGTGAATCAGTTTGAAAAATCTTTTATAGATGTTAAAAGGCCATTGATGACGGCTAGTGAAAAATATTGCATAGGAAACGGTACCTATTGGTCATCGCCACTGACTGGATAAAGGCTTATCCCATCGCCCATTCACTACCCCTAACATGATCTTTTAATTATTTAACTGATAATAAATAATGCAAAGTCTAAATCGTACAAAATATTGTAAATGGAACTCATTTGTATTGCACTGTAAAAAAATAAAGATTAGTCTATGATATCAAGACTGACGTTTCTAATTTTTTAATTGTCGCTGGAACGCGACTAACCTAACCTATTCATTGTGGCCTTTTATAAATTTAACAAAACTTTAATAATTACAGAGTTTATCTCATTACTTATAGCGAAATAATGCGAAATGTTTAATCACCTATAGATATTTGCTGTTATTGCTTAGCTAAATATACGTTATTCATTGGTTACGTGGTACACTTTTGTTGTCGTCAATAGTAATTTTAGGAACATGGGTATTCTAGAGAAAATATCTGAAATCGAGAAGGAAATAGCAAGAACACAGAAGAATAAAGGTAATGTACACTGATTCATTTGTTAAATTCGAGTTTTTTGTTATAGTATTAATTAATTTCTCCAAGATCACATCTTTCTTAGTTTTGTTTTGATATATCTTGTTTTCCTTATACCGATAACACTTAAAATCTATACGATCGTGTAAGTCGCGATTATGCATACAGAGATTCTAAAAGCCCCAATTTTGAAACTACTTAATTTTTGCTTGCACCTGCCCATTTTTTTTGCCCACTAAATAAATGTGATAATTATTTTGCTTATCAAATAAGTAAAACACGTTTTATTCCACAGCTACTGAATATCACTTGGGTTTACTGAAGGCGAAGCTAGCTAAATACAGATCCCAACTGTTGGAGCCGTCTAAGAAAGGAGGTGACAAGGGTGAAGGTTTTGATGTGCTCAAATCTGGTGATGCTCGAGTAGCTCTTATTGGATTCCCCTCAGTGGGTAAGGTAAGTGTAGTGTATGCAGGTACATGTGCATCATTGTATAGGTTATGTCATTATTATGACGCCTCGTGCGCATACGTCACTCGGTTATAAATACCGGATCGAGCGGTGGGGAGTCAGTCGTTGTCAGACTGTCGACCTGTGTGGTGGTGCGTTGGCGAGTCGATTAACATAATAAAATGAGCGTACAATACATTGGCGACGAGGATAAAACCGTGAGTGTTTGGACCAACAGTTACCTATTATCTAATTTTTATAATTTTGAACTACCTATTAGTTCTGTGATCCAGAAAAATATTTGATATACAAGTTTATACTAAATAATTTGTCCTATTCATGCCTATACCAAATTAATGTATGCTAAATAAGCTTTGACAACAAGTAACCTCTGACCGATGTTAATATTCAATCATATTAAAAAGAGCAAAAGGAAAGAAGGAAGGGAAGAGAGTAGAATGACAAAGTATACATAACTTTTATGTTCATGTATGTATCACCCGAATTGCAAACAAATTTTAACCTTTTTACGTAATTCTTTGTTTAAGTTTACCTTGTTACAATTCTAATGGAAGTAGCAATATTTATTGCAGGTGTTAATATTTATCAAATGAGTAATTAATAATACAAAATCATTACTTGGTGATCAGTTTACTCATTCTTAAACCTGCATCAAAGTTTATTCAATAATAGGCATTTATTGGAAGCAATATAAAGTTGCTGGTTGTTGAATTGTCGTCAAGACGACTTTAGCAGTAGTGGGATTTCCTAGAGGATATAATACAATAACCTATTTGCCTTATAATCAATTGTGTTTAATAATTGTTGTGCTTGCATGCCAACAAGGCGGAATGTACACGGATCTTATTATGTTGTTTACAATCCTATTTTGTAAGTGCCTGCATTCTAAGCAAATAAAGACCTATTCTATTCCAAAAATCTGCTGGTCATTAAATTGACAGCTTGACGGTTAGCAGTAGTGTATATCTACTGGTCATTAGATTGACAGCTTGGCAGTTGGCAGTAGTGTGTATCTACTGGTCATTAAATTGACAGCCTGATTGTTGGCAGTAGTCTATATCTACTGGTCATTGAATTGACAGCTTGATGGTTGGCAGTAGTGTGTATCTACTGGTCATTAAATTGACAGCCTGATTGTTGGCAGTAGTCTATATCTACTGGTCATTGAATTGACAGCTTGATGGTTGGCAGTAGTGTGTATCTACTGGTCATTAAATTGACAGCCTGATTGTTGGCAGTAGTGTATATCTACTGGTCATTAAATTGACAGCTTGGCAGTTGGCAGTAGTCTATATCTACTGGTCATTAAATTGACAGCTTGACAGTTGGCAGTAGTCTATATCTACTGGTCATTAAATTGACAGCTTGACAGTTAACGGTAGTGAACGTCTACTGGTCATTCAATTGACTGTACACGCATAAATTATCTGGCGATAGTTGTCAACTACTGCAACAACTAAATAGTAAATCTTGATAATTTTTATATTTTCGGTGCCCGGTGATTTGGATCATAAAAAGCTTCCAAACTTAACTTCTCAGAGTCTAGTCAACAACTTATACCTGCTATATTGATTCAAGTGCTTGCAATATAGAGGATATTACAAGAACAAACTGGTGGGTTATATACTCAACGGTTCTATAAATGACAAACATGTGCTATATAGGTATCTAGTTAAACAAACAGCACATTGAGGGACCGTAGTAGGTTGGCCATGTATGTTGAAGAACTCGCCCAGCTATACTGGTATGTATTCACCTATGCACAACATCCAAGTCCATCAACACCTCTAGTGGGTTGCCTACCCATAATAGTGTTAATTATAACAGTTGCTCAGTCACCCTAGGTATAATTTCAATACTTTTACTTTATTTTGCTGTATTAAAGAGGTTGTTATACAACAGAGATATTCCAGAAGATACAGAACAGTAGAACAGCATACAAGCAGCAATACTAGCTGGAAAATGTGGATCAAAATTTTGGTATTCAATAGATAGAATCTTTGGTAAACATGCTAGCTCACAATTGTAATTTCAGTACTTTAGGTTGATATAAAACTCTTAGATCAAAAGAATATGGAACTAAGCATTGGAGCAATCTGTGATTTATTTGACAATGCTACTTTATCTACCCAACTGCCTCGTTGGTCTAGCTGTCGCAAGCGCGGCTGCTGAGCACGAGGTCTCGGGTTCGATTCCCGGGTCGGGCCTGGAAGTTGGTGATTGATACACCCGTGCATCGGAAAGCACGTAAATGTCGGTCCTGCGCCTGATCTCTTTCCGGTCGTGTCGGATTGCCGTCCCATCGGGTTATGAGAGTGAAGGAACAGTGAGTGCACCTGTGTCTGCGCAAATGTTTGTGCACTATAATATGTACTGCGCAGTTGGCTAATCCCCTTACGTGAGTACAGCCGCCGTAGCCGATAATCGGCTAGGAGGACATCATCATCATTTACCCAACTGGGCCTTCTCATCTGTGACAAAAAATCTTTTAAGGATGATACCTGGAAGGAGTTCCAATGTAGATACTTACTCTGGGAACTGTCTAATGATGATTAGCTCATGGATGATTGTTGCAATCAAGTTCTCAAAAGTTGATGATTGCGTGTGCTTTTAAAACCTTCAAGACTCAGGCTTGAATGAATTTTAATTGGTATCTTAGCCTCTTTTTTATTGATTTACATTGGTGTTTACAAATAGTTTAACAAAGTGGCCCTCATTATAATATTGTTATTTGCAAATTATGTTTTACAGTATTGCAGTACCAATAAGCAGTATAAGTACATTGAGAGTTGTGGAAGAATATGCTTCCATAGGAGCGAATAACGTAACCATATATGAACATATATGAAATAGAATCCATTTATTGATCTCAAGTTAATAAATCATCACATTAATATATTCTTGAAGTGCACACCTACTTGTAATATAAAGTTGTGTAATTTCCTCAACCCATCCCATAAGATAAGATCCATATGGGTGGTGGGATGGATATCTATTAACAAAATAATGTCTTGTGTCCATAGCGTTAGGGTTAATAATAATTGATCTTAGAACACCAATCTTAGGTTACCGTAAGACAATTGGACTCGCATGAGAGGTAAAGAACTTTATCACTATTTACATTTATCGACATTTATTACTCTTTTGTGCTAATTAAACTACACAGTTGCGTCGACATTTGGTTAATAATAACTAAAATATTATTAAGTTCCTAAGTCCTACTGCAAAATATAATCTGAGTAAGTGTTCCTTAAAGTATAGGAAGTAAAATTGCCCTTAGTCACCAAATCGTTTAAAAATTTACTGGGGTGCTGTCCCTATAAAAGATAATAATATTTTTATATTCTGGTTGTCTAACTAAAACAACGTAGATAAAGTCAGCTGCAATAAAGGGTAAGCGCTTTTGAACGAAACTATAAACATACTTATGCAGCCAACTATACTTACATAAAAAAAATATATATATTACGTTACCTATACGCGGTCATGAAATTGGAAAAGCGTAAAATATTAAAAATGGAAGCAGCACAAAGCTGATCATCAAATTGATGAGGTCAAGTATGACATGAGAGCAGCATAGCTGCTCATGAAATTGAGATATAGAATTAGAATCCCACATTTATCTATGTGTAGACAAATGTTTTAGAAAGTTTAGCGGTTGTTTTGCAAAAGGAAAATTGCATCGACTAGAAAACTGTTTGTGAGCTGCTGTCACCTTGTTGAAAGGAAGAAGAGCATGAGTTGAGGGTCAGGGACTCTTCTATTTTATGGTGATGCAGAATGTCACAGCTTCAAAATATATAGTGCAAAGTTAGTGACACCTGTTAAAGTGCGTTCGTTACATAATATGGTTCTAATTAGTTAAAATCTGATTCGTAATGTTACTTTACACCTTCGTTATAATCAATATGTAACCATGACACTAAAAAGCTTACCATCAAAGCATAATAATTCTTTGACTACTTTAATTTTTGAAAACCACATTAATAAAAGCAAACAAACATTACAGAACGCAATGTCCGGTGATAATAGTGTTCTTGGATGCCTAACCGAAATATAAGTATTCCTATCGCACTATTATATCATCATCATCATCATCATCATCTCAGCCATAGGACGTCCACTGCTGAACATAGGCCTCCCCCTTTGATCTCCACAGATACCTTATAAAGACGACCTTATAAAGGTCACCGGAAGACGCTGGATGCAGGTCGCTTCCAACTATTATATGCAGTAAGGTATTCATATGTTGGGTGTTGAATGCTAAGAAGCTTACAGTTTCTTGACTAGATATTGGACATACATTGATGTAGGGTATTTAAAGCCTATATCAGAATTTCAGCGAGTGTACTAGCAGAAACGTGCAAAGTACTAGCGCTGATCAATAGGGTTGAAGACCAGATTGTTTGTTACATTGCTGAGATAATGATAGGCTTTGATATTCCACTCTCAAATTAAAAACTACATATTACCAAAATTAGTTGAGTTAGCATTCTCTTGCTTACAAGGCACACAAAGTACTTAACTCGTACATAGAACTACAATTTAAACCATTAAATTGGTGACAAAATATGTGGTCGCCATTAAATTGGAGACAAAGTATGTGGTCACCATTAAATGGGTGACAAAGTATGGAGTCACCATTAAATTGGAGACAAAGTATGTGGTCACCATTAAATGGGTGACAAAGTATAGAGTCACCATTAAATTGGAGACAAAGTATGTGGTCGCCATTAAATGGGTGACAAAGTATATGGTCATCATCAAATTGGAAACAGTCCATCTAGGTCACCATTCAATTGGGACGATCTTATGTGATTACTTTCCTCGTACGGCTCGTACGGTTTTGAATGAGTGAAAAGCATTGATGAGGTACCCTAATGCCGATCTTTTACCTTGGAACAATGCATTCTGTATCAGTTTTAAGTGAAGTCGAACCAAGCAAGATGAGTGCTCATTATCTGAAGGTACAGCAATATTTGAGACTTGCTTGATTTCACATGGACTGATTGGCGGGATGTCTGCCAAATGGACGGATCATCTCTAGTGTAGATATAATACAGGGCCGGAACAGCGGCTACAAAACCTGAAGTTAAACTTGCCGGCCTGATATCACTGCTACGAATTTGTCTTGGTGAGCCTGAAGCAGATGCTGGTATGTTACCGTCTGCAAAGGGACGGATTTTTATTTATGTTTATTTCACAAGGGAAGGGATGTAGTGTCCTGCAGTATCACCGATATCTGTCGTCTCCTTAAATGGAAAGGGAAATGAAATGGAAACGGAACAAAGTAAATCAGTTTGATGGCAGTGTGATCGGTGGACTGATCTGATAGCGTGGTTTTGTTGTGCTGCAGGTGTTTGATAGATCTTTAAGAAATTACCAAAATATTTATGAGTTTGATTGTTGGACTTTTTGAAACAAGGTTAAAATCAAAACAACAAGGGAGAGATGTAGTGTATGCAGGTACATGTGCATCATTGTATAGGTTATGTCATTATTATGACGCCTCGTGCGCATACGTCACTCGGTTATAAATACCGGATCGAGCGGTGGGGAGTCAGTCGTTGTCAGACTGTCGACCTGTGTGGTGGTGCGTTGGCGAGTCGATTAACATAATAAAATGAGCGTACAATACAGTAAGGAAAACAGATTTTTTATTTATTGTTTTAATGTAAATTATAAATACCACAGAATTCCTGCCTTTTCCATTATTTTTTAAATTTTTGGTATTTTGTTCAGAGCACTTTATTTCACTTTATTGTAAATGCATAACATGAGATGTTCCCACTAAATATTCATACATCTGAATGCATTAGGGTAAAAATTAGAACTGTCTGGGACATCATTAAATATAACAAAAGAACTTAATTATGATTAAAGTTGTTCTGTTTGCCAGTACCCCAACAAACTATAAATATAACACAAACACAAGTAAAATATTTATACAGAAGCTTAAAATGATTGTTCTATTTCAGTCTACTCTACTATCAACACTGACCCACACTCACTCGGAGGCAGCTAGCTATGAGTTCACAACGCTCACATGCATCCCTGGTGTGATTGAGTACCGCGGAGCTAACATACAGCTGCTTGATCTGCCTGGTATCATTGAAGGTGCTGCCCAGGGCAAGGGTAGAGGCAGACAGGTATTTAATTTTTAATTACTTAATTCTTTAAAATGATTTTTAATTCATCTTCCAATAGAAATGCATTAGGCCTTTGCCTAGCTGTGAACACCATAGAGTAAAAAGAAATGCAGAAAGATATTGCACCCTGTTTGTCTATTTAAGCATGTGTTAACATGCTTGGGAGACTCATTATGTTTGATGGTTCAGAATCCAATAATAAATATCAATTTACATTAAAATCTGCATGTAAGTAATTTGAGGTAAGTTTGACAAAAACTTCCATGTTATCTACATAACTGGCATTACCATTTACTCAGATATCTAGATTGGGATAAAATTCTATCGGTATAATTAAATATTACCAAAATTGCCTACAGGTGATCGCTGTAGCGAGGACAGCAGACTTGGTGCTAATGATGTTGGACGCTACGAAGCCTTATGTGCACCGACAGCTGCTGGAGAAAGAGTTGGAGAGTGTGGGCATCAGGCTCAACAAACCTAAGCCTAATATTTATTTTAAAGTAAGTATATTTGCTTAGCAGAGTAGAAATAAACTTTTTAGCTCAAAGAATATTGCATGAACAACAGGTATGGCCAACTACATATGTATAGTCATTTGAATATTTAACTTTTCATGATAAAAGTCAACTTACAAATTAAATACATCCAAAAAAGAAAATAGTACAGTCAACTTCAGGTCAGTGGTAACAGTTTTATAGAAAAATCATACTTATTACTATTGAGTGAAGGTGCATCACAGTTACCTACCACTGATTTCCGTTCTTCCTTACCTATGCCTGCAGAAAGCCCTTTTAAGATTACCTTGAGTTAAATGCCTATTCAAATAGAGTGGAGTCATAAAAATCAACATATTTATAAAAAGGTTGAAAGCTAAGATTAAAAACATGTTATGAAACATTTTTTCCTGTTTCCAGGTGAAGAAAGGTGGTGGCCTCTCTTTCAACTCAACATGCCAGCTGACTAAGGTTGATGAAAAAATGGTGCAAATGATTCTGCATGAGTACAAGATATTCAATGCTGAGGTGAGAATTTTTTAAGTGTTTTTTCCACTATGACCTATTTTAATATAGTCGTCTTTTAATTAAGTAGGTGTTCTACTTATTATCCGAATATGCATCACAGTCAATGTGGCATCATCTGAGCTGGCTGTCCATTGCGCCTTGTACCACACTTACACAACTAAAAATCGAAATCGTGGCTAAATAATATGCCTGCAAAATGTAAACTCGTTTGCCATCGATTCTCCAAGAAAATCCAAGTAGATAATTCCACGAACTTTCGCCATTATAATATAAAAACCAAATGACATATTCCAGGTGCTATTCCGCGAGGACGCGTCCGCCGACGACTTGATCGACGTGATCCTGGCGAACCGCGTGTACCTGCCGTGCCTCTACGTGTACAACAAGATCGACCAGATCTCCATACAGGAGGTCGACAGGATAGCCAGGCAGCCGCACTCTGTTGTTGTCAGGTGAGATATCGCGCATGTAGCCATTACCCCTCTGATACCTAAAATTGGTTTCCGCGCATCCTGATTCGAAAGTCGGTTGTCGAAACTTATGATTTTGCGGGCCCGACTTTTGTGGATATTTTGTGGAAACAATTGAGCTGATAATGTATAATTTAATTGCTGGGCATTTAAATTTAACATTATACGTAAATATACAACTATTTTGTTAAAGTAAATTAGCAAATATGTCTTCTGATGATAGTAAAGTAAATGATTGAGATGATCAACAATAGGGTCAAAATTCACATTACTCTTTTAATTTGAAAAATATAAGCATTTTAATGTTTCAGTTGTAACATGAAGCTGAACTTAGACTTTCTGCTGGAGACGCTGTGGGAGTACCTGTCCCTCATAAGGGTTTACACCAAGAAGCCCGGCCAGCCACCAGATTTCGATGATGGGCTCATTTTGAGAAAGGTTTGTTAAAAAATAATTACATCTTATATTGATCCCGACTGCCAAGAACGGTTATGTATGTCGTGTGTATCTTGAATAAATGCTTGGAATATTCATTATCATCCGATTTACGAAACAACTATATTCTGACACAAAAAATTTACATAATGTAATACATGAACATCCTTCTGCCCTCATCCTAATTTTATTTGGGGTCGGCGCAGCATGTTTTCTCCTTCCAAATTTTATATGCCTTTATCGCACAAGTAGTTTCTAGTCATTCCAACCTCTTTCATTATCTTTATACATTCTTTAACTAATCAATTAAATCTTCTGTTCCAGGGTGTAACAATAGAGCATGTATGCCACTCCATTCATCGTACACTCGCCGCCGCACTGAAGTACGCGCTAGTATGGGGTACCAGCACCAAATACTCGCCGCAGCGGGTCGGGCTCGGTCACACCGTGCAAGACGAAGATGTGGTACAACTCATCAAGAAGTAGCACAAACTCAGTTGTTACGAGACGATCTTCCGACGTCAATGCTTGAAGTTTGGATTGTGTTAAGTGTTGCGTGATGGTCTTACCCTATAGTTAGGAGAAAGCCACGCTGAAAGTATGCTTAGTGGAGATAGCAACTGTTTTGTCTCTTTTATATCGAAATGAAAACTACTTTTGAGAGATTGGGACATTCACTGAATGGCTTTTTTTTGGTAATTGGGTATATAGTTGCAGTAATAGGCAGGCTTCTCAGCATGTCACATGGAAATGGAATGCTGAGTTCGTTTTCACTTTTTATCATACATTTTAAAATAAGCAAATGTGATTTTAACGTTTTAATACACCAATACGCAATACTTAATCCTGTTCAAGCGTATTTGAAGACTATCTAATTCTATATTGTGTACGAGAATAGCTAGAGTTTCAGTTATGTGTAATTCTAGTTATAGAAACCTGTTTGTTCATTTATAGGTTTTATGCCAGAGAATGGTATGATGTTATGGCGCTCCCAATATCATATATACTGCATACATGTTACGTATATTATATCCCAGTGATAAGTTAGTTCTCATATGAGAAAAATATGCTTATTTTCCTTTTTTATTGTTCATTTAAGTTGATTGCTCTCCGGTATCGGATTCCTACATAACATTAATTTATTTTATCAATCAAAAGTTGTATTTTACAGACAAGATCAATTTGTAGTTTTTGTTCCTACAGACTGGTTAATAATTTAGTTTTCATCCTAATTATTGACTTATATTCTAACAAATATTGTTATAGTGCCTGAAACAAGCCAGCAACAGCAAGCAAAGCAATAAGTTCATTGTTATTTAATGTGTTTGTACAGGAAAGGTCATATTGTATATATACTCATTAGACTTTTGCATTGGAATAAATATCTTTTTTAAAATGCAACTATGTTTTTTATTAATGCATATATTTTCAGGGCCTCGCCTTAGGGCCAGGCCACAACAGTGCGTTGCGGCGTCGCATCGCAAAAATCAACGACGCATATCATATTAATCGCATAGCTGTGCAATGTTGTTTTTGCGATGCGACGCCGCAACGCACTGTTGTGGCCTGGCCCTTAGAGATTCGCTGCAGATTTCAAATACACTATGAAGCAATACGGAAAAATGGAGTACAGAAATAATTAAAACAAAATTGTTGGTCAATAAATAAACAGTCATTTATTACCACATACACCACATTTGCTATAACACCTTAACTTACAGATTATAAATTATTCTAGATATGATAATCATAACATAGGAGCCAGTAATTATGATTGATGTTCTTCTAAAGTGCTGAGGACATCTATATCTGCATTGGCGATTGCCCAGCGATGTTCAGTGATTTCGAGAGCTTCCCACTCTGCCTTGAATGCGGCCTTCGGGTCTTGAGGCATGGCCATAGCGGCGCCAGACATTTGTTCTTGCATTATTTTGGATTGGTCAGCAGCTGTAGACAAAAGAATGTCATAAAGTATAGTTATAATGCCTTGTCTGATAAAAAGTGTATAAAGAAATGTTTTGTTAAAATCAAATATCTCCAATACAGCTAAATCCATTTGGGAACTATATTTTTTGTCACCAAAATTTATATTTGTCATCAAGTTGTATCACCTAATAAATAGATCTATCGCCACGAAATATTTTCGTTCTCAGATAAACAAAGAGTGTTCCCAGGTATGAATTACCGAATTATTGTTAATATAATGTGTAAAATATGAGATGGATTACCAATAAAATTGTAGTGCATTATCATGTAATGCACTACAATTTTTTTAATATAAACTTCGTTCTTATAATAATAGTTTTATTACTTAAATAATAGCTTGGTGCTCAAAATGGTAGATCTGTCACCAAATAAATCGATTAATCGATCCCTGACTGCGACTCCTTTTTATTTGTTATTTTGTCACCAATACAGCAGTTACATTTTATTTCGTTCAGTTATTAAAATAATGTATTCGTTACCAATTTAATACATCAGTTTATACTTTTAATGAAAATATGTATGTTCAAAGGGAAGAGGAAGGGAAGGGAGACAAATTGGCGCGCTTTCGGGCCTCAACGAATGGGTTGTAGGTTGTAGCCCTTCAAAATCCAAACCAGCGCTGATTATTCAGTGATTGTTATTTTTAACAATAAATATTGATTATTTTGACTTTAATTGTTTTATTTACTATTCAGCTAGAAATTTAATTAAAATATATTTATACTACCTGTGGAAATTAAGACCCTTGGGGGAGGCACATGGCCAGTTAAGTAGTAGACTCTTTTGGTTGAAAGGATGATGACGACCACCCTACATTTTTAGACCTTCATGAAATTTTCTAGTGATACAATATATGATTTATTGGTGATCTATTTAAATTAGTTTGCTTAAATACTATTAGGACAAACCTATTATAATACATACAAAACCATTTATTTGGTACTTGACCCCATATCTCCATGATTTTCGGTAATTTATATTTTGTGGAATTGATTTTATATTGTTTGGTGACTACATTTTGATGGCAAATCTACTATTTTGAGGGCAAACCCTATTATTTAAGAAACACAAAATGAATTAAATTGGTGACAGCTTAAATCATACCCAATCAATTTGTATGTAAATAAGTATACAGATCTGGAGACCAGTGGTCCAGTGGTACCCAAGTCATACTTAAATCATTCACACTATCTACTACTGTAAGTCAGCAGCTCAGCTATTTAGAAATAATTCACAGTAGGAGCTCAGGCTTACCATTATTCTCTCCCAAGACCAAAGCATAGATGGTGCGTAAGCCAAACACATTGAGGAAGTACCAGGACGCAGAGGAGACCCACGAAGCGTCTAAGTACGCTAGCTCGACGCCACGCTGCAACATCGGCTTGAAGCGCAGTGTGAGCGGGAATGGTACCTTGGCTGTGAAGAGAAATTAAGGAGTCGGTAAAATATAAAAATATTTGACTGAGTCTAATTGTATTTTTTATTAGTATAAAGATTTTGTCAACTAGAAATCCTCATTATTATGAGAATTTGTGGCTATCCCTGTTCAAAAAAGTAAATATTTAGTTTAACAAGAGTAGTATTACAACTGTTCTTATAAATTGCTGATATGATATCTCGAAACCGAAAACTAAAAATCTGGCAACACTGGTCTAAAAAGGTAATCTAGTTTGACTAAAATAATTTACTCACTGGTAAGGAAACCACTGAACATCCAGTTGATCCAGCCTCCGATAACAATCATGGGCAGCACGTTGGTTACATTTCCCTTCAACATGTCTGTCATCATGCCAGGGTCAGTCATGGGGTTCTGAAATATTTGTAAAGGTTATTAATAAATGATGATTAGATATAAATGAGAAACAATTGATTTTCTATTGTTTTATAATTAGCAACATACAAGCAGTTATTCAATGTGGAGTATTGATGTGTAGTATGAAAGTAATGTATTGAACCTTAAAGACATGAAGTATTGTGAAATGGATATCACAGTAATTTCAAAACAAGACCAGGGAAGACTACCATATCTTAAGCTAAGTGTGTGAAGTTAACTTCTTCAAAACTTTTTTTTATGCTTATAAGACTCTGTGTTACTAAAAATGTGGCTGTTTCTTTCCTGAATAAATGTATATTACCTGTGAAGCAGCAGCCCTCTTCTGCACCTTAAAGTAACCAGTCTCTTCATTGTTGAACCAGTGGCGGCGCATCGCGAAGGATTGCCGCGGCAGGTACTTGCCGTTCTCGCGCAGCAGACGAGCGCGAATCATCACTTGACTGCAAGTTAACCATACATATACCGTAGGAGAAAAACTGTACCAAATTGTATCAAGAGATTTCGAGGTTATTTATATGGTTGTAATCTTAAATAAACTTCGAAATAATGCTGCATTAGAGAAATAATAATGCTAGTTTACCTGTCTTGAACCTGGAGAAGCTCAATTTTCTTCTGGGAGGACAAAATGATTGAAACATAGTGCCTCACAATACCAACCAGGAAGGTGATGATTACAATGGGAAGAAACACCCATAACCTTATATTAGGATCTAGAAGTAGTTCAGCCATTATGATATATTATAAAATATATCTAAACTACTTAATTAATATTATAATTTAAAATTAAATTCACAGTTTTTTACACAAAATGACACCTCAAATTATTTATTACAAATTGACATTGACACATTCTTTGACAATCATCATAGAGAATTCTATCATATGCAGAGTGAACGCGAGGCCAAGGATTTTGTCGAAATATTTATGAACAAAAAAAATTGTCGGAATGTTTATTTGGCTAAAGGATCTAAAAACCACTAGCCACAAAAAACACTATATTCGGATAAATTGAAGTAGCCATCAAACCGTTTGATAAGATTGTATTGTGTGCCACATTTATGGTTTGCAGTCATTTTGCAGTTTGGATTTCAGTTTTCATTTTTTGGGGCGGATTTTGAAAAAAGTTATGTCAAAAATACGTCAGTCCAATTTGTGTCAAGGTCAAAACGCAAAACAAACAGTAGTTTTCTTACTTAATTTTTACTTTTCAAGTTAATTAAATAGTAAAAGCTCTGAACAATTTTTAAAATTTTTAAATTACTAACTTCTGTACTTAAAATGCCGCGCGGCAAAACAAAAGTTGCTGCAAGTTTAAGTCTAAAGAGAAAGGTTGGAAACAATGCGAGCGCGGGGATTAATGCCGATAACGAAGAGGAGTTGAATGAAAATATTAAATCTGAGGGAATAGAAATCAAAGTAGAGCCACCAGAATCGTCAGAAGACCAGTCGACGTCCAACAAATTTGATTTAAGTCAGTTCAAATTCGAAAAGAAACCGCACGTTAAAATTGAATTCGAAAAAGATTCTCCGGTCAAAGAAGAGGTAATACTACTTTTATAATACACATTTGTCTTTATTTATTTAAATCATTATTTCATTCATAGGAAACCCACTGCTGAATGAATAAAGACCATCCATAATTGCCCTGGATTAGCTTACGTTGATCTGTAACTTTTTATTTATGTTTTTTGTTATGGTCTTATCCAGGTAATTGTATTGGCGTTAGTATAATTTCGAAGGTGCACTGGCTTCTAAGATACAGGATTTTTCCTTGTTTAGAAGTCAGGGTCCTTATGCTCTGGCCCACATTGCCATGATCCTAAAAATGAAAAATTTGTGTTCTTTTTGGAAATAATAAAGATTTATTATTTATATATCATATAGTTTTCCAAATCATATTATACAAATATAGGTCTTCGATTATATTTCTTATACAGTGGACTCTCGTTAATTCGAAACTCGAGGGACTCTCAAAATATTACGAATTATCGAGTTTTTGAAATATTAAATGTTTCGAAATTTGTGAGAGAAAATAAATAAAACTTCGAATTATTAAGTGTTGATCAATTATTATTTTGTTAACTGCTATTTTATAACAATGTCAAAAGTTTAAAGACACATTTGTGTGCATACAAGTATCATAATGCGAATTAATTAATCTTTCGAAACAGCTCCGTCATACTGTTTTTAAACAGATTGCTGCTACTCAGACTGCTCTCTGACTCTGACTTACAATCTTTCCCCCTCTTCCTCTCTGCAACTTTGAATTCTCGAGTGTTGGACGACTAAGAATTCGAATTAACGCGTCATTTTGTTATATAGCAATGCCTTATTCGTTCGAATTACCAAGTGCATAAAAATGTATTGATTTAGTTCGTAATATAAAGAGATTTTGTAGGGAACTCTTGATAACTTTGAATTAACGAGAGGTTCGAAATATCGCAGGTTTGAATTAACAAGAGTCAACTGTATTTATTTCAATCACATACTGAATTTTACTTTCCATCATTATTAATTTACTAAGAGATGTTGTCCTTAATATTCAAATAATAATATTTTTTGTTCCAGCCTGATACAAAAGGACTATGGGAACCTCCAAATTGGAAGGAGTTCCTAATAAACTTGAGGAATATGAGATCAAACAATGATGCACCAGTGGATACAATGGGCTGTCATTTGAGTGGGGATGCGAAAGCTGCACCTGAAGTAAGTTGTGAAAAATATTTCAGTTCAGCCTTTATATTCATGTTATATCTATATAACAGTTTTATATAAGTATGTTTAATTGTGGCATTTAAATATATCTAAGTCTTCTGGTTCCTTGTGAATCAAGGTAATAAATAAACACTGTGGCTTAGATTTTGCTCCTTTCCTTCGAAGTCACTTTAAACTACTAACTAGTAGAGATATTTTTGTATGTTTCCAGGTTTACAGGTATCAATGCTTGATATCTCTAATGCTATCCAGCCAAACAAAGGATCAAGTAACATTTGCAGCCATGGAACGATTGAGAGCCAGAGGGTTGACGATAGACAATGTTTTGGCTATGAGTGATGATGAACTGGGCAAGTTGATATACCCAGTCGGATTCTGGAAGGTAAGGCTTAAAAGGACTCAATAATATCAGGTTATCAGCATACATGTACCTATGTTGTAAAATTATATTCTTTATTTCAGACTAAAGTAAAGTACATAAAGAAAACAACACAAACCCTGAAGGAACAGTACAATGGAGATATTCCAGACTCAGTAGAGAAGCTGTGCAAGCTCACTGGAGTAGGACCCAAGATGGCACATATCTGCATGCTGGTAGCCTGGGACAAAGTCACTGGCATAGGTGAGTTCTTTGGAGAAACTTAAAACAAACTATTTGATGTAACGCAAGTTATTCATGATGAATAAATTACTGAAATGTTTATACAGGGGTAGACACACATGTTCATAGAATAAGCAACAGAATAGGCTGGGTGAAGAAACCAACTAATACTCCAGATGACACAAGAAAAGCATTACAAGCATGGCTGCCTTTTGAACTTTGGAGTGAAGTTAACCATCTACTTGTAGGTTTTGGTCAAACTCTTTGCCTACCAATAGGACCAATGTGCCATGAATGCTTGAATAGAGACATCTGCCCATCTAGTGGCAAAGGCAGAAAGTCTCCTAAGAAAACTCCACTGAAAAGTGCAAAAAAAGAAGATCAAAGTGAAAAATCTGATGAAGAGAATGAAGTGAAGCCACCAAAAAGTAGGAAAGTCGCACCAAGAAAAGAACTAATTGATGACAACAAATTAATTTCTGAAACAAATAAAGATAAACTTTTTGTTAAACTTGAAAATGAGAATAAATCACCTCGCAAAAGAAAAGTATCACCAAAGAAAACAGAAATCATAGATGAGACAGCAGGGACTGATGATATGGATGATTTTGCGACGAAACCTGTTAAGCTGGCTGTAGACACTGCACCTAAGAAAAAGGTCACACCTACAAAGAAATCTAACACAAAAGTAACAAAGCCACAAGATGATTTTGAAGATAAAGATAAGTTACCTGTTAAAACTGCAACTAGAAAGAAAGTAACACCAAACAAAAAAGCAAAGGCTGCTGATGCACAGAATGTTGATGAAGAAGATGGTAGTGAACAAAATCCTAACATCAAAAAAGGTGGCAAAAAGAAAGTAGATAACATAGAAGTAAAACAGAGTGTGAACAGTACAGATAGTAATTCCAAGCCTAAAAAGTCGCCAGCAACTCGCAAATCTCCAAGAGTTAAGGAAACCAATTTATCTGAACCTGTCACAGAAAATGATAATACTACTGTTGTACAGAAGAAAACAAGAACAACTAAAAAGTGATATTTTTTTTATTAAGTAAAATGCATGTTTCTTATTATCTATAAGTATTTTTGTTTGTACAACTTTTGTTATTGTAATAAGTGGATGCAGCTAAAATTAGGAACAATTTTTGAGAATACCATTTTGATAACTTGTTATTTTTGTTTGTAAGAGAATCATGTGAAATACCTCAATTAAGTTATTTTTGATTTGAAATAAAAATTGAAACTAATATTAATGTTTTCTTCTACCACTTTTTTTCTTAGATTTATCTTTCCTTAGATCTGGTTTAGGCTTTTTCCCTCGTTCTTTCTTTGGCTCAGATTTGCTTTTCATGTGGCCTTTCTTCTGCATTGATTTCTTTTTATTTTGTACTCTGTCCAGTTTACTTTTCATTTGGAATACTTTGCTCTTCTGTATTTTCTTAGTGGCTTGTTTCTTCAACATATTTTTTATTTCCTTCTTAGTTTTTAAGTTGCCATCATCATCATCATTCTCGTCTTGCTCAGAACCTTCTTCATTTTCGTCATCCGATCCCATCCCAGAAATAGCTACTGGCTTCTGATTACCTTTATTTTTAGTTTTGTCTTGTACTTTATTAATTTTCTCTTTAGGCTTATTTTCACCAATGACTAAATCTTTCTTCTGTAAAGTATCAGTAGACAGTTCAACAATTTTGACGTTAACATCCTCGTCTTCATATTCATCCTGAAGCAGTTGCTCTATGTCTGGTATGGGTCTGCTGGACACCACCAGTTTTTTGTATGACTCCTTATTCTGAAAAAAAAAATTGTGTTCTAGTAGTAACTGTTCGCGAGTATATGTATTCTGATATTAATATTTTTTTAAAGCTATTATATGAGCCTCTCCTTTTTATAATATTGAATAAAAATTCAAATGACAAAAACAAAACAAATTATGAGTATTTTCCACCTACCTCCTGTTTTATCCTCTTTCTTTCCTCTTTTAAAAGCTGTTTCAATTCTTCTTGTGCTTTTTTCTTTCGTTCTAACTTTCTTTTACGGAACCCACACAAGAAATCTCTGAAAATAAGAGAAAATATTAAGTTTACAAGCTAACTCAAAAAGATATAGATAGGCAAGTTAAGAATATATTTTTCCACTTATATTACTTTCTCTTGGCTTCGTCGAATACTAGGTTTATTTTCTTTTTGCCCTCTTTATTTTTCTTCTTTGCCATTTTTATAGTTACTGTTTGGAGTCACACTTCACACGCTTTCTGTAACCTAAAATTTTTAGAAAACAGCACACAGCAAGCAAAGCAAGCAGCAGCTGTGATGCCTGACACTGACAGTGACAGAATGATATGACAACAGAAATTGCGTTTAGTTATAAAATCGTAGCATCGGATTTTAACTACTGAAATTATATATTTTTTTGTATTTGTTATTTAATTATTGAAGTTTTTCAAATCCCATGTTGAAATTCTTTAGGCGTGCTCTTATAAAAACCAGTCTTTTACAGTTGTTAACTTATTTTGCAAGCTCCGGACGAAAAAGGATACACTTCAGTGTTCATCTTCGTCACCTCACGTCTCTTCGTGTAAAAAAATATTTAGCTCCTTTTTATAAAGTCGATCGGCAAAAAATCTGTCAAAACAAAAACTTTGACCATTTTTTATTCTTTTTAGAGGACTGCATTGAAGAGGTGTGATAAGATTCATAGTTTTCCGGTGAAGTAAACATCACGTTCAGATTTCCACGTCGAATGGTGATAAGATTAATAAATAATAATTATAAAAAATAACCCGTGCAGTACTGTTTATCGCTCGCTTTTTGGCAGACATTCAAGAATTTTTGAAATTCTTGCTGTCGATTGGTTGAACTACGCAATTAGTTTTTTTTATCGGCGTATTTTCGACCAATCAGCGCACAAGTCCACAATAAAGTCGGACTCATCAGCAGCATGGCTGTCAGTATAAATTTGAAGCTTGAACGATGCGCTTCCTCTCGTCACGTTGGTTTTTTTTGTTTGTGCATTTTGACGAAAATGATATCGTGTGTGAATTTGTGTGGCATAAAATATGGAAACCCTTGGGTGCAGTGACCTGATATCTGCCTTGTTACGCAAGGTGAGTGTTGAAATAAGATATTGTAGTGTAAAAATGTGAAGAAATATTAAAATTTTATATCAAATTTGCCATCGCGAACTGAGCAAAAATTGTGGCACAGAAAAATCAATCGAGATCTCGCTACGTACGAGGGTTTCGTCACGATTTAATTTGGGTAATTCAAGGTTACTTTCAGAGGTCTTAAATGTGAGCGCGAGTGCAGTAATTGGAGTAATCAATACGATTGTGTTACCACGGCCATATGTTAACATGCGTGAAAGGATAGTGTTTGAAACGTACCGTTATGTACTGTTCTCGACGTCAATGTTTTGATCTATACGATCGTGTGATTTCCGACGAACGTGGAATTTGTATGCCAGCGATAGGGAAAGTTAGTAGGTATTCATATGTTGACATTTACGAGCAGCCCAGGCTATCCATGACATATACATATGACATAGATTACATTCGTGCATATTTGAGATAATATACGAATTGGTATTGATTTTTACACCTACTCACTTTCCACTGGGGAATGGAATGGCGAGTTTATCACTGACCTGTTTGGTTGATAACGAAAATTTTATTGAAGCCTAGAGATGTATGTTTGAAAAAGTGTGCCAAACTGTTGCTTGCATCCCAAAACACCTAGTGGTATGCACATAAGCATGACATATTTGATAAGCCATTCTAATGTTTACAAATACAATGTAATTGTTTATCAAGATATCCTTCTGATTACCATGATAACTGCTTAAAAATTAAAAAATGATGTAATATTTATGTAGAACATTGCTAATCTAGATTATAATCTTCATAAATCCATGGAAAGAACATTAACATGAAAAGTATCTAGCTTTTATAGGTTTTATATATAATTTAGTAATTAAATGGCATTGATGGAAGGTCACCTACACAGCAATATAGCAATGTTTAGTTTTCCAAGCAATTCTTACTCAAACAATATAGAGTAATATTGTTTGACTTTGTGAAGTAAATAGAAACTTCAATGGGGCTATGAATAATTATAGGAAATAGGAAAATTCTTTTAAAGTTATGAAAATATATCTATGACTTAATATAGATCAATTTTTATTACTAGACTACTGAAGGATGTTTTTGTTTAGTTTTTTCTGTTATTCCAATGCTTTAACTATTTATGCTTATGATCATAATGTAATGTTATAGAGGTAAAGTTTTTTTTTAAATTTAGGGGACCATTAATAGGATTCATAAGTATTTTTTAGTATCATAGGATATATTCTATTCGGGTTCAAGAAATTTCCTGGGCCTCGGGAAAACACAAGAAAAAGTTAGCGAGTAATTATAATTGAACTTTGAGAAACATAAACGGAACCATAATCAATTTATTATTATGAGATTGTTGATTATCATTAAAAATAGCATGGAAGAATCACATGAGAACATGTAGAATTTTGATTAAATTATCATTACATAACAGTAACAAATAATCAAATCACAATCACATAATTCTTGCAACATGTTATTTAATAAAAATAGAATTGTCAATTAAGCAAAACAATGCCAAATCACTGTTCTCGGTACTCTTATAAGAAATTTATATGTCAAAGACTATCTTGATTTTATCTACATTAATGTGTAGGATAAGTAAAAGTTGTGTTGATACTTTATTAACACAATTTAGCAAGCATACTTTGGTTTTATGGTTGAATTATTTCAACAGGTCTTAACATGTCTTTTTTTATTATTTAATTAAGTAAATCATAAATTGTAATAGACACTCATCATTACACTACATCGAAAAAAAAAGATACCGTTTGTCGGGATACAGATAACAGGAAATATTTTTTATCTGCGTGCAGGAAGTAGGATGCAAATGATACTGTATGGAACAGAATACAATACCAGTTTAAAAAGTGAACTCATTTTTTTAATAAAAAACTATCCTAGTAAAACAATAAAAAAAAAACATATATATATATACACTATATCTAAAAGGTGTCAAAAAATTCATCCCCATCGCTGTCAACTGGGAGCGTACCCAAGAGGCTGGCAGCATTACCTCGTTGGATGGCCATGCTGATCCTTTGTCCGAGGTAATAGCCAGCCTTTTGGTCACGAGAAGCGTCAACCAGCCGCCTAGACAGATCTAGTCAATATAGGCACAATACCTTACAGATAAACTTTGGCACATCATTGAATAAAATCTGTAATGTTATTAATCGTAGATAACAATGTGCACGTTTCTTATCTGCAGTCATTTATAGGGCGTGCCCCTCTGACTTTTATATATTAGATAGGTAGGCGTAACTGTATTGCAAGGTCCACTTGTTCAAACCTGTAGTTTTGATTCCTTTATCTGTGTATAATAGGTATGCAGGTGTGGTTACCTGTTTCTATTTAGTCTATCAATTCTATTTTATAAATGCACTTTTTGGTTTGTTTGTTGAGCAAGAAGCTATTTTGACTATTGCTATTACTTAGCTAACACTTAGTTGTATTTTACATACTACCAAAATCAAAAAAAATATCATGTAGATCTATGTATGTATAAGTAAGTTCGTGAGCTGCACCAGGATTCCTTTCAGGAGAATCTGCAAGGATTGCAAGTATATCTGCTGTAAATTGCTGCAGTTTATTGTGCCTCTTCTTCCCTAAAAAAATACTTATGTATTCTTTTCAGATCAGAAATATATTGTTTAAATTTTATAGCAATCATTAAGAAATAATCAATAATGGGATTCATTGGAGAACACGCAAAAGAATCTAATACGGCTAGATAATAATGACATTAGGGCGTAGACCCGCGAAAATAGGACGCAGATCGTGTCTGCAATAAGGTTCAAGGGCACCTTAAGGGAGCGACCTAGACTCGCCCAACGTTAGAGACATTGACCGATTCTGTGTATATTTGCCGAGAAAGATCCATAAACATGTGGCTTGAATGCTAACATTTCATAGATTCTTGCACCATAGAGAAAATAGATTTGAACTTTGGCCCCACGGTGATGAATTTCGCTTTTAATTTCTAATACAACGAATAACACCAGCCTACCAGCCTCCGTTAGCAATAACAGTTCTAATAACGTATGAATTAATGATTATTTACAATGTTGGTAGGTATTTAATTTGAATTAGATTCTCAAATCAATCTTATCTTACGTATTTTCAACTACTACTAATACTTACGCGAAATGATAAGTAGACCTATAATACCTTTGAGTACAAACATATTATGAGTCACGTGGATTACTTCATAAAGATATTGAAGAATACGACATGATAGTACCCATAAACTTTAACTCTTGCAATATAATTAGGGCTGTCATTATTATTGAAAAAGTGTCAAGTAAATATTGAACTGAAGATGAGATTCGTACGGGACTGCTGGTTAAATAGGCACGCAGTCAGTCTGAGATACCGTACCAAGGTGTGAAAAATCCTTCTAGAGTTTACCACACTATTTTGAATGCTTAGATTTGGCCTAAAACAGATACCCGGGATAAGTATACGAGCTTTACGTGCGTAAGATCTGCATTCGATCTTTCTTCGTCCTGCAAGAAGAATAAAAGAAAGCCCCTGTTGCCAAGGAATAATTTTCTTTAAAGTTACTTGGTTTCTAAATAAAGAGAATCTGTAGTATTTATCTATGTCACATTCGTTTCACTTATAATATAGGCTTTTCCCATCATCTCTAGTCTACGTCACCACGCATTTGATGCCGTTATTATTCTCCAACACTCAATGGTTCTCTGCGGTTTGGGAACGTTAACCGGCGCATAACCATTACACTGTACTGTGTACGTCAGGTCACCGCGGGGTCTACCTCGACTAGGTCAAGGCGCTAGTTTCCGACACACCTACATACTAGATACAGTTGAAAAACTTTTAATGTATCGATGTTCTTGACGAACAAAACTGCACCGACCCCAAATAGAATTGGGATAAGCAGAGTGATGATAATGCCATGGATGTTATGAAGTACTGATTTTTCGACCTGTCCTTGCACGTGAAAAGTCAATCAGGACATTTAGAAACATGTAATTTAATCAAACAAACATGTAGATGTGTATCAGACGTATTAATTGTACCAGAAGGTGACTTTGTCTGGGCGCTTACACCAGCCATCAGTTCAAAGCGCGTTCAACTTTTTATTCTCATTCGTTCTAGCCGAGTGGGCGAATGTTAGTTTTCCAAATTCGCGATGCCATTATGTAGACCAGACGAATCATAACTTAGCAATCTTGAAAATAAAATAAAATCAATACCGTGTCTAAATAAGTTCCGCAGAATACGTATGAGATCATTTAATTTATGATGGCTACGTGTGGGCTGACATTAGGGAATGCAATCCCGATCCCGCGGGATCCCGATCTCGCGATATCTCGTGTAATTTTTCGGGATCAATCCCGACGCATCATATGACGAGATCCCGTTCGAGATTGACGGGATTGGGCGGCAGTGGTCAGCAACGCAACACATACACAACCACTCGGGGATTTTTTAAGGAGTCATTTTCAAAATCACTCTTTTTCCTAATTCCCTTGAAATAAGCTTATTGTTTTGATTACCTAATTTACCTACGTTAATTTCCTTACAACCTGATTATTATTTAGTTGGTAAGATTAAAGAATAAAGGTTTTTATTTTCTTTCGAGTAATATGTTATTTTAATTAACCTCACTATCACAAACAAGCAGTTATTAGCTTTTTCAGTCATCTGAATTCATTTTTTTTTTTAATTAGACGGGATCCCGAAAATTCCGGGATCCCGCGGGATTGATATTTCTAATGCCGCGGGATCTCGAATTTGCAATCTCGAGTCGGGATTGCATTCCCTAGCTGACATGTCATAAAAGATTTTCATTCAGTTCCGTCGATGCGTATTTTAAATATTCATGTAATCTTCCGACTAGCTGCCCCGATGATAAACACTTATCTCATTTGCATACCTACCTACGTTTTAATGAGAGATGATAACGGAAGCCTGGATGAGAATAGATTTAGTTTACGATTGAATTAAAATCCTATGAGTAAAAATTTTAGCTGAGTATCTAATCAAATCTAATGGATAAGAAGAGTTAACTGTGATGTTTAAGTGAAGAAACGAAAACATAAGGAATGCAGTATGGGCTAAAAAACTCCCAAAAAAAGACGGGGCAGTTGATTCATTTTCACAAACGCATAGTAACAGCACAGTATATTGAATGAAAGGAAAGTAATCGGCTTCTTGTTATTATTGTTACATTGTCGCAGTAGGACTCGTGCATATGTTTATATTTTAAACAAAACATTGTTTTAAATCGTGACTAAGTTGTTCAACATTTCTGATACAAGGGAAACTACCATAAAGGACTGCTAGTTTTGAGATGGCGCGTACTTACTGGTCATATAGACGAATCCTTACATTTTGGCTCATGACATTTTGATTTTGGCTATGATAATTAAAAAAATATTGTTTTAATATGTAATTTTTTTGTTAGATTTGAGTAGTTAGGCTAGGCGCTGATTGCAACTTTTCGTCACCGTGACTTTTTGTCACTGTCACCTGCTGTCACCCACGGTGCGCTCACTGAATCTGTTCTTGGGTGACAAATCGCGTTCATTTTTGTATGCCGGCTGAGTGACAAAAAGTCACCAGTGAGCGGACTCCCATTGTAATGTACCTACGTACGTGTACGCGAGTGACAGTCCGTCACTCCGGCATTGCCTGCTGCTGCAACTATTTGTCACCGTCTTATCACGTCACCATAATGAGCGCACTCAGTATAGTTTTCATTGCACTTGACTAAATGACAAAAAGTCAGGCTAGGCGCTGATTGCAACTTTTCGTCACCGTGACTTTTTGTCACTGTCACCTGCTGTCACCCACGGTGCGCTCACTGAATCTGTTCTTGGGTGACAAATCGCGTTCATTTTTGTATGCCGGCTGAGTGACAAAAAGTCACCTGTGAGCGGACTCCCATTGTAAGGCTAGGCGCTGATTGCAACTTTTCGTCACCGTGACTTTTTGTTACTTAGTCAAGTGCAATGAAAACTATACTGAGTGCGCTCATTATGGTGACGTGATAAGACGGTGACAAATAGTTGCAGCAGCAGGCAATGCCGGAGTGACGTGACTGTCACTCGCGTACACGTACGTACATTACAATGGGAGTCCGCTCACTGGTGACTTTTTGTCACTCAGCCGGCATACAAAAATGAACGCGATTTGTCACCCAAGAACAGATTCAGTGAGCGCACCGTGGGTGACAGCAGGTGACAGTGACAAAAAGTCACGGTGACGAAAAGTTACAATCAGCGCCTAGCCTAATGTACGTACGTGTACGCGAGTGACAGTCACGTCACTCCGGCATTGCCTGCTGCTGCAACTATTTGTCACCGTCTTATCACGTCACCATAATGAGCGCACTCAGTATAGTTTTCATTGCACTTGACTAAGTGACAAAAAGTTACGGTGACGAAAAGTTGCAATCAGCGCCTAGCCTCACGGTGACGAAAAGTTGCAATCAGCGCCTGGCCTTAGGGGTTTCGCGGGCGGGGCGGACCTTGGGTGCGAGTGCGGGGCTGCCGTGCAGACGATGTCCCACCTAATCGCATGTCCACTGTGCCCTGAAACTTGCTCGCATCCGGCCGTGCTCTCGCTGTGGCGGCATATTGGGCTGACATTGTGTAGTCTCAATATATGACATGTCATCGACACGAAAGAAGAAGAAGCGGTTAGTCATAACGAAAACATATTTGGAAATGAACTTCAAAGTGTTGTCTACGTTTGTAAGTGAGTAGGTGTTATATAAGTGTCTTTCAACAGAATGAGAGGATTAAAAGATAAAACATGTAATCTGTTGATGCACTTTAAAGCTCTATTGGCTCTTGAAGAAAACACACAAATATAGGACTGTGAAATAATTTTAGGTACAAAAGAAAGTTATAAACAGTAAATGGGTATTTCCACTACAAAATACGATAACAGAGGCGATAAATGGTTTAAACACGAATAACTAGGTCAAATGCAACGCTTACACTACGATAACACGACCCAAAAACCGATGTTGACATTTTGGGACTATCTGATAATCTCGGAAATCTGTTCTGGTAACATCTTCGAGACATTAGTATCAGCTTGTTTAATTTGATATAGGCTTCCTTTAAGGTGTGCCATATCGCTCAGTCTTAGCGGGTTGACGTCACGAACTTCTCCCAACTTCCAAACGATTGAATCCTAAATTTAAAGTCATGATGCAAATGACGTTAAGGACTTATACTGAGTTAAAAACTTTAGGTACTGACTGTGGATACGGCTGGCATACATTTACTGTGAAGATAAGATCGACAAGATTACTTATCTGACGAGACCTCGCAACCTTAGGTTATTTAGAAGCTAATTAGAGATGAAGATTTATGAAATACAGACAACAAAAGGGAATGTGTCATCGTGGTGCTTATGCACCGGAAAATAATGTTAAAACGTCTTCAAGCTGAGTTGAAGAAGTTCCAACTTTGGACATATTTCGTACGGGTCGTAAACTTTAAAGGCTTTTCTCATAACATCTTATGCAGATATCTATCACAATAATTTTACTTTAATCGAGAACGGAAATGAAAGGAAAGTTGACGTAGATATAGAAACACGAATGCGAAAAAAATGCCTGTAGAGTTTTTAACTCTAACTCACTTTTTACAAGTTTACTGACTCTGTACTGCCTACATGTGTTTTGGTGTGTATAAGTATAATAGGGTCCAGAGCATAGCTCGACCCCGGCAAACAATTATATAGAGTGCTTTATCGATTTTCCAGGTTCAGTCGGCACATATATCTCTGCAAAATAGGTCATGTATCAAGTCTGGAATGTGCATAATGATAGCTAGATTAGTTTGCAGCGAACATCGTAGACACTGCCCATATGTATATTGACCGTGTTTTGTTCATTTCAAAATGTATTGTCAAAAGTAAATTAATGCTTGTTTCAGGAGTGGAATTGCAGGGGTTGATAACGAGACAGCAGCATGACGTCCCGGTGAGTAACCTTCCTTTGTCCTGAATAGTAATTGTGATGAATAATACAACTTGAACCTTGAATTTTCTGGAACCAATGTAGTACATTTCGCGCCTCCCAAAGTCTCGAGATTGTGGCTAAGATTACTTGGGGCTGTTCCCAATAAAATATTTGTTGTTTTGGTTACCTGAAGCAATTTCTTTCAATGTGGTGCAAACCATACTCATATCGTAAAATATGATGTAAGTGTTAGTCATTACTGTTATTCATGTAAATTGATAAATTTATTTTTAGTTGAGGTAGTTTGTACAGGTCAAAGGATCATTACCATAAGACGATACTACTATTTTACATATCGTTACCAGGAAATGAAACTTAAACTAGCACCATTGCTTCATCCATTCAAAATTAATTTGGTGTGTGTTGTGTTGTTGAGTTAATTTATACCTTGTTCAAAATAAGTCGTTTGTCGAGTTTAACGAGACTAATCTAATTTAATTCGGGTTTGTCCTTTTGCCTTTTCCTCCAATATGTTTACCATTTCATTATTATGTTTGTGTTTAGTTCTAAAATTCCCAGAATCAACTGCACTATGTTCAACATCAACATGCACTTATGTATTGGCTACAGTTTCAAATTAAATTGAATTTATGTAATTTTAATTTGAAAGTGGCGTTCACCCGACCGTCTTGCGGTTATTACCATACGGACGGATAGACCCTATCGGCTGAAAGTAAATGTGCACTCATTTCATAAGTTGCTCAAACGAATGCGATGCATTCTCATCTGCAACTTATTCTTCTTCTTGCTCTGTATCCAATTTTATTTGAGATGGGCGCAATATGTCTTCCGCTTTCATTCGTCATACAAAAATTCACTACCTTCTTATTCATGTCATCTTTCAGTGAGTTATCTTTTAATAAGTCTTCCTCTCCGTCTCCAGTCTCCATCCATCTACATTAATACTTCTGCAACGAATTATAGCGTCACATTTATACAATCTACCTATTACGGTAGGAACCGGGGCCCGATTCTCCTAAGTTAATAATGTCAAAATTGAATAGAAATCGAATCGCAATATGATCGCAATAGTAGTTTTAACCATATCGGGCATTCTGCTACTAATATAAGACCAATCGCATTCCAACGATATTCGATTGGTTTGCGATTGGTCTGCTGTTTTGGTGATTTTGGTCTAAACGTTAGTTTGTTCTACAATCATATTGCAATCGTAAATCATTTGCAGACAAAATGATTTATTATTGAATGACAGAAAAGGATAAAAACGTTTATTTCAAAGAAAAAATAGCGGAATGCCACATACGCTTCAATCGTAATCGAGTCGTGATTGGATCGCAGTCGAATGTGAATCGAATGCCGCTTAAGTAAAATTAGGAGAATCGGGCCCCCGGTCTTATATAAACTGTGTTAGCTTGAGTGCATTAGAATTTACGTGTTTTATAAACTAAGATGTGCTCACGTGAGTCACAACGAGCGCTCTTAGTAAAAATGTACACTTCTACATTGAGTTCCCATACGGCAACTATATTCTAGGTTTGCTCCTCGTATGCTTCATATACACCTTACATAACTAGAGTACCTGTTACCTGTGAAAGCGGACTAATTCTTACGCAATACGATGTTTTACGATACAATTTTATGATCACACGCCTATATAAAACCAATAAAGCATTGGGGGCGGTTAGTAAATTGTTTCCAATTTAACCATTTGATTAGATTAGCAGTAATTGATATATACCGTCTAGTTTGTTAGTTTTTCCTACACATTTTATTGTTATTTTAATTTGATCGTTTTTGTTGATTGGATGATAAATGCTTGTGAATAAATCTTGCTTTATTGGTACATCGTTAGTCATTGTTAAATTAGAGATAGCTTGTGAGGCGCCATCCGAGTTTTTTATATATTTGCCGATTAACATGGCTAGAAGGATAAGATGGCTGATTTACTATAGAGAAATAATTTAATTGATGATTATTTGGACATGTTGCTACAGAAGCTATTTTAATCTAGAGACGATAACAAGTCAATTATTTCACCAGTTCATTCTACGATTGCGCGGTTATCCTACTTGTTTACTACATTTTTATAAATAGCTCAAGAATTTGTAAGATCGTTTACTGACCCTTGCTTATTATTCAAATAATAATAATTATTAGTGTTGACATGGAAATGTGTTGCCTCGTGCTTAAGATGACCAGTAAACAGTTATTATTATTTTATAAATGATACGTGCAACGTGTGAAACCTGTTTACGACTATTACATATTTGAGTTAGCATTATTTTGACAGGTGTTTTGTACTGCAATTTTATTTTTAGATCGATGCCTCGATTTTTTAAGCATTTTCGAGACTGTTGGCTAACTGCTAATTACAATAATAGATCCATGGGTTGTTTTTCGATTACAGACTTTTTAACATAATTTATATGAAGTCGAAATTCAATGTCCAATTGCAAAACAACGGATGTATCGGTTATCTTGGATTTGTGTTGACCGAAATACTTGAAATCCTGTTACTGTTTGGAATACCATAACATTGTTTGTAGGTTTGGAATAAATATGTATAGGACCTCTGGACTACCTATATAGTCTGAAATCACCAACCCGCATTGAGCAAGCGTGGTGATTAATGCTCAATCCTTCTCCGTGTGAGAGGAGGCCCACCCAGCAGTGTACATAACAGTTGGAATAAAAGTTAAATTCTACAAAGATAACGATAGTTTTCATTTTTATGAACGCATAGTGCAGTATTTGTCGTTTCGTAACCAATGCATACTGGATAATGAAGATTCGCATACGTAAGTAATTGAGAAATGATGTAATTTAAACTTGCCGAAAAATACTTTGTAGTTAAGGTGACTTGTAGGTGTATCCACTATGCATTGGTGAGCAACTTATCGATGTTCAAAAAATAATAAATTGTGATAAAGTAATTACTCAATGACTTTTTGTTATTACTACTTATTAACTACGTTAATGTAGTACCGATTCGACCTCCTCGAATAACTTACCTAATGCAAAAAAAAACATCGAATCTCTAACCAGATCTAGTTTTTGCAACACATCTTGTAATGATTCAAGGCTCCTTCTATTAATTAAGAAATATTTCAGTCCTATTAACTAGACTGGCCCGTTTATTAATAAATAATAAACGGGCCAGTCTTATCACTATCGTAGCAGCACCTATCGTAGCAGCAAAAATACATCGCATTTTTAAATAAATTAGTTTGGTATTAACAAAAAAGAAGAGGGCAACATGAAACTATAAGTATGACTTTGCCTTCCAAGAACTTCAATGCTAAATCAGCTATGATCCTAAATTACGCTTAAATTAATCTTGCGCTACTATGGATGCTCATACCGTGGATGTAATTTTTTGAGTAGAACGAATAGTATTATCACCGTCTTACTGACTATACTACTATAGTCACCCATGTTCCTTATAGAACCCTTCGTCCTCTAAGGTAAAAGTAACTCTTTCAATCAATCTCCACTGCAGCCGCCCCTTTTTCTTATTCGCCTTTCCCAAATTCTTGTAATAATGCCCTTCTGCTTTTCCGTGTGCATGATATTTATCCCTTACCACTAACTGAATGTCTCATCTCCTCACCAGGTTGGACCGTCTGTTCGTGCTCCTAGAGGCGGGCGCAGGGCCGGCAACCCGCCGCGCTGCCGCCCGGCAACTAGGAGAGGTCCAGAAGGCACATCCTGAGGAACTGCACCGGTTGCTCGGCAGGCTCATGACGCACCTCCGGTCGCCTGCCTGGGAGACTAGGGTTGCTGCTTCTCAGGTGAATAATATTTACTTTAAGTTTTTCTTATGCACTATCCATATGTGTCTCATTAACAGCATTAGAGTTCGATCAACGTTGTGTCACCTTTGTCGCGTTTGATCGATGGATGCGTGGCGGTGTGGGTTGCAGGTTTAATCTGTTAATGGTTATTGTTAGCTTATGGTTTAATCCTGCCTGATGGCCATGGCCATGGTGGATGGGTGGGTGATAGGACGAGTTGTACATAATATTATCTAGTAATAGATTGTATGCAACATCATTCAGTTGACACAAAATACGTGTCACTGTGTTCTGTATAAATCTCAGCTCACTTTTACTTACAATGTTTGCCTTTATAAAATTTCTTACTACGTAGCAATTTAGTTGTGTACTACATAAATCCTTTGTTATCAACACGTGGAACTGTTTTATGTAGTAGGTACGTCTTAGAAAAGCATCCGATTTTTTTTCCTGTGGTCAATTTGAGAAAATTTAAAAAATACACATCTGATTTGGTTCGGAGTATGAATGCCAATTAATTTGAAAGTTATTGTTTGACCAAACATTATTAACAGTAAGTAAGTTTGTGTTGCCTTAATCCTTTAGGTATGTGCCTGAAGACCTAGAATAAGTCTTCTCCAGTAATATCGATTCTCAGTGATGAAGAAGGGACATAGATTTTTCTTACACGACTTAAACACAAAAATGTGGGAATAAATTCTAAAATTAATGAAAATAAAAGTGCTATTTACAATTCTCGCGTTACGTTGTCGCCGTCGACTTCGTAAATTTCCCAGATATTTGACACGTTCTCAGTACAAGCAGTTATGTTTACACCTTGGTAATCTGACGGGGAACAAATTTTTATATTAAGCACGCTTGTGCGCGTCGTGTTTGACAGGATTGTAGATGGCTGCCGGATTTATGACTACAATGTACGGCGAAGGTTGAATACGAGTGAAATCGTAGATCCCACATTTTTAGACTCCAATTTTATTTTAAAGTGGCAATTTTATTTATCCTTATGATCTCATACATATTTATCTACATTTTAAGGCACTTCTAAGTGAATGCATCTAATACAGTTTGGTTGTTTACGAAGTGATTTGTATTCATAGTTAGTCTGCGCAGACGCATTGCTTACAGATGATATTGTCATGTTTTGTTTGACAAGCAACTGTATTGTTGTCCGTAATTGGCTACATTGTTTCGAACGATTGAGAAATTAATCTTCTAGCCGCGTTCATATGTCACGCATGCGCTGATGCGTAAACCCTGGCGATATTATTAAAGTTTTATTGATATTGTTTTCCTTATTCCTATGGTTTCATAGCTATATAAAATGCGCATAAATAATAAAAAATAACGATACAAATACCGGTTCAATCTTAGCAGAAATGTATGTTAAAGGAAAGAATGAGTAGATACACAACATTTATTTAAAAAATGTCATGTCAGCGTAGTATATTCGCTATTGCAACAATTCAATGCTGTATACTCCCCAACTTCACTTAGATGTAAACAATGTTGTTTTTTTAAAAAAAAAAAAACTGTAGTTATTCCTCATAAATAAAAATAACTGGCCATAATGCTGCTCTGACGTGCTACAAGTTTGCGCGAACACTTGCAATTACCTGATGCATTATCTTAATCGATCTGCAATTAGCTACACTTTTGCTTCTCACTGCATATTTGTCACCATGAAGTCTTGATTGCAACGTGATCTGCTTCCTTCTTGAGAACTTATGCTTTTTTGTATATTATTGAATCATGTAATTAATTCTTCTACTTTTGGCCATTTTAGAATGACCAAAGCAGATAAGTCACTGACCTGCATTGCTCAAGCTAGGTGATTAACGCTCAATCCGTCTCCGTGCAAGAGGAGGCCTGTGCCCAGCAGTGGGACGATAAAAAGGCTGACGATGGTGAAAGCAGATAAGATGTTGTTCTGAAGAAAATAATGTCAATTCTTAATCCTTTCCCCTCATCTAATCTAGCTACTTTAGCGAAGTGTTTAAAACTATCATAGTAAGGAAACTTCCATCACTTGGCATTAAGAGTACAAAGTTATGGAATGTGAAGGAAATATGCCGTTTGTATTAGCTCAAGGATAAAAAGTCGATGAACCAATATTGCAGTTACTTTGTTAATACTATGAACAGTTCCTTTTTAGCACGTTTTAATGTAATAAACGTTCAGTTGATATCGAAGACGTAAATCACGTTTAGAATATCGATTTCGACATAAAACCTTTGGAATTAGGTTATAGGAAGAAGTGTACGGAACCATTCACTTTTTGACACTTATCTAGTACAGCAAAAATTTGTAATATTCGTTTCTTAGTATAGATTTGTTTTCGTTAGAAGTTTTGCAAGAATGTAACATTAGTTTTTGGGAAGTCCCTGGTTGCCCCGAAGAGTTGCTTTTTGGGTGGGTGCTCATTAAATGACCTCTCCCGATGGAGGAGCAGCGAGAGAGAGCGTCAGACTAAAACCAACCTGCAGCCTTCCCGGTAGCAGTGCCGTGGTAACTCTTTCAATCAGTCCTCAGGAAGTCTCAGGAAGAAAGATAGTTGCTTGGTGCAAGAACTAAGGTAACGATGTTCTTGTGCCCAGATATTGTTAAGCAATAAGCACATTTCAACCATAGGTAGCTGGATTGTTCTAGTCGTGTATTATCAACGGGCGCCTTGAACCGTTCCGTGTACATTGTAAACATGAGATAAAGGTTCGTCATTTAAATACTATGGATTCATTTCGAAATACTTTTGCAGTATCGTTGCACATCGTTTTCACATGCGAAGAAATTATTTTCTTTCATTTTCGGACAAAATGCCTTGCACAACATTGACTAAAAACATCCTCAGCCTTTCATATTTTTTTAAATAAGTACCAAAATGTTAGCTGGACAATCGAAGGCTGGACAGGAATCTTTATTCATACCGAAGCCCTAAAAAGTGTTAAAATCCCCACAGCAACGGCTGAAAACATAGTGTGCCTACTAGATAATTTCATAATCGAAAATCCGATTATTTTAATAATAATGATAAATCACGCCTCTGGTGTTTTGGGTCAATTATTATTGCCAGTTTATCTATAGGTACTTCCTTTTACTGCGGTTTTTAAATATAATTTGGAACAGATAATATTTTAATAAATATGTCTGTTTTTGGTATAACCTCGTCCCAGAAAAGGCCAACCAACGACAAAAAGTATTATGACAGTAAAAATATTTTTTGACTCTGATCGCTATGTGTGTGTGTTTACTTACTTGCCCTTGTACTATTATGTACTTAAATAAATGTTTGCTTATATAATTAAGTACCCATTTCTTTGTTCCATGTTTATGTTGATGCGAATGTGAGCGACGTTGTTAGGAACCACATCTTTAGAATGTTTCCTTCATGGTGAAAGTAGCATAAATTCTTTGATGTGCTGCTTGGATTTAATTTATGTAACAAAGACAAAATCTTATGTAAAAGTTGCTTTGGACGCCAGCTTATTATTGAGTTCTTAACATTTTGCTGTTTCTTGAACTGTTTAAATTCAAAAAATTGATTAAATATTTCTTGCGCCTACCTCTGGAATAAACCTCTAAGAATCAAGAATGATCTCTAAAGAAGTACTCAAAGAAATAATAAATAACAAACATTAAACCTTATATTTAGTCATCCAAGTATAAATAAATATTATTAAAATGAAAATAATATTGTGGCTATTGTGTGTCACCGCAGAAATATCTAGAAATATTACTTTAAAAACATAGGTATATACTTAGCGCAACATTCATGGTAAATAAAATATTGCTAACTTAAAAGGATAGTAAATTGTTAAATTTATTTACTTTCTAAACTGAAATTGCAGCTAATCATCATGATTTTATTATCCGAGCAACAAGTGGGCGACCCCATTCAGATGATGGCTACAATTTGCACTAAAAAGGTCATATTTTGTGTCATAAAATTAGTCATGCTCAATGAGCTGAATGATATATCGCAATAATCATCAATCACCATGCTCTATAAACTGTTTTTGATGTATCTGCTTCGTTATTTATTCTTTTAAACTAGTACATACCAGTATATTTTAAAGTTTCTCTATTTGGTATGTCTGATCTCATTTTAGTAGAATTTAAGCATAATATTGGGTCAGAGCTAGACTTGTATTCAGATTTTTTGTTCTGTCTACCACTAAAAGAAGTTTGTATAAAACATGGACTGAGATTTGTACTAAGTCTGGTTTGACCCTTGTTCTATGTGTCTGCTTAATTATAAATTCATCTATTATTATATTACCGATAACACAGAATGGAAATATACCTGTAATGCATGAGTAATAAAAAAAGACAGTTATAATGATGGCGGTATAAGGAATATTTCTCTATGTATTTTGATACACTCCTAATTTTTCTCGGATGAATTTCCATAATAACTCACCTTTACCTAATACTTTGATTTTATTAATGTTTTTCTCCTAGTCACAATGTGAAACGATCGATTTCATCCCATTGTGTCTATTCCATCTCACGTTCCTATCGTACCTACTAGTAACTTGGAGCAAAAACTTGTAAGCAACAAAAAAACGTGACGCACCCATATGTCCTGACTACAAGGTGAAGCGTGACACGGTCTAGGCGACTTTTTTTATGCACCTGTCGAGCTATTTATGGGCTTACGTAAAAAACAGTCCTTGTTTCAATTATTGTTAATGTGGCCTACATTGGTTTCACGCGGAAACGTGCAGTAGTAACTACTGGTTAGATATCGACATAGACAAGGCTTCGGGAATGTTTGGACGTACTTTACTATAGAAGATAGGTGGGTGTTAATCCGCATAAGACTCATTATCCTTATTCTGTTTAGCTAACTGAGGGATTACCAAGGGATTACTACATTCATGTGGATTACATTGTTCAAAGCTGTAAATATAGCCCTACAACGAATCAACTACGGTTGATCAAGATTTAAAAAAACAAAAGTTTATTTTCAACTTCAACAAGACCTAAAAGTCCAATTCACTGTGTGACGTATCTACCTAGGCAAGAACAGAATAAACATTTACGTACGAAAGAAACTAAAGATAAAAATAAAATACATACAGTGTCATCATTACTCTGTTTACGGATATAAAACGATAAAGTTCATTGGTTTTCGTTGACACCACTTGACACCCTTTATGCAGTCAGTTTGTTTTATCAGTAAGATTGTGCCAATATTCTCCTATTTTAGTATGAGGAAGAGTGACTTCTGGTAGCTTTGCAATACCAGTCCAAATAACGACTGCTCATTGTTGTATGAACTTACTAGTAGAGCCGAAGATAAAAGCTGAAATAAGTCTCCTTTCAAAGAATTTAAAATCTCTTCTCGGAGCAATAAATCTGCGTTCATAATCTGGTCTAAGCTGCATTGATAACTTGACCTAATCAACAACTGCTTAGTTGTGTAGCACCTATAGCTACCAAGCAAATTACATAGCGACCGCAAAAGAATGAATACTTACTCACTGCTTTAGTTCACCAAACATTTTTAGTTGATGGGGTATAAGAACGATAGCTGTAGCTGAACTCGCTGGTCATATTGTTTCACACTCGTTCTTCAGGGCCTGGTGATCATTGTCAAGGAAAAAAGAACACTGCAAAGAATGAATTTTGAGAGCAGCAGATAGCTAGATAGGTTCAAAAGGAAAACACCTTTACTAACTACAGAGGTCAACTCATAAATAGGAATCAGTCGTTTAAATGGAACTCATCATCAAATTAAACTTACATACTTGACTCTGCCCGGCCAACCTTTGACCAAATAATGCTTGCTTGCTTTGGTCATTGAACTCATATCTGCGTTATTTTCAACATATGTTTTTCCTTCCTAGATTATAGTTTGTGTTGTCAGGATTACAGGTTACTTTTTATTTGCAATGAGCGCATTACAACGCTATTTTCGAAATGGTGTGATCCCTAATCTTAGGCTTTATTATTTTGTAATCTAAGGATAAAATACAGTAGACGGAAATGTGAAAACCTCACTCACCGTTACGGGAGAGAGAAGATAGACCTGTAGACCTACTTAATGCAAAAGCAATATCACATAATGACGTCTTATTACCCGAAGGAAGAATAATTACCTACCTTATATAATGCTAATTGGAACTCTTTACTCCGCAGGCGGTGGAAGCGATCCTCGCGAACGTACCGGAGTGGCACCCAACACCGTTCACGGGCAAGAAAGGTCAGTGGTTGAACACGATACTAATATATGGCGCACGCCATTAGCACGTATGGCAATATTGCTAGATTAGGATTCGGTTGCAATGCCTGACCTTTTTTTGGAACAATAGGCTAAGTTTGTTTATCATATAAAAGCTACAACTCACAGTATGGAATAATATAATAATAATAGCAGGAGGATGACGATGATGATGCCTGAATACCAGCGACGACGTGGAGGCGCGCGGCCCGTCTTGTAAATCCCAAAAGATTTATACATGCAATCAAAACAATGGTGACCAGTGACCAAATAAAATTGATATAAGCTTTAGGTGCCTGTGTTGCATAACTTGTGAAGGTAATACCGACCGTCTACTAATCATATAAAAACTAGATGCTGAATTTTTAGTTTTAATTAACAGTCTGCTACCGGCAAATGGATGTATGCATACTTTGATTTAATACATAGTAATTATACCTACATTACAGAACGTCCTCTAGACATTGTCTTCCATGACTTTAAATTCATTGCAAATGTAATATTCAGCTGCATAAAAGTGACTTATTATTGTAATCATTTACAGAAATACTTGCAAATTACGAACAATAAAAATGTTAGTAATAATTGGTTCTGAAATAGATGTCCGAGATGTCTGGATTTTGTTAGAAGACGTTAACTTCTCTGAGACATGACATTGAACATCTTTTGTAGTTTTGTCAGACAAGAGACTGTTGGAAGTTTTAGAGGTATTTGCATCCGCCTGCAGTTTTTTGCTGGTATTGTGAGAAGACACACACACGCCCGGACAATAGTAGTATAAACTGAGATTAGCGCATTTAAGCAAAACATCAAATTCTTCATCTTGGATGTCTGTTTAAACTTGCATTCATGTCAAACTGTCATTCTGTCGCATTTTTGCATCGCGTGACACGTGTTTTAAAAATTTTCGCGTGTATCAAGTATCAAAGACTTGTCACCTTCCCAAATACATCAGTTTAGCTAATATCTGTCTACTAAGTAATGAACTGTCCGTTCTTTTAACAAATGATCCGGTATTGCAACAAAGAGCTATTCATAGGCGGTCACCATCAATTACTGTATATTATTCGTGTTTGTGACACAAATTCCTAATTGTACGGACAGTCGCTTTGCTAAGTCAATGATACCGTTAATTGTAAAGCCTTAACGTTACAACTTATTTATGGTCACTTTGACAACGACCGGGCGACCTCTGGATGGCTTTTCATGCGAGACCGAGATAGAATGGTTCCTACACTTTTAACGATCTATATTTTGAATTTGTACAGCTATCTCATCATTGTGGCGACGATTTAGGTCTCATTTACGTTTTCTATAACATACTTTTAAAAGAACATAATATTTGTTCTAAAAATAAACACGAGCGGAATTTAAAGAACTATTTTCAGGGCAGAAAAAATATCTAGACTTGTAATGACGTCGCAGTATTGATAATGACGCAAATAAGAAGACTATTTGAAAAGTTCACTTATCTCGTTTGCGAAGCATGTTTTGCAAGTCACCTGAAAAAATGAATGAATGGCGCTTGTTTGGTTTATCTATTAAAGTGCTTAACGGCTACCACTCCCATTCCGGCCAACGTGGACTCTATTGAGAAACAGGAACACTGGAATATTGATAACGGCCCTTAGGCTCAAGTTATTCAAAACCCAAATAAGTTATTAGCAGCGTAATTAACCCCCGACGCAAAAACGACGGGGTGTTATAAGTTTGACGTGTCTGTGTGTGTGTGTGTGTGTGTGTGTATGTGGCATCGTAGCTCCCAAACGGATGATCCGATTGTAATGCGGTTTTTTTTGTTTAAAAGGTATGTCAGTCGGGAGTGTTCTTAGCTATGTTTGGTGGAAATCGGTTCAGGTCTTCAAGGTCATCAGCTCGTTTGATAGGTGTGATAGGAATGTTACACGCTCAGTTTACTTGCAAGTATATGTGGGATCTGAAATTTGAAACACTAATGTCTTTTGGAACCACTGAGCTGGTCTGCTGTTAGGGCACGAAGGTAAGAGACGTAACCCTGAACTGCCTTTTAGTAAACCCATCGAGTTTGGGCTCGTTGAATTTGTCTTGACGAGTTCTCTTCATGTTTCTGATTGACGAGAACCTGATGCTGGAAATGGGATGTGGCGAATGAAACCCTGGAATGCTGGAATGAAACGGATAAACCGATTTATATTTTTGCTGAAAATCTAGAATGTCCAAAGATTAATCTTTATTGTTTCTCAATCTGTGCAATTCTCCCAGAGCCAGTTTGTCATAAGGATTGTTAAACAGCTTCCTTTGGCCGAGATCGCATATAGCGACCCCATCTTAAGATAAAATAAATTAAATGAAAGAAGGAAAAATTAAGGAGCTCCTTTAAAAAGCATGAAATAAAATTAAATTATAAATTTAAAAAAACCCCCGACCCAAAAAAAGTACGCAATAATTATGACAAAAGGTTAAAAACGCTAAACCCTATAAAAAGCAAAAAATAACTTTTAACACTAATTAAACTAAATTTTGACGTGTCGGGGGACCGCTTTTTACCTTCATAAATACTTACATAAATCAAATGATACTTACCTAATTACAACATTCGTTTAAAAAAAAAACACGTTTCTAAAGTAATGAATTAGAGCGGTCCCCCGACACGACAAAATTTAGCTTAATTAGTGTTAAAAGTTATTTTTTGCTTTTTATAGGGTTTAGCGTTTTTAACCTTTTGTCATAATTATTGCGTACTTTTTTTGGGTCGGGGGTTTTTTTTTTATCAATTACACACAGTCATTGTTTTCTGACATGTACTTAACTTCACGGTAAATACTAATTTATTTGTTAACATTTAACAACTACTTACACAAATTACGCCAATTTGACATTTTAATTAAAGACCTTATTGAGTTAAAGAAGTGATAAAAGAATAAACGACTCATAAAGACACGACGTCGCATTTAAAACGATTATTCGCTATTGGATAAGTTGTCTGCTTTGTACGAGTATGTTGCGTTGCGAACAAACTTTGAAAGGTCGAACCATGACTTCCTCTCCATTGATAAAGAATTACATTTTAATACAAACATGCTTATGATTAGTTGTGGATTGCAATTGCGTTTATTGTTAATGGTAAGCTAGGTATTTCAGTCTCACGTGATGTTCAAGTGTCATCATCATCAATCAGCTTAGTGCCGTTTAGTGCTGTATATGGGCCTTCCCCAATGAGTGCCGACTATCCCACTGTTTGGGCAACCCGCATCAATCTAGTGCCCAATAAATGCGGTTAGTTGAAATATTTCCCTTGGTCTTCTAGCTGTACCTTCGAATCTAGAACAGTACAGCTTTATCACAGCCTTGATAGACATAACAGTACGGTATGACAAGTTGTCTGCTTAATGTGGCCTAAGTACTAGATAGGCGGATCAAGTTAGTCGTAATCAGTAACCAGTAAGCCTTTCCCTTAGGGTTCATACACATTGGCGAAGTAACGCCCGATGTCTAGTGTAGTAGCGGTCCTGTTTAAATGTGCACTCATTTATACACAGGGTCTTGTTGAATCTTCCTCACTAGTATCTTAACAGTCATTGTAATAGGTCCTGAATTCTTTCTTTTCTTTGTCATCCACTGAACAGAATATAGTATAGTCTGTTTTGTTGCAGCCATGTCAATGGCCATGCTGTCTCAGTGCATGTGTATTATCCCTTAGCAAATATTTAAGGCGTGGCGTCTAGACAGCTTTTATGTTAAACTAGCTTTTGCCCGCGGCTTCGCTCCCGTCAACTGACTTCTCTACTTTACCCTATTTTTTTTTTCATTAGAACCTTCTCCTGATAATAACAAACACAACAAAAAAATAATTAGCCAAATTAGTCCAGGCGTTGTTGAGTTATGCGCTTACCAACACATTTTGCTATTCATTTTTATATTATAGATGTATTTACTTTCTTGCGAAATTAATACAAAAGACTAGCCTCTTTCTCGCGTATAACAACATTGTTTTTACTTTACATAATTGCAAATGTTTAGTTATAACCAGTAGAAACGTTTCTGTTATTTAAATGAAACACGTTCATAGCGGTATTGTTTATAATAACTATGGGTGGCACACGCTAAACAGACCTGCATAAATGTAGAAACCGCGGAGGTGCTTGAAAACACTTGCTTTGTTTTGACTGCAATACGAGTACGGATTATGTTTCACGATATTGTGGAGTAGTTGGCATTAACTAGGTATTTTCATGCCACGTGTAAGTACATTACACGTAACCATTAAAAGTAAATTAAATGTTTCATTCATTAGGTTCCGTTTTCGTATCCCGGGATGGGTCCTATTTGCACGTAGACATGTTATGGTGTATTTAAACCGAGAGCGAGAATGTTTTTTGATCTCCACATATCAAAGTCATTTAGAGAGAGAACAGCGAAGGAATGCTCTGCGTCTATTTCAATTATAATAATTTGTTAATCAAGTAAATAATGCTAAAATTATCTTGTCTAGCTAGATTTCTTTGTTCCTTTGGCCTAATCAGATACATACTGATGCCATGTTTATCTTTGTTGTACAGAAGAGAAGACAGAGCCAGAAGACAATGGGCGCCTCCGATGTGAGACCTTCGACATAGAGCGAGTGCTGCAGAACGGTGCACACCTCATGGGCTCCGAGGGACATGAGTACGATCTGGATGAAGAACCGCTGAACTCTGCAGGTAAATAGAGATGTCTTAGGAAGAAGTTTTACCATTGCTCACGTATGTAGAAGTTAATACGTCACAAGAAGATAGGTCTCATGAAATCATCGGATGAGATATCATATCTAAAGAGTGGAATTTCTTTAAATCATGTAAGAACCTGACTGTCGTTAGCGAAATGACGTACAATATTTTTGAGCCCAAATTGAAAAATTTACACTGTAAGTGGCCAAATTCGAATGTAACTTAGAACTTACAGAGGTTTGTTTAGATCAAAGACTATAAAACCACTTGACTGCGCATACAGTGCCCCGACGCTCGCCAAACGTTAGTGATTTTGCGCGTACTATAAGGCTACGATCAGTACGATCCTTTAGTAGCGACCAAGTCTATGACCTGCGAACAGGCTAAATTATTGAGGATTTTATTTAGTAAAAAATAAAAAAAATGCCTACATGCGCGATGAAATGGTGCGGGAAACAATCCAGGATATCTAGTTACAAAAAGGATGGCATTGGCAAGTATCAATACCAAAATTTGGCTTTGATTTAATTATATTACGAAATACTACAGGGGTCTATTTAAATTGGTGGTTGGTGAACCGCGCTCACGCTCGTTGATGTCTTTTGGGAAAGTCCCTTTCTGTCATTAAGAAATTCTAATGTGTCCATCTCTTTCTTACCCTTTGTATTCCTATCGATGAAATTTGGGCTGTTACCTTTAAAGATGAAGTGGATATCGATAATAGTACATTTACATTAATTAAAAAATATGTTTTATTTTGGCTAATGAGTTAATTAACTGACCATAGCGACGTTAGAGGCAGCTGTTCCTGAAGCCTCCACAAATTACTTTTAATGAAATCGAAAGAAGATTTTTGAAGATTCCAGAAATAAAAGTGGATATGTTATCAACGGGGAAAATTGGTCCCCAACAAGTAAAATATATGTAGACGCTCGATTATCGTTTTTTTACCAAAAACAATCAGGACCCTAAAACATTAATTCGAAAAACTTATACTAAATTAATACATTTGAAGAATCAGTAATTTTCTTGTACGGAGTTCTTTTTTGTAATAGGCTGATTTTTATTAAATGTTCTTATACGATTTTTTTGAGTATTTATTACTACGATGAAATACATTTCATCGATATTTTTTAATTGAAAGAGAGCAATCCCTTGCTGAGCGTACTCGTACAACTCGACCTTGAACTGACCAATAGTAGCCGCAAATTATGCCGCGTCCCCCGGCCCGCAGTGGTGAGTCGTGTTCTTAGAAGAAATTGGCGAGTGCGCTCTCTAGTGGTTATTTACTTTATGGTTTAGATGTAGGGTAAATAAACGAAATAGATTGCGGGTTAATTTTGACCTGTAAAAAAAAATAAGGCGTTATTTATAAGTGACCTGAAATCTTCCACTTGAATTGATACTGGTTTATATCGCTATCCATTGATTCATAAATGATGAGAACAGATTTTCCTTATATAAATATGAAGTAGGCTCATGAATGACGCACGCGGTTCAACACAGGTCTCACAAAATAATTTGCTCTTGAGTGTTACTTGTGCCGGTTTTACGTTATCAGAATAGTAACCTACTGAGAAATAGTAACTGGTCTAATATAAAAAATAAATAATACTTTAGGTACCTTAAGTGACCTGAGGAATCGATCAGGAAAAAATATTATTTTGTATTGCAATACTTTTACTAGTATAACAATACCTAATAAAAATATTATTAAACATAGGAATAGGTAGCTTAAGTGGGTGTGCCTGAATTGCGTATTAACGTGAAATAGAACAGTTGATTAAATTAAACTTTGTTATTGAATATTTTATAGGAAAATAAATATTTTTATTTAATAAGTAGTAGGTAGGTAGGTACTTCGTTTAATGTTTTTGTTTAAATTCGGAGCTGCAATGTTATCTTAGAGTTACAGTTGATTACTAACTATCGGATAACGGGAGAGTCCCGAGAATCAATCATGATCACGGACACATATTATTTACTAGCTTCTGTCAGCGGTTTCACCCTCATCCCGTAGGAACCACGGCACGAACCCGGATAAAAAGTAGCCTACAGCCTTCCTCGATAAATGGGCTATTAAACACTGAAAGAATTTTTCAAATCAGACCAGTAGTTCTTGAGATTAGCGCGTTCAAACAAACAAACAAACTCTTCAGCTTTATAATATTAGTATAGATTCCAATTGACAGACTTACCCTCTATCTATTACATAAAGCCTGTAAAATAACGGGTAAATTGGGTTCACATTATGTATACAATCGTTGATTCAAACTTGGCTGCAAAACAGCACTTCTTAAACGTCAGAAATTTACAAAAAAAAAACAGCCCATAAAACGCCCACCCTTCACCACTTCCTATGTGTTTTTGTTGGGAAGAAGAAGTGGTGCAACAAACTCCTCAGCACCCAAGTACTTTTGCCATATATCTTTCAAAATTCATTCCTGACCTTATGGCAATTTCTTACTTACCGCGAATAAATACTTTGACTTTGACTAATACTTCTCTCGTTTGCACAGATTCAAAGGAGCGCCTAGCGAAACAGCGGCAGCAGCTCAACGCTCGCCTAGGTCTCGACATGGCCGCCAACTTGGGGGTCGATCTCAACTCCATGTACACGAACGAGGACCTGTGTCCCGTTAAACCTGTAGTAAACAAGACTGAATTGTGTCGGGTGAGTAGCTTTGGTAGAACAAGAAAATACTGTAAAAATGTGGAAACGTAGTTTTGACTTCTATCTCTTAAACTGAGCCTTGTCGGGAACCTTAATTCTGCAAATTCGACTGGACTGTATTCTTCTGCATGCATGGAAAATTACGTGAATTAATCCAATTCTCGAGAGTTGACCTCCAAAACTTTTGACATGATAAAGTCTTGTTGACCGAATGTAAAAGTTTCGCGGAAGTTCCTCTCTTTTTGCAAAGACAAAGACATTTATTTTTGCAAATATAGGTACAATAATGTTGTTACACAAGGGTATCTAAATGATCCTTGTGTAATAACGTTATTAACAATTATGCAAAGAACATTAGTACCTAACTCTAGGACTGCTGCATTTTTTTTCTATGTACCTCAACTGTTCAACAGAGACCAGTACAAGAAATAGTGATATCATCGAAAACGCTCAGCTCGCGGGAGATGAACCTAGCCAAACGCAAGGCTCGCCTCGCCTTCAGTAAGCAAAAGTCACGCGACTGCAGCGAAGATGGGCCCTCGGCGCCGCCCACGCCGCCCGTCGAGCCTGATAGGAAGAAGATCAAGTTGGAACTGCCTGAGGAATTTGTGTGTGAGTACTTTTTACCCAGCTTTAGCAAGAAAAAGTCCCGCGTTTGCAGCCCTCGGCGCCGCCCACGCCGCCCGTCGAACCTGATAGAAGAAGATCAAGTTGGAACAGCCTGAGGAGTTTGTTTGTAAGTACTTCCTATCCAGTGACCTTAAACTACAGTTTTACGGTCAATCCCAATATTCTATACACGTGTATCTGTTTATTAGCTTACCAGAGATAGAATTTCGACATTAGTCCCATACTCTCTGTCTCTTTCCTGCTATGTATCCCATATGGTGGTGGGGTCAGCTTTTTGCATTAGTCCCATTCCAGTCCAAATTCCCCAGTTTTGGTTTTCTTCCGAATATTTTAAATATTAGTAGAGGACAAAACCTCATGCAAATATGCTAAAATGTAAAGCGTTTTCATCACTATTCTAAGCGCCAAGTTCTTTGGCATAGAAAATGAGAAATTGTCTTGATTAAACATGGACACGCTATGCGCCGTTCTTTATTGTTGTATTTAAACGAAATAAAAACAAACTATGTGACGAATATATGTAATTAACTTATTTACGCAGGACTAATCATAATTGTAAACTTATATATGCGAAAGTATTTGTAAATAAGTTGTTGGTGTGCCTTGTAAATAAATAAATAATTAAATAACTGGTTAAGCGAAGCCAGCCAAATTGTAAAAACACTAAAAAGAACCGTATAAATTAACGAGACAACAATAGACTACCGACATAATTGGATAATTTATTGTAATCAATCATTATAAAAGCGTCAGAGTTTTAAGCAATATAAGAAAAGTTGGCATAATGATGGACGATTATATTAATTATATGGTTATTTTAATAATACACATAAACTCGAAGTTTACTGCATATGAAAGTAAAACATCTGTACCAGTTTAGATAAAGACATAGAAGAGGGTCTGCAAAAGATAACAATACCTACAGGCTACGATACTTACTTTGCATTTGAATTCCCAAAAGATTAGCCGTCTTACCACAAAAACTTTTAAACGTCAGTTTAAGACTTGTCTAAAAAAATGTCAAATTATGACGTTGACATATGGTTCATTTTGGAGCCACATTTTTTTTAGACAAGTGTAAAACAGTTGTTAAAGTTTTTGTAGTAAGGCCATAGATGTTTTGTTTGTCCCCTAAAGGCTCCGAAACTACTGAACCTATTTAAAATATTATTTCACTGCTGGAAAGCTACATTCTTTCCGAGTAATATTTTATCCCGGCAGTAGTTCCCACGGCACACGGCTGAAACCACGGGAAAACAGCTAGTATTTGATATTCGCAAGTGCTGGACTGGTTGCAAATTGTCAATGAATAGCAAACGTGAACCTATAAATAAACTAAACGAGGGATCCTTGCAGACTTGGGGTCGGATGTCAGTCTTAATGCAACTGAATACAGGCACCGCTTTGTGACTATATTTCTGCCGTGTGACCTCCGAGCGAAATTGTGAATAGGGCTGAACTGCAACCTTATTGTTATTTTATTTTGTAACTATTTTTGTTAACTAAAGTCTCTTGCATAACATTTCTTTATATAGTAATAGGTTCACTTGTTTTGGTAGTTTCTGCGCGCGCGACTCTCTATTTTCTCAACTTTGTCGGGGTCGGCTTCAAATCTAACTCTCTACCAAGGATCTCTGAATACCAAGAAAGATTAACCGGGCAACACAAAAATTACCACTCTTATGTGAAACAAAAATGCAGGAATCTTTTATACAAAATACAATCATACCTAGTGCGTCAGATTTATATAACATATGAAGCATCTATTAGCGACAACCCTTATTCATATTGGACGATACGATATTTATATCCTAAGGTTATTCCAGTTGCCACTCAATTAGAACAGAGTCCACTCTTTCTACAAGGCCGTCAAGTCTATATAACAATACCTACATATATCTACACAGCGTTGTTTTGACGCGTAACCGCAAAACAGCTGTCATACCGAACTTTCTAAGGTGTGCCGTCTAGACTACCTTGTCGCTATCGGCAGACAATGATAAAGTTCAAGTAGGTACTGGTAAAGAGGTAGTTAATTGAATGAATGTGGAAAACACGTTACGTTAATTAGTGAGACACGTCATTGTTGCGTAATGTTAAAAAGATATCTATAGGTATAGGTACTGAATAAGTTTTTGAGGACGTTTATTTTATTGCACGACTACTTCTACATGATTGATGAAAACCATACCGCATGAAAATCTGTTCAATAATTTCTAAGCATATCGACACAGATTATATAATAGTTACTACGTAACAGATAAATCACTCCATACAAAAAAGTCCATATCTAGTGTTATAAGCACCTACAAGTTCCCCAACTACCTAAAAATTCCTAGCTGCGTTATAAAATGAACCTTAAAAGCTCGAGCGCTTGATTGTTATTCCAATGCGATAGCGCACAGTTCAGTGACCGCAACCGTGCCGTGGCCGTGCTTAGGGTTGCTTCTTACAATTTATTAATATTTAAGTAGGAAAACAAAGTTACGCTTATTTTAAGATAGCCTTTTTTAAAACTGAGTTTTTAAATAAAAAGTAATATCAAGAATATTTTTCTTTAGTTAACTATTGTATTGCCTACTAAAATGGAGTATGGGTACATATTACTAAATATTACCTAATACGTAAGCATAGGTAAGTACTTAAGTAAAGCTTTCGCCAAAATCAAAGGCGGTTTCCAACAATTTTTAGAGCACAAGTGCCATACCCCATATGGTACAACTCCGTCGAGTGTTGATACATACCTAAAATTGGTTTCTGCGTAGCGACACGCGTACCTAATGTTCCGAGTCGTCATTAAGTTGGACCAGAACTATACCTACTTACACTCGAGATGTGTTTTGAGCTACAAAACTCACAATACAGTTCATATAACTATAGTTCGGCCATTCAGAGAATGCGTTCCTGACACGTCGCGATTGAACTGACGACGTAACTACATTCATTGATTATTGATATAATAATGTTGTTTTAATGCTCCTCAATTGTTAAAACGGTAAACAACCAGCAAAAATATTTTTATCGTAACTGCAACGCCATTGCAAAGTTACGTCGTCAGTTCAATCGCGACGTGTCAGGAACGCATTCTCTGAATGGCCGAACTATAAGTAGGTATCTAAAGTAAAATAAGTACCTAATGATCTGTGTTGTTAAAATCATAAAGTAGATAACTATTAATTTATTAAAAAAAAAATAGAATTACTAGATAAGTTCATACAGATAAAATGTTTCTAAATCTTACAATAGTCGCATATAAACCAACACAACTCAAAATAATCCATCGGTTTGTGAGGTAGCTTAAAAAACCTAATAAAAACCAACAGCATAACATGCCACGAAATAAAAATAATAATATTGGAGCGCGCGCGGCGCGTGTGACTGTTCAAAGCCCTGAGCCGCGTGGGGCTACCGGTAACCCAGCAAGCGGTAGGCATTTATCGCGCGCAAGTACGTCGAGTGACAGAGGCCTGATATCGAGAACAGGTACACAGATGCTGAGGAGGACTTCGTTTGTGGCTTCTTCAGTAATTATGTAGTGACATTTGTTGCTAATGCTCATTATTGTACACGATTTAAAAACTATAAAGTACTTATCACCTACGTAGGTACCTATATCAAATTCACACATCATACAAGTGCATCGTACCTCCTTAGATTAGCAATTGACCGCGAGATTGGCAGTGTAAAGTGTGCACCAGCTTCAATTGATCGCGTGATCCATCCGACCCAGTTACATTGGTTACGCCCACCCACTTCATTAGGACCTATTAACTGTTTACTGCCGTTTGTGCTATTATGCAGTTTGTAACTGTTACGATTGTAATTTTTGTAGCTTACCTTTTGTGTACGGGAAACTGATGCAACAATGTATATTTTCCAGTATTGTTAAGCTGATTTTGTGTGTTTGCATGGGCTAATTCCAGGAATGATTCAACCGATTTGAAAAGTTACTTTTTTGTTAGATGCTCCCCTATCGAATAAGGTCGATTAAAGTACACCCCTTTTCTAAGTCTGTATGTACTTTCTAAGTATATCTTAGACACCATTGGCTGTGTTTCGGATGGCACGTTAAACTGTAGGTCCCGGCCGTCATTGAACATCCTTGGCAGTCGTTACGGGTAGTCAGAAGCCGGTAAGTCTGACACCAGTCTAACCAAGGGGTATCGGGTTGCCCGGGTAACTGGGTTGAGGAGGTCAGATAGGCAGTCGCTTCTTGTAAAGCACTGGTACTCAGCTGAATCCGGTTAGACTGGAAGCCGACCCCAACGTGATTGGGAAAAAGGCTCGGAGGATGATGCTCCCCTATCGAATAAGGCTATTATATGTTACTTTTTCTCCAGGTGCTTACTGCATTCCGTATTGAAATTTGCTCCCCAGCTTTCAACCTGTAATGTTTTTAATCTAATTTCAGCGGAATCAACGTCATCAATTTTCTGAACAAATGTGTATAATACTATAAAATTCTTTATTCCTCAGTTGAAAGCAACGCACCAACGCCGGATTGTTCCGGTTCTTGGGGGGAGTGCACACGCTGGCCCCTTGAGGCCTGGGCGGGGGCCCTACAGGCACAACTGTTCAGTGCGGCCTGGGAGGCCCGGCATGGAGCCGCCAGCGCGTTGAGAGAACTGCTACGAGCTAGGATCGTTAGTTCCGCGGGACATGATGCCAATATGACGAAGGAAGAGGTGAGTTGTGGTTTTGGCTTTTGTTTTATCCGATTTATAATGAACAGTGGTATATCTGGTACTTTAAGCAGTTGGATCTTCTCTGTATCAAGAAGTTGGATCTTTTTTTTTTTCTGCCCTCTTCTCAAGTTAATCTAGTTTAGGGGTCGGCGTAAATATGATCGATGATATGCGCTTTCATTCTTAGACCCCAAATAAGGATCTATTTCTATCTTATTCATGTACATAATCTTTCAGAGAATTAATGGATCTTTACCTTTATATACTCTGTATATGTCACCTCGTTGGTCTAGTTGTCGCAAGTGTGGCTGCTGAGCACGAGGTCTCGGGTTCGATTCCCGAGTCGGGCCGAAATCGCTTTGTGGGTTTTAGAAGACTTTCACAAAGCAGCCCGAAGCCTGGAAGTTGGTGATTGATACACCCGTGCATCGGAGAGCACGTCAATGTCGGTCCTGCGCCTGATCTCTTTCCGGTCGTGTCGGATTGCCGTCCCATCGGGCTATGAGAGTGAAGGAATAGTGAGTGCACCTGGGTCTGCGCAAATGCTTGTGTACTATAATATGTCCTGCGCAGTTGGCTAATCTCCTTACATGAGAACAGCCGCCGTAGCCGATAATCGGCTAGGAGGACATCATCATCATCATCATCATCATATGTCACCGTAAGATTACAAACATCGTTAGATTACAATCTATCTCGAGAGATTGTAAACTGTCGAATTATTGTAAACCGTAACACCTGATTGCAATTTAACGCATTATTTTTCGCTATATTATAATCTATCGATGAGAAATTGTCAAATTGTCAACTGTCCGAAAGCTCTCCCTGATTGGTCAGTCTTTTTGTAAGATCGAGAGCGATGTAGAGCGGTCAAATTGTCAACTGGCGTAGAACGGAATGCATCTTGCGCGCTGATTGGTAGAACGTCAAAAAAGACAATGTTCTTTGCAACTCCCGGTGTCACAGCTCTTTGACGTGCAAAAATAAGTGACGGTTTAATTTTTTATAAAATCAAAAATTGTACTTAATTTTTAAGACTCAAATTACACACAATTAAAAATTGTATTAAAAATTGAAGTTAGTGACGAAAACGAATCGCTGCAAAACCGACTCCACGTAGTCTTGTCTGCCCTACCCCTAGAGTGCAATTCAAAACCGCGTAGGCGCGGAGGGGCGAGGCGGCCTGCGAGCTGAGGCGCAGGTAGTTTCAGCGCTCGCCGCCGCGGCAGAGGCTGGCCGGCTCCGCCGGCCAGCAAGCCGAAGCTGCGGTGGTGAGCGTGAAAACCATCTGCGACGATAAGCTCGCATGGGACCGCCCAAGCCCCGCAGCGCCGGAGCCGTGACAGAAGTTATGCTTGCTGCATGTTGCATGCTTACTTCCATGCTGGGTCAATTAATATGGGATGTGTTATATTTTAAACAAAAAACTCAGTAGGTACGAGTTAAAAAATTAGAAGGTAAATAAATATTTTTATGATGTCATTTAATAGTATTTAAGAAGTTTACTGTTAGAATGCATGCTACAAATTTAGATGCAAAAAAATAACCATCATGCTGAGTTGTATTTAGAGTGGAAGATAACTCGTGGCTAAGATAGTATTATTTAGATGCTCGACGCTTTATTAATTGTGGCTGACTTAGTAATATAGAAGGCAACATACATTTTTGGGGGCGAATAATGATATTAAAAAGAAGCCTGTTTAATTAGCACCCCTTTTATTTTATTTTTAAATATTAGTTTGTATTTGAAGACAAAATACCTAACTGTATTTTTATAAGAGTTATTTTTATATAAATTTAATACTTGAAGAATTTTTGAAGAGCATTTATTTTATTTAACTGACACCTCTATTTCATTCCTAACTCTACGGGAACTCCATGGGAACAGAACGGCTGGTCGTGATTGGTCGATCTTACAAAAAGACTGACCAATCAGAGAGAGCTTTCGGACAGTTGACAATTTGTCAATTTCTCATCGATAGATTATAATATAGCGAAAAATAATGCGTTAAATTGCAATCAGATGTTACGGTTCACAATAATTCGACAGTTTACAATCTCTCGAGATAGATTGTAATCTAACGATGTTTGTAATCTTACGGTAACATATACATACTTACACTCTTTATTTATAAAGATGTTTTTTTCTTACAGATGGATCAAGCACATCAAGAATGGCTAGAGGACATGGCACTTCGGCTGTTATGTGTGCTTGCTCTTGATCGGTTCGGAGACTTCGTTTCTGATCAGGTAATTATGACATATTTATAGCGTGGGCTCAATATTTCCAGGTTTCAGTTAAGACATTCATTCATTTTACCTTTCATGTCTTATAGACAGATTTTTATTAACGTTCACAATTTTACTGTAAGCAGTCACTTTTACTCACGTATTAAGGAAACTGCTCGTACGATTTGATAAGTTATTTCACTGTTGGAAAGACTAGACTGGCCTCGAGTAACTCGAGTATTTAATAAGTATTTATATAATTTTCTTTAACTGTCATTGTTTATCGCAGGTAGTAGCCCCAGTCCGTGAGACATGCGCACAGACGCTAGGCGTGGCGCTGGCGCAGCTGTGTGCGGAGCGCGCGCGACGCGTGGCGGCGCTGCTGGCCGCGCTGTCGGCGCACCACCAGTGGGAGGCGCGGCATGGCGCTCTGCTGGGGTTCAAGTACCTGCTGGCTGCGAGACAGGTGGGTTACACAGACGCTAGGCGTGGCGCTGGCGCAGCTGTGTGCGGAGCGCGCGCGACGCGTGGCGGCGCTGCTGGCCGCGCTGTCGGCGCACCACCAGTGGGAGGCGCGGCATGGCGCTCTGCTGGGGTTCAAGTACCTGCTGGCTGCGAGACAGGTGGGTTACACAGACGCTAGGCGTGGCGCTGGCGCAGCTGTGTGCGGAGCGCGCGCGACGCGTGGCGGCGCTGCTGGCCGCGCTGTCGGCGCACCACCAGTGGGAGGCGCGGCATGGCGCTCTGCTGGGGTTCAAGTACCTGCTGGCTGCGAGACAGGTGGGTTACACAGACGCTAGGCGTGGCGCTGGCGCAGCTGTGTGCGGAGCGCGCGCGACGCGTGGCGGCGCTGCTGGCCGCGCTGTCGGCGCACCACCAGTGGGTGTGTGTGTGTGTAACGATAAAAAGAAGTAGGCTGAAAATCAGCACTTTTTGGACCATGGACTAAATCATTTTGTGTTTAATTACAACAGGAAGTGGCATGCGAGAGCGGCGCTCTCGAACACCTCATCCGCGGCCTAGACGACTGTGCCGAAGACGTATCAGCCGTCGCAGCCGGGGCCCTGGCCCCCGCCGCCGCGGCCCTGGCTTCGCGTCGGGCCCATGCCGTGCGGCCCGTGGTCACAAGGCTCTGGATACTGCTGGCTGATCAAGATGATTTGGCTTCTCCTGCCAATTCTTATATGGCGTTATTAGCTGCGTTAATGGCGTTGCCTGAGCCGGCTAGTTTGTTGCAGTAAGTGTGTTTTTACTTGTGTTTTAATGGTATTTTTGGTAATAAAATATTGTTTTTTAAATAGAGAACTCATCAAACGATTCAATAATATTGCAAGCTAAACTATAATGGCGTCCACAGCTGATTTCGGCCACGATGGCTATTCTCATTTAAGGAGCCAGCTGCGCACTGCCAGTGCACGAGCATTTGCGCAGACACAGGTCCACTCCCTATTCCTTCACTATCATAGCCCGATGGGACGGCAATCCGACACGACCGAAGAGAGATCAGCTAAACTATAATAATTAAACAAAGCAGCAGGATCGTACAAACGATTGGTTTAAAAAAAGTGTAACAGTTATGAACTGTCACTAAATTAATTAGTATGTTAAATTAGTTATTGCTACTTATGTGTATCTTAAAATCTTTAATTAATATACATATTTTTTCTGCTTTCAAAATAACTAATAATTACTATTTGTCTACAGTCCAATCGACCTAGCAGACGTCCTCCCCCGCCTATGGCCATACCTCGACCACTCAACCAGTTCAGTCCGGAAAGCCACACTCCAAACTCTCCGAACCCTCACCCGGCCTCTAGTCACGACACACAACGGTGACGTCACCAACGGTGGCAGTGACGTCACGAACGGCCACGACCAGCACCTGAGCTGGACGCCCGAGCTGCTGCAGGAAGCCATGAGACATATCTACCAGAGGGTGCTGTTTGAGCACGTGCAGGACATACAGGAGATTGCAGTACAGGTATGTTGTAGTTGTGTTGTGATGTCACATAGAGACACGACCAGCACCTGAGCTGGACGCCCGAGCTGCTGCAGGAAGCCATGAGACATATCTACCAGAGGGTGCTGTTTGAGCACGTTCAGGACATACAGGAGATTGCAGTACAGGTATGTTGTAGTTGTGTTGTGACGTCACATAGAGACACGACCAGCACCTGAGCTGGACGCCCGAGCTGCTGCAGGAAGCCATGAGACATATCTACCAGAGGGTGCTGTTTGAGCACGTTCAGGACATACAGGAGATTGCAGTACAGGTATGTTGTAGTTGTGTTGTGACGTCACATAGAGACACGACCAGCACCTGAGCTGGACGCCCGAGCTGCTGCAGGAAGCCATGAGACATATCTACCAGAGGGTGCTGTTTGAGCACGTTCAGGACATACAGGAGATTGCAGTACAGGTATGTTGTAGTTGTGTTGTGACGTCACATAGAGACACGACCAGCACCTGAGCTGGACGCCCGAGCTGCTGCAGGAAGCCATGAGACATATCTACCAGAGGGTGCTGTTTGAGCACGTGCAGGACATACAGGAGATTGCAGTACAGGTACTTACGTGCACATATATATTGAAATTGTTTAACATTTTTGATTGATTAGACAATTTGAAATCTCAAAAAAAAGTTATGCGTAAATCGGTATGTATTTTTAGAAGTGTCTCCCAAACAAAAGAACCGATTTTCATTCGATATGTGTATTTACACGCTGGAGATTTTAATTATAATTGTTACTAACCTATCGACTTGTTGAAACTATAATGAGCTGAAAACGTAAATAGGGGTTTCTTGAAGTTTTAACTGGCTCCAAATGCGATAAGATGTTTGATTCGACTGCAAAAGTACTTAAAGGGATGTATATATTTTTTTTGTTTTTCAGGTGTGGGAAAACTTCCTGAAGTACGCGTCGTTAGGAGTGATCCTGCTGGCAGCGTGTCCCATGCTGGCCACGTGGCTGTGTCTGGCCATGCAGCCCGCGCGGCTGCCGGTCGACGCCGCACTGCTGTTACACCCACCGCCTAAGGTAAGCTTGTAGAAGAAATATATGAGGTACACCCACCGCCCAAGGTAAGAGGGTACATAAGAGAGTATATAGAGAGAGTTTGTAATGGTGTATGTTCGGAATTACATATGGGACTAAGGGAGGTAGAACATAAGGGGGGAAAATAGAAGGAGAATAGAAGTTCATAGGGGTAGTACATATAGGGAGGATATAGAGGTAGTATTCAAGAAAAGATGTAGGGATAGTACAAATGAATAAAAAAGGAGCGTAAGTATTGACAAGTAAATTATCTCCTAATTACTATTAATGATACTACTGAAGATTCGCCATTGATGCGGCATTAGGATCAATCCTGCTAGCAAAGCCTCCCATAATAACATGCGCGTCTCCGAAGATCGCGAGGCATATGCTGCGCGAAGCAGCTCGGTAGACAAGCGCACGACGATAACGATTTTGTCGCACTCTATATCCTCGTCGCTGGGAAAATACCTCGCGAGGCTGCCCTTCCTGTACGAACGAGCCTAATATTTTTTTGTTTCTGTTGTACAGGAGCGTCGCACCCGCACAACCTCGCAGTCTCTCGACGGGCCGGTGCCGGCGGAGCTGCGGCCGACCCGCGCGTGGTTCGTGGGCGGCAGCGAGTCCGCGCCCTGCGCCGCCAGAGACGCTAACGTCATGCGCGCGAGGTGCCGTGCTGCATATATACTGGGTAAGTTTATATGTCATTGTTATACTTCGGCCGTTCAGAGAATGCGTTCCTGACACCTATCAGTTAGTCACGACTAGTGATGGGCACAACATAACACTGAGTTCGTTACCGTTCCTTCAAAATGAACCGCCGCATTATTTTAAGATTATTTTCGTTTTAAATTGGCGGAATCATTTGTTTTATATTTTAGTTATTTAAGTGGAAACCAAAAAAAGGTAATATTCATATAATAAAATTGTTTTATTTATTCTTTGTTACAAGTACATTGAATTGAATGTGCGAACAGAATATTAATCAGACTCCGATTTGCTTGAGGAGGTGGTGTCTTCATCATCATCTTCGCCTACATGTATAATTATATTATTATCAATAACAGAATCAATCCTGATATCTCGGTCTAACAAAAGCCGGGTAATCAAATAAAAACAGATCGAAAACACTTGAAAAACGTGGTCTATGCGCACGAAACGACAACGGACGACTGTTTTAGCGTCACAAAATGGCGGCCCATAACGCCATTTGGGGTTACCATTTTTAATCTAAGTATAAAAATGCGGTTTGGTCATAGTTTTATTTTTATATTTCATAAACGTTATAATTAAGTCTTATAGTCCATTATTTTCCAATTCTTAAAAAGAAAATCAAAACGTATTATTTTATATTATAACTGTATAAGAACAGATTACGATACTTGCCTGTTATTTTTAGCACAGCACTACAAAATATAAACCGCTGACATAACCTTGTAATAGCGCAGTATAGATTTAGAAAAATATTGTTTACCAAGTTATTTGACACTCAGTTTGGCACAAAATTATAACATTCATTGATTATTGATATAATAATGTTGTTTTAATGCTCCTCAATTGTTAAAACGGTAAACAACCAGCAAAAATATTTTTATCGTAACTGCAACGCCATTGCAAAGTTACGTCGTCAGTTCAATCGCGACGTGTCAGGAACGCATTCTCTGAATGGCCGAACTATAGTGCTTAAGGAAAGTAATAATTAATATAGAAGAAGGTGACAGTGTGTTTGTGACGGTTGTGGAAGAAAGATCTAGCTATTGTTGGAAAATGTAATAAATTGGGCCCATATGTGGGGAAACCACGAGTGGTGCGGGGATGTCGAAGACCGCGCACCACTCGTATCGTTCACAGTTATTGTCTGTAAGAACAACAATGACATTCTTAACTCGTTCGTCACTGTGAACACGCAGACACCAAACCAAAGCAAAACATTATATTTTTATTGTTACAAAACACATAGCTTTGACTACGTGCATGTCAATGTATATCATCTTGTGACTTATTTAGTCAAAGCATTTATTGAAACATGAATAAACCAAAGATGCTGCCATGTGCCACTTTTGATATAAGTTCCATGTATTTTTTATTGCCAGGTTACCTGTCGTGCTACCTGGTACAACCTGCACCTGGTATAGAGTACAAAGCTGAAGATGAGAGCCCCATAGACTGTTATGTTAAGGTTAGTACAAAATGCTATGTTGAATATGCATAGACCAATCAAAATCCTCAAGTATTATTATTTCAATCACATTTTTTTGTATTGACATAGTATTGACTAGCTGTTCCCCGTGAATCCACCCTCGACTCGAGGTTACTTCTTCCTGCACCGTGATTAAATATGATCGACAAGATTATATTATCTGTGTACATAATTATCAGTTCAGTAGTTTTGGCGGCAAAGCCGGTCAGACAGACTTTCGCATTTTATAATATAAGTAAGAAATGTACAATAAATTGACCTACTTCCAAAAACAGGAGGTTCTTAATTCTATTTTTTTTCTCATTACAGGTAATGGTAGTATACCTGCGGTCCGGCAGTGCGCTACAGCGGCTGGTGGCGAGTCTGGTTGTGTCGTCGTGGGCGAAACACACTGTCACGCAGAACAAGTTCCCGCCCAGCATACATACGAATGGACATGTTGAACATAAGGTTAGTAGTATATTTATACACTAGTTAACTATGTGAATAAATCGTAGGCAAGGTATTGGTTTCCTTCCATACAGAATTGAAGTGTTAATCCTAATAGACAATAAAAAGGTTACTCACAAATTAATTGCACATATATTATATCTTGTTCCCAAAAACCCATCGATATACCAAGAAAACATTGAAAAACTCGACGAAACTCCTTGAAAGAAACCGTCGTACTATGATCAACTCCAAGTTCATGGTTCCTTTTTTATGTTGTTTGTTTTTTTTTACTGACTTCGATGAATGGATGTAATGTGGTTTTAAATAAAAGCTTAGAAAATTTAAGTTAACAGTATACTTGCGCCGTTATACATGTCCCAAAAGTGGTATTAGAAAACGAAATAAAACTATTTACAGGAAGAAGAAAAAGAGCCACAAAACAGTGAAGACGAGAGTCCTATATCGAGGCTAGCGCCGCCGCTACTGACGAGTACATTACACACAGCGTTGAACCAAGCTCTCTACTATGATGAGGTGGCACTCAATTGTAATAGGTGGGTTACTGTTACAGCCTTTTTACGTCCCACTGCTGGCCAGAGGCCTCCTCTCAAACTTGAAACCTGGACTATAAAGTCTGAAATCACCAACCCGCATTGAGCAAGCGTGGTGGTTAATGCTCAATCCGTGTGAGAGGGTTACTAGTACATAACTGGGACTAGCACTGCCAGCAGGATAATAAAGACTTATATAAAGAAAAAAACTAATAAATCAGTCATAAGCAGGTACTCACATTGGGTTATACAGAAAACCCGTCAAGCCCTTTTGATATTCTAATACTATTTCTCTAAAATTAAAGACGCAGAATTTTTATGCAATGAAACCGAAATCTCACGAAAGTGGATAAGCTATATATGTATTTTAATTTAATTGATAGATCCCCCTTTTGGTTTTTATCTGAGTAATAAGGACCTTTTCTGATAATTTCAGGATATTACAAGAGGCTCGTGACCTACACGCAATGATGAAACATTACAAGTTACCCATTGATGGAGAAGAGTTGACCAATATTTTGAGGCTAGAACAGGTAACTATTTTTCTTTACTAATAGGAATTTTATTTCTTCGAAGTCCATAGTGTTAGTGCAGGAGACAGTTAGTTCTACCAGAACAGACAATTCCTGCGTCCCGTAGGGCTACTAAAAACCTAGTTATAAATGGGCTATCAAAAACTGAAATAATTTTTCAATAGACCAGTAGTCTTTGGAATTAGTGCTTTCAAGTAAACAAATAAACTTGTCAGCTTTATAATATTATTAGTACAGATTTTACCATATCCTCATACTAATTAAACTACAATTCCCAGGTAGGTTACCTAACAACGGTATCTCAGCCACTAGTGGCGGCGATGAAATTGAAACGCGCCGCCCAATCCTTGGAAGAAAGACGGAAGAATTTGCAGACTGCCGTCAATCTGTGCACTATTGAGCAGGGATCGCTTAATGTATCGTAAGTTTTATTCATGTTATATTTTAACTAGCTTCTAACCTCGTCCTGTGGGAACTACTTCCCGGACAGGATAAAAAGTAGTCTATATGTTAATGTTATATGTAAGCCATATTACTGCCAAGTTTCATCAAAATCCATGTAGTAGTTCTTGCGTCATAGAGGAGTCTGCCTGGAAAAGTGATAGACCTGATGTCAAAAACAAAAGTCTTTTTTAAGGTTCTGTACCCAAAGGGTAAAACGGGACCCTATTGTTTTCGCTCCTCTGTCCGTCCGTCCGTCTGTCCGTCCGTCTGTCTGTCTGTCTGTCTGTCTGTCTGTCAGCAGGCTGTATCTCATGAACCGTGATAGTTAGAGAGCTGAAATTTTCACAGATGATGTATTTTTGTTGCCGCTATAACAACAAATACTGAAAACTAGAATTAAATAAATATTTTCGGGGGCTTGTTTACGATCTACGAACGTGATTGTTTTGTCCGTTTTATAAATAATGGTACGGAACCCTTCGTGCGCGAGTCCGACTCGCACTTGGCCGGTTTTTTGCTATTTCACACTGTTAATGTATTTTTTCTGCTGATCTAAAATTATTTTAGACTTACCCAAACACATACTTAAACTCCCTATCTCAAAAATTTTTGAAGTCTGAAACTTTCTGTTTCGCAGATGACGATTCACAATTTAATATCCTATGTATGTTTCTTCCAGTGTCCAAGCAGCGTTAGCAGGCGCCTGCGCGAACCTACACTTATTACCAGAAAAACTGAACCCCGTCGTGCGGCCGCTGATGGAGAGCATCAAGAAGGAACCTTCGGAGGAACTGCAGCAGAACTCCGCGGAAACCCTCGCCGCACTACTGTCGCAGCTGGTCAATAGAGAACCTTGTCCGAATAATAAGGTGTTGGTTAATCTGAAGGCGTTTCTGAGGTGAGTCGGTTTTTTTGGTGTGTAGTTTATTTGTGTAATGAATGAAATAATAGTTTATGGTTGTTGTCCCTTTATGATGTGGTCGTTGCACACATGTCAGCTTGAAAACGGATCGTAAGCCCGTATCTGTCTGTTGTTTCAAGGCGAGACGATTATGTTACGATTCCCATTAGTGTAAGGAGTTCCATTCAAATGACATTGAACTTCTTGTGTTAATACGGTGACGATGCCTTTCGGTGTTCATACGCCTCTTAAATAAACGTTATGAAAACTCTTTGTAAAAAAACTTAATTTATTCACATTTTGTAGATGTGATCCAGAATACACGCCTCGTATTTCACTAGAAAGTACAGAGGAGGCGAATGGCGACTCCGGCAGCGGAGACAGTGGACACGAGGGCAAGGGTGAACAGGTGTCGCATGGACCTGCTAGTGAGTAGTCTTGAAGTTTGATATAATCTGTAGATTAAAAGGCCTGTAAAAAAAAAGAAAAAAAAGTAGTTCTGCAAACTGCAGATTAAACTGTATAGTAGTATATAGTAATCGTTTGGTCGGAATAAATTAGTATAGATGAATCGCAGTGTGCTTATAACAGTAATCAGTTATCCAGCCAGTATCAGACTGACTAAAAATGTTGATTGGATTCAACTTCAAAATAAACTGGTAAGCATCGGGCAAACTATGGCAGACAGTTTAATATTTTAGCTTATATCTAAGTCTTGAATATAAGTAACGCTGCAACGGTTTCAAATGAAACAACGAGATTGATTTAAACTTTTACTACTGTCGGAAGTCACTATTCCACGCGAACGAATTTGCGGGCAAAAGCTATTTACTTATAAAACACATAATTAACCATTATTTATTTCTCTCAGTGGACAAGCACAGCGGCATCCTCACACTATGGGAGCAGCAGCGCTGCGCAGAGCGCTCGGCGCCGCGGCGCGGCCGCCCGCCCGCGCACGCCGCGCTCTACAGCGACCAGCTGCTGCCGCACGAGGACGAGGTAATGTCCGAAGCTTCTGTTTGTCTGTATGTTGCGACACTATTACACCACATACCGAAAAATATTGATTGAGAAACAATGAGCTCAACATAGATCAGCTGTTACCGCATGAGGACAAGGCAACATCCTTACACCCTTCACAATACTGTTTGTTTATATGGACTGAGATTTAGGGACCTACAACGCCATAGTACGACGTACCAGATGACATGGATTAAGTAAAAAAAAGGAAAGGGTGCATTATTGTTGTGCTGTCAAATGAACCAATTTTAAGAAATTAATTTGACTTCCATAATGGCTTTAAAAAGTTGAAATTTTTACCCCCACACGTACATACATTGCGAGTTACATAAAACCTCTAAAAATCATAATAAATGCTGAAGAGAAGTATAGATATATAGGTACAGCAGTTATGTAAAAAAATGTCAACGTAAATCAATAATTACTAAATTAAAATTATGGTGTCACACAATTTATTTGCACTATTATTCAAATTACGATGAACAAATTTAGTTATTTTTTATTCAGAACTGTAAAAATTGATAATTTGTGTTAATTTAATGCAACTTTAATTTATCTCATTTTTCACAGGCTCGAAAATTACTGAGGATACAACGCCGCGGCGCTACGTTAGCTTTAACAAGTTTAGCCACATATTTCGGAGATGAGTTACCTGAAAAGTTGCCGAAACTGTGGGAATTCATCACCGAACCACTGGAGAGGGTGTTAACTGATAGCGGTAAGTACAATCACCATCATCATCTGACCCGTATTACAAATTGCATTTGAGATCAGTGGTTTCTACGCCTTTCATCACACAAGTAAATGTCTTGTGAAGCTTAACTGTTTTTCACAAAATCCGTCTATAATTGTTTTGGTCGTCGCCTCTCTTAATTAATCCACGCTCATAACTTTCCTCGCAATATGATTACAAGTATGAGTATTTTTCGAAATATCTCTATCTCTATAAGGTCTGTTAGAAAGATTGTGAAGCATTTGAATTTAAAAAGCATCCATATACACAATAAACATTGTCCCACAGAACTAGAACAACAAGAATGCAGTGCAGCCGAAGAGATCATCAGCCGGTTACAACTATTTGAAGCCGTCTGCAGTTCCCTCTCTACGTCCCTTCGGCCGAGACTTGCTAACTGCGGGCGGGCGGCCACGGCACTGACTCGCAGTAACTACACCGCGCTACGGCACATGGCGGCGAGGGCTTTGGCTGCGATGTGTAGGAGTGGCTACCCGGGGGTCATGCATACTGTTATAGACGAGGTGAGGAATACTGTGTACCTCTATAGTGGTTGCTAGTCTTGTACAAAGTGTACCTAGTACCTAGTAATAACTATGTAGTTCCAAGTCTGTTTGGTGTCACATTAGGCTAACTATTTGAAGGTATTGGTGGCTGAAGTTCCCTCTAAGCTGAGGGATCTTCCAACAGGGTAGGGATTTGTCCAACAGTGGACGTAGTTAGTCTGTGACGACGACTACGAATGGGTGGAAAGGTGTGCGAGGGATATGGGCCACATGCTCGGAAATGAGTTGCGAGCCGCCATAAAGTTTGGCGAGAACTTAGATTTATCCCATTGTTATTTGTTGCAGTTAATACCAGCACTAAGTGACGTGCGCAGTGACAGAGTGCGGTGCGGCGCGGCGGAGGCTCTGGCGCGGGTCGTGGATGCACTGCAGTTGCAGATTGTGCCTTATATCGTGCTGCTAGTCGTGCCGCTATTAGGTAAGGGTTAAATAATATATACCTTTCCTTTTCAAAGTTACGCAATAAAATTTTTAAGATTGTGTCCTTATATTTAGTTACGCTTTTCGCACACAACATTGTATCGAAAACGTGTATTACGTGTATTTCGATTATAATATTCAGTTCATTTTCAAACGAGCTTGCATATGCTTTGTATACGTTGATAACGATTGTCGTCGCGCTTTTAGCACACTTTGTTTTTTTTTTTCAAACAATGAGTGATGTATTTTGAACACAAAAGTATAAGCATTAAATCGCAAACACCTGATCGTTAAATATGTACAATACAATAACCCACTTTATTCTCCCCAGGGCGCATGAGTGACCACTGCGAGGCAGTCCGCATAATGTCGACGCGCTGCTTCGCGTCCCTCATACAGCTCATGCCGCTGGACGGCGCCGCCGCCGAGCCGCCCGACCTCGCGCCCGACCTGCGGCTGCGCAGGCATCACGACAAGCTATTCCTTGAACAGCTCTTCAACCCTAAGACTATTAAGGATTATAAGATTCCGGTACCGGTGTCGGCTGAGCTTAGGAGTTATCAACAGGTGGGACTTAAAAAAAGCACTGAACCGAAGCTTTTTTGAGGGCTGAATCCGCCCCTGACAAATCACCAGAACTACTGATCAGAAACACACTGGTGGCATGGCTTGGTACTTACCTAGGTATAGCTAACGCGACGCACAATGGCTACATAGACCACGCGTAATCTTCCACGTGTAAATACTCGTGGGACATTCGTAGTCGCTACGCCGTAGCTGGCCGGATCCCGTTGCGGCTATGAGATCGGATCTCACTGCGGTAGCTATCGCTCGACCGCACACAGCAAGAGAGGCATTCGCGGGCAGCAAGCTCCTAGCGGCCTCACGATGAGAGGCGGTGCTTTTTAGAGGCGGTAGCAGTTTGCTACTTAGTTTGCTAAAATTAATAATTCTTCCAGGCTGGAGTAAACTGGCTGCGGTTCCTATACGAGTACAAGCTACACGGGGTACTATGTGACGACATGGGTCTCGGTAAGACGCTGCAGTCCATCGTGGTGGTGGCCGGCAGCCACTGGGAGCGAGGCCGGTGCAACGCGCCCGCGCTGCCCTCGCTCGTCGTCTGCCCGCCCACGCTCACTGGTACGTTATACACTCACTACTGACGATATGGTACCTAAAATATAAGATATACCAACAAAAAAACAAAAAAAAAACATAGGTCGCCTAGAAAGGCCTTCAGAATTGGGGCTATTTTTTGACAGTAGAGACTACTGAAATCACACACACCAGTTTGTGGCAGCCGACAAAACCTCAATGACCCAAAATGTCAAAAAAAAAAAACACCCAGTTACCTTCATCAGCATCTGTTCATAATCTAAAATCCAACTTGCGTATAGTTATCGGCACGGATAATGATCTCTCGGCGGAAGAGTGGGGATCGCTTTGCGCACTGTACACATAAGGCAATAAACCAATAAATCACTTCTGCGCAGGTGAAGGTCAGGGCTCCTTGCCGATGATTATACTCTTTGTATGCAGGGTGGAATCCTGATAAAATCCTTATTATTCATTTGTTCCAGGCCACTGGGTATTCGAAGTGAACAAATTCATACCTTCCAAATTCCTGAAACCTCTCCAATACGTGGGCATACCTTACGAACGGGAGCGATTACGTCATCACGTGAAGAATTACAACTTTATCGTTGCCTCCTACGATATTGTGAGAAAAGACATCGACTTCTTCAGCAAGATTAAGTGGAATTACTGTATATTGGATGAAGGGCATGTTATTAAGAATGGAAAGACTAAAGTTTTTAAGGCCATCAAGCAAGTTGTGGCGAATCATAGGCTGATTTTGTCGGGAACGCCGATACAGGTAACTATTGATGTAAACTCTCGATTTTATGTAATTTTTGTAAATTCAATTTTAATATTTTTTGTGTAGCATAAAACCTGTTGCTTCAATATCTAAAGATAAATTAGAATTCTGTTCCTTTTTTCCTTCATCATCATCTCATTAATTCTTTGGCGACAGTCTGATCGATTCACTGACAGATCGATCGATCGATGGCCCGTTACCATTTCAACATGCTAATCCGCTATGACTATGACAGTCACTCTAATTCATTTTGATAAAATCACCTTGAAATATTCCGAGCTAAATTAAAATATATGTACTTTTTCAATTCCAGAACAACGTGTTAGAGCTATGGTCGCTCTTCGACTTCCTGATGCCTGGACTCCTGGGCACGGAGCGTCAGTTCACGGCGCGGTACTCGCGGCCCATCCTTGCTGCCCGGGATGCCAAGGCCACGCCGCACCAGCTGCAGGCCGGGGCACTCGCCTGCGAAGCTCTGCACAGACAGGTATGTTTTTCTACCACCATCATCTACCTAACTATGTTGGGGTCGGTTTCCAGTCTAACCGCATGCAGCTGAGTACCAATGTTTTACAAGGAGCTGCCTATCTGACCTCCTCAACCCAGTTAACCGGGCAACCCAATACCCCTTGGTTAGACTGGTGTCCGACTTACTGGCCTCTGACTACCCGTAACGACTGCCAAGGACGTTCAATGACAGTCGGGATCTACAGTTTCAACGGGCCATCCGAAACACAGTCATTGGCGTCCAAGATGTACTTGGAAAGTACATAAAAATTTAGAAAAATTTTTATGATCATAATTAATGAAAGGGAAATAGTTCTATGTTGATTTAAGTCATGCACACTTAAAAAATATAGCAATAAAAACTAAACCACTACCAACATATTATATGACTAAAAATAGCTCGAAAGATCACCTTTATTTACCAACCAATATCCTCCTACATACAATTTGCTTACTAAATCTTTCCCCCCCAGGTGTTACCATTCCTCCTTCGTCGAGTGAAAGAAGACGTACTAAAGGAACTACCTCCGAAGATAACGCAGGACTACTACTGCGAGCTGAGTCCGTTACAGCGGCGGCTGTATGAAGACCTGTCCAAGGAACATATGCCGCATGGCATTACGTCGCATCATACGCATGTGTTCCAGGTGAGGGTGATTTGTTGAATAAAATGTACATGTTATTGCTCTTTATAAGCAAAAGGTCGTCAAGTTTTTAAAATGGCATATTATCTTATAGAATACTATAAAAAATAAGCAAGCTCGTGTTAATTATGAAGTTAGCCGTTTGCCCAGAAGTGTTTTCGTTATAATTTTTTAATATTGTGAACTAAATGGTAATCAGTTTTGGACAAGTAAAGCTTCTCGACAATATATGAATGAAACAAGAAATGCATAAGGAATCATAGTTTAACTTCAGAATGACAAAATAATTGTGAGTTGAATTGTTTTTTGCTGTTCAGAAACTCATATAATTAAACAGTTACCTCTCAAAGTCGTGTAAATAAACCTAGGTCTACTCGGAATATATTTGCTACAATTCAACAAGGTTCTTATACATTCCTCTCTCACTTATTAGACTTTAATCATCTCCCCATCTCTAACGTCACGAATATTTCCAGGCCCTCCACTACCTCCAGAACGTATGCAATCACCCGAAGCTGGTGCTCACAGCCGAGCACCCCGAGGCTCGCGCCATCGCACGCAAGTTGCAGGAACAACACTCTTCACTGGACGATATACATCATTCTGCCAAGTTGCCGGCACTCAAGTAAGTCTTCTACTCTCATCTGTACAACCTTTTATTCCCTTTTCCCAACTGTTCTGATCACACACAAGCTTTAAAATAACTAATCATTATACTTCTACTAACTACTAACTCATTTTGCCTGGCCTTTTTCCTAACTATGCTAGGGACGATTTCCAGTCTAACCAGATGCAGATGAATGAACAATGTTACACATGGGGCAACAGCCTATCTGACCTCTTCAACCCTCTTACCTGGGTGCACACCACGATAGTCTCCTTCTTCTTCTTCTTCTTCTTCCTTCTTCTCTTCTCATCTTACAAACTCTTTCTCAAGTCGGTTGTGTATGATGGATGGACAAACGTATATCAAATACAAAAATCCACCCATATTTTTTCTGCATGATCCAGGTGGGCTTCATGGAAATATTTAAACATGCTAACCATATCTCCCTCCACAGACAACTCCTCCTAGACTGCGGCATCGGCACACCCACGGCTGACGAGGAGCCCGAAGCCATCGTGTCCCAGCACCGCGCCCTCATCTTCTGCCAGCTCAAGAAGATGCTAGACATCGTCGAAAACGACTTGTTGAAGCGCCATCTACCGGCCGTCACGTACCTGCGGCTGGATGGCAGTGTACCGCCTCATCAAAGACATGCGATCGTCACGAGGTTCAACAATGACGTGTCTATTGATTTGTTGCTGCTTACTACTGCGGTAAGTTAGATTATACGGGTATATATCAAAGATGCAAGCACCTTTGGTGTTAATGCTTATTGTGCCACAAATCAAATCTATCATGCGGTCTCATGACGAGACTGTTCTATTGATCAAATGACAAAATGTCATAAACAATAAAAGTTGAACATTATAATTTAATCTAACTGGAAAGGGTAATCTGTTCTAATATTATAATGCCAAATTTCGTTAGTTCTAATAGAGCTAAAACTGTCTGCCAATCATAATAAATAAAAGTACAAACAAGGCATTAACCACACTTTTCCACTAAAACTTTTGTACTCACATAACCAATTCCTCCACAGGTGGGCGGCCTAGGTCTGAACTTAACAGGCGCAGACACAGTAATATTCGTGGAGCACGACTGGAACCCCATGAAGGACTTACAAGCGATGGATCGAGCACATCGTATCGGACAGAAGAAGGTCGTCAATGTATACCGACTCATTACGAGGGATACGCTCGAGGAGAAAATTATGGGGTGAGGAATTTATCTGTGTTTTTATTTTACATAGTAGGTAAGCTTGTACGTAAATAATCGATAATCTTGTATGGGAGATCTAATTTTCTAAGCTTCAGAGAATAAAACAATCAACAAAATGTGGTGGATTTTTATAACCTACTAGCTTTCCGCCCGCGGCTTCCCCCGCGTGGAATTCGGTTCACCCCTCCCGCTGTGGGTTAGCAGCGGTGAGGGAGTGTCAGACTCTTACTGACTAAAATCGTCGTGTTCCGTCCTAGGCCTTTTATATACCAGGGCCGCGGTACCTCTTTCGAACAACCCGCAGCCGCGGCTGGCCCTGGCGCTACTGGGCCCCACTGATTTCAAAACAGACTAATTCGCGGCGAACCTTAACACCACGATACAGAAAAGCTCAACGCCATCTATCGAGCTATCGGGAAGCTCGCGATTGAACAATGAGCTACAGGTTAAAGCGCGAGATATCATTGCACTTCTTACGTATCTTAAAAAAAACAACGTCACCACGTTTTAAAAAGCTATCATTCCACTTCTTATGTATTTTAAAAACACATCGTTACCACGTTTTAAAAACACCCAGCGCCATCTATCGCATACCTCAAGAACGAAATAACTTAACTAATACTTATACCAATTAGTAATTCGTTGAATTATAGTTAATTCAGGATAAGTAGATGTAAAAAAAACAGTTAAGACGATAAAACAAATCGTACGTCATCCCTCGGGAATTCCTCATTTTCGAGGATTCATTATCGTATCATTTAGCTTCTAAATTTATATGTTCATATTCGTTTGCAATATATAAGTAGATGTAAAAAAAAAACAGTTTAGACGATTAAACAAATTGTACATCATCCCTCGGGAATTCCTCATTTTCGGGGATTCATTATCGTATCATTTAGCTTCTAAATTTACATGTTTATATTCGTTTGCAATATATTACCTTGTTTTAAACGACACACAGCGCCATCTACAATCCATCCATCAAGCAAACAATATTTTTGTTTTCCCTCGGGAATATCTATTTTTTTCGGGATAAAAAGTACCCTATTATTTAATCCGGACTTCTAACTTTACGTCTGCAAAATTTCAAAGCAATCGGTTCAGTAGTTACGGCGTGAAAGCGGAACAAACAAACAAACAAACAAACAAACTCACTTTCCGATTTATAATATTAGTAAGGATTGCGAAAAGGGTCATCATAGTTTTCAATATTGTTTTTGACGAAATAATTATGATTGTAGTTTATTTTAAAAAAGGGATTATAATTTACAATTATTGTATATTGATAACATAGAACAAGTAACACCATTATTAATTAATTTACTTCTTCCACAGCCTACAAAAATTCAAGCTGCTAACAGCCAACACGGTTATCAGCAGCGAGAACGCAGCCATGGAAACCATGGGCACAGACCAGCTTCTAGACCTCTTCAACTTATCTAGCAGCAATAGTGCCCCTCAATCACAACAGCAGCCCGGCCCATCCGGCATGAAGTCAGTCTTAGAGACACTACCAGACTTGTGGGATGACAAACAGTATGAAGAAGAGTATGACATGACTAATTTCATTAAAGGACTCAACAAAATGACCACCTAGCATCTAGAACTACCGCTTCCAACGACAAAATTCTTCTCACTTTTCAATAAACATGTAGGCCATTATGGATAAATTCTTGAGTATGAAAATTTTGAAAATACGTCTACTAAAGCGTTAGTTACTTCGTTAATTAGTAATAAGGCTTAGAATGTGTTCTTGGTAATACCAATCTGATGTTTAAATGTAGGCGATTTGTACAATGTATTTTGTTAGGGTGTGGTCTCACTGATGATGGTTTTACTGTAAGAAATTGCTTACAAAATTGAAATGCTACAGATGTTTGTATTGGGTTAAATTAGCTGCTTAAAGTAGTGCTACTAAGTCAGTGGGGCCGTACACCTAAGACCTTCCTTCAAAGTGTAGACAAAAAATATATTTCCTACTATCTTACAAAGTCTTGCTTCGAAGGCCGGTCGCTATGTTTGAAGAGGCTGACCCGTTTTAGTAGATTTAATATAGTTGTAGACACAGACAGCTTTAGTAAGTTGCCTTAGTAAATGTTCTATGAATCTTGTATTTCTTATATTTTGTGTAGTTGTTAGACGTAGGGTCACATACCATTTCATTATCATCATTTCGAACTGTAGAACATTTAGTTAGCATTTATAATTGTTTTATTGACTAAGGCAATGTTAGTTAGTGTACTATCTGTCTGTACGAAAAATGGTCAATTACATGTCACGCTTTTAAAAATGTAAAGAAAGACACTTATATGATATTATATTCACGTAAAATTACAATTTATAGAAATAAGCAGGGCTTATCATTCATCCGTCACTTACTATAGTTCGCTTGCAGCAAGTATAAACGAAGACAAGAGCATGAGCTTTCATGTAAACGTAATGTTACTAAAAATGCAAAGAAAACATCAATTAAATTAGGTTTAAATAGGTTCAAACTTTCCCGAGGTTCAAATACAAATAAGAAACATGTTATCATTACATCATCTAGTTATTTACGAAACAAAATTAATATATTAGCTACAACTTGTATATTAGGTGAGCAAACCAAATTAATTTAGATGTTAGAAGATTTTAATCTACATCACTGATCCATGCTTATTATTGTTAAAACTATATTTATTTACTCATTACTTACGTAAACGTTTCAGTAGTGTGTTTCTGTAAGCTGTTTTCAAATATAAGGTTCCTTTTGTAAGAAATTACCTCAATGACTTGATTTTTCTCTACGATTGAATAGTTAATTTATTATTGTAGCATTGTAAGGAACAGTCATGCTGCTTTAGTCATTTTTGTAGTGTTAGTGAGGCGCGCCGATGCTCGCATGTTTAATTTTTAGTTTGGTTTGAATGATTTTGTTTGCTGTTTTGTACCTGCTCAATATAAAACAACGGTAACGAAAGATGTGTTATATTTCGTCGAAAATTGCATTTTAACACATTTTCAGTGAAGTGGAAACGTGGAGAAAAGTATTGCTGTTGTCAGGGATATTTTTGTTTTCTGTGTTATAACGTTTCTGTGTCCATTTATTTTGTGTGAAATGTGTTTTCTGTGTGAAATCACACGTACTTCCAGTCTATAAATTGACGTAGTTTAATCTATGTTTGTCTGTCTGGATAAAAATAAAGATTTTTTCAATAATTCTTGTATTTATTTAATGCCTTGTCGCCTATATTTGTTTTTTTGATGGCTAAGACATTAGAAAAAACACTTTCAGATTATGGTAGAAATGGTGGTAATGTAGTCTAAACTGTGCCCAAAAAGCTTCCCAATAATAAAAAAATAGAGCTGTTTCTTTCTATCTATCTTTAATTATATTCCAAGAACAGCCTACTTCAGTGTTGGGCTTAGATCTAAAGTGGCACTTTACTATTCATATTTTACTTTGGGACACATGTAAAGAGCTATAAAGAGAAGTACCTATAGAAAACAAAGTTAGATACATTATTGAGGCCTTGTTACCTGCCGGCTGCCGCATAAAAAAAGGAAAAGGTCCACTAGTTAAAATTTTAGGCTCGGGCTTGCTACAGTGGTTCATTAGGGCTCCCTTCTTGAACCTATGGCCACTATTGTAAGTATATAGCTACAAAATTCACAAGACAAAAATGCTGCGCGTCTGTCTGTCTATTTACAATGAACTCAAAAACTGCTGAACAGATTTACATTCGGCTTTCCCCAAGATTCATTCATGAGAATGGTTTAGGTTTAAATTACTATCAACAATTTTGTGTGAGTGGATTGCTGTTTGAACACATTTGATTGCGAATTAAAATCAAGAGAGGCGCGAAGTCATATTATTGTTCTCTGGGCCCGATTTAGGTATTTTTATGTGTAATTTTATACTCAATCTTCTATTTCACTGACACAAATTATACAAATTGTAATTACGTCCTCTTTAATTATGCATTTAGTAACACTCCCCTTTATTTGAATTGCGTTAAATGAAACGTTACAATGATAGTTCGGAAACGAGCCGCGAGAGCGCGCTAAAGTGCATCAACACCATGGCGAAAGCGACGTCAAGCGTGTGAATAAATTTTTGTTTTCTACGTGATAATGTTGTTATCCGCTTGTTTGTAAGTTGAAAGACTCGAAATAAACTAACTTACAGTGTCTACATATTGTCTAGTGTAAATATTGAACATTAAAAGTTGGAAGTTTTGTGTGTGAAGTTGTAACGAACTCTCGGATCACTTTGGAGTTCAGGTGTCAACGAGGTAAGAAACTGATGCTTATTCCATTATTACGACTTCTAAAATTAACATTTTTAATACTAACACGAGTTAATATGCACGAACAAGTTACGATTAGCTCCAAATAGTGTATTGGGTACACTATCAAGTACGCACAGGTAGGTAATAGTTATAAATAATTCACTGTAAGGTTAGGATCTTGTCTTAGGTTGTATTGAAGACATTTGTGTAAGTTTTGTTATTGTAACTGGAATGGCACATGAAATTGGTAATATCGTGGCGGGATGGCGCTTACAAAAAGTTTTTGTTTACAAACTTGTTAAGTACCTACCTACTTACCTACTGACCTCATATTTTTTCATGTGTGAGGCTCCTGTCGGTCGATGGATACAACTCTATTTATATAAACATGCATCACTTTCATTACAATTGTATCATATAAACATTTTTTCAAGTAATCCTTTCACTTGATTGATATCTTTTTATACTGAAACAAAGTTACTGTCCATGTTTAATTAGGCCTGACATTAATTACTAAACTGAACCACTAGTTAGAACAGATGTGCACTGACTTGCAAACTTTTACATAACTTATTTTCATTTAATATATACTTTTGCTTGAACACTAAATTGTTGTTATGCTTATCCAAATGTTCTATTATGTAATAACAATGGAGAACAACGGCCAAATCATGATTGTTTCCTTCAAAAGTAAATATTTCCCTAAAAATATTTAACATTTTTTTAAAGTGTGCTGCATTGGAATAACCGTTGTAAAACACATGAGTAGGTATACATACCAAGTTTTTATCAGGATATTGTTAATTTTTATGATCCATAAATTCTATATTAAAAAAAACCTCTTTTCCTAAAATTATTTCTTTTGCCGTTGGCCATTTGAGACCTGCAAAAAACTTCTTAATTGACAGCCTTATTCCAAACCATTTCAATGGTTAAGTTTTATAATATTAATTTTCATTCACTAATGTATACAATTCAGTAATCTGCACGATAACAAACAGTTTCTTACTTAATTAACTACTAAATTTAAATGAGTTTAGATAACTGACCCAGTTATGTCTCATTCATTCATAATACTCATCTATTTTAGTTTATTTACATACAATTTCCTGCTTCGTGAGGTTAGTGTTACATAGATAAGTTCATTCTTGAATATCATTGAGGTGCCAATTTGTAAAATCAGGCCGGGTCAGGTTGCCCTGATAATGTAAAAATTACAAATTGTTACTGCTGCGGTAATGTTCATGTAAGTCATTATATTATGTTGATAGTAATATTTTATAATTATGTTGATTTCATTTACAAGTACAGTTTCATTCAAATTATTCTTCTGATCATTAGCTATCCAAATAATGTTATGGTTACACATTAAAAAAAATGATAACATTAGTTCTATGTTTCATACGTACCAGTTTAATTTAGAATTTGCCTGACAAACAACAGGGCGACACCAGCCTGCAATATCGCACATTGTAAACACGAATGTGAAACAGAAAACAAAAAAAAAAGCAGAATGTGTCATCAATACGTCTCCTTTTTTTAAAAAAGCAGGTTTGCAACAATCAATTCCCTTTGTGCGCGACATCAATGGGAGCGGTTACTGTGTACCTATCCTTTGATCTCGCCGCCCTCTGAAGATGCGACAGTGCGCTAATACCGCCGTCCCGCGGAACAACGACGCAACCGCCGCTTTGATGCTCGCCTGCACGAAAAATACGATATTATAATTTTAGTCGATGCTATCTCCCCTTAATTTGACTCAACTAAAATAAACTTTAGATCTCATTTTAGTTTTTTAATTATCTACTCACATGAACACAAAGTCCATTAAGTTTATTCGTGGTATTTCTTTGATATGTTTGAGATTTAAATGTTAATCTCACTCATTCGTAATTGCAAATGGCTTTCGGGAAATACTGAAAGTACTGAGTACTGACTACTAATTATTTAACGAGATAAATTACGAAGTTCCGGGATACCACCTGTCGCAAAAGTATTTGCGCTTTCGTAACCACATCAAAATAATAAAATAGTTTTATCAGCTTTTATATGGTTCTCTCTAATTAATAAATAATTCAAGCAAAGAGCTAACACGTGTTTCAATAAAAATTTCATACCTATTTCTATAGAGCTAAATGTCACAGAAATACTTTTAATTTGATTATGAACATCACAAATCCAATGTCCTTTATCTCGTCTTAACAACTTTTGTCACTGTTTTGTTCAGCGTCCTCTTTGTAACTTAAAGGATTTCTCCGAAATAAACTAATCTAGAGCGAGCTGTAAAGGGAAGTACATTAAATAGGAGTTCACAAGAAAATAAATAATGTACGAAGATTCTTTTGAAGAAAAAATATCTTAAAATTGTCGGTTAATTCTGCGTGAGTCGGCAATAGAAGGCAGTTGTGACGTTTCAGTAATTGGCTGAATCGAGACAGATCGCTAAAGGGGACGATTCATAGCTTTGTCGCAGAAGTGAGACTTACTGTCCTTTACTGACTTGCCAGCGAGAAGTAGTGGACTCAAAGTGAGTAGGAAGTATTTAAAGGTCTTTTTTGGTTGTCTGAGCTCTTGATGCCGTACTTTCTAGTATTTGTTCGTTATTTAAAGGCTTCTCCGTATTTAAACTTTAGCTTATTGCTTTTGACGTCTGTTTAAACTGCTTTTTATCATTCGAATTCTCATTTTCATTTTCAAAGTCTACGATTTTCATAAGCTTAAGATGAAAAACTATTTTAGGATCCGTGAGAAATGCATTCAGATTCTCTTGAAATCGTGACACATGAAAAACAGCTAAGATCAAAAAAATCTCAAAACTGTGCTGTCTTACAAACAAACGTATTTCAATCTAGAATTTTCAAAAGAAAGTTCGTGCAATTGGTGTACAATTCAATGATTTCATCCAATCTCGTAACATAAAAGTTAGTAGAAGTCTGCATGCGGGCTACCCAGCTTGATCCTCTAAGTTTTAAACTTTTTCTGATAGCCAAGATAAATATCGGAGTAGAACCGTGATTTGAAAGGATTCTGCACTCCGCAACTGTGAGCGGAATTAGAATTGCTTACCTACTTTTATAATGTTTCAAAGTAATGGATGGAGTCTTAGGAGATTACGTCAAAAAGCTTGAAACGTCTTTATGCTCCTCATGTCAATTGACCCTTTTAAGCTTCGAAAGGGAGACAAATACGAATGGATTATAACTTTGTAATTAAACTCCAAATCAAATGTAAATAGCAACATTTGAGTAAATTAGAGGAATGAAGAATGTCTATATTGGACCACACAACAGTAATATTCATCTCGCTATGCACACGTTATATCAAATCGAATAGCCCCGCTGTCTCGTCCACTTTGTGCGTCGCCGTGACTGGCGCCCAACCAGGGACTATACGCAAATTGGCGGTGAACAATTAATGGCCACCTGGCTCCGTTGCTAATCGACCGATAGAATTAAATGAACGGACTGCACTAATTGCCCGGTAAGACAAAGGGGCAAACACTCGCCTTTGAGCTGCCGATGTCTAGTGTCACTTGAGGCGTAGACCGCTGCGTCGACAGACGGCCCTCTGCTCGCCTCTGTACTGTTGATATTGAACTGAGACGCTTGTGGATGCGTTTGTTGTACATATGTAAGATCCAATAATACACTACATACAAGACGCAACCGGAACACGAGAGTGTTGTGTTTGACGACCATTTGTGAATGGCTCCAGTATCTGATACATGGAACTTGATTCCCAAAGGTTTTGTAATTGTAATAATAGATTGATGAAGGCTATACGCATCACTGTGTGATGTAAGTCTCAAAAAAAATTGTTCATTGTGTACCGCAAAGTAACCACATCATCGAATAAAATAAAAATATCCGACTTGGGTCACACGTAACACCGCTTCATTTTACCCGACACACAGCAATTCCAAAGTACTGCAATAAGACAACAATTTACTAAAGAAATACCTTTCCCTCAACAATGTGCAATACTGCAGACTGCAAGACAATCGCCGGTTTCCATGGGTCACAGTTGTAGTGTTCTCGACACCAGGGCCTTGGAGCCAGCAAGCCAATTACACGGCATTAGTGTTCGAGGACGTTTGTATCGGCCGTGCAGCCGGCCCAATAAGGAGTTGCGTGCCTACGTGCCATTGTTGCGGGTACTCCAAATTAAAAATAGCATTCTCCTAAGAGTTAAGCTTTATTGAAAGGAGAAAATAACTGATTTACCACTTAAAAATAAAAAGTGCTTTAACGTGATCGTCAATGGAAGACCCGTTGAGCATCCTGCAAATAATGAAGACATTTATTTGTGAAGACACATCCAAGAATTCCATATTTAATTACCTAGAAAAGTCTTACCAGGCGTCAAAGGCTTTATTGACTAAAGGAACAGAAAGATTTTAATAAACCTTTGACCAATACTCTAAACTTCTCTATATGACTTCGTTCTGCGTAAATATGTAAACAGTGAACGTAAATGCTTTGACTTCTCTAGTGCATAACATACACCTACTGATGAACACTCGTCTTAGTGATACTGATAACTGTGTCGTCTTTGCAGAAATGCTCTGATACTTTCCTTGAAAATTTTGCTTTTCTGTCGGATAAATCGTACCAGATAGGTAAATTCATAGAATATGAAGGTTGACACGCAATTAGAAGGAAACACTACCGACACTTGCCTTTTATTGTTCTCACGTTAACTAATACATTATTTTTATGTAAATAGCTTATTTTTAAAATTCGTCGCTGTTAGAAAGTTGCAATATTCCCGAGGCTATAAGCTATAATACTTGGAGAAGTCGCAGGAAACTGCTTATTGTTCAGATAAAAATAGAGAGGATTTTTATAAACCCGTGTAGGTTTGCCCCTGTTATTCGATAGTGGTGTCTGACTCGCTGATGGAGCGACATGACAGTTACATAACGCCTCATTAACTGAAACAGCTTTGACAAATAACGTTTCCCAATTAGCTGCAATGGACGATCAAAGTCAAAAGTTTGGTCCTTTGAACATTCCTTTGTTAATCTAATTGAATGAATGGATCGGGTTTACAGATCAGATAATTTAAGTGCCGGTGGCAATCAACGAATTAAAACTTATGATCGTACGCCGACACAACAGACCTCGTGCTAGTATTACGTCCATAGTTTTTAATGTGAATTATATATCTTGAAGATTTTCTTCCTCATCGCCTTTGAAGGGATTACGGCAAGAAATAAGTCAGGTAGTCTCTATCAGATAGAGTTTATCTTATTGCTACAGGGCTCTTTGAGAACGGTAGTTGATAAATTAACAGTTTCTCTTTCAGTTTTTTTTTTAGTTTCGCTGTCGAAGTAGGAGCATTTATAATTTAGTTACGGCGGCAAGTCTGTCTGTCACTGGGTATTACTCTGTTATAATCTAGTTGGGTCTGTGTTTTTTGCAGTGTAGCGTTAACTTTTTGATAGCATCTGGTATAAACTAAAATCTATGGACACTACATTCCCGAAACTTAAGGAAGAATTGAGGAAAAATAATTTGCACACTATGCTATGAAAGCATGAACTTTTTATAGAAAACCGATGGCATTAGCCAACCATGGAGTTGTAACTTAAATCGGTTTCAAAAATATTGTGCACACAAGTTGTGTCAATTTATGAGATTCAGTGAAGCTCACAGTCGTTTGAAAGTGAAAGAGTAAGTCTGTATGACACGGTGGCAGAGGAATCAGTGCGCTTAGCGCGGGGCCGCGGGCTTGGAGTGGCTCGTTATCGCACTCCCGCCGTGCATGGGCCGCCGCGACGCCGTAACGATACCCTGGAGTGCCGGTCACCCCACCAACGTAGTTACTCGCACCTCGACTACAACTAGACAGTTTTCAACCACTAACACCCAAATGGAATCGTGGAATGTAGACGCGGAAATTTCATTATTGCCCGATTTGGTTGCTGGATTCTAGTTATGAGGTGCTGTTATTTTTGTGACATATCTGGACATGAATGGCTTTGTTGTTTATATAAAATATATTTTACTTTTTTTAAATATTTGTTTTCGTTAAATTAATCCTTAAGAAAATTGGATGTTAGACTAGCTTAGAGCCACGACTTTCTAGAGATTAACCATGTTTGACGTTGCTAAAGAGAGTTAGTCAAAAGACGCTGTAAATTAATTATACGAATGGAATTGCCAAACGTAAGCTTTTGATAAATATCTCTGTTACTAAAGCTTGATCTTTTCGCAAGAACAAGCGTGTAAAAGAAGATGTTAGTAATAAACAAGATCAATCAAAGTAGCAAACTTGTACTACATTTATAATTTGGCAGGAATATTTGGTATGACGCAACGATTCGCCTTTGATAGAACTCGGATATATTAATGAGAGCTTCAGAAATGTCGCAAAACTCGTGGAAAGGAAGATAAATCGACACTTCACACGTTCAGAAGTTTGAAGTTCACAAGTTGGCATTGATGCGAGGCACGCCGCCCATCGGCGCACAACGAGTTACGAGCCATACCGGAGTACGGGGAGCGAGATACGCAACATTACTCCCAACAACATCTTAAGACATATTTTATTTTGCTTTGATCTACGAGATGTGTGCTAAAAACCAAATTATGACTTCAATAACATGAAACACGAACTAGATTGTTTGATCACTTTATTGGCCCATTATAATTACATGTTGTTCTACACTTTTGCATGTTATTTTTTCAGGACTGAATGAGAAAATCTGACGAATGATCTACACATTTCATTCATAATCAAAAGAATACACAGAAACTCGGGTTTTTCCATAATGCTTTTTAACAATATTGGCGTTGCTACGGGTTTTCATTGAAATATTAATAATGTCTTTTCCGAATGAATCATTTTGAATGAAATGTTTGAGGTAGATCTAAAAATAAACAAGGTGCTTTCATGTTCCAGTACATTTGTGATAATATGTCGAAGCAATTTGCATAACATTCATAATTATAACAATCGACCTGGAAAAATACTCTCATATGAAGCTTTTTTTAATGCTTATTTTTTTGTGAGCTTCTAAAAAGGTGTCAAAGCGGTCGCAGGAAGTGTTTCTAAAAACAGAAGTGAGACGAATCTATGGTTTGATTAATTGATAACAGTAGCTCAGTCGTCGCGCTCTAGTGTTAGTAGCTCGCGGTGTGTTGTGGGTAGTGGACGTCCGGCAGGCAACCGCAGAAGGGAAACTTCGGAATATGTAGTTTCAGAGAAAATTTTGGAAAGCCTTGGTGGCGATAAATAATTTGATTTGTAATTTCTAGGAGCCTAGATTTGATAATTAATATTATAGGGAATTGCATATGTTTTATGAGAGTCTAGATGAGAAATGAGGGTATAGCAAAAGTATAATGTGTTTTCAAGCTGACTATATAATCTGTCGATTTCACTATTTGTAAAAGCTTTTGTATAGAAGTAACTAAATGTGTTTCTATGTCCTTTATTTTGCCTTTATGTAGTTGCATACTTGCATGTTTTAATGCAAAGTCCATAGTTCAACCCTAGACTCAGATAGGCATTATTTACCCCTTAGTTTGCACTATTTGCTCTGTCCCATACGTGGTTGCAGGAGACTACCACACAAAGCGTATAATATAATCTCTTTTATTACGATACATTTGCTTAATTAAAACACAAAGTTATAAAAGCAAATTAATTTACTGTAGATGATCTGACTTGCGGTTCGTAGCTCTCGTGAAAGTCGTGGGGCGGGGAGGGTGTGGGAGTGTCGGCTCGGTCAAAGGGCCCTTTGATGTTTGCCGCCGGCTTAATGCACCGCCCGCGGCCCCCGCGCCGCTCATCATTAGCAATTTCCCTGTAATTTATTATCTTTACCGCTATTTATTTGTACAATTTCACGCGTGCATGACGTTTCGCACCTCGGGCCGTGACCGATCCCCGCTGCATCGATTATATTGACATGTTATAAGGGCCTTGGCATGCTTTTTGTATGCCACTCAAAAGGAAGAGGATTTGCATTTCGACGAATGCTACAATATTATGCATATTGGCAAACAATTTCAGACAACATGATAATTAAAGATTATATTATCATGAAAAATATCGCGTTTGTTAGCCTGGCCCGCAAAAAATTAACGAATTTTAGACGCAAGGCAAAAGTCAGAGATGTTTTGAATGAAATTCAAAAATAACACAACAAAAATTATTTGGCTACCAGGGCTGGCAACGTTGAATAGTATAGACAGGATTTTGATGCAATTAGGTATGCAGAATTTTAGGAAGTTCTAATTTCACTATAAATTATATTGTAGCTATTGTATTCCTGCACAACACTCAATTTGGAAACATGTACACTATCATTGTTTATTGAACACATTCCATGCTGACAATTTGCGAAAATGTAGTACATACAGCTGCACAGTTTCTAAATTTTGTATTATCTGTATGCCTTGATTTTATATAGGTAAATGCTCTATCACTTAAAACTTAGGTCCCTACAACCCTAGGCTCCAGCCTCACATACGTGAGTGCCAAAAAATCCAAGCGCGGCACGTGCTTTTGTCGGCACTTGCGGCGAGCGAGAGCGCGGACTCATTAGCGACTCGCGACGTTGCGCGACTGAGCGACCTCCCGCGACATGCGACCGACCCGCGCTTTTTGTCGCACGTCGCAGCTACGCTAATATCATTAAATGCTGCTTAGTTTATAACTAAGCCTTGTTTTTTGTTACCTACTTTTTTAACTGAAGTTTTATTATATGATTATTAGTAATTAATTTCAGTGTGCATGTAGGTCTATTTGTAGCCCTACTTCTGATTGCAATAAGTTGTTTGATTATTTGGTATCTATAGGCGTGTGTAACAAAACGTTTCACAAAACCGCCATTGCGTTATTGCCATGCATTGCCGACTGCAAACGTACCGTGCTTTTAACGCGCAAATTATTTCCAGCTCGCTTGGCACTCGCAAAATATATGTCACTATTTACGGCCGGTGTTAATGTAATTAACAAAACGTGAAATCAATCAAAGCTGGTGTAAGGCGGCGACTCGCGCGAGATCAAAGCGGAGACACAAAGGCGCCGCGGTACGGTCGGCAGCGCGGCCGGCTGGCCACTCCACGTAGGGTTGCCATCTGTTGTTTTTGAATTACGAAGTTTCATTTTAGTAAATAAATTATTTCATTGTGGTTTGCTAGTTTTGGCTGAATGGAAATCAAACTGCAATACGTATATTAAAATTCTGTTTAAAGATAGGTTGGGGATATTTGCTCTACTGATTCTCATATTTTTTTAAGTAACGCCCACCATTGATGCCATTTTTATCTATTAATTATTTTTTTTCTTTCGTTATAGAAAAATGTATTTGTAGCCGAAATGTCGATGAAAATCTGAAAAGAAGAACTTGTGACTCATTTAAATAAAGGTAGACAACCCTAGCTCACCGCATTCTGCTGACCTTACCCGCTATGCGATTGCACGTGCCAACTAATCAACATGTGCTCAAGAACTCGTGTGGGACCGGTGAACTCCTTTTTCTCTTAGCTTTTGTCTTTGACAACATTTTTAAATCATCTAATTCGCTTCCCTTTGACATCACGGTTGTAATACTCTTAACTATGATACTGTTAGTAAAAGCTTATTTAATGCAGGAGTATATTTAAATACCTGTCCAGAGTCACCCCTCACACTACAGCCAATGTTCTGCGAAATTATTCGCGAGTTTGGCGTTCGGGACTGATAGCTTTTACATGAGCGATTCAAAATTTGAATGGCTGCTGTAACTATCAAAGGTACGTTATGATCTGTTCGGGCTACAATTAAGTTTTTTTTTTGTAATTTTTGATGATGTAGCAAGATGAATTGTTGGTATCGCATAGAAAAAGCTTTTAATACGCACACCCTAGAAGTTCCAAGAAGTGAATTTGAAAACCTGATTAAATATAAAAACATCACCGCTAAGCCCAGCCAATAAGCCGGTTATAACTCGAGGCAAAGTAAAACAGAGATAGGAGGACCGTAATGAGTTTATGACACAAACGAGGTTCGTTACCGTACCGCAATCCCGCAATCTATGGCTTCGTCAAAGGCTGAAGCAGACGAAGATGACGGTTGTCGGCAGATGTTTGCAGAGCGTGGGCCGGGCCAAAGCGACCGCTCACACCAAGACTTTTCATATTTGAGTTTCGCCGAGGCGAGGAGTCGCCCCGCGCAGCTACGGCGAGACCACACGCGGTCTCGATATATGCGGAAATGAAACTCCAGAGATGCGGCTCAATTAACTTTTATATGGTTTCCTTCATGACCACACTGGTAGCAGTCGAGATCGAGATAAATATATTTAACTGGCCGCTGAATTCAATTTATGAGACAAGTCGTCATCAAACAACGTTTACGAAGTTTTGCACTTTTCGTGTTAAAAATTTTCACGAATGGAGAATAAATGCTAAGATATTGTATATCTGTCCTTATCAGAGAAACCATGGTTCAAGTTAAGGGTTTCCACTTTATATCGGGCGGCAAATTAAACCAATTTCGATTCAGTCTCCAAGATAATATTCCACGAAGGGAATATTAATTGCCATTGGGTTATATTTACTGGAATAACGACGAGACGTGACTTCATACTTCTAAGAATTGTACTGATATATCTATGACGTAATTACTATTGAAGTATGTTTAATTTGATATTTGGATAGATAAAACCAAAATCTATAATCCCTGTGGACTAAGAATCATAGAGTAGTCACTTGCGCACATGATTTCTGCATTAAAAGTTTATGGCATTATTTTAGAGACGACATAAAAATCATTGCAACATGTCACCAATTCATTATTAAGTGCGGCTCTTTGTGTCGCAAAACAATAACATTATAAAGATTTAGATAAAGATCTGGTAATACATATAAAGGGTTGAGTGTACGCGTCGCCGCTCAAAGCTCGCCACAATATTTATCGGCGGCGCTGTATCAATGCGGCACAAAGCGACGCCGGAAGCCCGCCCGCGACAACACCGCGTCGCCCACACTACACGCGACAGCGGATTTTCTAGCTATCAAACTATAATAATATGCTCTTTATCGACTTGACTTAAGAACTCGACAGTTTGGGATGAAAAAGTGATATGAAACGTTATTTGGCGAAATCTCGACACTGTGTCGGGTCCTGGGATTTAAAAAAAATATAATTTTGTTGGGAGCTGCAGAACTGCTGTTTAATTTCGAAAGCTGTAGAACTGCCCTATCGATGTTAAACATATTAATGCGTCAGACTTCTGAATCCTTTTGGACACTATTAACATCTGCAACTGAAAATGGCTTGAAGATATTTTTAGCTCTCCTGTTTATTGTTGACAAATCGCTGGAGCGGTTGACTTGGCGCGGCCGTTATCTGGCCCATTGTTGACTGCCTCTATCACTGGATTCCTTTTCACACAGAGCCTTTGACGCCGCTCTTTGTTTGCCACAAGATCAGAATGAGACGCCGAAGCCTGAACCGATGCGTAACATCCATTGGGTCTCTATACTTTTGATTGTCGTAGTTTTTTCTACAATTTTAATATTTCCCGTCTCATGAGAATGCTGCAAGATGGTTTTCTTTTATGAAGTCTGGCTGCTTTCGATTTTGCAAGAGCTAGATATCGCTGACACTCATTTTAAAGGATGTTTAGATTTTTGATGCCGAATCTTCTTTTTTGCTCCATGTATAAGTAGTGTTATTTATGTAAAACTTGACTTTAAGCTCGAACCCTTAACTAAAACCTTATTTAACAACATTGCAGTTTCCTGTTGACAATGCAATTTTAGTTAATACGATAGTTGCGCCCGCGATGCGACTCGATGCAGGCCGGCCGCCGACCGCGCGAAGCACCTTCCCCGCTCGCCCGCCGAATATTAAACTAATTATGAACAAACCGACCAAGCCACAACACAAATTAAGCGTCCCACTCCATTAGCACAACCAAATATTCTTACATAATACTACTACTATACAGGTTAAAAAGAGAAGTTTTACGTTACTGTGTTTGAAGAGTTTCATTTCAATTTCCCCTTATATTTTGCCGAGGCACTTATGTTGCATATTTCGAATGCTAATCGAACACAATTTAAGAGCATGCATTATAGTCGTAGCCCTAAAGTTTCTTTAAATCACCATCAAGTCGCATTCCGTGTGAAATATCGCACTCAATGTTTTCCAATTTTTCAAATTGTTTGCCAAACTTGAGCTTTCGGAATGGGACTTTAAAAGGAGTGCTCCCCTCCCTCAACCCCTTCCTATAAGGAGTTTTTAATAAAAAAATGATGAAAGCCGATGTCGGGGAGTCACGGGTGGAGGGCACTCGACGGCTCAATACAGGCGATAGGTATCAAAGGAGGCCGATTTAATACGAAGGAATGATTTAATTACAAAGTCGCAACACGATCTGCTCTCTACTCGACGACACGACGCGACTCGCACACCGACGTCTTGTTATCCTTGTCATATCCTTGTATATGTTATGAGGACTTGAGGAAAATATGTCTAGGAAGAAATTACACAAACTTTCTACGAACAGTTAAGTGCTTTTAAAAACAGTATGTGACTTCTAACTTGTGATATTGTAGCAATAAAACTGACTTCCAGTTCACTGACTATATTTTATTTAAAATTTCGCAATCTACATTTTGTCCCAGTGGAATTAGTCCGGTTCCAGTCAAGACTACGCTGTTTTTATGGCATATTTTATATTTTCTCTTTACCTCGAAAACAGCTCTTCAAATGCCTATTTAGTTCAAAGCATTGTAATTTATCTTTTGCTAACATGATTCTCGTCATAGCATCTTAGTTTATTTCTGCTGAAATTGTTTTCAGCAGAGCGGCTGAAAAGTCGTTTCGTGTATATGTACCTTAAAAGAAAAAGCCTGAAGTTCAAAGGGAGATATAAATGAGAATGTTCACTCCTTTATGTAAGGACCTGCTGAATTTTTTATAGATGCCTCCGCCGTTTGGTGTGTAGAGTGCCTAATGAGTTGTCTTTGACGACTTAAAACTTTGTACGTTGAAATACATTTTGTCTTTGGGCCCACACACGAATAAAAATGTAACAACAACAAATTATTCAGTACGGTTTCTTAATAAAGTATGTTGATTTAATAAGACGTATTCTGCAAAGGTAATAAGGTTGAGTAGTTGTGAAGAAAAAACTAAGAATTAATAAAGGCTGTATTGCGCTTTGTCTACGTCTTAAACCAATTGTCTGAATTAAAAGGATTCCTCTACTCTGGTAACACAGATTTTGTCTTTCTAGGGTTGTTCGTAATGCTCTCCTCTTAAAAAGACGCTTTGAAGTATCTGTATATTAGTAAACCTTGTAACGATGAAATAATAAAAAAAATTGTAATAAAGAATTTGCAAAACAAATAAAAATAAAAATGACTTCAAGAGCTGTTCAAATGCGCCATGATTGGTGTTCTTTCCGACTGATCTGGAGGGCGGTGTCAGCAAAATGTGATCATAAAAACATCAAGAAAGATTTGTTTTTGAAAGATTTTTAAGTCAATACGCATCTCAACTCTTTTCCGAAAATGTTGACGTTAAAATATCTTATTAATTACCCGTTTATGATTATAATCCAATTAAGCTCACAAAATAATGGCAGCCCTGAATCAGTTGTTCAGCGTCGGCGTGTTCAAAGGGGAATTTATTATTTAAAGTGAAAGTTATTGAGTTTCGCTAAGGTTAAGTGAGCCTTTTGACTCGCCCCGTCTATGGAATGGAAGTGGTATGAGGAAATGGTGTCGGCTTCCTCTTTGCATGCTTTTTAATGTCTATGAATTATCACTGCCGTACATTACTTATGATTTGATGCATAAAACATAAAATTAATATTTTAATTCTCGGACATGGGTGTTAATTGTTGTGTGACCTATTTGTTAGGTTTATATCTGCAATTCTTGGTATTTGAATCATATTAGTGCCACAATGCTTTGTGGTCTTTCGCCAGAATATGGCAGCCCTAAGCGCATTTTTAAATAATCCATGTTCAAACAAGTGTGTGTCACAAGTAAATGACAGGGCAGTAGAATAAACGGCTTTTGTGGCAACTGAGTCCGTTACAAACTTAATGAATACTAGTTTTCCTTTGATCTATTTCTTTTCAAGTTGCTTTCCTAGAATTTACGTAAAGGTAAAATATTATTGAAGGAAAACTATCTATAGGACTGATACCTTCGGCTTAAGAAATTAGTTGGCTATCTATGTATTACGATGTTTTAAGAACTTGAGAGAAATTAAACTTCAATAATGTTAAATAAAAATATCGCCTGGGGGAAATTTGATATTCCTTGATCATCAGAAGACACAAAATTGCCGCTTATTTATTTTGTCGTAGCTCTCGACTTTGTATCATGTAAGTGTTGTTTTCTGTTGTAACCGTCTCCGTATCTCCCAGTTGATTACGCCCACCTGGCGTTAAACTAGACAAAGTTGGATTAGTTTCGGCTCATCATGTCTGCCAGTTGAGGGCTCGAGCCGGTCTTCAATAACTTTGATAATATCCACTGGAGAATTGTCACTGTATAAACATAATAAGGTCTTTGACAAGCTCTTTGTGTAATCGAAACATGTAGGCAGCGGTGTTGCGAGCGTTCACATTAATTTCAGTAATTTTATTTCAATATCTGTTTGTGCTGCAATAATTTGTTTTAACTTTACCACAGAGCGCAAAAATAATGGGTAAGGACTAATTAGCTCGCTGAATATTTGGTTTTGTCGGTTATATTTGTATTTTTCATCAACCACTTCATGACAATGTTTTTGTGTATAATGAGAACGAAATTCGTTTCATAGGATTTATTTGGTTGTTCTGTAAAATTTTAAAATCAGCGTTCCTCGCGGCGGTGTATATTCTAAAAATGCGAAGATATCTTCAAGCAGTTGAAATCACGGGATGAACACAACAATGCAATTTAGGCGTAGATGTCTACCGGGCTCGCTGCATTATGTAGATTGTAGGCGAGCGAGCCGAGCCGTCTCGCCTCCGAGCCTCCGCCACAAACCGAATTTATCACCGAGCATTGCCTATTCAATCCCCCAGCAACATCTGCCTGATGGATAGAAAAATGTACTGACGGGATTAAAGTATTGTGGAACTGTATTTTCGTAGAATGGCTTTCAAATATTCGCTTTTGGTGAATGTTTGCAATGCATTTAAACTACCGAATGTCACTGGTGTGGTCAATGCTCGTCAATGTTATGATGAATTCGTTGCTTATAAAGCCATGTATTCACTGGGAAACAATGTTTCAGATGCACAGTTTCTGAAACATCACGTAGATGTTTACAGCAACAATGTTTCGGAAACTGCCGTCCACACCGTCAGATGTTTACAATATGTCGCCCGAGGAAGTAGTGTTGTTGTGTGGTGCCTACATTTATTTGCATAAGTCCATTTCTAGTAAAAAGAAAAAGACAAGAGAAATTACTTGCTATGAAGACATTTATTTGGCGTTTATAAACAAATGAAACACGCGTCCACACTTGTATCCATATGTTGCGCAACTGATTTGTTTCTGTGCTCCCCGCCACGGGTGGGGAGCACAGAAACATTCGATAATCACGTAGTGTTTACAGAAACAAAATTATATGTTTCTGAAACAAAATTATTTGTTTCAGAAACACGTAGATTTTGTTTCTGAAACAGTGTTTATAAACAATTGTTTCTCAGTGAATACATGGCTTAAAAACATCAGTAGTTTATTAACGACAAACATATTTCAAAAAGACACCACTGAAGTACTTTAGTTATTGCGATATACCTAGATTCAGACAATGCATTCGAACAGTATGCATAACGACCATTCGTCAGCTTATTCCTATGGCTGTCATTAGAACTGACAACGACATTAGAAACACTAAGGATAATGTTGCACAAAAAGATAATGGGTTTTGCGTTTGACTATAATAACTGTTCCCAAATCCTAAAACCGTCAAATCAAGCATATGACATTTCATGAGATCATCACACAATTTTCTATGAAACGGAGTCATATCCATCAATTCGCGGTTCGTATCGGCTCGATCGCATTCCTTGCTGAATTGACTTAGCTCAGCGGAGTGCGGCCCGCCCAAATTACTATTTCAATCTGAGTCGCGAGCCGCAGTCAGCTCGAGGAAATATTGCGGGGACAATCCAATGTAGCATTTGTTGTGCCAGTCTTATTTTATTGCTCTTATAGAAAAACAGTACTTTGAATACTGTGTTTTTATTCAAGGAGCTTATGGGTTTGGGTTTATTATGATGTTTTCGTAATGGTGTGAGGATCTTATAAAGTCTCTAAAACTTAAAAACCACTCAGTTATCGCCTTTCTGTACTCAAACTAATAACGGCTATTAAATAACGTTTGACGTACTTACGTAGTTCTTGAAGCAAAGTAATATTTTTATATTAAATTTACGGACAAGTTGATAATAAGAAAAGCGTCTCGCCTAAAGGATACTCTTTTACATCAAACGGAATGCACTAATAACAGGGTTGACGGCGGAATACTTTAATATCATATTTTTACGTCGCATTTTCTTTGGCACATCAGAATTATTAATTTAGATTCTAAATAAGTTGTAAATGTTTGCTTTCGGAAAATATCTTATTAATTTATTATGGAATACATATTTAAATTCAGCAATTTATAAGTGTCGTCACTTTGAGACTTGTCTCGAGTTACACTTGGCACTCGAGGACAAAGCTCTGCAAGGCGAACTATCTCATAATCTAAGCTAGATCGCAGCTTAAAATTATGCTTTTATTGTAATTATAAGTAAGGATCAAGATGTTGCTCTTCGCAATCATCCTTATCTTCTCTGACTTAAAAATTATCATGTGCTTAAATACGTGCTTTGCTTACCTATGTGCTATCACAATAAAAGTTAACCATAGCACAACAAAAAAATCTTCTACTATTTTCGTATATCAAAAGTGATAGATACAATAAAAAGCCACCGATGTCCGGCCAGTGTCAGCCCTGTGTCGCCAGTTCGGCGGTTGAAGGACGCGGACGGCGAAAGATGAAAGGCTGCGAGCTTGTGTTCGGCACAACAAAGCTTTGTCTCCTCGCACCCCTCGCGTTAACTTTGACTCGTGGCTCCCACCGACGATGCCAATTGGAGCTTCGAACATATTGTTTGTATGATTGTGTATGAGAATGGTTTTAGTTAGTTTAATTATTTTAGTATTTTTTTTCTAAGTAAGCGTTTGTAATAACAATGATTTATTTGATCTCTGATATTAAGTTGTGACCCACGTTGGGCGCCAAAACCCATGAAATCAAGTGTCTACAAGTTCAAGAATATCTCGGCATTAGTAAAATGGTGGTGATATAATGCAATAAAAAGCATGCATGGCAAGTGTGTCAATCCTCGTGAAGCATTGTGGTTATTTGAAATTTTATCAGCCTATTTGTATTGCACAAAAGACTGGCTATATGATCAGTTGACATATAATCATGTACCATTCCTGTCAATATTACCATTTAACTTTTGTCAAAAGGGCTACTCCAACAACCCCTTTGTGTCCCACGTTGGGCGCCAATAAAACTTATAAAAGGTGACAAATTGACGTTGTATGAAAGCTTTAATTCGAACCGTATGCTTGATGATGATAGCGCGCGTACAAAGAGAACAGAAGTAATAAAGGGGTGTCGAGTGTTCACAAGCGGCGCAGCCCCGACCCGCCCCAACAAACAGCGGCCGATACTGTGCGCGCCGCCGCTTTGACGATACATTAACAACTTTATTGCTGACCGGACAAAAGGTCATGTGCATTTTACTTAAAACTTGATCATTTACGTACAACCAGGCACACGTAGCACTCACGGAGTAGGTAGTTCCGCTGTGCAGCCCACCAGCTGCCATGTTATCGTTCCAATGTTCAGAGGTCAAAGAGCGGCGCGCGGTTTAATCGCAAAGAGACAACTCAAAGTGGAGCGTGCAAATTCGAGGCCGGGCGGGAACAATAAAAGTGCAGGTGGACCGCGGCCGCCCCGCGCCTCCGCGCTCACATCAAAGGGGAGCCTGCGATACCATACAAAAGCCCTAATGAGACAAACCCGTGGCGTAATCGAGGCGACGGAAAAAGATGAGGCCCGAGAGGTACGAGGCAAATTTTAATAATTGTCAAAGCGGCGGCGCCGATCAAACGCGAGGGGGTGCTGCCCTCCCTGCCGCACGGCGCGCCACTCCCTCCTCCGGCGCTCGCACCTGTGACGTGTGCTCACCGCGGGCCTCATTAGCGCTACTGATCTAATGCGACTTCGAACTTCTCCGGCGACTTCTAATTAAACTTAAACAGAATTTCAATTTTACGACTGAAATTTTAATACTTAAAGCTGGAGCCGCTGAGGTTCCGCAAAGGAGACGCGTTCAAAGGCAACGCCGTGCACGTTTTCGCAGATATTAAATGTGTTGACAATTTAATTTTTCATTTCCTTTAGGCGGCGGCGGGGGCCGGGGCGGGCGCCTCCCGGCCGCGGGACGCCGCTCCTTTGACGTCGCGATATTGTCTTTGTGCGGCGCGTGGGGTGAGGCGGGCCCGGTCGACGGAGACTTTGTCGCAATACAATGTGTATCAATTGTAACATTAATTGTTACATGTCTTAATTCTTTTTAATAAAATGTTGAGTAAAATAAAATTAACAAAACTATTTACAAAACTAAAACTATTTACAAAAACTAAACTATTTACAGTAGCAAACTAAACGCATCAAAATTTCTGGCCAGCTACATTTTATCACCACGCACGTATTTAAACGAGCGACATATTAGGCACCCGGACCGCACCAGCGACTCCTCGCTTCCACGTCGCCGCTGTCACGGCTGCTGCCAGTGCGAATCTGGATATCGAGGCGAACGCACGCCGGTTTTTTGAACACTAACTTTAAGTTATTATAACCGCCATAGCGATTAAACTTTTTAAGGGCGTCATTACCGTTCCCTCGACTATATATCTCGACATATAATAATACTCAGCATATTCAGTGTGTGTGATTTAAACCCCGATTGGGTAAGTGCTATACAATTTTAAATTAGCCAGAAGCTAAGCAAACCATAACGGTTTCTTTCGCTTTGCTTTAGCTGGGTAATCTCTTTATTTGTGTTATCGCTTAACTTTATTTCTATTGCAAGCTTATTATGTGTTTTTGCATAGTAGTTTACCCCACACTTTCTTAATAATGTAATTTTTGCCTACTTGCGTTTTAGTTACCGTTAAAATTTTCAAATGTTTAAATTTGCTAAGTAACCGAATTATTGTTATCTCCGTATCTGATAGTGAACATCCACAGCAACACATCTACACTTTTAGCGCTTCCCTATTAAGCGTTGCTGTGGGTGCTCACCGTCTACGGCCAGTGTGTAATGCCTTCGCTTATTGCGCATTACAGGGTTTCACGTACACCTTAAGTCTCCTGCTTCCCCGCGGTGGACTGTAGCGGGTTGACCTTCGAACCCTACACCTACACCTGCACCTGGACCTGATGTCGGCGCGCGGCCACTTGTTCCTGCAGCGACCAGTGACGTCAGGGAAGTGCTAGGCTAGCTCAGTCGGTAGAGCATGAGACTCTTAATCTCAGGGTCGTGGGTTCGGGCCCCACGTTGGGCGCCAGTGTCCCGGTCTCATCCTCTGCTACGCTACTTTATACCGTAAACTTCGAAAAGTGTAACTTTTTTCGAAGCGAACTAAAATATCTAGGTTACGTGGTAGATTCTCGTGGTTTACGCACTGATCCGGACAAGGTGGAAGCCATTATTAACTTTCCGACCCCTACCAATAGAAAGGAGTTAAAACGCTTTCTCGGCACTGCTACGTGGTACCGACGTTTCGTCCCTAACTTTAGCACAGTGGCTGGTCCACTTAATAAGCTCACTGCTAACGGGAAAAACGCTCCTTCTTTCAAGTGGTCATCGGAAGCTGACGCGGCTTTTAATTCGTTGAAGGAATGTTTGGTTTCCGCTCCTGTTCTTTCTTGTCCGGACTATTCCAAGCCCTTCGAAGTGCACACCGACGCGAGTAGTTACGGTATTGGTGCTATGCTAACGCAGACTATAGACGGTAAGGAACATCCGATTGCGTACATGAGTAGATCTTTCACCAGTCCTGAGAAGAACTACAGCATAACTGAAAGGGAGACCCTTGCCGTGTTAGCTGCTCTCGAACATTGGCGGTGTTATATAGAAAACGGACAAACATTTACGGTGTACACTGACCACTCCGCGTTAAAATGGTTTCTGTCGTTAGAAAATCCCACAGGACGATTAGCTCGATGGGGGGTAAGACTGTCCTCATTTAATTTTGTTATCAAACACCGTCGAGGTGTCGACAATGTTATTCCTGATGCCTTGTCTAGAGCTTTTCCGGTAAATGCAATATCTCTGGCTAATGCCAACACAGACGACATCTGGTTTAAAAAGATATACAACGGCTGTCTGACTACTCCTTCAAATTATCCTAATTTCACCATTAAAAATAATTCATTATTCCGACTCACAAAAAATATTAACACCCAATTAACTTCAGAATTTGACTGGAAGGAAGTCGTACCTAGCGAGTTCCGTGAAAGCATCATCGCCGAAAACCATTCCGAGCCAACTGGTGGACATCTTGGTATTTTTAAGACTTATCGGCGCTTATTATTAAATTACTACTGGCCAAATATGCACCAGGATGTCGTTAAATATGTAGGTTCCTGCTCGGTTTGCTTATCTTATAAGGCGCAAAATCACACTACATTGGGAGAAATGGGTCGCCCGAAGCAATGTTCGAGACCTTTCCAGATGATCTCAATCGATTTTGTGGGTCCTCTTCCCACTAGTCGGAAGCAAAATTCTTATATATTAGTTATAATGTGCATTTTTTCAAAATTTTGTCTTATTTTCCCAGTGCGTCGCGCTACTGCGGACATAGTTATTAAGATTTTAGAGGATTCTATATTTTTGGTTCACGGAGTTCCACAAACAATCTTCTTGGACAATGGGACACAGTTTATAAGTTCAGCTACTGACGCGCTATTTAAAAAATACAAAATCCCTAACGTTTTTTTCACGCCGAAGTATACACCACAAGTTAACACGGTAGAACGCTACAACAAAACTATTGTAACTAGTTTGTCTACGTTTGTTGGAAACGATCATAGATCCTGGGACACCTCCATCCCCAAGGTTCAGTTCGCGATAAACAATTCCGTAAATGAAGCTACCGGTTATACCCCGTCATTTTTAGTTTACGGTAGGGAAGTAGTTTTATGCGGATCGCACTATACGGACAATGACCTGGGCGATGAAGTGTTATTCCTTCCTCGCGATTTATACGCTGAAAACTTAGGGTGTCTGCGTTCAGTTTTCAATGATGTGCAGGCTTCGTTATGGCATGCACATGAGAAGAATACTGCACACTACAACCTACGTAGGAAGCCGGCGGAGTTTAATGTGGGAGACATAGTTTATAAGCGCGCATTTGTCCTAAGTAACAAGGACAAATATTTTAGTAAAAAGCTTGCACCTAAATTTGTCAAATGCCGTGTAATTGAAAAACGGTCTCCACTTATCTATGTGTTGGAAGATATGTCAGGGAAAAATATAGGTGTCTGGCATATCAAAGATTTTAAAAACACTAAGTCTAGTGGTTAACAGATTTTTTTTACATTTTTTTAAAATGAGTTGAGACAAGTCACCTTAAATTAACATCTTACGACTAGCATTGGTTTTCTGTGCGATAATCACAGATAACTTGTTATAGAAGGTCGCGTCAACATGATTTTATATTGTTGAAGCTATTGTGTAAGAGAGTTTGTTTGATATTATGAAAGGATTTTGATAGTTGATAGTATGAATGTGTAGTGTTAGTAGTAAACTATAGACGAGTTTTTTTTTGAGAAAAAAACTCTTTCTGAAACGAGGGGGGTAATGTAACATTAATTGTTACATGTCTTAATTCTTTTTAATAAAATGTTGAGTAAAATAAAATTAACAAAACTATTTACAAAACTAAAACTATTTACAAAAACTAAACTATTTACAGTAGCAAACTAAACGCATCAAAATTTCTGGCCAGCTACATTTTATCACCACGCACGTATTTAAACGAGCGACATATTAGGCACCCGGACCGCACCAGCGACTCCTCGCTTCCACGTCGCCGCTGTCACGGCTGCTGCCAGTGCGAATCTGGATATCGAGGCGAACGCACGCCGGTTTTTTGAACACTAACTTTAAGTTATTATAACCGCCATAGCGATTAAACTTTTTAAGGGCGTCATTACCGTTCCCTCGACTATATATCTCGACATATAATAATACTCAGCATATTCAGTGTGTGTGATTTAAACCCCGATTGGGTAAGTGCTATACAATTTTAAATTAGCCAGAAGCTAAGCAAACCATAACGGTTTCTTTCGCTTTGCTTTAGCTGGGTAATCTCTTTATTTGTGTTATCGCTTAACTTTATTTCTATTGCAAGCTTATTATGTGTTTTTGCATAGTAGTTTACCCCACACTTTCTTAATAATGTAATTTTTGCCTACTTGCGTTTTAGTTACCGTTAAAATTTTCAAATGTTTAAATTTGCTAAGTAACCGAATTATTGTTATCTCCGTATCTGATAGTGAACATCCACAGCAACACATCTACACTTTTAGCGCTTCCCTATTAAGCGTTGCTGTGGGTGCTCACCGTCTACGGCCAGTGTGTAATGCCTTCGCTTATTGCGCATTACAGGGTTTCACGTACACCTTAAGTCTCCTGCTTCCCCGCGGTGGACTGTAGCGGGTTGACCTTCGAACCCTACACCTACACCTGCACCTGGACCTGATGTCGGCGCGCGGCCACTTGTTCCTGCAGCGACCAGTGACGTCAGGGAAGTGCTAGGCTAGTGAGGAGGTTAATCACTGTAAAACTGTATGTATGGGCTCTAACCCATTGTTTATTTCTGCCGACCGAGCTATACTGTGTTTGTGTGCGGTAAATAAATTGTCCATCTTGCTACCTACCTATTTTTTTATTTAATAACCCCTGGGAGGGATAAAGTAGCGTAGCAGAGGATGAGACCGGGACACAATAAAACTTAGGATTGGCTTTTAGTGGTTGCACTTACGCTTTGTGAGGCGGCGCGCTCACCCTTTGACATTATATGTGGGGCGCGAGCTCGCTGCGGCTGTGTGCGGCGTGCGCATGTGTGTCGGGAGCTGAGTAATAATGCAGGCGAGACGAGCCGGCGCCGCGGGTGCAGCGCGGCCGGCACTCGCGCGCTTTATTAATATCAGCAATCGTAGCGCATCGGCAAACTATCGCGTCGCGGATCCAGCGACGACATACAGCCTGCTGCCCCAGGCGCTTCATAAGCCCACCATACATCACTCTGCCTTAATTGCTCTTTACTTTATCGATGGATCTGAAACATGTATACGGAGAAAATAATTACATATATCTAGCCGAGGCTAAATAAATTAGCATAATATCAATAATATGCCTCCCCTTACTTGGATTGCTCCCAGCTTCTAATTTTTTTTGTAGTTGTTGTAGTTATATGAAAACAAGAAATCATTCTGAATAAGCGATCGTGTTTTCAGGCAGTCCTTTATGAATCCTATAAATCTTTTTGATCGGGAAACCCGTAGTATACCTATTGTTTCCTAATTTATTAGTCATATTCACTATTTTCACTGTCTTCTATTTTGTGCATACCAAGCTATTCAAAAGCAGCACCAATTTTTTTCATAACAGGTTTCAACGAGATGCGTATAATATACAAAACGTTGCAAGTTCGTCAAAAAAGAGATAGAGTTTGTATCCTTTGACCGTAACTGACCCGGTAATGTATTATTGGGATTGCATTCAGCGCCGCCCATGGCATGCATGTGGAAAATATCATCCGGCCGGGGCCCGAGGGGTCCTTTGCGAGCCCACAACGCTTGCTCGACTGACCATAAAAAGTATCCACATTTTTGTAATAAAATTACCTGTTTTAAAAGGACGTTACTACCGAGATTAAGGCGCAGAGCGATGTAGTTAGTTGCCGGCGGCTGATCAAAGGGCCCGCTGGACCAATCACAGAGCTTGTATGGGCCTGGCCCCGCCCAATTTTAAGGCCACGTGCGGCGCGCGCACTGTTGTGTGCTAAATTCTGACAGTTGCTCGTCGGCAGCCGCGTGTGACGCAGCGTTTTGTCGATATCCGCAATTTTTCCGCGCGAACATCGCGTACTTGGAAACTGTATCTATCAACTTTAGAATATTGTGTAAAAACGTCGCGTTAGAATAAATAAGTGATAAAGTTAAATATAGTTGTGTGTTTTCAGTGTCAGTGTATAAAGCTTTTCCTGCATATTGGATTGTACGATAAATAAATTGGATTTAAAACTTAGTACAGGTAGTAATTTGAAGTTTTCTGAACTAATGAACTAACAAAAGGTCGCATATCGAGTGTGGTGTGTCGGCAACTTCAGTTGGTGGTGGGCAAGTTTTGTCAGAGCTTAGTCGTTATTTTAAATATTTTTATTTGAATGCGTCTATTGTTTCGTACGTTCGGCTGTTCCATGTCCCGACAATAGTGTTTTGTTACTGTATATTGTATGGATTTATTGTAGTTGCTGAGCTTTAGTGGCACTTTTGATGTTTTGTTCATTTACTCGTATTGTGTTCGTATTAAAGTAGTTGTTTTAGTTTTATTGTAGCTTTAATGTTTCGCATCTGAAGGGCTGTTTACGAAGCACCGCTAGTACTTTATTGCTTGTTTAATAATAACTATTAACGGAACAATAATTAATGTTTATATTACTTCACACACATTGTTTGTATGCTTCCATAAAACAAGACAGAGCTGAATTATAAGCAAGATGAGCTTCTATAATGCGCTAATATCTGCGACGAAACTCGTTCTTAAAGAAAAGACATCAACGCGTCTTGAATGCGTGCGCTTCACGGGTCTTACTTTTTACAATAACATTATATTATGTCGATTTGGTTTTAATATTTATATCAGATAAGTTATACAATTATGCATAAGGTAAATTAACTTTTTCAGTTTAATTAATAAAAAAAACGAACTTAATGACGTTAGTAGATACTTCTTTTTCATGTCATTTAATGACAGGTCTTAAAGCCGTCATAATATACCTACTTATTAAATAAGAATATACGCAGATATTAATGGGTAATAAAATGCGTAGCTACATTAATTACTTTAGAACCAATAAAAAAATCATACGCTTACTCGTTCAGCTGAATTTAATCATATTCCGCTTCAGGCATTTTAAATTCATCAAACCATAAGAAACCCATTTAAAAGTCGCCAATATTAATTAACGTTCGCTTACACAAAAGCTCATCAAAACTACTCCGTGCATTGGAATGTGAATCTGCGATCGTTTGAATGAACATGAAGGCTCAACCGATCCTGAATAAAAGATGTCATTAGCTACATTATCGCGTTATGTCTGTCCAAAGACAAATTATACAAAAACCCTCGATAAAAGCGTAATGCTAAAAGCCGGTGAAAGGGTGCGCACGCGACGTCTTTGAGACTCAGAAAAAGGATCGCTGTGTGCTAATTTCCAAACTCGGTTTCGCACAGATAAGGCTAGAGACGGGAGGTGTCTTTGATGTAGCCGCCCGGCCCTCTGACTCTGGGGGTGAGAGCTTTCAATGAAAGGATTTTTTTCATCTTCTTTCCCTTTGTACTTAATTTAAATTTCGTTTATATCAATGCTACGAGTTTCCTTTTGGGTGTGTTTTCTCTTTTACTTTGTCGCGTTTATCCTCTCCAATTTGTAATATTCGAGTTCGCTTTGTAATTAAATTTAGTGTTCGTAATCTGTTCTCTGTAATTTTTTTCTTGTGCCCGCCGAACTCCGTCGACTGCCGGTGTAATTGCAATTTATAAATTAGGTGTCTCTTTGATTTCGAGTGTTTCTTAGAAGCGCTTATATTTCAAGATTTGATTATATTTTTTCTTTGTACTATTCCTTTGATATTTATGGAACCTTTAACATCTAGCGCTTACGTACTATTCTAATAAATCTTTGTCGACCTTTTCGTTTGCTAACTTATTAAACGTGTAATGGCTTAAAGGCAATTCGCGATGAATAATGCAAGTAAATATTTAAAGTTGTTTGTGGCACTCATTCATTATGTGTCAAACGGAGAGCACTCGTTTTGCATTAAAGCTCATTAATAATGAGTATTGGAATAGCGTTTTATTGATTTGAATAATGTATGTCGTTTGATGGTAACCAGTTGATTAGTGATGTCGTTTGGGCGTGTTCGTTTTTCATGAGTTGTTTTGTGTCGGAGGTCGCTGGTGTCGCCGGTGCAGGGCCTTTGTGCCAAGTTGTGTCGTTAAGAGGCCGCACAAAGTTGCCTCAGACTGAAGCACCTCCCATGCTATTAACATGACAAGGGCACTAGTTAAAGACGTTTCTCGATTTAAACATCAAAGTCTATCGAACGTCTTTGATGTAAATCGGTCATTGATGTAGGGAAATTCAGTGTCATACGCTTGTTATTTTTGTGTTGGGATTTAAATTATGTTGTTACTTTGTGTTTATTTTGGTTTGAAGTAATTAGCTCTTTTGAACATTGAGAATTATCTGCACTCTTACAGCGAAACTGTTCAGGGATATTGTTATTTCGTTATCCCCAATTTGAGGTGGTTGGTTTATAGGCAAGGTTGTATTTTTGTACATAGATATTATCTTGTTGTAGTGCTAGTGTGTTGATAGCAGATTGTTGTAATGACGCTGTTTGTAAACTGCGCCTGTGTCGGCGGCGTACGTAAAGGCGTCGCTACACAAAGAGTTGTCGCACGGAGCGCCTCGCTACAGGGAACGTTTCCCGGCGCACACCGCTTGCCGACGCCGACGCCGCGCACAAAAGCGCCACTTTGCGGACTCGTCTTTGACTTACACGAGTGTGTGACCCAACATTAATAACCTACTAATAGCTCTACCCTCGCATCGCCATCCAGACTCCGCTCAATTGATATAAGATTATGTCTCTTCTCTAACAAGTTTACGCTAACACACAAAGCCGCGCTCAAAGCGAGCGCCGCCGTCTATACTAATTCAACCCTGCCGTCACGTAGCTTTAGTAAAAAGTGTTCTCAAAACTAATGAAATATTAAAATTACACGGGCCTTTTATCGCGAACAAAACACTCGTAGATTCAATTTTTCGCATAATTTTATTAGTGACAGTTTAATTAGCGCAGCTTTCATCGTGCCCGCTTTGATATTGTGAACGTTTCAAATAGATTTCACAAGAAGCACTTTCAAAGAGAGCACCCCTAATAAGTACTGAAGAGTCCTCGCACGTGTTTATCAAAGACAGCCTTTCGTTACTCACCGTCTGAATGGCCTCAAAAGAAACTCGTGTAAAATGCTCTACAAAGTGCCGTATCAAAGGAAAGGCGGGCGCAAATATCTGTTTCGTAAACTAGTAAAAACGGAGCTCTCAAAGGTACTGCGTACTCGCGGCAAATTAGGCGGAGTTAAATACAAGCGCCGCTCTCACAAATGTATAACTTTGAAAGTGACTCCTCCGCTCATTATTTATGTAAGTCGCCGTAATCGTCAAACGGTGGGTGTTTTATTTGTGCCGCGTGGCCGCAGCCCGAGCGGCCGCCGGCCGGTCCAGCGCGCGCCAGCAGCCGGCCGGGCTCTCGTGCGGCGCCCGGCCCGCGTGCTCGCCTCACATGTGTATCCATTTAATGCTCAATTCCCATATAATTTAACTTTGCGATCAAAGCGAAATTTTGCAAAGAGCTTCCCGGCGGCGGCGGCGGCGGGCGGTGGGTGCGAGCGGGACGCACACATTGGAGTTCTCGAGATCAAATGCTGGGCCAAATTAGTCACTCTCCGTCTCTCTATCTCAAAGCCGATCCGTAGCAAAGTTTGCGCGAAGATGACATCAAAAGGAAACCACACACAGGGGTGGCGCCGCCCGCGCCCGCCGCCCCCGGCCCCATACTTAAATCCGCCGTGTCTCTGGCTGTCTTATTGACACGCGACTGACAACTCGCAAGTCGCCAGCGCCGCCGACTGTTTCAAACTCACTCCGCTTTACCAGACTTATTTAGTTAATTAATACGGAATGTCCTATCAAGTTGTAACTCCCGCAAGGCTGGCACACACTTACGCGGCTCAACTGTAACGAAACTTTAATCGCATGGGTATGTTTGTACATACGTAGTGCGCTCACCACCCATCTTGTCAATCCCTTTAATTAAACGACACTAAGTTTCTTTGATGGACTTTAGAATAGAGCGAGCTCTAATATTATTTCAACAGTAATTATTTAGTCTTTTATGAATTAATTTTGCAGATTTTCAGCACTCGTATTAAATTAATGGAACACTCCTACTCGTCTGATGCCGACAAAAGTAAAAATTTTAAATATCAAAAGCACAAGGTAGGCTTCTCAAAGTTCTGAAGCCTTAAAAACAAGTTTTAAACTTATACCAAACTCGAATTTCTCAACACAAAGCTGGCAATTGTATTCTTATTTCTTGGAAATTGCCTTTTTCAACGTTTCGTAACGTTGCGCTGTGGACATTTTGCTAATAATGTGAAAGCAAACATTGCTGTTTGTTCCGTTTGTTTAAATAAAACGAGGTATTTTGCAGTCATTAGTATTACAAAATAATGAAACCTTTTATACACACTACATAACCTACTTCATCTTCACGTAGCATACATGAACAAAAATAAAAATTAACCCTTAATAGATTTCCTTTAAAGAGCGATACCTATTTCTCTTTACACTCCGATCTCCTCATTATAAACCAAGTTTTAACGGGCTAAGTTAACCATGTGTCTAAATGTGAAAGAATTTAGAGTGCTAACTATTTTCCAAACCTTTATCGTAATAGGATTATAAAAACTCCACATTGTTAACACTGTCTTACAAAGTCGATAACTCGTCGGCGAAGCGTTTATTAACAAGCACAGTTCTAAAAAACTGTTTGGAATTTCGAAATCCAACAAAAGTTATCGCAGGCGCAGGGGTGTTGGCATTGTGCGCAAGAGTTTATGACGGCGGCCGTGCTTCCACGAACTGGGACCTTACCGAAGCCGATACCAATAGATCTGGCATCGGCTCCTCGATTTAGAACTTTATAACTAATGGAGTAAAGTGTCAAATCCTTGTCTGCATGCACAGGTTCACTGGTAGCGCCCGCCTACCTAAAACGCTGTCCCTGCATGACGTCACTCGTCTCAATGTTTGCCAAGCCTCCCCTTTAATTGAACTATAGTGTATTGTTTAGTCTTCGTTATTTAATCTGCCTCGTTGTTTTAGGATTCCTGTATGAGCATTCATGATAATCCTTTGCCGTGGTTTTGTTTGTTCTTTGTGCATCGGCATCCATTGTTTGTTCGTTCTCTTAAATTATAAGTAGAAAAATGTGGCATTAAAGCCTTTCAAACGATTTTAAGGGCACGAGTTAATAGAAAAGGCGGTATTCTAATTTAATTTGCTTTTAATGAATCTATTGTACAAATATAATACGCCCGTCATTACTATGATTGTGAACAGAGTTTGTGGGATGACTAAATATTCATCTCAACCCTGTCTCCTGATCTCTGACTCCGAAATATTAATAACAAAAATAAGATTAAGACTTAAGAATGTAAGTTGGTAGGGTAAATACGCCAAATGTCGGCCTCCCCCCAAACTTCGGCCGTCTGTACATTTTCAGCTTGCATTCATTCAAAAGGTAATTAAGTGTTAGTTTTGCTCCTCGAATTGCAACCTTGGTTTATACTCTATACGTACAAATCGTTACTATCCGATTCTGTCACTTACTCTTCTCATACTTAGCGTCAGTAGCGATTGCGCCGTTGAAACATCAAATTCGCACGTAAAGTAGCTTACTCGAAGTGAATACTCACATTTTGGGGATTGATATTAGAACGATAAAACATTTATTTATTTTTGTTTTAAGCTTGATTGTCACTAATGGGTTATTTTTACTATATTTTAAGATAGTTTTTTCAGCGTTATGCGTATATTTTTCAAGGAAAAATAGGAGGCCGCCATTAGGACAACAGTTTTGACTTAAAACCGGAGTCTCGGCCGTGGCCGACTTAAAGCAAATGCAGTCTATTTTATAAATTCCTATTGTACTAATTCCGTTGGCTTAACAAGAGAATTTGCAAAGCTTATAGGCAAATAGATCTATTTTACGTTTAATAGCCAAATAACGGCCGGGGTGATATTAGTTGAATCTCGAGAAATAAGGTACAAGAAATAGGGGCCGACATTAGAATCGTAAATAATCGTAATGTCGACCAGCCTCGAACTCAAGCGCCACTATACAGGCTGATGAAAAAATACTTTTATATTTTTTCATTTTCTCAAAATGAAATAATTTATTTATTATAATTCATTATATCGTATAGGAGTTAAGTTTAAATGTAAGAGTTGACAGTATTGTAGGCATGTTTATGGTAGCTTTATAGTTTGATACTTGCTATCTATTAAACCGTTCTTATTAGCTTAAAAAATATAAATGGTTGGTCGTGAATACGACTTTTTTTGTTTAGGGGAAACAAAAAAAATATTTTACTATAAATTAAACAAATACAATTACAAATGTATACTTAGTATTATATTATAATTCTGCTAAAATAAATCATGTTAATAATATTTGTCACTGCCTTAATTTAAAACAGCCTATACCTGGCCGACATTTGGAAAAAACGCAACCGACCTTGGGCCGTGAATGGCCGACTTTAGGGTTTTTCTGTTCTCGACGCATCTAAGCCTTATTACTTTTTTCTTTTCGTAGAAATATCAATCTTATGCCTATAAACATGACATAGATTAATCAAACTATCCAAAACCGCATCAGAAACTATCTTTCGTTGGAAACTGACGGTGCTATAGCGAACCGCAATCAGAAAATCGCTAAGGGGGCCGACATTTGGCGTATTTACCCTAATATGTTAAATTCTTCAAGTTTATAAACAGCAATCACAAGTCCTTGATAGCAGTTTCAACGATTTGGCATTTATCATCGCTCTCCCTTTCATTTACAATTCATCCATCAACTGGTCCGTGATTTAATACGTCAAGGTACAACCTCCATTTGATATTCTGCGTTTGTGCCATCATTCAACTTTTTGTCCTCTATTACTCCTGTAATATGATTACAATTTTCTCGCATCTGCTATACCTTTTTTGTGTGTCAAAAGAACTTGAACTCAGTGATGGCAATTTTAAGGTTTGGTTTAGTTTGTTTGTGTTGTTGCAATCGGCTTCCATTAAACGGAGACCGGTTTGGATAAGGAATGCCGCAGCGCTGTGTCCGGGCGGCTTTTTGCTTTGGCTGCGTGCGCGCAGCCCACGCGGACGGCTCAGAGCCTCGGCCCGCCGGCGCCAGCGCCGCTTCCCGCCTTTGCGTTTGATGCCTGATAAACGACACGTTGCAAATATTTGATGTAATTTTATATTTTTGAACTTATTCATGGTTTGTTATTCGAATCCCTTTGTGTAATGACTCAGACGGGACTAACTCTTTTAGGAAAACGAAAAGATCAAAGTCTGCATATTGTTTGCTTCACGGTTTTAATCAGAATATGAAAAGTCTGCGTAGATTTTTCACTGTATAATCTCTAGTGCATAATTGTCATACCATTTCCTGAATAATACTAGAGGTAAAGATAACACAACAGAATTATCAACAGACCACATTTATTTATATGTATCTCACTTATTCGTCTTCAACTGAGTGTCAGTACTCCACGATAACTAGGAAAGGAACGATGCGCTTGACGAAACGCGCCCAGATTGTTGGTCGTCGCTGCAACTCAATGGCACTGCAAATAACGCTGGATTATACGCCTCCATTAGGTGATTGTTATCTGTCACTCTATTTATAAAAGAAAGACCGCCAACATTTTTTTTTGTTCCTGGCGTAAATCCTCAAAAGTTTCCATCAAGCTGTACTCGGCTTAGCTGATGGATAAAATCTGAATCTGTCCTCTGTGCGGATCTTTGACCATCGATTAAGGTCAAACATGGTTTGCGGAGAGTTTGATTCAATTCATGACTTATGATGTTTAAATAAGTTTTCTGGAGCATTCTTGAGAACCCCAATAGGTATCATTTTATAAAAGTTACTTAAATACAAAAAGTCTTAAAAAAATGGATCGGAATAGTCGGAATAGTTAAAGGTGATCCAGAATTCCTTCCTTTTCGCTGTATTCAGGTAGAAAGCCAAGCTGCGGAGTTGAGTTGAAGCTGACGGCACGCATAAATCACCGTCAACTGATATATCATCGTGTATTAGCATATTAATATTATGTTCTTATCTGATAACTTTAGATTTATTCTTCCGCCCAACGAGAAAGAAACATTCAATGTGTCAATTTCAATACATTATTCAAACTAATATCTTCCTAAATTCAAAGTAATATCTTCCTAAAGACATCCACGCAAGACATAAACTGTGTACTTACGGAAACACGCGAAGAAAAATAAAAGTTATCGACAAAAGACAGTTATTTCTGGCCTTTATAACAAAACAATTTCAATATTTATTCTTGTTGGCTTCAGTGACACACAAATTGTATCTGTTAAATGCGATGTGGGCAGTTATAAGACTTATTGAGTAGGCCGAATACCTTACTAATATTGAGTTTTACAAATCTGGTAACACAACATGTATCTAAAGATTTTTTGGCATTGTAATACATGAGGTGGGAAGAAATTGTCAAAAAATTCTTGGAACCTCCAGATTTGAAAATTATAATATAATTTGTGTTTATGTTTATTACATTCGAGTTTTCTTGATGGTTTTGACTGAGCTTTCTTTTACAAAATCTACTCCCTCTTTGAGTATCTTAGTAACCGGAGCACTTGATATTAGCATGCTCTGTGCAAAATAATAGTGACATTCTCGGCTCCTTTGAGCAGCGAAGTAATAAACATGCAACATAGTTTTCTAATTTCATACAGTCGCTTTCAGTATTAATTTAGTAATATGATGAAACCTTTGTGCTATGCAGTCTCAAAGAGTGTTTTTATTTACGTTTATTTGTTTTGTTGCAGGATGATATTCTCCTCATATACGGCACCATTCAGCTAAGATTTAAAGGTAAGATAAACTGAAACTATTCATTCTAATACTGCGCAGGCCTGCTTGCTGCCAAATTAAAAGCTAATTGAGTTTTGATTTATACAACAAATTGACCTGGTTCAAGTGCCGTGATTTATTTTGGGCATAAAACTGTTCAAGGAATTAATTGAACCGATGATTAGGAGACACAACAATACATAATACAGAAGTCAAAATCCAATGTCAATTAGTTTTTTTTTTAAGTTTGAACGAAGGTTTGTGACCAATATCCTGTCTTCTTGTTATATTAAATTGTTAAACATAATGACGTTCCCTTTTTAACTGCGCTTAGTCAAGCAGTATTTAAAAACTAAAGCTACTTTATAACCAGTAACAAACAATTTACCAAAGAACCAATTACATCGAATGCAACTACTAAGAGTAAGTCAGTTCATAAGGTAACAAGAATTCCATTACAATACCAATTTAATTGAGGAACAACGTCGGTGGCTTCTAATAAATTGCAGATAACGTTGTAGAGGTCGGTTACAGCGTTGTAACTCGCAACTATAGCAGTATTGTAACCACCGGCTTCCAATTTATTTCATACGTCCTAAAGTAATCCGTCGCGTCGACAATCTGCTACACTGCGGATTTATTTCGTTAACGACATAATAACGAGTTATTTCGCTTTTGTGAGGAAAGCACAATCAGGTATTACGTTACACGTCCAATTTTCAACTTTACGTGGCTGAAAATAAAATAGTTCCCCATATGCGGCATATACGCGTGTTGCTGAGTCGGCTCTTTCAGGTATAATGGTCCAATCGTCATTTTTACAATGAGTTATTACTTTACCGCTTTTATACACCGACAGCAACTTCAGCGCGGAAAAATAATTTCCTTTAATAAAAGCAAAATGCACAAAAATTTACACTTCACTTAGGTTCAAGTGGGCAAACATAAATTGTAAAAATATGCAATTAAGTTGTGAGTTGCATTGAACTGAAGTACCTCTCGATCTGAAAATTCATCAACCATTGGAACTAGCGAGCCACCGAGCACTTGTAAACCCAATATTTTACATACAATAATTTAATTACCTTTCGACTCCAAAACTACCGATCCCGTAATCCCATTACTTCTACGCGTTTACTCTCAAAAGAGGCAACAGTTTAACGTTAAATCTCGCTTCGAGGCAGTAAAAAAGCGAATTTTTATATTAAACCGGCTCTCGTGGGCTGCATTCACGTGAGGAGGCCCTAGACGGCAAATTAAGTGACATTAGAGGCATAATGCCCGTGGAAGGGAGACGTGAAAGCGGAGTGCTGTTGTGCAACGGTACGCTAGTCCGTGGAGTGCGCCAACAGACGTTCACCACCTGGATGCCGATTAAGCGCTGGAAAATATTGCAGCCGCTTTAAGCGCCGTATTGCAGCCTGGTTCAGCGACGCTCTGTTGGCGATTGTGCGCCTCAATACTTAAGAAACGTCTATGAGTTTCCTTACAGCTCTGTAAATAACAGTTAATATGAATACTATAGCCACTTGCTACTGAGTTAACTTTCCCCATGAATGCAGTGTTTTCTCCCGGGAGGTTCAGGGAGGCGACCCAAAACAAGGGACAGATGTATAAAATTAGAACCTTTTGAAATGAATTTATGAAGATGGCAGTTTCCTTTGTTTTCCCTTGAGATTAGACTTTTATTAATCTTAGACATGAACCACAAAGATACATTAGGCGTTGGTTGTTCTCGTTAATCGTATTCGCGAAACAATTTCAAGGAAACGTATACACGTACCTAAGTGCGGCTAGTGAAGTCATTAAAAGTTCTTCATTTTATAAAGCATGGCAAAGGTCGCATCTCCAAAATTTTTCGATTTGGTGCAACCATAATTTGCTATTTCAACGATTTGGTATAAAACATCATCAACTATATCGCCGAAATGGTCTTCTAAATAATCCACCAGCGAATTGTGTAATTTTTTATCGAATCTGGAGACAATTGGAATCGACGCGTCTCGGTAACAGAATTACATTTTTTCATCTACAATTCTAACCGATCGAGATCGCTAGGCAGCTGGGACAGCGGCTTTCTTCAACCGTTTTATGAATTGCTCCTCATTTAATTTCGTCCTTATTTCTTTCATTTTCTCTTCCACTCCTTCATTGGATCTTGATAGTACGTTTACAAATTGTCACTTACCAAAGTTTTTGGTATTCAGGTTTATACGGACATTATTAACAGAAGGGAGAATTTGAGCTTCATGTGTTGCTGTCTCTCTCCCTCTATTTATCAACTTGTCAATTTATTGTCTCGTGTTCACATGCAAACAAAAATAATATATTGGCAAACTTTCACTTTCTCAAATCATCAAGGATAAATAGGATTCTCTTTGAACAGCAAACCACGTCTTACTAAGTTACAAAATAACCATCTCCAACAATTTAAACTACCATTGCCCAATTCTACGTATCGCCTCCTTACTTGTAAAACGTTGCAAAACAAGACTGAGAGAAACCCCATGACAGCTAACATAAATTCATCAGTTTTAAATACTAATTTGTCCGTAAGTTAAGTACTTGACTTATTTAGCACACTTCATTACCAACAAGAGTAATGTTGCTAACTAGCCATAAATTGCAGTCCAGACTGAATTTTTGTCTGAGTCCGTCTGAAAACTGACGTTCACTGTGTGTAGGGTTGCCAAGCTTAAACATTTTGGGCAATAGTCAGTGTTTCATTGGAACTTGTAAAGAAAATTATCATTAAACGATGGGAAATTATCTTCAGATGCGAATAATTTTTCAGAAAATGCTTTAGTTTCTTAAGCTTCTATATAATATAGGTGAATAAAGAATTGAACAGTGGTTTGTTTAAGCGCGCCCGTGTCCATGTGGCGTCCATGTATTGTTTCCACAAATAGCATCGTATTTAGCGTTGGCGCCGCATTAATTACGCTATAAATAAATGCTTTAGATAAAAAACGTATCGAGTGCGGCAGTAATAGATTTCTCTGAGCGACGCGACTTTTATTGTTATTGAATGGGCCGGTAATGTGTTGCGGCCAGTCCGTCTGTCGCACTCGCTTTATCCCGGATTTATTCAATGGAATGCATTTGTAATGACTTTTTTACCAAAGGTACGTATTTCCGCGTTTATGTCGATATTGAAGCCATGTAATGATTATACATACATATAGGGGCTTCTTTGTGTACTTGATTAAATTTTAAGCTCATTAAGTGTGTTCACTTTTATGCAACAAAATTCGAAAGCTTCACACGTTTTAATTAAAATCAGCTTTTTGTTGTCGAATGCAAATGTTGGTCATATAAAAGTGGTTCTCATTCCTTTTCACGGTACTTGTGAATGGTCACTTTGTAAACAGCTACCTACATAAAGCTGATAAAAACAGACATTGTAATTACCTATAAATTCAGGTGAACTTAAAATGCAGTCCGGTTTTATTTCAATGCCCGTTTTTGCTAGTAGATCTTAGGTATGTCTGCAAATAATTTATCTTAGGTAAAAGGTCTTCTATACCACATCGTAGTAAAAACTTACTAAATAAAAAAAACTTCATATGGAGCCACGGTAGAAAGAATCAGAGAAAATAATCACATATTTGAACCGATATGGAAAGCCGAGATGCACTTCTTATTCCTCGTCTAGCTTATTAAGAAACCACTACAACAAATGTATGGGGAAAGTGGAAATACGCTTCTTCTAAATTGGATAGGAATGATTTTGTTAGATATGCGAGACGCAAATAAGTTTACACTACGGTCTAAGAACGGGGAAGAAAATGGAGTATTGACAGAGTCAGGTCTGATGAAAAATAATGCCGATATTGAAGTAGACCCTTTCATGAACAGAGTAGTGTTTATTGAACTGAACTTTCTAGCTGACTTGAATACTAGGAACTACGGGATATAAACTGAATTAATCTTACTTAATTAGAAAAATCCTGTCTTATTTCCATTTATCAGGAAGAGACAATATGTAAAACGGGACCTGTCGTATTGCGGGATTTGTGTTCTAAAGGAACCAATGCACTACCAGTACAATAAAGATTACTGCGGTACTTAGAGTAAACGGATTAGAGGTACCGTTCAGTAATATTTAGCGGGATTTAAAAAAACTAAACAGTAAATAGGTAAGCTGATTAAGGGCTTAGTCCAAAACATAGGAAATGCAGGTCGATTGTTCGAAAGTATCAGTACAAAAAAAAGATTAGAGAACAAAAAGCAAAAATTTTGGCAGCGTCTCACAAAAATTACAATTTACTTTTTTTTGCTACTATACTGCTGAAGGTAAATGAAATCTAATCTCATTCCAGTCCAGTCTCAAGGAGGTCCTTCATATCAATTTAATAGGATTACATAATGGCAATTTTCCTGTATAAAAGAGTTGCGTCCACGCTCAAGGAGGTAACAATAGTGTAATCTGGCACGTCGTCTGCCCACAACGGCCACTATTGTTGAAATATTATGTGCACTTCCCTGAGATATTACGAAAATACGGTTATGAGGAATTTACTATCTTCCTTTTTTTCTTCTGCTCTCTGCATTACTCTTGCAAGCTTTTCCAATTTTTGCGCTACTTCTACTGATATAGGACACCGAAAAGAAATATTTTCGTATTTCAAATAAAACGACGAAAACACCTGCTGCGTACAAACGCAGGAATATCAATAGACTATGTGTTTGACAATGAGCGTCCCTCGCTGAATGTCATTAATGTCATTCGCAGAGCTGTCGGCGCGGCGGGTGGCCTGCCGATCTACGTCTACCATGTATATCATTAAAACTACCTACTATTCAATTACACAGTATTTTATGGACCTCCACTTGTTTGTTTTGCGGTTCGCGGACTTCAGATAAAAGGTTGCGGAGACCATAATTGTCATGCGACTCACACTCGGCTTAAGGACGGGTTCTTGTATTTATTGTTGCTTGATGAAATGATTACTAGTCAGCGGCTGGCGCTCAGAGCCCTTTGAAATTTTCTTAAATCTGCAATTTAATGTTGACGATTTAGCTAGTGTATTTATTTATAGACATCGCTTAATAAAACTGTTATCGGTGATTTCGTACTCGTCGTAAAACAACAAAACACCTAGTAAAATGTTAATTTCACTCGTGTCCAAAGCATACGTGGGAGATTTTGTGACGTATAAAATTGACGATAAAGCTCGAAAGTTGAGGGAATGTGTTAGCGAGCACATTTGTTACTAAAACGCTTTGAAACATCGTTAGGCTATTGTACAAAATCAGTTACGATAGTTTACTAACGCTATGAAACTGTCCAGGATGTTCGCAAATGGAACAACTTGATGTAGCTCGCATTCTATGAAATATGAACTTTTAGGAAATAGCGCATACGAAAAATATCGTGTCCGTACTGAGAATTTGGCACAAGGCTTTCAAAGTCGAAGTTGGTGATTCCTAAAACTGCAGTAGGACCAATGTTTAAAGGTGCACCAAACATGATTACAATTTTTTTTTTTTGCAAATTCCCACTTCAGAACCCTTTCATTTACCCCACAAAATGAGTGAATAGAATTTGACACTCGTAGCAACAATTATTAGAGTCGATTACAATATTGTTTGCTTGGATACACCTCACCCCTTCCGTGTGGCAGACAGCGGAATTGATGCGCGGGAAAGAATCTGTTTATGATATGCGTGTCTAATGTTTTATGTAGATTTGTTTACTAAATATTTCGACGAACCTAAACCGTGGTATTGTTTTCTAGTATAATTTTCTTTTACCGTATTTTCTCCAGAACATGTTTTAGAACACAGATATTATCAATAGTAGGACACATATTTTTTATCTTAATCCTTATCCCATCCCTTTACATATGAAATATTAATAAAGTAATAAAATTTGACTTTCCAGTTCTAAGAAAACGTAACATAAGTAACTTTAATGCAATTTAATTAAAAACGTGTTACACGGAAACGGTTTCGTTTGCCACTCAGTCGGAACAATTAAATTGACTACTGCATAATACACCACGGGGCTATTACACAAATTGACAAATCTTTTATTCATCAATCCAATCATCCATACCGCTGAGGGCTGTTCGCGGGCGTCAGAGACTATCCAAATAAGAAATCTCTGTTTATTTTCTCTCTTTTTCTTCCCTACACGTCTCTCCCTACGCTCGAGTGCGACGGCTGATTCGAAATTTTCAATTAGACCACAATTGGCTTAGTTAACCACTGTTCTCATTTCATTTCGTATGTTTTCGAAAGCTGAATAATGATGTTTTGGGTAAATAATGTTCCAAATTGTCTCACGTATTATGTCGTGCTTGATATTATTTCGTTATTAAATAATTTCGATAATAAAGCTGTTTGAATCTCAATGGTTGAGCCCAAGTTCTTTACATAATATTATTTTGTCAGCGATCAAAGTCATTATAAATAAACCGCTGTTTTATTATTGAAATCGATTAGACGGTTTATAATTTCTTGTTTTCATTGACTTAGATCAGAAACACTGTACTACTTCTTAGCAAAGTAGAAGTCTTTTCAAATAACTTTGATATCACCAATCCATCAAAGATTCATTTCTGAAGCATCTTGCATTTGTTTATAATTTTTTTTATCAAATTCACGTAATAAAATCTTAGTTTTGATGGAATCCGGGAGTCGTCATCTGTCAGATTGACAGCCATGTCTCCAATTTCCAATACATATGGCACCGCAGAGAGTCGCGGCCTGGCCGCCTGTCCCGCGCTGCGGCTCGTCCATCGAACATGTCCATTTCACTGACGCGCCGATAAAAACTGAATCAACTTTGTGGTCGCAAAAAATGTATTGTACAGTGTTCTGTCGGATAACCTGTCCTTTGACGGGCCGCGGTTTTATCGTAGTTCGATAGTTTTTGACGAAATTGGAAATTTTAACGGTCTGTTTTCGATGGAAAGGAGACCTGGTTCGACAGACGTCCATTAAAGTTTTTTTATTAGTTCAACCGCAGATTAGAAACAACCTATTCCAGAGTGAATGAAGCAGTTGATACAATAGGGGAAGTTTTTTAGCAGATTCACTTGAATACAAATTAATGGAATCAAGTTCTTTTGAACATTTAAATCCTACAATTTCCATCTTCAAACCATCAAACCCTAACAATGGATTTCCCCTTATTTTTCAATATAAATAAAACCACAAACCAATACTAACGTAATTGACGTTGAGATTCAAATTAGAGACGTTCCGTCTGAAAAAGCCCCTTCCCGTCGGAGACAGCTGCATTTTCCCGGGTCGTCCGCGTCCCGCCGCGAATAGTCATTGTATGCAAAACGTCGGGGCCAGACGGCACTATTGTTCACACGAGATTAAGGCGGGGGCCCGTCCATTATGCAACGAGCTTGAGGAACGGTACACCCTATTCCACGGGTGATTGCAAGCTTGACGCAGCTCTGAGGCGCTCGGGACTGCGTGGGATGGCTCACAGTTTCGGTTGGGCATCGAAAGATTTTGGGAATTGAAATCTTTCTTATTTTAATGTAATCACCACCTATCTGAATTAGTCTTATATTATTATGTTTTGTATCATCAAAATACTTGAGTTAGCTGCAAATATCGTCTAAATCACTCCATATATTCACGATCCCGTATGTGTCCCCAATCTTGGGCACTCCACGGGCGCACCTGAGACGTTTCAGACATTTAATCAGGCCTGTAATCGGAAAAACAATGCTATTGAGTGGAGGTATCGCCCTCCGGCGGGCCTGGCTTTTGTCGCGCCGGGACAACGGGACGAACCAATCTGTTTCGCAAATTACGTACGAATCTTGGGTCGACGACGTGCTTTTTGCATGAGCAGTGAAGGAATGGGGAATGTTAGCTTGATTGAGTGGGATATTAAACAACACGAGATGAAAGAAATGTCAGGTGGGGCTCGCTTTACCTCTTTCTTGTTTTGATTGCTTCTAGTTTTTGTATTGAGGTTGTGATTTATTTATTGCAAGATCATGTAAGGTACATTTTTTGTATGTGATTATATGTACATGTGTCTACAGTCTAAGTAAAGTTCAAATGTTTCTTCACCTAAACCACTACCATAAAGAGTCCTAGTTTTATAGTTCCTGTATTTTCCATCAATTTCTATTCGTTTTATAGCAGAGCTGCTTAGTAGGATAACACGTTTTGTACAATTTACGCCCCCGTTTCCGTTCCAGCTAGAACTTTATTCAATTCCCCCGCGACAATTTATCCTTCATTTCATAAGACGTGGCGCACGAATAGTTCTCTATCGAATTTGGGTGTACCTACGGCGCGACACGTGACTTTCCCCATCATTTGTGTACACCCACTCCAGCCGGCTTAGCACCTTTTGTGCTTCTGAATAAAGCCCAGAATCCTTCTAACGACAGAAAAGTTATGCTCGTGCTCATTTATAACGACATCGGTCAATTTCCTGTAGGTGTAGGAAAATTTGCAAATTGGTTACACTGAATGCGAAGACAGTTGCCGACACTTGAATACCTTCGATTGGACGCCCTCAGTTGGAAAACTGCAGGAACAGGTCAATTAGTTACTCCAGCAGTTCCATTAGTATTGTAGGTGGAGCAAATACGTGTCTTGTCCTTTTGCGTAACGAAGCCATTTTATATTAGAATTGTTTTTATATCGTGTTACTGAGTACACTCTGAAGAAAACAAAACAAAATGTATCGAGTGACTGTAAAGACACTTTATATCCTCAAATTAACACCTACAAGGGCAACGACGAGATCAAAGGAAGTTTTACAGCCTCGAAGACAAAACACCCTCAGCAACAGAATTTATCACTACACAATAAAATTGTTTTGTCTGAAATTCGAAAAAACAAACAAACTGCAAACTAAATATCCCGAATGCCAAGATTCTGCCAAATATTCGGGTGGTCGGAAAATGCTGAATATTTACGAAAATAGAATTTATTATATCGATGCCGGTGGCCGGTGGTCGAAGATGCGTGCGGCAGAACTTTCGGTCGGGCGACCGCGACATATCCGCTGCAGACGGTAGCGGCCCGCTGCGGTCGACTGCGCTCTCCGCAACACGGAATTTGCGTCATACAGCCAGTCAGCTTTATGCATGAATGTGCTCAGACACCGCTATCGTGAAGTAACTGCATTTTTGTGGATAGGAGAATTTTCAACGATTTCAACCGATATCCTAAAAAACATTGCTAACTGTCCCTCGTAACGATCGCTGTATAACTTTTATATCGAAAGTTAGTATATGTCAAAGCTTGATTAAAATGGATGGGATTTCAATTTCGACTTGGTTCAAATTGATAACATTGGATTTTCATTACACAGATAAAAGTCTCTCTCCTAAGACTACAAGCCTACAAGGTTTTCTCCGCTAATTATAATTGTTAGTTATTAAAGGGAAGGAAGACTTCATCACCGCCTAGGTATAATTGACTCAGGAAATTACATATGCTGGTCTCGTACAAAATACTATTCTCATTATGTAGTGCCTATCGGTAATGATGTTACGTCTCCGGGCTGATTCACTTTACGTGACACGCATCTACTTAAAATTGCCACTAAAGGGAACACGCTAAACATGGACCGAGATATAGGCAATAGTATGAGCATATTTAGATTTACTGACGGTACTTGGTCAAAAAGTTTGGAGAGGGATGCTGCATAAGTTTTGACTACGGAAGAGACTGGTGGACTGGTTTTGATAGTGAGATGTTTAACACAGGCAATAAAAACTCAAAGAAGCTCTAGAGATAAAGCAAAGCCATTTTGGCGTTAGTCAGACCTCACAGGTATTTATTATACTTAAAGGAGTTTTAACTGCAGAATTATATCTCAAAGCAGTCGAGTCTTTCAGAACTGTTAGCGCTACAGATTGAGAAGCTTTGTGTGTGTCTGTGCGGTTACTTCCAAATGCAATGTGTGAGTTGCATCAGCATCAGTGGTTTCGTTTCTAGGTAATCAAAATTGAGGAACTAGAACCAAGTGATTTTATACGTGTCACCTGTTCTAGGTTGTCGGATACCTGCAAAAATTTCCTGCCAATGTAAACGAGGGTTTTACCTTGTCTCCTTATCTCTTTACAATAACGACTTTGTCGGCACTCTTAAAACAGTGCAATACGATATTTAGATGATATCATTTAACACCTTTTCTTCTTTTTCTACCTGACAAGTTCCCAAACACACATCAGTTTTAAAGTTACGTTATCAGATGTTAAGTTTACTCATAATGCTTCACGTCCGGTCATTAACCTGTCACCAGGGAATGCCACAGTCTTCGTCAGGTTTCCGAACCTCAACTGGAGGTAGCTTGCAAACCAAGAAAATGTTCTATAACTTGTAATAAGATATGAATGGAGAACAAAGCCTAGAGCAGATTTTCTTTACGTAGCCGCTTTGTATACTTACTTATATGTTTTGCCCTGTGTAATCCCTAATACATACTCTCGCTATATACTCCATTATATCCTCTTCTTATGTAGATACTAGGTACTCACTTGTGTACTACCATATGTATTCCCCTATATGCGCCTTGATACAGTCAGATTATTTGCAGCTGAAAAGCCATTATTCGATCGATATCTTCTAAAAATCGAATGCTAATTTAGACGTTTTCCGCACAAAGCTCGCGGCCGCGGCAGAGGACGGACATAGGTAATGTTAGTGGGGGCTAATTCGTCAAAGGGCGCGCGCGTCGCTTTGTCCCGGCTTATGGTAATCAACGTAGGCGTTGTGGCCGCCGCTGCGCCGTTCTCTGCATTTAATGATCGGATTTATTAACTAGCTACGTTAGGTGATCTGTTTTACGTAAAGATTTTGGTTAATTAAAGGTTCTTTGTCAGTGCGCGTAGATTGATTAAGTAGATGGAAAAGCGTAATGGCTGAACTAGTTCAAGCTCTGTGTTAATTAGTAGAACTATGCTCTACATCTACAATAATCCCCATACATTTATGATGAAAATAAGCTTAACAAAGAGATCCACTCTGATAATGAACAAACAGAAATTGACAAAAGTTTGATTAGCATAGTTAAAACTATTGCAATCCTATCTACATGACTTCCAAGCTTTGCCTTTTCCGAAATCTAGAGCATAATGTTCATGCGTTTGGAACTAAGTCGATGTATTCACATGAATCACGTGTGAGAGCGACAATAGTGCTGGTCTCACGACGTTTATCTACGTCCCCCTTGCGATATGCATCGCCAATCAAATGATTGTACCCGTTCTAGCCACTGACTACAGCGAAAATACAAATTCTGGACTTCGTAACTGGTCACTGGTCGGTTTCTTGGAGAAGATCAATATTGTTCCTGAGATCAGCAATAAAACATTTCTTAGCTTATTTCTCTTCTATAAGAGCAGATGATTGTCTTTCTTTATTTCCCAAAACTTTTTCTTTATCACATCTAATTTCAGGGTTTTATGAATACTCGTGTCAGACCAGCTTGGCACACCGCCTCGACCTTTTGTCAAATCCGGCAACACATTTAATTTCTAACTTATTGAATTAGCTACGGACTTTGTGCTGAAAGGAACAAGGATGTACGACACCATTAATATGCCAAGTACCGACAAGTTAATCATCAAACACTAATTACCGCCAAGATGATGCAATTGAAGCGTGTGCACTAACAAAGGAAAATCCTGCTTTACTTTAACACCTACAAGTTGCAATTTAAAAGAATGCGTATGCAAATGTCTCGTTATTCTTTGCGCATACAAGTCGTGGCACCCTGACTCCGTCTGGCACTCAAGGCGGCACTCGACGTCGGAGTAGGTGCGACAAATCGCAACTCCCCACATTGTCGTATCCAAAGAGTTGCAGGTTTAGGTGGTGCGCGGTATCATCGGCGAGTCAAAGGGCGCCGACAAAGCGTCGCCGCGGCGCGGTGCGGGCGGCATTAGCGGCCCGTTTGATACCCCCACCCTCGCGCAGGGTTGACAACCAACCGCGACCTACGACAAACCGGTCGCACGATACCGACCATCTAAGTTTAATTGCTTTTTAAATGATGTGATGGATTAATTTTGTTTGACGGATTTTCCTCTCGTTGAACTTTGAGAACATTGAGGATTTATTGACTGAAGTGGTTAAGTAATCCCCCGGTTCTGCTGGATATATGCGAAATTAAACCGTTTCCTTCCAACAGTAATATTCAGGTATATGATTCACAATCTGCCTTTGTCTCTCAAAGTAAGGCTGTACAAAGCAACCGCCAGTGATGTTAATTACTTCAGTGTTGTAACCGTAGCGCTGAACTTAGTTTTATTAATCCTAGATCTATGCGAAGTTAATAGACTTTTCATAGAAGATTACAGGCAGCCCTATCGCCTCCCCACAGGCCGGGCTCAAAGTGAGTGTGTTACTCTTTAACCTGCGCGATTCGCGACCGGCTAAACTTACCACTCCGCTAAATAAAGTTAAAAGGCTCCTCAAGCTTTGTCTCGGCCCGCCTTTGATGTACGGCGAGAACATCCCCCGCCGGCCTCCACACCTCCCTGCCTCACTTGCAAACAGTTTACCGCAAGCTGGAACTATTGCCCTTAATGCCTTTTCCGATTGGGTGTACGGTGTACCCCTCCCGATTGATTAGTGTGTTGTTTAGTGCCAAAGGAATTTCTCAGGAAGCAGCCCGATCAAAGTGGCCGAGCCCCTTTGATGAGTGAACGCTAATACGATGAATCAGTACCCTTATCATTTTGATCTCTTGTTACCGCTGCTGGCTACTATTATTGATGTATTGGGACGGGACTTTGGGACCCCTTTCAAAGGTTTTTCGCATTTAACTGATACATCGTTCGGTATCAAACAACCTCTAAGCTTAGTGCTGATTGGGACTTCTGCTCTATACTGTTATGCTTTGAATCCTGGAATTCATTAGTCTTCCTTTGCTACGCCGTAGTCAGATAAAAAATATCATTCAGAGAAGCATATTATATTTACATACGTTCCATGAAGACCTGCGCGGAAGAGCGGACATTCTAGTAATCCCAGTAGCATTCAGAAAATATCATACGAAAAAAATCATAATAAAGTAGCAAAAATACACAAAAAAGACTTGAAAGAACTTTCAAAGGAAAGCAATTTGTTTGGGCGTAAGTAATGTTATACAAGTCGTATTAATACGTAGCTAAGCCACGCGCCAAAAAAGCAAAACCTCTTCAAAGGATTTATTTAGGCTTTAGTCTGTAATCAGTGATTCTTTTATCTGTGACTGTTTCACTTAAATACCTATAATTAACTTTTTACATTTTCTTTCTCTCTTTTTTAATGTAATCCGCGAATGGCGGCCCGAAATGAAAGGACTACTGGCGCTTTGATCTTGCTGACTTGTAAAACCAATCATACAGACGTATTTTCCCTTTTAACTTCACTTCATAGAGAATTTGTCTGTACTCATTGACACAGTAGTGAAATTAGGTTATTTAACAACGACCTCGGGATCTTATTTGTTGTGTTGTATCTCATGTGTTTAATTTAGATTGGTGACAAAACGTTTTCACTGAAAAAAACTTTTAAAAATAGATGTTTCAGTTTTGACGGTTTTTACTTCTAAAGCTCAAAAGTTAGCATAGTTACACTATTCATAACTCAATGTCCAATTCATTAGTCCAATTTAAGTGTAAAGGCAAATTAACCAACAAACTAAGCATACATTATCGAGCCTCAAATGAATTAAAAGCCCCTAGGAGCACACAGGTACAAACAGAATGTTAGTAAATCCGTTTCAGTGATACGGCTCGGACTTTGCGAAAATTCAATTAGTGTAATAACAACGCACAGTTCCATTATGCCAATCAAAGGGAAACGAAAAGTTTGCGCACATCAAAGAGTCGCTTAGTGCGTGCTCTCGGCTAATGACGCTTTGGGGGCGGGCCTTTATCGATATCGATAGTCGATTAATCGCTACAGCTAATGAAGTTATAGGGATGTTCGCCGGTATCGATACAAGATCAGTCGCGAACGTGAAAAGCATTATTAGCGGGGGAGTTAAATTTTATTACCAAAATATATTTAGACAAAATGTACGCTAATAAGTTGTTTTAACGTGGGACTATTTTGGTTTATTGATGTGTCAATTATTATGTGAAAACGTGTTTTATGATTGCGGTACTGAGTTAATTGAGATGTGAAAGGAAAGAAGGTTTCCAACCTTTCATGTCAATCGAAGATGAGGTTAAAGGTGATTTTATGTATGTTACGATAACGAAGACGGAGGTCCCTATCAGGCTTCAGATTCACGATTTGTGATGAAGAAGGTCGAGTTATTTATACAAGGCACGAATTCATTAACATATATGAAAACTATTAACTTCAATTAATTTGATAATTCGAGACCCTAGCGACAGTCAAATTACAATAGCTAAATAGCACATACCTACAAGATTTTGACAAATCAATTTTGCCGTCTGTCTGATCTTCGTGAAATCAAATATCGGTGCTATACTTGGAGAAACCTCTTTGATATCTATCTATTCATTTCATCTGTAAATCGAGTTGGAATCCTCAAATTAATTCGCCTTCTAAAGGTGAATATCATGATATAGCTATACACCTACCTAAGTATGTAGCGTACACAAACACAACTTATGTACATACATATACGTACTTGTGAAGTACACCTCATGGGTAATGGCATTATAATTTTTATTTCTTCTGAAATACATATAATAAGTCATTTTATATATTTTTTGCCAATAAATAATAAAGTTTCATTGATATTAAGTAGACATGACAAGACATTAATTTTCTGAACTAATTAAATGTTTCATTGTTTCAGATAATAACAAAGCAGATAGACAAGACACAAACAGCAAAATGCAGCGGCATTAAGCTGCTACATAGGTATCTATATGTAGAAACTTTTACAATTACTCTATGTTACACCATAAAATACCGTACCATATCTGTCGTGCGAAAGAAAGAAATTATATATTTTAATTTAATTAATTATTATATTTGAAGTAAGTTCTTAATTACTGAATGGTTTCTCAAGTTCTCGATGAGCTTTTTGGAACGCTTATTGCCATCTAGCGGGATTCGTAAACAGATGGAGTACGTGCTTCGCGCGCTTTTGACGTGATTCATGGCGTCGCTGAAAGATGGCGGTAGACGACAGCTGTCTGGCCGCCTGTCTGTCATGGCTGGCTGTCAAACTTATGTCAAACACGCTGTTGTATACAAAACCGACTCAAGCTAATTTATTATTTATTTCAAAGAAAGTTTTCAATTAATGTCATCACTCATGTTGCCCGTTTAATTGGTGTACCGGTCTTCTAAAGTAACGTGACAAGTGAGAATATTAGTTTTCATGTAAGTTTTCTCTCATTATCGTTCTATAAATACAGTCCTTCCGGGTTTCGGCATGGTATTTCGGCATAAATAGCATTTATTGCCGTCAATTCTGTCCGTGATGATCCGTTATAAGATAAAACTGAAGGTCTCGTGTTGTTCCCGATAGTTTATTGATAATATTACACGTTGTGATTGTTACCGCGACGTTAATTTTACGAGCCGTGCCTTTGTTTACAACTTGTTTCCTGTGTTTATGCTCGTCATGTTCACTGAAAATTTGTTCAATTCGGTACAATGCGACGCTTTGTAATACTCTCGCATCGTGACCTGCTCAAAAAACTTTTATTCCAGTTAGTAGATTTCTTTACTGGGTAATTATAAACTTTCAAACTTCACTTTATGTCTAGAAAATGTATTCCATAATGTTAATAAAATTGTAAAGTTTGATAAACACTAAATGTATGAGGAGTAATGCAATATCCAACACTATAAAAATGTTGGTCTCCCCATCTTTAAGCCTTTTTACATCAGTTATTGATTTCATATTTATAATGAACCCTATCATAAATACAAGTTCTATACAAAATGTTAGGCCACGAGATAAGTCCGTACCCTATTGTGTTGAACATTCAGCCCCCGTCTACGGATGTCTTTCACTCGGACCACTGCGGTAGCGTTGTGCAGTCGTGCTGTTGTTTAAAGAAGACATTTTCTGAATAAACATTATTAATAGCAAGTTATAATATTCAGTAATAATTCCATAAACTGCTATAGCACAGAAGTGTATTGTTTGTTTAAGCACAATGAACATGGTAAGGTCTATTATGATGTTTTTTAAGACCCTATTATGATTTTTTGCTTCATAACTAGCTTATTGAACCATGAAGTTATGATTTAATTTGTTTTGACATGCTCTTATTATGATTTGGCCCTTTTCTAACATACATTTTGGAAAGGTGAATAGCATTTAAAAATTAATATTTTGTGCTGCGTTTATATTAGGAATATTTTTTGTGTGTTAAAGTAATAATGAAATATGATATTTTATTCCTCATACGTGGATAACACATAAGTGGATTAATTTGTAATGGTATAGCTTTCACAGTAAGTTTCTATAGCATGTTCGGTTCAGTTGTGATGTTTCCTTCCAGCACCGATCGATGACGGAGACTCTTGACTTTGGCACGCTGTCTCATTTTTTGTTTGCTGTCCCTTTTCATCTTATACAAATCAAATACACTGGATATGATCCTTATTGTTTGCCATATTGATTTTTTATGTGGCTTGGTGCGCAGTTCTTGTGTCGTTACCACATTTTGATGTCTGAACGGGACGCTTGGTTATATTCATAAAGTTTTTTGTGTGTTATTAATGCTTTAGAAAGCTTATCCTTCTCAATTACACTATAAATAGTGTTAACTTGCATTTGAGAGTGGAAGTAAAGTGTTTTTTTTTAACATGGGTGTAAAACGGCTTGGTAATTCATACCTCATAGGAAAATTTGCATCAGAGGTAAAATAGGAGTGAGAGTGTAATGAATTGATTCAAGCAATATATTTGTCTTTCTTGCTATTATAGCAGTCATAAATTTATCAGTTTCCTCATAAATTAGTTTTTTTTATTTTATTGATTTTTATGTGTTTTGTGCAGGTGGTGTCTCGCCATGCAGCGCGCGGGTGGGAGAAGGGCCTGTGCGCCATGAGCCACACTCCTATAGGCGGCCACCCGCAAGGTAATAAGATCATAATCTTTAAAGATTTTCCTGCAATTTTTAGCATTTTTCTTCCATATGAAGAGTTATCATTAATGTCGATTTGGAGTATTTTAGCTGCTGTGTTTTTTTTTTTCTGAATTGTGAGTGTAATCAGTTTTTTGGTGTTCAGGTTGGGAGCACAAGCTTGCCGACAGGTCGTCGCTGCCGCCGGCTTCTGGGGAGGAAAAGAGCAAATCTCAGTCCAAATATGTGTTCGCACAACCACATCTGTCCAAGTAAGTGTTATTTACATACCTTATTTGTTACAGTCATGTCCTTGTGATCTAGAATATTCCATGTGTAATAGTTTTCTGGTGTCAATTTTGGGCGTCATAAAGAGTATATCATTTTTGTGGGATATTTTATGTAAACCTTTGCATGCTCGCCTGAATATAATGGATCTACAAGCCTGCTGGCAGTATAGCAGTAGCCCTAAAGATGATGAAGATAGTGTGACTGATTTCTCATGGCGTTTAGGGCACATATTGACCGGTGCTTTTGTCTTCAGAGTCAGTATGGCGTGGCGCGAGCAGACGGAGGGTTCGTCTGGGAGCTCTGCGCGCTCGCCCGCCTCGCCGCCCTACATGCGCTGGGCGCGCAGTCTGCACGAGTTGCTCGAGGTCAGTTCACCCAATTGCAGGTTTACACATATATTTATGCGAAAATTGAATTGTTTAAGGTTAGCTTTTCCGCCTTTTTGTTTCACCCACATTCCGGAGGAACTTCTACCAATTCAGGGTACCAGCTCCCTGCATATCAAATGTCCAACCGTTTGGACACATACCTGCTTTGTGTGGAGTACATATCATGCATCTGACATTTAGGACGTACCTACACGGTGCAAGTGTAGTACTTGCGCATATTGAGGCACATGCATGTTACATGCATTTAAAAAACGTGCAAATACCAATCCGTGTACGATGCGTGCGTGCGGGTCACTTGCTCATGTTAACTTGCTCCAGTTACATGCACTGTGTAGACGCACCCTTAATGTAAACCCAATCTCAACTCTGTTATTAAGAAGTATTGTCTGTGTACCCAGGACGCGGAAGGAGTGCGTCTATTCCGCAAGTACGTGGGCGGCGCGGGCGGGCTGCACGTGGACCGGCTCAACTTCTACTTCGCGGTGCAGGGCCTGCGCCAGGAGTGCGACCCCAACAAGATACGCCAGGTCGTCTCCGCTATATACAAGTGAGTATTTTGTACTGGCTTTGACAAACTTATCATCGTCATTACGTCATTGCAGGGATCCAGCAGAATACCAGCGTCAAGTGACACAAGCTGAGCTTGGCTCCCATTCGGTGCAATAAATTGATTTAAAAATTAATTGATTAATGAATTGATAAATTAATTGTTTCGTTATTCACTCCTATACTGTGTACATACAAGAGGCTTACGGCAGTTTGAGGGGGCCTTCTGGGCTTTAAGCTACATCTTATTAGAAAAGAAACTTATTGAGATGTTTTGCTAAAATGGTTCGTTGTAAGCGGCCTCATAAATGCAATATTCTTACGTTCACAATTTATACTGCCTACTAGGCAATTTCAAGGCGGTACTTACATAAGGATTCTTCTTGTTTGTCCAGATTCCTCCGCAAGTCTCAGCTAGCGATGCCAGAGGAGCTGAAGCAGCACGTCAAGCAGAGCCTCAAGGATGGCGCCAACATCGAGAAGACTATATTCGACAATATGGAACAAGAGGTAACTGCAATTCCCTGACCAATGGATGTCAAATATGACTGAGGCCAAAGTTCACTGTCAACATAAATGTCAGTTTTTTTTAAACTAACTGTTTACTATGATGTCCACGTTCGATTTCAAAGTAATCAGTTGTTTGAAAAAAAAAGACGGAAGTTTGTTTTGTCATTGAAAATGTGCCTAAATCATCAAATTTTAGAATGAAACAGTTGGTTTTATCTTTTAAGAACAATAATTTTACATACTCCCATACCTACATCAGAATAAAATTGAAAAACTAAAATAATTATCTTTAGTTAATTCTATTTAAAAATTCTCAAGATTCTGCTAATCTATTTGACAAAAATCTGTCCTCTAAAAAAGAGCCCCATTCACGGTTGGTTGTATTCGCAGGTGACGCGCGCGATCACGGAGACGACGTACCAGTCGTTCCTGCGGTCGGACGCGTACGTGTCGTACGTCAGCGCCGCCACGCAGCCGCTGTCCTCGCCAGACGCCTCGCCGCCGCATCCGCCTAGAGAGGTATACTATGATGTTATCTTTATTGTTGGAAGGGATGTTTTAGTTGCCTGAAAGATGACATGGAAGGAAGTGCGTGTCAGTATGACGATTGACATGGAAAAATGGAAGCGGAAGACATATTGCGCCGATTTATATTTGGGAAAATATAATTGGGAGCAGGGCAGGAGGAAGAAGAAGAATGTTTTTTGTGAAATATTTATTTTGTGTAAGATGTGGTGAGTAGGTAATATATCAATTTGACGTCAGGGGAAGTTCAAATATTTGTATTTTTTTTTTTCTTTTAAAGATTATTATTATAATAACTGAATTAAGGAGGCCAATTATTGTTAACTTGGAACTTGGGACCCAAGACGATGTATCCTTAAATAGGTATTGAACATTTTTATCAACTGAAACTTTAATTTATTTATTTATATTTCATGCACATTCGTACAATGGCGGACTTAACGCCTTAGGCTTAATCTGTGATATGTCAGAATTTTACCATATTTTTCTCAACATAAATGATGATTTACATCAGACCTCGCTATCCCAGGGTGCAGTAGGAGGCCTAGCGACGCTCCACGAAGGCCAGGAGCTCGGCACGGGCGGCGCCCCCGCGCGACTCACGCACGACGCGCTGCTCGCCACGCAGTCGCGTCGCCTGCACTCCGACGTCGCTCCGTGAGTAGACAGCTTTATTTCACACCACGCTACATACGCTGTACATAGGACTTTAGATATGTCAGATAGATACATAGAGAAACGAAAAATATGTATTTGATAGTATATAACTATATCCCCTGTACTTAAGTCCATCCTTTGTGACGGATTGTCAAAGAAATCTTGGACTAAGGAATGGCTTAAGTAAAATGTCTCCCTGTATAATGAATCCCGACATAGCACACTTAAAAATAACAGAAGTATGTTGGGATACCTTGGCGAGTCTAAAGTTAGCCAATTTTTTTAACCGGCCTTAAAAAGGAGTTCAGTTTTGACCTGTATGTATGTATGTCTAATTCTGCATCATAATTGCCAACTTCATACTCGTCAAGTTATTTTGGAAGTGATCAAATACATGTTTTTTTTTTCTTTAATTGTTGTTTTGTACTTTTATTCAAATAGAGCAGTAGTTGTAATCGATGTTTAGTTTTTATTATTACGTAGTTTGAAGTACAAAACTTATTTTTCTGTTACTAGAATTTGGTTGTTAATAGATTTAGTTTTTATTATGATTTTTTAGTTCAGTTAAAAGGAAACCAAAATTCAAAATTTCAACAAAAACAAGGTATTTTACCTACATACTGACGTATCAAACCATACATACCATAATAAAACAGGGCGGACTGTATCCAAAGACTATATGCAGAGTGCGTTGTACCTAATCAACATTAAATTAAATACGTTAATATACTAGTTCAAATATGTCGATTAGCACAATGAAAAAAAAAAAATGCGAGTATTAGAACACCATATAGGTAAGAGTCAGTCATTACAAACTACGGAAATTCTCTCTTGAAAACTGACAGCTGTCAACTGGTCAAACATTCGGTACTCCTAACTTTATGTCTGCTTTTCACATGATGTTGTAAATTATGAAAACGAAAAATGACTTCTGTGGCTAAACTACTGAATGGTTTAGGTTATTTGTTTTTACAATTCGCCATAGAATATCATAAAGTATATGTGATAGAATTTATTGTGATTAGGTACGACACACCCGATATAGCATTCCAAAATTTCATAATAATCTTGAACACTCAAGTGTTCAAAGTACCAGACCATGCCATAAGAAAATGAACTTTGTAACAGCCACATTAAGATTCATATTGTTGCCCTGAGCAGTCCGTCCATGTAAAACAAATGATAGTTGTGTGTCCCCGCATGAGCGATGCAGCCCTCGACCGTTTGGTTTCGCTCCAGCTTGACTGATGTTCCTGTATTGTTTGCCCCCATGTTTTGTTCCGCGCTGCATGCTCGCTGCGTTCGCCGCATTACACGCTAAACGCTCTGTCTTGCCACCTCACGTTTATTACGATGCCCTTCCGCAAATCCAACCCTTATTTTCCTACTAATCCTGCAAATGTAAAAAAAATATTTAAAAATAATAATTTTAAAATCTCAAAAATAAAATATTTTTTCGACAAATCATGTACATAATACATTAAAAAACATGAAAATGACTTATTTTTGCCTCCGCTTATTTTATTTTCCATCCGATTTTTTGCCAAAAAATATCCGTCCCTTCATCCTCCAACCCTCCCGTGTACCGTATGACACCGGGTGGCACAGGCACCGCAAGCGGTCAGTGTACAGTGCGCACGTGTCGTACGCGGGCTACTGTCCCGCGTCGCGCCAGGACTCGGAGCGCGCGAGCCTCAGCAGCGGCCGCACCGACTCCGATGCCGTCTCGCTGTCCGGCAGCAGTGTGTGAGTATCACTTACGTAGTTACAGTGTACAGTGCGCACGTGTCGTACGCGGGCTACTGTCCCGCGTCGCGCCAGGACTCGGAGCGCGCGAGCCTCAGCAGCGGCCGCACCGACTCCGATGCCGTCTCGCTGTCCGGCAGCAGTGTGTGAGTATCACTTACGTAGTTACAGTGTACAGTGCGCACGTGTCGTACGCGGGCTACTGTCCCGCGTCGCGCCAGGACTCGGAGCGCGCGAGCCTCAGCAGCGGCCGCACCGACTCCGATGCCGTCTCGCTGTCCGGCAGCAGTGTGTGAGTATCACTTACGTAGTTACAGTGTACAGTGCGCACGTGTCGTACGCGGGCGGCAATATGGGCACGTGTCATATGTGGGACAGCGGTACGGTGGGCACGTAACGTTCGCGAGACATTTAACATATTTAATATCAAGTAAGAAGACGAAATGGTAAGTTCAAACCAGGTAAGTGTCACATTGTTGTAATCATTAGCTAGCCTAGATTTTATGAATTAGTTTTTTCTGTATCTTTGAGCTTTAGAACTGCTTAATTTTATAGCAACTAATTTACCATTTAGACCCCATCCGTGTGATACGCATTAACTTGCATCAGATCGAAAACCCTTATGACTAACTGACATAAGAATCGATTTGTTAGTCGATATTTTTTGTGTTTACAGATACTATTTTAATATCAAAGAAAATTTTCACTTTTACAAGTTTTTCAAGGACACTTTCATGAATATTTTCAAAATTTTACCCACCACACCTACTAAATCTGAATTTTGAATTCATATTTCCTAGTAAAACTGGAACTAAAATTTAAATTCCATACTTGAAGCAATCTTCCATCACTATGTCTTTCTTCGCACACAAACTAAGGCATATCTTCTATCTCTTAGCGATGGCATGTCCGCGCGGAACGTCCGCGAGTCTCGCGAGTCGCGACATCGACCGCGCCTGCACGGGCTCGACCGTCACGCTGTCATCAATAAGGAGCAGGATACTGCTATGGTGAGAATAAACACAATGCAATAATACAAAGAAACATATATTTTGAATTGAAAGATTAATTATTTATCTCCTAAGTTTTCAAATTGGTTTATACAGAATTTTAGGTGTATTTCTTGTATTTGTATCCATAAACTTAAAATAAACCCAATTATACTCAACTATAAGCCGCATTCAAATTGTTTCATAGGCTTAGGACCTACAATACCACATAAAGATGCATGCGTCAAACTTATGATATCCTCGTCCTTTTGTCGAGGTATGTATTCTAAACTTACTGGCTATCAATTCAATCAATCAATTTATTCCCTACAGTTTAATATTATAAAAATTAATCAGCCCCGGATCTAGGGGGGGGCAAGCCGGGGCCCATGCCCCGGGCGGCAAATTCAGGGGGCGGCAAAATCAGGCGGCCGCCTGATTTTAAATCCTACATCACAGATTACCATAATAGTTACTTACAGGGCCGTCTTAACCTATGGTGCAGGGTGTGCGAATAACCCGGGCGCCTCGGCGTCTGGGGCGCCGCGGGAAACCCACCACCAGGAAATTTCGATGAAATTACACCCGTTTGATAAGGAAATTCCATTGTACCATGATACTGACAAGCAAAGTTTCTAAAAAAGTTGCCTTCGCTTTGTTTAATTGATTATTTAGATTATTTTTAACTTTTATTTATTTTATTTACATAATTCCTAGTTTAATTTGTGAGTCTTCAAACAAATATGTATCTTAAAAAAGTTCGCGCTCGCTACGCTCGCGCCTACTTGTTGCTTGACAATATGTATACTTAATCAAGTACTTTTGTGTCGTGGGCTCAAAAAATTTCGCTCTCGCTTCGCTCGCGCAATATTATACAGACATTGCCTTGTTAACTTCATAAGTCAAATCCACACTGTCTTAACTTTTATAAGTCAAATGAGCAAAAAAATATATTTATGGATTCCGACTGCTTGTTACTTACTTTACAGCGCTTTTTAAAACTTATTAACTTTTTGTGTACATTAATCTGTCTCGACTTTCATAACTTACCTACCAAACAAAGTGACTTTCGTTGGTGAAAATAAACATAAGTAGGTAGGCGGGGCGGCATTTTTCAGTTTTTGCCCCGCCTAAAAAAAATTGAAGATCCGGGGCTGAAATTAATAGAGTAGTTAAAATTGAGATAAGGCACGGACGAATCGCAATGTTGACTTTGATTATCGATAACAAACTGCAACTATGCTTTATTTATTTTTTCTGATACTGCAGTCAAGTGCCGCCCTTTGATCGTGAAGTTTTCAATAGAAACGTACAGAATATAAGGAAAACCCTAGATTATATATTCGATCTGAGTCGATATATTTGGAATGACATGAAAAAATAACAAAATTTTCTCGGTATTTTGTGAAATGCTAATGCAGTCGAAAAATAATTCGGGCTGTTATAAGTTTGACTTGTGTATTTTCCTGTCGTTTGTGGTCTAAAAACTCCCGAAATATCGCTCTGAATGTGTCTAGAGAGGTAATTGAAAATCCATTAACCGTTTCAAAGTAAACTGAAATGAACCTACAACAATTTTATATTCAAACAAGTACATATATATTTGATGGTGTTTTTCAATAGATTTATTTGTTTTTTCTACCAGATGATCCCGCGCACGGGTCGCGTGCAAGCGGAACAACTACGTGTGCTGCCGCCGGCGGAGTTCGCGCCGCTACTCATAGAGAAGTTGGAGCGACTGCGCCGTGACCAGGAGACTAAGGAGCGGCTAGAAAGACGCCTTGCTGAGGTAACTAACGTACAAATCTTTACAAAAATACTAAGCATAACCTTGTTTGGTTAGGCTTCCTAAGTATATTCTAAGCGTATTCAGGCTGAGTACCAGTGTTTTACATGAAGTGACTTCCTTTACCCACATGCCTGGGCTACCCCATAGTGAAACCTGCGTTTTAGCTGCCAGTAACGGGTGCCTAATATGTTCGAAAACCTCTTTCCAATGTTGGGTTCGACCAAATGCAATTGAATATTTTACGTGCAGAGTTGTCTATCTGATGTCGACGACTTTTGTAAGACTGTTTTTTATTTTTCATTTTTATTTGCTAAAGATGTCGTAAAGACACAACTATAGACAAACATGTGATTGCTAATAATAATTATGCGTTGTAATTAATGATTTTAATGTATGGTGTCGTTATAGGGTGACGGCGAGGAGGCGTCGAGTCAGGCGCTGCCGCCGCAGCTGGTGGCGGCTGCCATACGAGAGAAGTTGCAGCTTGATGACGACAACGATCAAGATATACTCGGTTAGTACAGGAGCATTGTTAACATGTATTGAGGGAATTAAAGTGGGTTTGTGAGTTTTTTTTAGCAATTTGCATTTTTGGGAAGTGAATTAATTTTTTTCAGCAGATTGACAGTTATCATTATTATACGTATTTTTCTTCATAAAAATTTACTTATAGTCAATGCACACTCTTCATCTTAACATCAAAAGCGACAAAATAATTTTTTCCTCTATATACGAGTTCCCGCCATCTATAAAGCAGAAAAACCTTAGCTTCGAGTTGCCTTAATTTTTGACAGTTTTTCGGACTTCACTAGCTTTTATGTCAATCACTGACTCCTAAATGAATCGAGTGACTCATAGTAGTAACATATTGCAGACCAGCACGTCTCTCGGGTGTGGTCAGAACGCACCCCTGGAGCTTCCCCACCAGGCGGGCGACGTGCACGTGCGCGTCACCACCCCGCGCACGCCGCGCACGCCGCGCACGCTGCACACGCCGCACACGGCGCGAGGCGAGCCCCGTCCGCGCTGTCGGCGGACTCGGGACATTATGACGCGCCGCCTGACTCGCTGCATCACCCGCACTCGCTTACGCGCAGGTATGTAATACGTATGAGTCTAACGGCCATTCCCAATATTCTATCTATCTGTTGTTTTACTTACTAGAGATGAGAATTTGACATTACTTGTATGGTGCTAACGTCAAAACTCCATCTTTAGTAAACAATTATCATCTTTAGTAAGAATATTGGGAACGGCCACAATTCACACAAAAGAACGACATTGATAATAGATTTTTTGTCGTGAAATATATTCCCATGGGCCCCGGATGACGAGAAGGACGTAGACAGCGGATTCATTTACATAATTAAATATGGTAATGCAACCATAACTGCCTTACATAAAACGTTTTACGACAAACCCAAGAACTTAACTCTACTACTTAAAATTATTGGATTCTTAAACTAACACAGGTTGCTTCCTTTACACAAATGTAGGTTAACCTATTTGTTTGATTTAATATTTTTTTTTTAATTTCTCTAATTAACCCTTTCTTCCCACAGATCATTCTCTAAGAAGACCGTCACCGAGTTGACCGACAGTGGAGTCTCCGTAGTATCAGAAGGCGGCGTGGAGCCGCGCATCCTGCTGTGGATGGCGGAGGGCGAGCGTCTCGAGCGCAGGCACGAGCGAGCCTCCTCCGCCGACCGCGACGACCTGCGCCGCAAGGATAAGCAGACGAGGGCTACACGGTAATTATACAAATTAACCAAAGCTCTTCTACTCACTGCCTTATCTATATCTACACTCTCATCACTCTTGTCGCTATTGTCCATCGCACTTCCTCGTCCATCATAATCAGCTCACTTTAAACATTTCTAATCTCTTAAACATCTTTAATCAAACACTAATAAACGCTCAAAATCTTACATGAGATTAACACATACAGTATCGTTTAGATTTTAGATAATACGCGATATTATTTCGTACTGTATTAAATATTTTGGGGGCTGTCTTTTGTGAAATTGACCTGCAAAAAGTGCTGATTTTCAGCGTACTTTGAATAAAAACTTGCAAATTGAAACTTTTCGGCGGCTCGCAATTTCTCTAAAATATCAGCGGACACCAGATCTTGCAAGAGGTGTAAGCTACGTTCGAATACTTAATCTCCGAAATTAGCTGTGAGCCGCCATCAATTTTTTCTAAACTTGAAGGCGTTTTGCCATACAAATTCACCTCGCGACTATTCGCATAAGATTTTCCTCATTAAAATTTTAAATTTCCCCATTTTTATAAAACATTCTCTCCCCGCAGTGGCAGCGGCAGCAAGTCGTCGTCGGCGTCGGGCGGCGCGGAGCACACGGTGGTGGTGGTGTCGTTCCTGGACGAGCCGCTGCCCTACCGCCTGCGCGTGCCCGCCGCGCCGCTCACGCTGCGCACCTTCAAGGACTACCTGCCCAGGAAGGGCAACTATAGGCATGTACATTACGCCATACTACAGCCTTAGTCATCCCCCGAGTCTTCCAACTATGTTGGGGTTGGCTTCCAGTTTTACAAGGAACGACTGCCTATCTAACCTCCTCAACCCATTGGATGTTCAGTGACAGCCGGGACCTACAGTTTAACGTGCCATTCGAAACACAGTCATTGGTGTCCAAGATATGCTTAGAAAGTACATACAAACATAGAAAAGTTGCTTTGGTACGTGCCTAACCTGGAATCAAACCCACGCCCTTATTCTTTAGAGGTCTTTTATTGGCCAATAGACCACCTCGACTTTTTCCTACAAATCATTTAAAGTTATTTTATAACTTTAAATATACTTCCCTACTTTTTCCTACCAATAACATAAAATTGTTCGTCCCATTCCAGATATTTCTTCAAAACCAACTGCGCGGATTTAGACACGGTGATCCAAGAGGAGGTGAGCAGCGACTCCGACACGCTGCCCATGTTCGAGGGGAAGGTCATGGCCCGCGTCAAGAGCATCGACTAGACGCAGCCCACACTCACGCACACTGGGACAACTGACCTCATCTTACTACGTACGGAGCATATAAACCTACTTCAATCTACGTATGGACACCACATGAACCTAACACAGAAATGTCAAATTTCTTCAATAGATTTTCAACCTTATCACAATAAGTGGAAGGTTAATGTTCGATTGGTAAAAATGTACAGATTCCGGTAGGTTTATCTACCGGCGTCTGTACATAGTTACATCTTTGAAAAAACTGTTCAGCTGTAGATTAGCTAAATGTCATTTAATGAATAATTGTTTTATTAGGTTAACGTGAATAGTCTGTCAAAATATCGATAATGTTGCTAAAAATGGTATGAGATTCTAGTTTGCGATTTGGTAAACGAGATCAAGTAAGACTCGTAATACTGTCGAAGTATGAGTAGGATCGAATTTTCTGTCTTGAAAACAATTTGTAGTACATTTTACATAACATTTGTATAACATTTTATTTCTACTTTTCTGTAGAACGAAGCTTTACCCAGTTAAAATTGATGTAACCTAGTCGATTTCCCATTCTTATTTTGTTTGGCATATTATCGATTTTGTATTCCGATAAAATCACTCTTACTTAATCGATTCGATAGAAAAGTATGCTTTTCACTTTGTTAACCAATACAACTTCAAAAACTTATGTTTAAAAACTACCTGGCGTTGTGAAAGGTGTTTACAATAAGAAGTGTGTATAATATCGATACAAATCATATCGATTATATTTTAAATTAATATCGATTATAAAAGATGTCAGTCAGTGTTCCAGTGTGCAGCGAGAGTGACGCCAGTGAGTACGCGTCGCCCTGTCACACGTGTGCACTATTGTTAATGTTAGCCATTGAATTTCATTTTATTATAAACAATATAAGTTAAGTTATCCGAATCAGATAATAAACTTGTAATAACTGTACAGCGACGGCAGGGCGGCTATAGAATATTAAATAAATTATTTATTTTAATAAACGTTACGATAAGTCTAATCGTAATAGGTATAACTGCGCGACATTGTATAAATTCTGTTCCTCATTGACTCTTTAAGCTTTTTTTAATTAATTTTAATTATTTTTTTACTACGAGCTAGTTGAGTACGCTTACTATTGTACGATATTTTTTTAAATCGCAAATTGACGGTATGCAAACATTTTTTTTATATTCCTAGTGTTACATGAATGACTGCTTAGTTTGTATATTTTTAAATTAAAATTTTAGATGTAAAATGACGTGTTCTGTTTAAATATAAAATATAGTTTCGTTAAAATTGGAGATTCGTTATTTGTGATGGGAGTATGAAATATTACCGAAATGGCGCCAAGTGTGCTGGTGATTCGCTCATTCGTTATCATTTAATATAAAGTACAATTAATTTAAAAACTACGTGTAAAATCGAAAATAGCGATTTATCGAATCGAAATGTTGTTCATTACATGTATGAAACGCCAATCCCCAGCATAGTTTCTGCCATTTTGCCGTTCAATTCAAAATTATTGACAAAACTATCGTACGCACGACGGGATCTCAATCAAATATCAATGTAATGAATTAAACTGCACTTTTAAGTGGAGACATGTTTTTATATAAATAATTTCCGTTCCGCAGCTGTGAATAGAACTAATTAGCGAAATAGTTTGTAAGAATAAATTTATGTTTATTCTGTAACGTGACCGGTCTTAGCCGGCTCAGTGGTAAGCACAGTTGATGTCTTTTAGTATCTTTTGAACCTTTTTTACCTACTTAATCTGATTAGTAATAGAGGTTGCTTTCATACTACGTTCTTCATAAAACCGAGAGTGAAATCGATCCCTATTATTGTCAATGTAACTCATAAGGCTGCTATTAGTCTTCTTGTATCCTTCCAATTTCCTATAACGTTAGTTCAACTGTGTCGGCGACTGGGCCAAAGTACTTGCTATACTATCATTGCCAGACTGAGTTTCCCTAAGTCAACTTCAGTTATATTAACTAGTCTACGCCTGCGTTGCACGAAACTTTACCACCGAACTAATATTACGAAATTGTCCCATGTTTATCTACTTTTAACAATAAATATAAATAATGTTAGAACAAACAGTTGGCGGCGAGTGTCGTGCGACGCGGATGGTTCGATACCAGTACTTATTTCGCATATTGTATAATATTGTGTAAGTTAGCATGTCACGTCCGGTCCATTATGTACCAACAGTCCAGCTTGTATTGTTTGTCCAAACTTCTTGCAAAACTCACTGATGTTATGTGACATACTAATTATACCCACAATTATCCCACATTGGAATAATATTTAAATTAATTTCACCATTCAACCTTTTTTTACAAAGTTTCGACAGACGATATAACTTGCAGTGTTGCCATGTAAAATAGAAGTACAGAGGAATGTTGCCAGCGGAGAGTGCACCTAATGTTTGCACATATATGACGAGAATCGGGTGCGGAATCATGTGCCTTCAATGTTGATAAAAATTTTCATAGTTGATGCTTCTAATTAGTTGTAAGTTAACACATTGTAAATATAGAAGTAACGCTACGATCGTTTCGAACTCTTTATTTTTTATTAATTTAATTAAACAAATCATTTTTTTATTTATTGCCTAAGGTTGCGTTGTGACGCCTACCATCAAACACAAAATATCACGATTGTGTAACTCACGCTTTAGATGATCACGTCATTCAGCTTAGAATATGCGTTGTTTAAAAATATTGATAGGAATCCAAAATGCCATTAATTCGGCTTTTAGACGTCGCTCAAATTTATAATTTTGTGTTGTTACAACACAACATTGTTTTATCACTGCCAGTGTCTTTTCCATTTATTTGTAAGTAAAACCTTGCCAATTCGTCTAAAGCCCTAGGTTCGTGTATATTGCGGCTCGGTGTAACTTCACATCTTTACTGTTTTTTGTAAATAAATCGTTATATTTTATGTTTGATGCGCAGTACATTTTTGTAATGCCCAGTAATATGAACATAGACCGCGCGATGCCCGGCCATTTGACAATATGACTGTATAAATAGATGAATTACTATATCGTTTTTAAATTATATTATACGAGGCACTTTCGATGTAAAAGTACCTTTGTACTACCAAAAAGGTCCAACAGAGGCATATCTGTGCGTGTCGTCTTCAATATGCATCGATTACTGTCGATACATACACAGGAAAGATGATCGATTCGAATTGTTATATAATTCGATACCTACAGAACTAAGCCAAGGGCTCAAAACTATATCGGTTAAATAAAATGCTTGTTAAAATTGTAAAAAATATAATGTTTTCCAATTTAGAGTGTACGAATGTGAAGATAAACGATTTGTAATAAAAGCTAAGTATTAATTTCATCAACGATACGACACACGGCCGCCTGTTCGTCAGCGGTCGATGGTTAATAGTAAAAGAATTTCACTAATCTGACTGTATTATTTTTTTATCTAGCACATGTAACATTTAAAAATAAACTGGAACTGTGCCATATGCTTTTGATTTTTATTTTAGTTGAATCCTGTTTCGTAACCCCCCATAACAGTGGCGGTATTACCATACAAGCCCAAAACCCTTGCTTAAATACTCAATAGGTTCAATAAAGAATCAATATCAAACGCGAACTATTTAAAAATTCGCGGGCATTCTTAAGGTAGAATTCCGTGCATCGCGACTGTCGCAGCCGCGCGCGGCCAACGACAGTCTTCGATCGCTCGCGACAATAGTCACCCTATGAAAATGTATGGCACCGTTGCCGAGGGCCGCGACGACGGTCGCGCGCGGTCGACGGGTGGCGTGAGCCGCGCACAATGAGGGTTTTCGATACTTTTTCTGCCGCCAGGCGGCGCTTCGTATGCGTCAGGTCCAAACAGCTGTCAAATAGTATGGAATTGTAGGGTCCGAACTTATTGTTTATTGAAATTCTGTTATATTGGAAGTGTTATTGATTTTATTATGGACTACGGTCAGAATAAGGTTTCCGAACTAAAAATTGAGCTAAGAGAGAGGGTGCAAAAGTCACTGGTACTAAGGAAAAGCTTGTTGAAAAATTTGTTAACACAATATGATTTAGTTTTTTTTATTTACTCAACCTCAATAGTAAAACAATAATGCAGTGCTTTAATTATAAAATAAAAAAAAACACTAAAATCGTTCACTATTCATAGTAAAGATAAGCACTTTGACAGTTACCTGGACCTGACGACTCGGTGCTGCCACCTGGTGGACGCCATTTTAGAAAACCCTCATTGCAAATCGCTCAGTATGGCAAAGGACAATGGGCACAAATATATGGGACCTGGGGCCCGATTCTCCTAAGTTAATAATGTCAAAATCGAGTAGAAATCGAATCGCAATAGCAGTTTTAACCATATCGGGCATTCTGCTACTAATAAAAGACCAATCGTATTCGATTGACATTTGATTGGTGTGCGATTGGTCTGCTATTTTGGTGATTTTGGTCCATACGGTAGTTTGCTGTACAATCATTTTGCAATCGTAATTCATTTGCAGACAAAATGATTCATTATTGAATGACAGAAAAGGATAAAAACGTTTATTTCAAAGAAAAAATAGCGGAATGCCACATACCCTTCAATCGTAATCGAGTCGGGATCGGATCTCAGTCGAATCGAGTCGAACGTGAATCGTATGACGCTTAAGTAAAATTAGGAGAATCGCGGCCCTGGTATACCCCACCAATAGGAATGTCATATATACCATTGGATAGGTCTTTTTATGTAGAACAATATTTACTATGACAGCTTTGTTGAAATGTTTGTCCGTTCTGAGATATAGATCAAAAACTGTGCAAAAGTTAGAACTAAATAATCTATTGATAACTCAAGTTTTTAAAGGAAAATCTAAGTACTACCAAGTGTAAGTCTTGTAAGTGCTACCTGCTGTGCCCGTTAGGGTCCATAATTGTTACTATTAGGTATGTAGCATTTCAACCTTTTATAACGGACAAACAATAGAACAAAGCTGTCATTGTAAATATTGTTCCAATTAAAAAGACCTATCCAACGATATATATGACTTTGCTATTGGTGCGGTTTCTCATTACGCCCAAAATCCAGTTGATACAATAAAAGGTTGAAATGCTACATAATAGTAACAATTATGGACCCTAACGGGCACAGCAGGTAGCACTTACAAGACTTACACTTGGTAGTACTTAGATTTTCCTTTAAAAACTTGAGTTATCAATAGATTACTTAGTTCTAACTTTTGCACAGTTTTTGATCTATATCTCAGAACGGACAAACATTTCAGCAAAGCTGTCATAGTAAATGTTGTTCTACATAAAAAGGCCTATCCAATGATATATATGACATTGCTATTGGTGGGGTATACCAATCTGCCCATTGTCCTTTAAGCCGTGCATGCGCGAGTCGTGAGCTTGCAGTGTTGCCGTTTTAGCGACGTGTGAGATCTGGGAGATTTTTAATGAGTTTTAAAACTTTTTTAAGATTTTGCCACAATAAAAACTAGCGACTTTTTAAAATAATTAAATAATAATTTAATAACGATCACCAACATTTTACTCTGATGTAATTAAATCATTTCTTAAGAAAGATAGACAATTCCAACTAGAATATAAATAATTTATTTTAATTCCTTATTACATTCTATTTTTTTACTTTCGTTTTGTAAGTTTCTGATTTGTTTTTTTTTTTTGTGTGTAACCTGTTAAACCTTTTAGGGTCAATTCCCACTGAAAGAGCAGCGGCCGGCAGCGGCCGTAAGAGCACGGACAATGTAAGCAGCACTTGCATTTACGGCCGCTGCCGGCCGCTGCTCTTTCAGTGGGAATTGACCCTTACGATGCAAGCAACTACGTTAGGGTGCGTCCACATCTGGCGAATGTGCCGCGAATGTGCAGCTCGCGAGCCGTTTGCGACCTGCCCGCGAGCTGCGCGCGTGCATTTTTGTTCGTGCGCCGCTTCTGCGCCGCCCGCGCGCAGTTCGCGCGCGACCTAAGCGCCGTACGCGATCAGCGCGCAGGCGGCGCGCGACGCGCTCTTTATTAAATAATAAACGGAACTGTAAGGGCGAGAACTGAGTGCGCGCAGATCGCGCGCCGCTCGCGCGCTCTATACGAGCCTTGCATGAGTTGCGCTAAAGAGGCGCACCAAGCTATTGCAGTGACTGCACGCGCGCAGCTCGCGGGCAGGTCGCAAACGGCTCGCGTGCTGCGCATTCGCGGCACATTCGCCAGATGTGGACGCACCCTTAGGTAACACAACTTTGTTCCCTCCAACAATGAAGCAAACCAAACGGCTTTTATCAAAGCCACCGGAGGTATGCAATTGCTGATATGTTTATATTCAATCTAGCACTACCATGCCTTCAGTGTGCTTTTTGGTTACCCCATTCACCGCATGACAAGCAAGAGTGAAATTGAAGAAAGAAGACCAAAGAAGATGTACAAATAATTGATTGCACCTAACCAGTGGTTTATGAAAAAATATTACATACATACTCAGTCGAAAACTGAACTTTCTTTTTTGAAATCGGTTAAAACTTTACTGGGCTTGCGTTATTTTGAAACCCTAGGCACGCCACTGCCCTAATAGTTACCAGTACTAAATGGTCTATACTGTTGATTAATATGAGAAGAGTGAACCATTCTACTGTTCAATTACTGCACCCACAAGGTTAAAATAACGATTTTCATGCTGATTACATATTCCAGTCATTAAAACTTTTTCAAAAGAGTGCAAGTTTTCAAAGGAGGCGATTGCGAAGAAATTAAATAAAGAATTTAATTCGAACATTTTATAATTACAATCATTGTTTAAAGTACATAAAAACTTCACAGATGACAGGTTTATAATGTTGCCTACAGCTGTGATATAGCCATTAGCTACTCGAAAATACAATGCACCTGCTTGCTTATTAATAAATAATACTGTACCATGAATTAATTTAAAGTTACACAAACATAAAATAATTTAAAAATTTGAATGAATAAAAATGAATTTATTAGGTATTCTATAAATCACCAATAACTTATTTGCATTATAATTTATTGTCTTACTAATCACTCAAAAGTAAATTTTAAAATATGATACAATGCGTGATACAGGCAATTAAAACAGAAATTGGGTATGCAACAAAAAAATTTAAACAAATTTCTGCAGCACTGAAAAAGCGCTTTAGACAAGAAAAAAATCTCCCAACACTAGAATACATTACAGAATGATTCAGGAAAAAATATAGGTATTACATTTTTTACGTGAAGCGATGAGGCATTGAGTCATCAATTACAGCTATTATGTATCTGAAGTTGTACCTATTATTGCCTTATTTTTTTTTACAGAATAAACATTCATTGACATTAAATCGTTTTTATATACTGACCAGTTATTGTGCATAACTGCATTTACACAATAGGTTAAATCCTTAAAATAAGTTTAGCAACAGTTTCATCTGAATATATCTCTAATTCCTTGTATGAGCTGGTTGACGAGAGGGTCGTGTTCCTCGTAGCCCGCCGACCGCATGTGATGTGATGCACTGCATATGAACTGGGGAAATGTAAATATGAATTTATTAAACGATCCATTACTCTTCTATCATGGCAGGGTGATCCAGCTAACTACAAATAAATGTTATTGAACAAAGTTATTTATTTATGCACATGTGGATGCTCTCAATTTGATTTTAAATATAGGTAACTTAAAATCTTTGTGTTAAATAAACAGAGGTCTATACCCGTTTAGCACGGGTCCACTAAGTTACTGAAGTTTAATAATAAAAAATGTAAACCGCACGTTATTTGAAAGACCAACGTTTTTCGACTTTAAAAAATAAAAAAAACTTGTAAAAAAGTTACCTTCTCCAAATACGTAATACCCGCCTGCGGACAGACATCGCTGCTCACATTGACACTGAGCTCATTGCTGGCGAGGTTATCAATCATAACGGTATGCAACTCTTGCAGGAAGGCAGCTAAGTTGTCAGTAGTGAGATCTGATAGCAGTTTCACGCTGAATTGGAAGCCGGTAGGCAGGTCCGAGGCGTCCTCGTCGTCTACACGGAAGCAACTGTGGAAGAGAAGGCTTGTTAGATTTTATGTAGAGTAGCTTTACTCAGGCGATGCAAGGAGCCCTATTAGAGTGCACAGATAATATGATGCAAGTAATATTTATTATATGTGGCAATGCTAATTTTGGAAATTGTACTGTTTAAGGTGATTGCTAACTTTTCAATTTACAATGATGTAGTATAGGTATTGAAAAAGTTAGATAAACTGTTTTTAAAGTCCGTCACGGGCTTTTGAAGTTGAAGCCGCAACTTTCAGTAACAGTTCTGGTCCATTCCGTAGCCTATCAGCTTGCCTCAATCTGTCAATTTTTTTTGATAGATTTTCGATGTTATCACAATAGAGTGGAAGGTTAATGTTCGATTGGTAAAATTTTGCAGATTCGGGTAGATTGATCTACTGGCGATTGTAAACATAGTTTCTGTCACATACCGGTACATGGAGGCGGTGCGGCCGGTGGGCCAGTGCTGCGCGGTGATGAGCGCGAGGCAGGGCGCCCGCGGCCGCTCCAGCGCCCTCTGCAGCGCCCGCTGCGACCGCAGGTCCTGTGCCGACGGCGCCGACGGGAACTCCGGGTGCGAGTGGTGCCAGCCGCACACGTGGGCTCCGATAGCACGGACTTGTTCCGCCGCTATCGACTGGGACACTGTAACAAATATAACAGGAACATGTTTAAACTAGGTAGATGTACAAATCTGCCAACTCCATACTGTTTAAATGTTAATGAAAACGTTATGATATATATTTTAATTAATTTTACCTGGGTCCATCTCGCAGTGCGTGCTGCCAGCAGCGGCAGCAGCCGGGCGGTACGCAGTGATGGTGAGTGCCAGCCTGACTGTCTCACTGACGTTGCCTCCTAAAAGTCCCATCACCTCGCCGCGTGACGTGTGCGCGTGACCATCCATTAGTAGAAGCGTTGATACGTGCATACGAACGTCGAATGGTGCCTGAGAATTAAAAAAACAAGTTTTCAAAATTGTATATTTTTTTTTTGCAAAATGTATTGTATTTTATTTTTTAAACATTAACCAGCCAGTCTTTTTTGACTGACTTTTTTTATTAATTACAACATCTGCATCAGTACTGTAACGTCAACAGTACACAACAACCTACCGGTTTGTCAGCACTATAAAGCCGACAGTGTAACAGCTGCACGGGCGGAGGCCGGGACACGCGGACGCGACGCGGCTCGGCACCTACTGCATACAAGTCACCTGACGCCGTATGCATTATTGTGTAGCCGCCGCCGCCGTCCTGAAGAAATGTAACAATATTGACTTCCCGTCTTCTGTCTAGCCTTGTCATTATTTGTCCAGCCATTTCCTGTCTATGTTGGGACTTGGGATTGGCTTTCAATTTAATCAGATATAATTTATTATGAATAAGTTTGAATATATGTGGGTTTAAGAGGTACAGAGGATTCTCGCTACGCTAAGCCAACGCAGCAAGCACAGTTTGATATTGATTGATCAACCTAGACAGCAAGAATTAGACAGAAATTGAAATGGACTCAAAACAGAGCCCTGTGACACACCTAGATTAACTGGATGAGTTTATCATTTTGGACTACTGATGTTTTCACATTGTGTCCTATGACGTAAACACATAAGTCTACTAAGTTAAAACCTCCATTTTGGTCTCTGTGATAGCAAAAAATATATGACTAACTTAACGAAAAGCTTTAGTCTACTTATATTATGACGATTGCTGCTGGGCAAAGTGTAAAGGCTCGAGCAGACCGGATGCGTATGCGTAACCACGCGCGTAGTCACGCGCGTAGTTACGCAAGCGGTGTGGCCTGTCTCATACATTTCCATACATTACAACTCATGGTTACGCCGTAACTACGCGCGTGACTACGCGCGTGGTTACGCATACGCATCCGGTCTGCTCGAGCCTTAAAGGAAGACATTTTTCTTTGTAAGGCTCTTTCAAAGAAAAGAATGGAAAAGTTCTCACCAAGTTAATTTTCTTCTGTCTCTTGGGCATGGGCTCGAACCTGCTCAGTGGTACAGCTATGGGAGCTTCATCACTAGCTTTAATCTGTTCCTTCTTAGGCGTAGTCTTGTACGTGCTGCTCTCACTGTCGCTGTCCACGTCTATTTCTATGTCGCTTTCGGGATCCGAGTCTTTTTTCTTTTCAATTTTTATCTGTAGAAAAACATTTATGTCAGACAAACAATAGTAATGAATGATACATTATGTGATTTTTTTGTTTAAGTAGGGTACCAATCAAAGGTGGCTGAGCAGATCAAAATGGGACACTGCCAAATACAGCAATAGGAGTCATTGCTTCATCATCTCCCAAGCTTTTCCCCAGCAATGTTGGGGTTGGCTACCAGTCTAACCGGATGCAGCTGAGTACCAATATTTTACAAGTAGTTGTCATTGCTTATTATTGGGAAAAAAGGAATGAAAAGGGAAACCTACCACTTGCTCTCCTTCTGAAACTGGTAAAGCTAGTCCAGAACCCAGCACTATTTGCATCTTAGGGCTCTTCACACTATCCTCAGAAAGACTAGAATCCTTTCTCTGCCTCCCTGGAGGTGTCTTCAACAATTCCTTACTTTTATTCCTAGGAGCACCTTTATCATAATTCCTAGATTTTTTTCTCCTATGATTACCAATCTTCTTTTCAGCCTTAACTTTCGCTTGATATTTAACAATATTCTTAGACACAATATCAGTCAGGTCTAAGTCAGAACCAATAGATTCTGTGGAGCCTATTATCAAATCATCTTCATACAATATTTCTGCTGGGTTTATTGCCATCAATTCAGCCTTTTTATCTATCAACACATCTGGTTTCAGTAAACTTTTGGAGTTTGTGTTCTTTTTTCTGAATGGTTTCTTTGGTATATTTATTGTGGGTGCTCCAGTGGTTACCATGTTAATTACATTATTTATACTGGTCATGTCATCTGTTACTATTTCTTCCTGGACTACCGCGGGCACATCCTCATGGTCCTCCGGTTTGTCAAGGCCAAATGATGGAGTCTCTAGATTGACTCCATATTCAGCCTCAATTAAAGCCTGTATTTCTGCTTCAGTCTTAGTTTTCAATGTCTGTGATATCTTTCTCACATTTCTGCCATACTTTGCCTGTAAATAAATATCACTAGTAAATATTTATGCTTGACTGCTATTATGATGTCTGCTAAAAAATTATAACCACTCAAGATAGAATAGATTATTATCTATCTATTTACAAGGATAAATATTTATTATTGTCATTACTTAAAAATGATTCAGGATTGTAAAGATATGAAAAAAGGACTTGTGTGATTATATAGACAGAAGAATGCTTTGAGTATTCTTACCATTTCTTTGATAAGAAGTTCTCTCTCTGATGAGCTCCATGCAGTATGTATATCAATGTAGTGTCTGTCTGAAGAGTTATTGCCATAAAGCTTCCTTGGTGAACTTTCTTTGAACCTTTTTTTTTTATTAAAAAAAAAAAAGATTAAATTTAATAATACTTCAGAATATATTGCTAAGTTGTTTATAAAATTGTATTTTATAGTTCAAATTGAATAGGATGGTGTGTGAAATGAGAGAAAGTTAGAAAGCTAGAAATTGAAGTGTCTCCACAAGGTCAATCTAGAGCAATGATGAATGAATGATGGTTAAGGACTTACCTATTAGTTTGTTTATCGTACCAGTTCGTCTCCGTGGAGTCGAGGAGCCACTGCGGGTGCACCGTGTCCTCTCTGTTCGAACACGAAGGGCTATATACAACAAATACGCAATTGTTTACTACAAATGCTAGACTAAAACTGCGCCCGAAAGAATGGTTTCCAAATAAATTCATGAATTGGACGTAATGTTTCTGTATACTAGTATGTTCAAAAATATTGGGGGATGCGTTTAAAACATAAAGTTGGTCTAATTTCTCATTGTTTTGAATAGAAACTGGAGACCCTGGTGTCAACAAAACATTGTAAACATAACCGTGTTACTGTTGCGTAACAACGACAAATGGTTTATTATAAAGAATGATGTTACAAAATTATTTTTTACGATAAATATACTCACATTCCTTGGTTATTTTGAGCAAAACAGGAATTAAAAGAGAAATCTCCTAGAATGTCAATTTCGTCGTCGTCAGCCATTTTTGTTCTGATTTGACATTTCAAAATATTTTGAGAAGAATCAAGAATTCTCCAGTATTGCCAACTTTAAAGAGTAAATAACATAAGTATGTCGGCTCTTCGTTACCAACATCAGAAATCTCCATCGTTTACTCTAGCCGCAGACGCTTAGTTTATAATGAATAATAATGCCAGCACTGTCTTGAGTACACTTTATAGTAAGAAATAACAATTATGGTGATAAACAAACAATAAACTAAATTACGACGTCGAATTGAGACGATTCGCCTGGTGAGGGCGCGCGGGCCTTTTTCTTTATGTCAAAGTTCCCGCGCTGCTCCCAACTTGACGCTCCGTCAGAGTGACACTTCCTCAGCTGTCACTCTAATCCGACGTATTCTCATATTCTCTACGGCGGCGCCGACACGGCCAGACTGACAATCGTCCGTCCTCGGACGTAGTAGTTTAATGGCGTCCTGGAAAGATCAAAACAGTACACGGCTAATGATCCGCTCGTCCACCCTGACGAACATAATGCCATAATGTCTACCATAATACAGAAGCAACATTTTGCCCACACAACAACTTTACACACGGCGACTTTACATACTACAACTTTACACACCATAACTTCATACACCATAACATTACACACCACAACGTGGACCGGACGAGTGCGTCCCTTCGACCAGCCACCAAAGCGACATGGACCGGACAACACTGTCCCTTCGACCAGTTGTATAACACAAAACCACAAACATGGACCGGACGAGTGCGTCCCTTCGACCAACCGCCAAAGCGACATGGACCGGACGACACTGCCCCTTCGACCAGTTTGTCACAAGCATGGACCGGACGAATGCGTCCCTTCGACCAGCCGCCAAAGCGACATGGACCGGACGACACTGCCCCTTCGACCAGCCTGTATAACACAACCACAAACATGGACCGGACGAGTGCGTCCCTTCGACCAGCCGCCAAAGCGACATGGACCGGACGACACTGCCCCTTCGACCAGTTTGTCACAAGCATGGACCGGACGAGTGCGTCCCTTCGACCAGCCGCCAAAGCGACATGGACCGGACGACACTGCCCCTTCGACCAGCCTGTATAACACAACCACAAACATGGACCGGACGAGTGCGTCCCTTCGACCAGCCGCCAAAGCGACATGGACCGGACGACACTGCCCCTTCGACCAGTTTGTCACAAGCATGGACCGGACGAGTGCGTCCCTTCGACCAGCCGCCAAAGCGACATGGACCGGACGACACTGTCCCTTCGACCAGCTTGTGTAACACAACATCCCAAACATAGACCGGACTGCACTGTCTCTCAACCTTGATCTATCACACATACTCATTCATAATACATAACACAGTAACTAACCTTTCTGTTATGGACGATCCTGCTCAGTATGAACTTCGACTTCATAATGTACATCTAAGGTGTCAGAGTCATAGAGGCTAAGCGTATCTGACCACGCAGTGAGCGTTTCAGAATCAGCTGAAGCAGTGACCGAGTCTGCAGGCAACATATCCCCGAAATTTGGAGTATCACCGAAATCATTACAGTTTTGTGTCAATTCATCCGACGCCGACACGGTCTCCTCTTCATTCAATAGGCTGTCAGTGATTTCAAGTAAACCGGTATGTCCCTTAGGTACTGGACGCAAGTTCTCATGAGCATATTTGTAAACGCGATTTGAACCGTTAATATTTTTCAGTTCGTAGCGATCATTTTCTAATACCGATGTTATTATGAATGGCCCTTTAAACTTCTTGTCTAATTTAGTTTGGTTTCGTTCACCGGTTTTGAGAAAAACAAAGTCACCCTTGGTGAATGGTTTGATATTAGCGCGACCACGATTAAACCGACGAGTGTCTGCTAATACAGCCTTTTCGATATTATTTGACGCATTCTCTCTAACGGATTCTAAATCTAACCTTTTAATCTCCTCGTCCGATTGTGCGATAGAAATTTTAGACATACCCAATGATTGTGCGCGAATCCCGAACATTAATTCTGTTGGTGAGTATTTAGTCACTGTGGATTTCGTACTATTTAGCGCTAACTGAATATTGCCTAGTTCGTCACGCCATGTTTTGTTCTGTTCATTTTCTACTATCGTAAGCAAGCTTTTCAACGTTCTCATGACTCTCTCTACTTGACCATTCGCTCTACTAGAACCTGTTGCAATGAAATGAAGACTGATTTTATGCTCAGTACAAAATTTCTTGAATTCGGCACTAATATAGCATCGAGCCTGATCTGCAATAACACGTTTAGGGGCCCCAAAGAGATGGACAGCTTTTTCTAGAGCACGCACCGCACTAGTGGCGTCGAGTGACGCCGTATGCTCGAGAAGAACGTATTTACTAAACGCATCTATGATAACCGAGCAATATTCTTTGCGATCGCTTTTACCACTCAATTTCCCAGTGAAATCTATATGGATCGTATGCCATGGCACGGGTACTTTAGGGATAGAGTGCAAGCGAACTGATTGAGCTCCCGAAGGCCCTTTAGACGCTTTACAAACTATGCACGAATCAACAAATTGTCGCACACTTTTAGACATTTGGGGAAACCAATATTGTTCATAAAGTTTGTCTAACGTTTTGTCACTACCGAGATGTTGTATTTCGTTATGAACATGGTTAATTAGTGTCCAAATAAGGGATCGGGGAACAACAGGTAACCACACAGTAGCTTTATTTCGTTCGACTTTCCTATATAAAATACCATCTCTAACGTCATACGTGCGAGCTACCGAATCAGGCATATCATTGTTGTTGTGCTTGTTTATTAGGTCTTGGATTTCGCTATCTCGTTTCTGTTCCACGGAAAGCCAACCTTGATGTAGTTCTACAAATTTAACTTCTTTCCTAATAGGAGATATGTTAGAAGAGGCACCTTCTTCGGGTTGTAGATTACGGGAGAGATAATCAGCATGTTCCATTCCGCGACCTTCGCGATAGACAATGTCAAAATCATACGCTTGCAAAATTGCCCACCAGCGATGTACACGTGGAGTGAGGTCAACTTTTGACTTTGATGCCTTTCAGGCCCGCCGCTAGCTGTTTGTTCGCCCGCGTGCAAAACCAATTATGCCGCCCTACGATTACATATTATACTGGGTTTTGTCAAAAAATATATAAGGGGGGGGGGTCCAGGGGGTCCGGACCCCCCCGCTCATTCATATCCATTTTACTTGTCCAACAGAAAAAAATATGTACATGCACCGCTCTGATTGCAGAAAACGCACTTCCTTTTGGATACATAAATATTGCAATAGGTACATAACATATATTACACGTAACTTTTATTAACTTGAAATGCTCTAAGTCTTAGAGTAACCTAAGAAGTCCTGGGTTAGCCCATAAGCAGACTAAGCAATTGCTTAGGGCATCAATGCAGTGCAATCAATACCCAAGTTGCCCCTATGTATTGAAAGATTGTGATTAATGGGTAGGTACCAACATAATGTATATCAAAGTGCTTAGAACAGATTATGGGTAACTTAAACTAACGAACTTAAATATCTATAGCAATGTTTAATTTCAGTAAAATATGGTATTAATGGTTTTTGGTGGGTTTCCCGTTGAAAAAGTCAACGCATGAGACATATTTCATATGTAAGGAAGCGCGAGCGAAGCGAGCGCGAAATTTTTTTAGTCTAAGGACACAAAACAAATAAAAACCATAAATATGTCGGAGGCGTCATCAGGATGGCACTATCGTCCGACATCAGTTAGGGTAATCAAGCAAAGAGATAATTCAAAGAAACTCAAAACTCAAACAAACTCAAAACTCAAACGTTTATTCAAATTAGTCAGAACAAAAGACAGCCCCCAAAACGCCCGCCCTTCGCCACTTCCTATGTGTTTTGGCTGGGGAGAAGAAGTGGCGGAACAAACTCCCCAGCAACACATGTCTGTCTCTTAGGTTAGAAGAACCATTACAATAACCTTTACAATATGGATCTACAACGGTACTACAACGCTAGGCAATAACACTAGGTACACTATACGTAACGAAAGGCAGTAACGCGACAACTCCACGAAGACTCGACGAAGCCTCGACCAAGACTCGATCAAGACTGAGCTCTGCGGACGCCACGCTGACCGCCACGACTCTGCCAAGCGCGCCAAAATGTTGTTTCACCGGAAACGCCACCAGAGGGCGCGCTTGCTTGACGTTTAGTATCCGTACTAATGACAGTCTCCGACAAATAAAACAAAGCAAAGTCAAAAAGTAAGATATGCACAGAAATGAAGTGCAAATGTACATGAAGCCGCGAGCGAAGCGAGCGCGATTTTTCCCTTAGAGTTTTCATGAAGTAAACATATCATAAAAAGCCAAAGTGAACAAAAAGCTATAAGGCCTCGGCCTCAAATTTTGCGGGCAGCGGGGCGGCAGCGGCGGCGGCGCGGGCGGTCACCAAGTGCACCGCTCGTTGCCGGCTCCCGCGCTGCTGTATTCAAGGGCCGGTCCATTTGATTATACGCGTAAGATCCTGCCGCTCCCGCGCCTCCGCCGCTGCCGCCCCGCTGCCCGCAAAATTCGAGGCCGAGGCCTAAACGACGTGCGCGAAAAATGATTTTTCGGAATTGAATGCCTCAACAATTAAACAAAGATAAATTGCGATCAGTGCCGGTTTTAACTCTACCAGCGCCAGGGCCAGGGCGAGATTTCTACGGCGCCCTCCAACTGCAATTGTAACCCATACGAAAAACAGTGACGTATGTAGTTAGCGATTGCGCGAGCGAAGCGAGCGCAAATATTTTTTTTATAGTTAACAAGTCGAAGCAAAAATTACGTAAAATGTAACCTAATTGTACATAAGTTATTGCTGGTTGGTGAATGCAAAAACACTGGAACATGTCTTCTGATTGCGCGAGCGAAGCGAGCGCGAAATTTTTTGTTATATTTTAGAACTCAAAACAAAAATTACTTAAAATTTTGCCCAAACGTACATAACTCTTTGTTGATGATGGCGCCTATGTATTTAAATTTTGGGACTTAAAGTAGTACCTAGTCGTGGGTCTGTGGGCGGTGAGTTCGGGTGGCTCATCGTCCCTCTGTCTTTCTAGACGACAGACCCGTGTCGACGGCGCGCGTTGTTCCACGCGCTCCTCAAAGAGATGTCAGCAACCCCAGCGGGGCCCAGCAGGGCCAAGGCCTGCCGGGGCTGCGGGTTGTTCGAAAGAGATACCGCGGCCCTGGTACATAAAAGGCCTATGACGGAACACGACGATTTTAGTCAGTAAGATTTGATGATTTTACGTCGCTAAAAAAAAAAAAAAAAAAAGTAGTACCTAGTAAGAAAGTTCATATGGAAACTAGAAGTTACTTTCTTATTAATAAAATAACTTAAAAACGACGCTCCCTTTTTGCTAGGGTAGACTAAAAAAATCTTGAAAAATAAAAACAACTGTAAAGTGAAGCAAGCCCGAAAATGTTTGAGTTTTGGATCACTAAAAGTCCTAAACATATATAATAAAAAGCGACTGTGAAGTGAAGAAGCCGCGAGCGAAGGGAGCGCGAATTCTTTTGAGTATTGGGACATTAAAAGTAGCTATATGTGATAAAAAATCGAAGCGTAAAGTAAGGAAACCGCGAGCGAAGCGAGCGCGAAAATTATTGAGTTTTGGGACATAAAAGTAGTGTTTCTTCGAGAATTTCTCAAATTTAACGCGGAATTAAACACAAATTCGCTTCGGCGCCCCTGAGCCCGCGGCGCCCGGGTTATTCGCACACGCTGCACCATAGGTTAAGATCGCCCTGATGCTATCCATTCATTTGGATACAGTTCTTGTTAGTTGCAATCTTTGATGAAAGGACCATGAGTCAAATTGGGCTCATTGTCCAACAGAGTTATAGCATATGCCGTTGTGAAGGTTTTTGTTTGTACTAAAATTGTTACTATGGGCACTACCTTCAATTCCATGTCAAAAAAAAGATATGAACCTAAATAGGTTTACATATTACGTAGGTATACATTCTGGTTAACAGAAACGAAATGGGTCGAGATGCCATCGCTCAGTATTACTGCTCGTGTCTAACAGGTAGACGCTCAGCAGGAAGTTGTGCTCATATCATTTCAATAATATGGTATCTAAGGTTAGGCAGGCACTCACAATTTAATCCACCGGCAGGATATTTAGACGACATTATTATTGATATTGATTGAAATGTTAACAAAAATAATTTTAACTGTTAGCAGCTGTTTTATTTTTTATGTATACATTAAACCTGGAATTAAAACTAGTTAAAGGTGTTCAATAACAAAACCTACACTGCCATAACAGCACTACTTTTTGCAGAATATTAGTTTATTTATGGTCGGAGAAAAAGATTTATAGCAAAATAACCCCATGGATTCTTCGCAAAAATGAGTTTAAATCTTTATATTTACATATATTCAAAGTGGTCTCATCTCTGTTGGTGGGTGAGCCCAGGCTTCATACATTTTTGCCCATGGTCCTTTAAAACAAAAATAGGAGTAACATTCTGATCAAGGATTGGTTGGGGGCGCCTGCGGCGCCCCTTATATCCGGCGCCCTGGGCCGTCGCCCAACTGCGCCCTACCCTAAAACCGCTACTGATTGCGATATCTGACATGGAGGCGCGAGCGCAGCGAGCGCGAATTTTTTTGGGGATGCAAAGGATGAACCCGTCAAAATTGATAGGGGACGACCAAAGCGAGGGCGGCTTTTTCTGAAATTTTATTACTAATCTACTCATCTATTTTTAGTAAAAATATTTTTACTACGTAATTATGGGTTAATTTTGCCGCCCCCTAAATAGTGCCGCCCAGGGCATTTGCCCCCCCTGCTCTCTCCCCCCACGCTACGCTAATGGTTGATCTTAAATCGTTTTTAATAATTTTAAATTTTGAAAATGATCAACAGATGTAACTGAAACCGGCAGTGTAAGTAATATTCTTAGCGCTATTGCTGTGTTCGGAAATATTGAAATCAAATAATTGGTAAAAAGATATTGTATTTTTTTAATATTACGTGATAGGTCGCTCGATTTGCCGCCCCCTAGGACGTGCCGCCCGCGTGCGGTGCACGCCTTGCACGCCCGCTTACGGCGGGCCTGATGCCTTTAGCGAATTACAATCTGTATAAACAGTGAATCGCCTGCCATACAAGTAATGCCTAAAATGTTCTACCGCTCGTACGACGGCTAAAGTCTCTAATTCATACGAGTGATAGCGAGATTCTACTTCAGATGTACGTTTGCTATAATATTCTATTACGTGAGGCAAGAGGTTTTTCCTTTGAATGAGAATTGCTCCGTAGCCATCAGCGCTGGCGTCTGTATGTAATTCAACAGGCAATTCTGGGTCGAAAATTGTTAAAACTGGTTCGGAAGTCAGAATCTCAACTATCTTGCTACGGATATCTTCATGTTTGTCAGTCCATTTAATCGGTCCCTTCAATTTAGTTAAAGGATAAAGAGGTCCAATGACATTTGTAAAACTGGGAATAAATTTTCTGAAGTAAGACGCGAGTCCAATAAACTGACGAACGTGTGTGCCTGTTTTTGGAGGAGGTGCATCTGCCAAAGCTTGAATCTTAAGTGAGTTTGGTCTAATTTCGCCAGCTTGTATTGAATAACCCAGATAATTGATTTTAACTTTCATGAATTTACATTTTTTGGGGTTTAGGGAAAAACCAGCATCTGTCAAGGCATACAAGGTATCATCTAAGCGTTGCAGGCCTTGAGAAATATCAGGGGAATAGCAGAGAACGTCATCCATATAAATTAGAGGCTTGTCGTTGAGATTTTGCAAGGCTTTATTGATGCATCTTTGATAAACGGATGGAGCGTTACGTAAACCAAAGGGCATAGTGAGGTATTCATATTGCCCTTCAGGAGTTACAAAGGCTGTCATTTCAATTGAATCTGGATGAATAGGGATCTGGTGGAAGCCGCTAGCCATATCAAGTGATGAGAAAAAGTTAGCGCAAGTCAGTTGATCTATCTGTTCCTCTATGCGAGGCAATGGATAATGTTCTGGATGAGTGTTTGAGTTAAGCTCCCTGTAGTCGACGCACATTCTATCCGTATTGTCTTTCTTTTTTACAAGAAGTATAGGACTTGAAAAGGGGGAGGAGCTCTCACGAATAATTCCTGCATCAAGAAGATCTTGTATTTTTTCACGAACTATCTGTTTTTCTACCGGTGCTAAACGATAAGGTGACCTATGAACTACTTTATGGGGGTCTATCAACTTAATCTCTAACTGCCCTGTTTTAACGCGCCTTGTTGGTACACCATCAACAAAATAATCAGAATATTTGTTCAGTATTCTTAAAAGTGCTTCTTTATCTTCATTTACTAAGTCCGTGTCAACCTCAGAAACAAAGTACGCATTAAATTTGCTTATGCAAAAGTTAGCCTCCTGTTTCATATTAAGCACAACTTTGTTATTATCAATTGTTGCATAAAAACCCTTGTCCAAAATATCTCTACCTATAATAATCGGCACAGAAATATCGGAATCAGGCACGATGTGAAATGTAATGTCAACCGGAACATCACCAATCGTAACTGTGCTTAACATTTGACTAGAGCATTTGACGTCGTTACCGCCAAGACCAGTAAGGTAAACTAAATCGTTGCGTACAGTACCCGGAAACCGCTTAGAGAGACTTTCAGTTATGAGTGAACAAGATGATCCACTATCGAATAGAAAAGGAAACCGCTCACCGGAAGATGTCTCCAGCGAGGATCTGGAGGGGTCATGGCCGCAGAGGTTGACTTCTTTGTTCGCTAACCCACCGGGCCTCTTCTTGTCGAGACAAGTTGGTGATGTGTGTCCAGTCTTTCCGCACGAAAAGCAGGTAATGGTTTTGTCTTGCTTGTTGGTGGAAGTTGAATAATCTGAAGGCTTCGATACTTGATCTTCCTTACGCGATTTGCATTCAAACTGTTTGTGACCCTTTACGCCACAACGATGACATTTGCCAAGAAACCTCGTATCTGTCACCCGCGGTCGCTTCACATCAGGGTCTTGACACCCGTCCATATTATCCGCCCGGCGTTTCAGCGAGATGCCATTAAGAATTCGAAATAGCTGAGCGCGAGTAGTAACGACATGGGATGTTAGCTCTCTACGTATCAAGTTATCCTTCTGGCATAAAACAGATATGACAAACCCAGTAATAACCTCTTCGGATAATTCTGCTTTTGGAATTTGCTCGATCATGCTCCATAAGCGCAACGCAGACTCAGATGCAGTTTCTTTAGCCTCGATTTGAAATCGCAATATCTCATCAAAATGATCTTGAATCAGTTTCGGTTTGGCAAATCTAGCCAATAACAATTGTTTAATACTACACCAGGATATGTTCTTCAAGTTTAATTTGGTTAAACAGGTAGCGGCACGACCTTTGAGTGCTCTAGTGAGTGCCATTAGTAAGTCGACACCATCGAGATTTTTGTTTTCTACTATGACTTCGGTTAGTGCACACCAATCTTCAATATCTGCGGCCTTATCGTCAGGATCGTATGGGATGAGTTTTGGTGTCACATTAGAACTTACTGCTGCCTGGGGCGGTGGGATTGAGACCAACCGGGATAAGAGCGACTCCATGCTTGACAATAGTTGCGTTGCAGGGTCGCTTTTTGATGGCTGCGTATCCACGGCATGACCTCTCTTCGATCCCACTTCTGATGTCGGCTCTTCGTTACCAACATCAGAAATCTCCATCGTTTACTCTAGCCGCAGACGCTTAGTTTATAATGAATAATAATGCCAGCACTGTCTTGAGTACACTTTATAGTAAGAAATAACAATTATGGTGATAAACAAACAATAAACTAAATTACGACGTCGAATTGAGACGATTCGCCTGGTGAGGGCGCGCGGGCCTTTTTCTTTATGTCAAAGTTCCCGCGCTGCTCCCAACTTGACGCTCCGTCAGAGTGACACTTCCTCAGCTGTCACTCTAATCCGACGTATTCTCATATTCTCTACGGCGGCGCCGACAAGTAAATCATTTATTCGCTTGAAATATGGTGATACATAACCACTCAAGCGTCCGAGGTGATAACAGTCACCAAAAAAATTCTTGCCTTAAGCGTCCATGGTGACTACAGTATCCGAACGACATCGTTCGGTTTAAACGTGTACAGCGCTATAGCCAGGTGGTATTAATATAGTTGATTGATACTAGATGGCGCGTTATTAAATTTGTCATCCGTGAGTTGTGATTTTTTCTGTGCAATGGCAACATTAAATTTATAAAAAAATATATTGAAGTGACAGTTCGTCGTTTTTGACAAGTGACTTTTTTGTGTGTGGAGCTCTTGACAAAAATGTGGTAAGTTTCTTGTTTTATACCTTATTTAGATTGTTATTTTATATCAAAATAAACGTGAAGAAATTTCCTTTACGAAATATGTATTATTACGACAATTTCAAAACGTTTACATAGTATAATTTAGGTGGAAAAGTTATACGATCACTACACGATCATCGTTTGATACTTTTCTATTGTTTACAGTGTATTCTAATTGGTTATTTTTGTTAAATAAATGCAAAATATACGAGAATCGTTCACTATTAGCACGTTAATGGCCATTTACAAACGAAATACATTGAGATGGGGTCTATAATGATTAAAATGTTAAGACGTTATTCATGATTTTAGTGTTGGTGAGCCGACTCCCCTTGGACTGACCTACTTACAATGAAAATAATGGTTTGTTCACACGGAGCGTTTTATGATCAATTTGGGAATGTTTTGTGGCTTTTGGCTTTGTTTATGTATCTACTTATAGGTGACGGCATGTTTATTTAGTTTTCGTTTTTCAATATCAAAGAATGAAAAATACCTAAAATTACAGTTTTACAGTGTATTTATTTTACTGTAATACCAATGACCGCTTTCTTTTTTTCTATTTAACATAATAAAAAATTATATGTAATAAAATTATATAAAAGTAAACATGTTTGCTCTATAAACATACCGAACAGTAATATGCGTGTTTCATTAAAACAACGTCGTCGTGTGAACACGCTATTAGCCGGGCGGCCATCTTGTCACATTTTTACGTCGCCCGAGGCCCAGTGACCGCTTGAGAAACATTTAACTTTGTTTATTTTTTCATGACAGAAAACTAATTACTTATATTAAGATATTGGTATCATTTTAAAGAGTATATCCTGTACTAATATAATAAAAAAACATTGTTACCAGTAATCACTATATTTTTCTTATAAAACTCGGAATAAAAAAAATTACGATATTTTTTTTGATATCCTCAACTTTATACTTTATTATCATCCTATAATATTAATTAAAGTAATTTACTTTTAATCAAATTAAATTTTACGTTCTTTTAGCTTTCCGTGAGTATTTTTTATTCGAATCTAGCTATTGTAGTTTTTCAGTAGTAATCGTTTTTGTTGAGAGAGTCTCGCTTGGTCGTAAAAAAGCAATTGACATTTCATGCGCGGACAGGTGGGCCAAAAATCACTGCGCGGCTTGGACGCTTGAGTGGATAAGGTGTTAACAATTATGTAAGTTGTAGTGTACAAAACATATTTCACCCTTATTACGGGTATGCATAGAGTGTATATATATACATTGAGTGTAGTAATAGATTTGGTCAAAAACCAAGATTCACACTGTACCCACGGATTGGTTAAAAAAAGTAAGGACTCCGCGTCATCTACATAATAAATGAAGCACCCAAAACAAGCCAGCTCCGTGTAAATACGAAGCTACACGCACACACTTACATAAACAAAAGCCGATCGATCGCCATTACGCTCGCGACCATCATCTGTGACAGTACATTTTTTTCAGGTATTAAAAAAAGGATATAATGCCATCGTGTGTCGTTAAATGGTGCAAAAATAATACCACATTACACAAAAAGTGTCAAGGGATTACTTTTCACAGGTAAGCCAGTTCTTATAACATTATTTTCTGCCTTTTTTAACACGTTCGCGTGAGCAGTCTCATTTTTAAATGTTGGTACTGTGGCGCATCTTTTTCCCATACAAAATTAAACCAAGTCTTAAGACGTCCCGCCGTTATACGTAGTCTTATAATCTGTTTTATGTGGCGCAACGTTATTTCACGTCCAACGTCTATAAACGTTGTCGCCACCACATAGGTCTGACATGGTCGGTCAAAATAAATATGACAATCTAGAGGCCATCGTACGACGTTGCGCCTTTTCATACTTATATCAATACCACGTTGTAAGACGTTGCTCACGCGAACGTGTTAAATACAAACAATAACAATATTTGGAACACAAAACCTCCAGTACACGTGATTTATCAATGACAGTAATAGCCAGTGTGGCCAAGAAAAAAATAGGGTTTTACCCGAAATAGTGGGTAACCAAATAGGTACATAATGGATGGATGGATGATAAACCTTCATTTCTTTGTAGGTTTCCTTCTGGAAATGAACCATGGAACGATGATTGGGTAACAATAATAAGGAAGTGTAGAGGTCAAGAAGATTGGATTCCAACCAAGAGTAGTGTTGTATGCAGCACACATTTTGATCAAAATGATTTGCTTACTTCATCAAAAGGACGACGTCGGGTAGTTACCTTTGCAGTTCCACAATTGGTAGGTTTTGTTGTTTGTATTATATCAAGACTTAAATGAGAATGTACGGTCTTAAAAAAAAAATAATTAAATAATACTACTTTTACGGATTATATGGAGTTTATGTGAATATTATTCAATCCCGACGATACGGACACAGCATCCGTGGTCACGGGCAGACTCCGGGCATCCCGAAAAGTAGTTTTATTTAAATGTCCAATATTCGCACACAAGTTTTTGTGTGCGCCGTTAGGAATCAAAAAGGCATCGTAATTATCACACCTAAGTAAAAGACGTGTGACGTTCCGTTACGCTTAAAGGAGATGGCCAAAAAAAACCCAGAGTCGACAGAAACTTCGTATGTATGGTTAGATTCAGTATAATTTGTAGATTACAAAAAGTATTTCATATCATCTAAAAACCATGGGGTTCTCTTTTTACAAGGTTTTTTCGATTAAGATTTTAGTATATAAAAAAGCTTAACTTTTCTGTTTGCTGTTCATTAGAACTTGTGCATAGGGTAAAAACTTTACACTCAGGTGTATGTCTGTTAGCACTATACACGAGTGAAGGTTTAGAGCTGACCTGATGATGGAGAAGAGAGACGGTCAAGGGAACTCGGCAATGGTAAATATCAACTACCTCGTGTTTGGGCTTATATTATTCGCATTGACGAGAACTTTTGACTTATGTGAATAGTGACTAAAAATAAAAAAAAGTGAAACCTTTTTTTTCTTTTAAGTTTTTTTTTTTATCAACCTTTGCCAGTTCAGAAGTTTCCACATAACAGGGAAACCTCTTCAAGTAGGTAAGGTCGGTACTTAATCGTATCTGGAGTGGTTCATGTGAATAGTGCAATGGGTGGGGGTCAAACTCAAGACCTTTTAATTACCAGGCAAACTCTGTAACTATGGGGATATTACTATTCGCATTTATAATGTTAGTATACCTTGTTTTTATGGTCCTATATCTTCTTTAAAATCAACATAAATTCAACATAACCTATTTTTGTGAAAATATGATATAGCTCCTATACCCCATGGATTTCAGGCTTGATTTTTTGGCACCATCAAAGGTCTATCATAATGAACCCATTGGTACCCATTTCGTTGCTGTCGATTCTGGGTTTTTTGACTATCAAAATTTGGCCATCTCCTTTGTCATACAAGAATTTACAATGTGGTCAAGTAATGTTTTAGTCTAAAACCTGAAAATAAAGTTTGCTTTCTTATTATTTATCTAAGAGCAGACGCGACTTCCTGTATTCGTTGTTGTTTTCTTGTAGCTATTATTTGAACCGCCCAAACAAAAAGAGCAACCTCGCGTTGAACCCGAAACTAAAAGTACTTCACAAGCAGTACATTGTGATCGTGACCAAGAACAGCAGTCGTTATTAGGATCGGATGCAGTAAGTATTTAGGTTATTTGCTTATTTTTGATTCCACTACAAACACATTGAATTCATTGAATTCAATGCTTGATCAAACGTGCTTTATTATTATTTCTATAATGATCGAAACGGCTTTCTTTTCTGTATTTTGTTTTGTTTTCTTGTAGCTATTATTTGAACCGCCCATAAAAGAAGAGCAACCTGATGATGAACCCGAGACTACAAGTAGTGCACAAGCAGTATATTATGATCATGACCAAGAACAGCTGTCGTCATTAGAATCGGATGCAGTATGTACTTGAGTTAAATAACCTAAATAATAAATATGTCGGAGGGGAACATCAGGATGGAATTATTGTCCGACATCAACTACGGTAATCGCACAAACAGATAACTCAAAAAGAACTCTAAACTCAAAAACGTTTATTAAAATTAGTCAGAACAAAAGACAGCCCCCTAAACGCTCTAAAACGCGCTAAATAATAAATAAATAAGCAAATGCTTATTTTTGATTCCACTACAAATACATCAACTCATTGAATTGAATGCTTGATCAATCGTGGTAATGACATTAGTTTAAAACCTGATAATAGAGTATGAATGTTATGCTTTATTATTATTTCCATAATAACCAAAACGGCTTTCTTTTCTGTAATTTGTTTTCTTGTAGGAATTTTTTGAACCGCCCATAAAAGAAGAGCAACCTGATGTTGAACCCGACACAAGTAGTTTACAAGCAGTATAATGGTGTTCTTGACCAAGTACAGCAGTCGTCATTACGATTGGATCCAGTAAGTACTTAGATTATTTGCTTGTTTTTGATTCCACTACAAAACCATCACCTCATTGAATTCAATGCTTGATCAAGCGTGCTTTATTATTATTTCCATAATAACCGAAACGGCTTTGTATGTACTTTCTAAGTATATCTTAGACGCCATTGACTGTGTTTCGGATGGTACGTTAAACTGTAGGTCCCGGCTGTCATTGAACATCCTTAGCAGTCGTTACGGGTAGTCAGAAGCCAGTAAGTCTGACACCAGTCTAACCAAGGGGTATTGGGTTGCCCGGGTAACTGGGTAGAGGGGGTCAGATAGGGCAGTCACTCCTTGTAAAGCACTGGTACTCAGCTACATCCGGTTAGACTGGAAGCCGACCCCAACATAGTTGGGAAACAGGCTCGGAGGATGAGGATGAATAACCGAAACGGCTTTCTTTTCTGTATTTTGTTTTGTTTTCTTGTAGCAATTTTTTGAACCGCCCATAAAAGAAGAGCAACCTGATGTTGAACCCGAAACTACAAGTAGTTTACAAGCAGTATTTGGTGGTTTAGGATCAGAGCAAGTATGTTCATAGATTATTTATTTATTATTGATTCCACAAAACATACAAAAATTGGACTTAATGCTGTATCAAGTCGATTGATTAGTGTAGCTTGCATTTTGTTTCAATTCAACTTGACTAAAAATTTATTCTGGTTGTTTTAAGGCACCACCATCACCCACAATGCCTAGAACTGCTTCTGAACAGCCTACAGGTTCATGTTCACCTTTATCGTCAGCTCAAGTATGTATAAGTACTTTTAAGTCAGTAGTGTACAGTGCAACTTAGAAAACTCAATTTGATTCTTAATATTTTAAACTTTTTTTCAGGTACCCCTGCATCCAACAATTAGATTACCGTGCGATTCGCCCAGGACTCTTCGATTAAAAAAAAAATATAAATAAAAAAAACACCCTGATTGAAAGTCATAGGAAAAAAATTAAATATCTTAATCAAAAAGTAAGACGTCTCCGAAAGAGAAATCAATCCTTAAAAGCCATATTACACAATTTAAAACAAGATAACTTAATTAACACTGATCTGTAAAATAATTTAAACCAATACATTGGTGCTGTAAATATTTTCAATATTTATAATAGAAAAAAAACTAAAAATACATTAAATACTCCAAAGCTATTAAAAAGTTTTGTCTAACATTAATTTTTTATTCTCCAAAGTCGTATGATTACGTAAGACAATCCTTTTATACTTGCCTTCCTCATCGCAAAACTGGCAAAATGGTATGGGCATATAAAAGGGATGGGGTCCCTTCGAGTGTGAGGGAATGGGTTTACTGAGGAATCATTTCGAGCCCTAAAGGCTAAAAGCACAAGTTAGCATAGACCAGTATGCTCTTTAGTGTTCGACGAAGTTGCCATTTAGCCTAAAAAAATATAGGATGGCAAAAAGTATATTGGGCTAGTGGATATGGGAACAGGCGTAGAAGAAGGTGCTCCCGAATCTACTCAAGCGTTAGTTTTCCTTCTTGTAATTTTCACCAGTATTTTTATTTTATTTTAATCACTCAAATGCACGTTTTATTTATCTTTCTAAAATATGGAGGTATATTTGCTGCACGTCGATAGCAAAGAAGCAAATTAATGAATTTTGTGTATTTGTAAGTACTTTTTCATTATGTATTATATAGAGATAAGTTTAATAGAATAGTTTTTTTTTTTAAATGTAAATATGATTAAACTAATAAATCTTTTTCACTCAGATAAAACAAAAAAAAACTGACCAATGAACCAATATAATTAGGTAAGTAATTTATATCGCCATTCCGATATCAGATTGGAGGCTCACTTTCTTTTTATTTAAACAGTGTGTCTGAAACATAAAATGAACATAAACCAGTAGCTACCATTTAGACTAACACCACAGATTACTGAATAGTTACTACGTAACAGATACTTCACTCAGTAGAAAATTTCCAATACCTATTACGATAATTGCCTACTCCTTCGCGTCAACAACCACTGTATGCTAAAATGCGCCTAAATACTCAAGCGTACAGCAGTGATTGCTTCGCACCTCGCGATTCCACAGTAATCGCAGGGCTGCCTCTTCGGTAAAATTAAATTAACATAACTTTTTATCTATGTTATTGAGAACTGTGAATATGTTCTGACTTTTATGTGGCAGTTAAAATTTTTCTCGCAACAATTAACCTGACAACAGACGCGGCTTGTTCAAAGGTTTTCATCGGGCGTAAGAAAAAGAACTCTCGCTACACAGACTTAAAGCGCATTTTGATTCGTTACGAGCGCGTCAAGGACTTGTAGGTTTTTGAAGGTTACGTCCGTGCTTTGCAGTGTTTTATGAACATTATTGCAGTTGTTAGTTTAGCAGTTTATATTCGAATGTTTTCTTTCGAAGAGTGCATCTACTGTACCTTGTAGGTACTATTAATTATTCTGTGGTATGGTATAACGTTTCTATGTAACAAAATTATGTAAATCTGTGTCTGAAAGGCAAGCTAACGCTTAGTACAGCGGTACCCAAATGGGGTTCCGCGGAACCCTGAGGTTCCGTGACAGGCCCTCAGGGGTTCCGTGGAAAATTCAAGATTTCCATATGGTAAATCGTTTCACTTTTGACAACATTAAATTATTATTCATTTTCAGTTAAATTGTTTTAAATATTGCATTCCAAAATTAAATTTAGGTACCATGTAGGTGGGTACCACTCGGGAGTGTAAGTCTCGTATTTTCGCGACAAGTGGCGGGGGAAGGCCACGGCAGCAGATAATTTAATTCCGTTTTTTACAAATTGTAGATTAACTTAATACCTCCAATGTTCTTCGGCAATCGGCAAAAGTAGGTAGCGAGTCGGCCAAAAATCACCGCATTTTTTGGGCTTATTTCATCGCCAGGATTATACGTTTTCATACATTTGACACGGACGTGAACGAGTACGAGTATTTACACTGGCTATTTTTACAATGAATCAAAGTGTGACATTATTTCCAATTTTTGCACCTCCGCGAATCCGAAAATTTTACGCTCGCTTCGCTCGCAACTCCATGTTACGTGTGATGCTTTTATGTTCGTTTAATTGCTCAAGTATCCAACACCGAAAAAATTTCGCGCTCTTCCGTCGAGGTTTCCTTTGATGTTTATTTTTTATTCCTCTGGTTCAGATAAAGCAATAGCGCTTTTTTCGCTAGCTGCTTATTCATTTGCATTTGCTTTTTTGTGCAGATATTGTACTTTTTGAGACCTTATTAATTTACAGTGGTTTTGTTTATTTTGTGTAGTAGTAACATAAACAAAAAAAAATTCGCGCTCGCTTCGCTCGCGATACCGGCTACCACTGTATCTTCAATACTAGCGGGTGCTTGAAACTTCTTCTTTTAGTTAAAAAAAATCGCGCTCGCTCGCCTCGCAACTGTACAAACCCAATCTATTTCTTTTTGCGTTTACTTTGCCAGTCTTCAAACTGAAAACTATTCACATAATTCACAAAGTTAAGGGCGGCTAAATTGTTTTCTGGCCCGTGTGGCAGATAGCCATGCTACGCCTGAGTATAATGAATATGTCTCGTCTCTAACCATATAACCATTTGGTGCGCTACCACGCGCCACGAGCCGTACCTACCTAAGTATATTTACGTCTTTCGTTTACTTCTTACTTAAGCTAAGGTTCCGCCGAAAAATGGTGAAACGAAAAGGGTTCCGAAGCCAAAAGAATTCGGGAACCGCTGGCTTAGTATATACCTATTAAACTGTCAAATTCTAAGTGGATACCGGCCTTTTAATTAGGTCTCTAATGACGGTATGTGAATGGAAAAAAATTTAAACGACAAAAACTAGTAATAATTTATCACTTACCTTTCTTCGTTGACAGGTAAATGGAAAAATGTTAGGTGTTTATCCCTTCTTTTGCTCGATTTACACCCATCTACAGCACATAAGGCACCACACGGCATCGTAATACGCGTACGAACGAACAGCACTATTAGAAGTCGGTAAAAAATTGAACGGCGTGCGCGTGCTTCGCTTGCGAAAACCGCACTCAATTTGATCCGCCGGCGGACCGCTCGGCTGGGCGGTAGGCACTTATAGCGCGCAAGTACATGGAGTGACGGAGGCCTGCTAACACCCGTCACTTTGATGCAGACAATGATGGGAGAATTATTTGTGTTAGCTGGCATCCCCGTAACGCACACATTGACAGTATAAAAGTTTCTTCATTTGCTAGCACTTAGATAATTATCTGTATTTGCATCCTAGGCCCAAAAGTCTCGAATAAAATCGATGATGTATTAACTCAACTGACTGTAAAAAGTCAAATCCAGCTATTGCTATTTCTAAGCAAGCGCAGTGCGCGAACCTATTTTAAATCTATTTTTTTGAGCAGTCTGTTGTCCTCTGTCAGGCAAGTGTCAACTGTCAATCATCTGTCAATAATGTCAAACAAATCCAGATGGGAACATCGCATCATCAAGGTCAAATTCATAATATCAACAAATTATCACGACTGCCTGCACACGAACAGTCATCGCGTCCGCGGTTACTTAACAGCTGAGAACGGAATCATCGTTAATGTGCTGTCTACAGAGGCGGGCGCTCGTTGTGTGATTTGTGCGGCGTCATGAATATCATACGCAAACTAACTGTGGTATCTTCACCGGGGATAGTTCGAACATTCTCAGTGTCCGGTGCCAATAATGCCACATATTCGTGAGTTACATACATACAATTTGGTCAAGTTGCTATGCACACTTTTCATAATTTAATAGTATTTACAACTATCTAATCTTGTGTTGTTGATATCAGTAACAAATCAATGAGTGTTGCTATTTGGTCTTGTTGGTTTAAAACCTTTATCAAATTTGACTATCAAGAGTTAATACCTATCCATTTTTTTTACTATATGATTAGTTATCACTGAATGAATACAAATTGATAAAAATAAGTTTGTAAGAATGGTTGAAAAATAAAACTTTGTTGCTTATGAAAGATTAAGCCACTTTAAAGTACTTTTTTTATTTCTACTTGCATTTAAATTTTGTTTGTTATTGTTTTAAGCAAGAATTAAAGGCTGAATTTAATTTATGATAAACAATATTCAGGTTAATTAGTCAAACTTTACCTAATAACATACGGATTTTCCTTAAACTTTTGATAATTAATTTTATTGTAGGTACTATGTATGTACTGATATGTACAACATATATGTTACCTGTAAGCACCAGTAGTGTGTAATTCAAAACATAATACATCATAAACAACTGCTTTAAGTATTAAAGTGTATCGTTTGTAATATTCCATTATTATTTGAAGATCTTACATGCCATGAGAGGCTAAAATTTTATTTGAGATTAAATTTACAAAGTCTGGTGCTGGCTTCTGAATAATTAATTAATCAGTAGTTATTCAAATCGATTTGAGGAAGTCTGAAAGTAGCGTCAGTTACAGAAAATGACATAAATAGGAAGGGAGTGACATATATTGTGCCGTCCCCAAATAAGATTGGGAACAGGGCAGGAGGAAGAAAAAGAAGTTATTCAAATAAAAGTTTGTAATTACAGCTATGTATTGAAATATGAGAGAGATGTTTTATAAACATAACAAGTAAAAAACATTCAAATAGAGAATCTCCTTTTTGTGAAGTTGGTAAGAACCCCAGAATACCTGTTATAATAAACTAGTCAGAATAGCATTGCAAACAAAATTATGGTGGGCTGTAAGAGAACCCAACACTGGGTTAAGCTCGCCTTCTTAATAATCTCTCAGTTTTCAGTGCATCAATATGTAATTATGGATGCAATAAACAATAGAATTAAAAGTTTTCATGCTAAAAAATCCATTTCTGCGATTTTCACATTCTTATCAGCTCAACTACTGGCAACTATCATTAAAGTGAAAACTTATACAGCTATCTATAGTTTATATGACATTGAAAAATGGGCTTTAAAATTTTCTGCATAAAGTATAATTTTCATTTAACTTCTTCTGAAAGTAAGAGTAATCTCTTTAAATAGACTTCAGATTTATTTTTGATATATTAAGTTGTATGCAGTGAGTTCAAGGTGATGTATGCAATTAAAATATGTAATACATTATAGCCAGTTTAGTATTTTTTAAGTGAAAATTTTAAAATTACATATTTATAAGAATTAGGTACAGAAAATGGTAAACTAGGCAAGTTTTTTGTCAGGACATAAAATATTTTCATATTACAAGTTGCCAACTTCCACAAATACTGAAACATGAAAAACAATACTTTGTAACCCAAACTCAACAAAATTTGCCCCAAAGTTACTCTAATCAAAATCGTACATATGTAAAAAAGACTACCTAATAAATTATCTACTTTAGGAGTTGGTGTTTGACCTCTATGGTCCTTTCAGTATTCATCTGACAACACCTTTTATGGGGGCATGTACTTCTTGAGAATACTGGCCCTTTGCCCATATTCTGCAATATGATTGAGAATAGCAAAGGTCAAAACTCATTAATACACTTTAACTTAATTTTCACTACAATCATCAATAGCCTCTTTATCATCCCACTGCTGGGCACAGGTTTCCTCTTACACAGAGAAGGATTGAGTGTTAACCACCAGGCTTGCTCAATTTGGGATGGTTCAATACAATATTTTATTTTGATATTTATTCCAGATGTAAACTCCTGGTGGTGGGTGGAGGCACGGGAGGATGCACAATGGCTGCCAAGTTTGCGAGGAGACTGCCCAAAGGATCCCTTATAGTCCTTGAGCCAAGCAAGGTAATAGTTTAAAAAAATCTTTTGCTTATAAAGAATAGGTATGAATAGTCACTTCCATGAACAAGGAAGAAATATTTTCGTTTTAAAGTAAAAAAATAACTAGTTTGTTTGCAAGGACACTGCCAAAAGAACTGTTTATAGTTCTTGCTAAACATGGTAACAGTTGAAGAATGTTTTACTGATACAAGAAAACGATTATTCATTCATTTTTATAAGGATAAATATACTTAATAATAGCTAAAGGTTGAGATAAGCGATATTTTCGTTCAAAAGTAAACTAAACTAATAACTATTATTATTGATAAAAAAAACACTAGTAGCTAATGATGACTAAGCAGCTTTTTGAATAATTGGGAAGTGATTACGTTCACATAATTAGTGAGAGTGGCTTAGTCGTTAAAGCACCAGACTCTCAAAGTACGAGAGCGCAGATTCCATTCCAGGCAAGGCCAAGAATTAATTTAGCTTAGAATAACAATAATAAGTTAAACTTAACATTACTTCATTGAGAAGTCGTAAAGAACGGTAAATCCCCGCTTATCAGTGCGTTCATCGTTGCTGGAGTACACAATGGGCAGTAAATATGTACTTTCAATAAATCCTTATTGGTTATCATAAAACACATAACATAATTTCATGATTGATCTTCAGAGATATGTAGGTAGTAGTAGATAGATAGAGGAGTAGATTCATAAACGCATGCCATACCGCCATAGCCCTGGCACGCTCCGGACATCAGAACGAACATATTTCAATACGAATAATCTCTTCAAAACTACTCGACAAAATGAAAATGTGAACCTGTACCACCTTTGAGACACCTTTTTTTTTGGTGGCGCATCATCAAAAGGCCCTCCCGCTGTAGGTGCAGCGTAAAGGAGTGTCAGACTCTTACTGAGTAAAACCGTAAAACCCATCATGCCCCTTGAGTACTTTATGTACCAGGGCCACGGTAATTCTTTCGAACAATCCCGCAGCCCAAATTATGTGACACCCGGCTTGAGAAGCTCGTGAGTACTAGCAAGAGCATTCGGATATTCTTATAAATATTTAAGTAGTAAAAAGTGTCTCCAATTAATGTTACCTATTGCTTTGAAACATTGCATACATAAGTGAAGTAAAAGTTTCCTTTTACACATCATAATGCAATTAATTACTTGTAATATGTGAAATACATATGACAGGAAAACCGCAGTGTGGTCTATAGGTTCATTATAGGTAGTACATGCCACAGTAGTACTTTACACCTGTTTTCCTATTCATAAAGAAAAGTGCTCTAGGTATATTTATAGTAATTGTAGGTGAGTAAATTATGAGGAAAAAGAGCAGTTAGGTCGTTACTTTCTGTAACTTAAGAGTTAAGAATAACTTAGTCATAAAGTTCCTAAGTGGATGTCTAAAATATAAGGTTAGTAAAAATAATAGCTGAACCGTAATTAGGCGTAATAATTACAACAATTTAAGCAGATGAAAACTCTTGGAGCAGAATGAACATGCTTTGAGCATAATGAATTAGCCAAGGACCAAGGCAATCCGGTACTGAAAACATGGGTCTTATGTCTTTTCTTAGCATCACCTAGGCAACAAAAAAAGTTTACCAATTCGCAGTGAACGCGATGTTATTGCAATATAAGATAGTGCAGTCATTGAAGCATTATAGCTACGATTTTTTTTACTGTGAACCGATTTGCATGAAATTTTGGAATTAGGTTCATCTTACCCTTAACTTCAAAAGTGAATATGATTTGAACTCCGCCACCCCCCCTGGGGGTGGTTGACACCCCTTCTTTGGGGTGAATATTTTTTTGCAAAATAACCTCGGATATCGATAGAAGACCTAATTTTTATTTATTTTTTATTTTTTTTTATTTTATTCATCATGGGACAATAAACAGCTACAATATAAATGTTACAAAAATAATTACTTATAATTAAACAATATTGCAGCCAACTACATTATCCACATATTAGCAAAGATATGGTAATAATGGGTGCCGCTAGAAAGGCAATACAATAAAATTAAAGTAGAATTAAAATTAACAGTACAATAAATATGAGAAAAGAAAAAATAAATATCATGCAAGTAACAATTAATAAATTAATATAGCATGTTGCTTTAATTTATAACAACAACAACAGCTTAAAGTAACAAAATGAGTGATTAACACAGATATTAAATTAAATGAGTACGTTAAATTAGATAAATTTACCTATTAGTATACATTCCAGTTATTATTTTATTTATTTTTGTTTATAATTTTTAATACATCATACTTGAATTTAGATTTAGAGCATACAAAAATATCTATGTCAACAAAGTTACAGTTGTAAGATTCCACCATACGACGGATAGGACAGCGCAGACCAGCATTAATTCGGCAAGAATTCACAGCAAATAAAGTACCAGCACGGACACTGCGTTTATTAACCGTGCGTGGGACCGCATAACAGAGTTTACTTATGAGATCTATGCTATCAAAGCTACCACGGACGATACCATACAATACAGATGCATCTAGGTATTTACGTCTATCTTCCAGGATGTTCAGTTTATATTTATCAAGCAGCACTGAATAGGATAAATATACTTTGTGGCACCTGTAATGCATAGCACGTAGAAATTTTAAGCTAAAGTTGTCTTTAAAGTTTTAAAAAAATCCAATACTTTTCAAGTTATTGGCAATTGAAAATTGGCAATTTTTTCACGTTTTTCATCGGTTTTTTGCAAATATCTCCAAAAATATAGGTTTTATCGAAAATTTATAAAGAACAAAATTGTAGCAGGTAAAACAACGAACAATTTGTTTTTTTTTTATAAAAGGTCCTAAGTGCAATATTAAGCTAGATATTAAAGATCAAAGCCGTTTTTTATTTTGTCTGAAATTTAATCGTTGTGGTCAATGCCATGTAGCGGCGAGTAGATGCATTTTATGCATTCGAATACAAATGGGTTTTGTAGTGCTTGAAATAAGCTTTAAGATGAGTACTATTAAAAGTCTTTTGCACGTAAAATAACTGAGCTGTATTGCAAATAAGGGGAGCATCTTATATTTTTTCTTTTAAATCAATGGGTTTCATAAGTGCCATTTCCACCAAAATTAAAATTAATCGTATTCCGCCTAGGATTAACTTTATTATGAAGAGTTTGATAGATAGTATCAGTTTGGCTGCTTCAGGACAGATATTTTTCAAAAAAGTCACGATTAACGAAAAGAACAAAATTTCAAATTAAACAAAAACCCACTTGTTTTTCATAATATCTCAAAAATTACGACAGATACGTATAAAAGTGTACTGATAAAAAAATTAGGTATTTTTCTGACAAACAATTTGGTTTGTTTGTTTTTTCTGTCGAACAAAAATTGACGGAGATATGATTGTTTAAAGAGCGCGTGGCAGCGCAATCACAGCCTCTCTTAAGCACTTTAACCCTTCACCGTTTTAGAAAAAAGTTCTTTACTATATATTGCAATGATGGATGTTGTAGCTCTCTTAATTACTTTTACAGTGGTTTTTTATAAATTGTGATAGCATGAAAATTGAAGGAGTTACGGTCCAAAAACTTGTCATATTTTTTTCTACTTAGTAACTGAAAACTTCGGAGTGTCAATATTTGGAGCAATGTGAAAGTAGGCAGTATAATAAAGAGTCACAACTATTGTAATGTGTATATATGTCACCGGAAAATAATAAAACTGGTAAATTGATCAACTTACTAAAATAATAGATGGCATAAACTACGTCGATTAAATTTCAGACAAAATAAAAAACGGCTTTGATCTTTAATATCTAGCTTAATATTGCACTTAGGACCTTTTATAAAAAAAAACAAATTGTTCGTTGTTTTACCTGCTACAATTTTGTTCTTTATAAATTTTCGATAAAACCTATATTTTTGGAGATATTTGCAAAAAAACCGATGAAAAACGTGAAAAATTGGGAATTTTCAATTGCCAATAACTTGAAAAGTATTGGATTTTTTTAAAAACTTTAAAGACAACTTTAGCTTAAAATTAGGTCTTCTATCGATATCCGAGATTATTTTGCAAAAAAAATATTCACCCCAAAGAAGGGGTGTCAACCGCCCCCAGGGGGGGGTGGCGGAGTTCAAATCATATTCACTTTTGAAGTTAAGGGTAAGATGAACCTAATACCAAAATTTCATGCAAATCGGTTCACAGTAAAAAAATTCGGAGGTTAGACCGTATTTTTCGCTTCAATGACTGCACTAAGAATAATAATTAGAGACGGACATCCATAGCATTGCTGATTTAGTTTTTGCAAACATCATCTGTTAGCGTTTGCCGATGTTTTGTATACAGGCGTCGTGTGTCCATACATTACTGAGACTGCATGCGCGTGCACTGACTGTAATCAAAGTTATTTTGAGAACATTACGAGTATTTGCTCAACATTGTGAGTTTTATTATGACTGCAGTAATATTTTCCTGGCAGGATGATGTTTTATTATTATATATTGAGATGTATATAAAATATTCTTTGAGTTCCTCTCGGCATGTCAAAAGCCAATCTATGGGTATTTTGGTACCATTCCATTAATAAATATGTACCTTTCTCAGAGTATACATGGCTGTGTTTGAAGCAAAATGCAATTCCTGCTTATTTATGTCATCTAGTAATACCACAGATTACAATCTAATACTCCCAATTTACTATTATTATTATTTATAATTTTTATTAGCACACTAGCACATCATCATTATTCTCCAGCCCTTATCCCAGGAGGATGATGATGATGAGAAGGCACATATTTCACATACAAAACGATGCATTCAAACCTATTTTGTCCCTAGGACCATTACTACCAGCCTCTATGGACGCTCGTAGGAGCAGGAGTAGGCACGGTCGCAGAAACTCGCCGCGCAGAAGAGAGCGTATTACCCAACAACTGCCGATGGGTGCAGGACTCCGCAAATTCTGTCCTCCCCCATGAGAACAAGGTGATCACCAGCCAAGGGGATGTCATCAACTATGAGTATCTGATTATTGCTGTTGGACTCATCAATGATTATGAGAAGGTAAGTTTCCTTTTAAAACATATAAAGATAAAGCTAAAAAAATCAAACAAACTAGAGAATCAATCGATAGCTCCTCTATCTTAATCAGCATTATAATGCTGTTTTACACTGAAGAACTAAAGTTGGCACAATTTAGTGCACCAAACACTCCTTAATTTCTGCAGCTTACTTTTTGGATGTAATGGGGAATATTATCTTTATATTCCAAGTTCAATCTCCTAAAATAACTTTAAGCTAAGATAATGACAATATATTCTTTCACTACAATACCTGATAGCTTACAAGCGCATCTTAATTTAGTACAATCTTCCCTTAATTAGGTGCCTGGACTATACGCGGCTCTACAAGACAAGACAAGCTCTGTATCGTCGATATTCAGCCCGGATTTCTGCGAGAAAACCTTCTCGGACATGAAGAAGCATAAAGAAGGGAACGTGGTGTTCACCTACCCGAACACTTTGATCAAGTGCCCCGGAGCGCCGCAGAAGATTGTCTATCTCGCCGAGTCGTATTTTAACAAGGTATGTTTTGTAGCCACGAAGAAGGAAGGATGAGCGAAGATGCCCTAGGGCATGTAGGTCAGGGGTCTTGTCAGCGGGGTCCAGTAGGGCCAGGGCCTGCCGGGGCTGCGGGTTGTTCGAAAGAGATACCGCGGGGCCCTGGTACATAAAAGGCCCACGACGGAACACGACGGTTTTTAGTCAGTAAGAGTCTGACACTCCCTCACCGCTGCTAACC